>NC_059159.1:5418244-6018244 GCF_019923935.1 Bubalus bubalis
TCTGTGTATGTGTGTGTGTGTCTATGTATCTGTGTGTCTATGTGTGTGTGTGTCTGTGTGTCTATATGTGTGTGTGTCTCTGTGTGTGTGTGTCTATGTGTGTGTGTCTATGTATGTGTGGGTGTCGATGTGTGTGTCTGTGTGTCTATATGTGTGTGTGTGTCTGTGTGTGTGTGTGCGCGTGTATCTTGTGTGAGTCTGTGTGT
The DNA here is from genome assembly GCF_019923935.1 of Bubalus bubalis. Taxonomy (NCBI): domain Eukaryota; kingdom Metazoa; phylum Chordata; class Mammalia; order Artiodactyla; family Bovidae; genus Bubalus; species Bubalus bubalis. The sequence goes on from NC_059159.1 coordinate 5,418,451, forward strand.
GTCTGTGTGTGTTTATATGTATGTGTGTCTGTGTATGTGTGTGTGTGTTGATGTGTGTGTGTGTCTATATGTGTGTGTGTCTATGTGTGTGTGTGTCTGTGTGTCTGTGTGTGTCTGTGTGTGTCTGTGAGTCTATGTGTGTCTGTGTGTCTATGTGTGTGTGTCTATGTATGTGTCTATGTGTGTCTGTGTATGTGTGTCTATATGTGTGTGTGTGTCTATATGTGTCTGTGTGTCTATGTGTGTGTGTGTCTGTGTGTGTGTCTATGTGTGTCTGTGAGTCTATGTGTGTCTGTGTGTCTATGTGTGTCTGTGTGTGTGTGTGTGTGTGTGTCTCTAGGCCTTGTAGGCCCAGGACCAGCCTCCCACACTGGCTCAGGCACCGGGGCGCTGGGGAGGCTGCAGCCTGCTTCTCCAGTGGTGCTCCCAAGGCCCCAGGCAGGGGAGGCTTGGCAGTGAACGTTTCGCAGCGTTTCTGGGCCGCACTGAGACCCCGGCACTGGAACCTCAGGTGAGGTCTGGACACCTGCCCTGCAGACAAGCTCCCCAGGTGACTCTCAAACTCACAAGGGGAGCTCTAGAGAGTGGACGCCGAGGGTCGGGGGAGAAAAGGGGCACACGGCCTCCCTCCTTCCACATCTGCTCAGAGACCAGAGACAGGCTCAGGCCCGCCCTACCTTCGAAAACCAGCCCTGGAGAAAGCTGTGCGCCTCCCGGGGAGTAAGAGGCCAGCCGGCTCTGAGTCATCTCACAGACACCCAGGACGGGGCGCCTCGGGCGCTCCACCTGCTGTGGGGTGCGTGAGAGGCGGGGGGCTGGGCTGGGGGCCGTGCAGGCTCCCAGGGGCCCTGGGCAGGTGGCTGGGGTCCCCCATGACTCTGCCTTACTCATGTCTTCCCAGGAAGGGGTGCCAGGGGGCCCTGCCCAGGGCCCGATGCCCCGTGATCGGGCCCGTCGGCTCCAGGAAACCTTCCTAGCACAGAGGCCCTGAACCCCAGCGGCCCCGCCCGAGCCAGAGGTGGTTTCCTGCTGAAATGCCGCTCTGAGAACAGCCTGGTGGCCGGTGACCGTGTCACAAGCAATACCCCTGCCACCTCCAACCCCTTGTACCGTATCTGCATGGATTTTATGCCAATCAACAAAGCTGCATCTTTAAGCTACTTAGAAACAGCAGACCTAGCAGCAGCTTCACTAGATGAGACAGGCAGACACGGGACACCAACAGGAGGGGGAGATGGGGGGCGAGACAGGCAGACACGGGACACCAACAGGAGGGGGAGATGGGGGGCGAGACAGGCAGACACGGGACACCAACAGGAGGGGGAGATGGGGGGCGAGACAGGCAGACACGGGACACCAACAGGAGGGGGAGATGGGGGGCGAGACAGGCAGACACGGGACACCAACAGGAGGGGGAGATGGGGGGCCAGGCTAACACCGTCTTGGCAACACACGCTGTGCCTGGGTCAGGCTGCAGGAGCCTGGGGATGGTTTGGGGCACGTGGGATTTTTGTGTGTACACAGTGATGGAGGGGAGACACAGGGGCCGCGGTGTGTGTACACTGGGGGTGTGAGAGGCGGGCAAAGCCAGCCTGTGGGTGAAACGCCCTCTTGTTCCATGTGGCAGGGCCCTGGAGCCAGCCTGGCGGGGTCACAGTGGCCATGCTGGGCCTGCCACCACGGCCTCAAATGGCTCTTTCTTTGGAAAGCTGGCTTTGGCGGGAGATGAGAGCTTGGCCTGGCTGGCCTGCACACCCCTCCCGCTGGAAGTCCTCCTGATGAACACACACTTCGCCTCTTCCTTTCAGGACCAGACAGAGGGAACCTTTGTGAGCTGGCCCTGGGAGAGGCATCCCCTCAGTCCCGTGGGCACCTCCGATGAGCCGGGAATGTTAATGGGGCCGAGGCTGGAGCCCCTGAGCTGCAGCCCCAACCTCTCCCTCATGCTCTCAATGTCTGAAACTGCCAGATCAATCAGGTGACGCTCAGGTGAGCCCTAGCAACTGACCCTGACCTTGGAAACGGGCAGCCTGGTAGGCCACAGCAGGTGCGGCTAGCAGGGACCCTGGGTGGAGAGGAGTCAGGCGAATATAGGAGCTGGTGCAGCCTGGTCCTCTCCTGGTTGGCTCTTCTTGGATGCTGCCTTTTGAGAACAATGTGGGGTGTGTAGACTTCAAGGGTGGGTGGGAGAAAACTGCCTATGGCCACAGAGGGTGTGAGCAGGTGCCTGGGGAGAGGGCATCCCCTCTTTCCAGAACAGGAAGGTCAGGCGAAGGCAGAAGCAGTCATGGGGGACTCCTGGCAGCTCTTGAGTGTGTCTGCCCAGCCCACCTTCGCTGGGTGCCTCTCACCTTTTGGGCCAGTGGCTATCAGGGCTTCAGGCCTGTACCAGGAGCACTTGGCCCCAAACAGCAGTTAGTGGTTTGCAAAGTTGTGCAAACGATTTGCATCCTGCTGTGGTTGGCAGACACCCTCTGTCCCCAGCTCCTCGTGACTTTCTCCCCACCCCTCTGTGGAGCTGCCTGGGCTTGGCTCTCTTTGCCTAGTGACCATTCCTAGTGAATGCCGCTTCCAGGGGGGCTGCCCTGGTGGCGCAGTGGTAAAGAATCCACCTGCCGATGTAGGAAATGTGGGTTTGATCCCTGGGTCAGGAGGATTCCCCTGCAGGAGGAAATGGCAATCCACTCCAGTATCCTTGCCAGGGAAATTACATAGACAGAGGAGCCTGGTGGGCTAATCCATGTGGTCACAAAGAGTTGGACACAACCGAGCAACTGAGCATGCTGCTTCCAGGATGAGGTGAAGCCAGCTGCTTGCTGCCTGCTCTGTGGCCCAGGCGATGCTGGTCCCACCTCCACCCGCCCGGTACCCCATGCAGAGAGCCCACTACCTGGTATACAGGCCATTCTTTCGGCAGAAGGAGTTCTTGACAGAGAGTCGTCGGTTGTTGAGTTCCAGGGCAGGAAAACTGCTCTCATCCAAACTCATCATCTCGCCATGGCCCAGCGCACCGGTCTTGGCACTGTTGCCTGGGGAGGGCAGAGACTGACATCCACCACGCACTCCATCCTTTTAGACCGGGTGGCCCCTTTCCCCTATGGCTAGGCTGCCCCCTCTTTCTTCTGTTAGAGTTTAAACCAAAACTGGAGATGGAGATTGTGAGACTGTGTGTAGGAACCCTAGGAGACCCCCACCCCCATCAGAGCGGGTGCTTTTCCAGGAGAGAGACCTCCCCCACACCACCTTTGCCGAAAAGGGAGATGGTCCCGAGAAAGTCCCATCCAGCCAACTCACCTGCGTCTGTCTTCTTAGCATACTTCTTGCTCTGGCCTCGGATGATGAGCACAAAGACGAGGAGCAGGATGAAGATGAGGCCAACAAGTGCGATGACCACCAAGAACCACCACTCCTCATAGAAGGGGTTGGCTTTCTGGGCTGGAGCATGGAGCGGGCGTCAGGTCCGTGGTGCTCAGACCTGTCCTGCCTCCAAGCCTCTGGCTCCAGCTGGGACCCTACCACCTGCTCTCACACTTTATGGGCAGGTGAGTCTGCGCCCTCAGAACGAGGTAGAATCTCGGGTTGGTAGGGATGGTTTCATCTCAAGGGCCAGCTCTGGTTTATCAGTAAAGGGGCTGCCTGGAGGGCTGGTTTGAGAAAGGGCTGAGGCCATTTCTAGACTGATTGATTAGTGATGTCTGCTAAAAATACAGGAGGAAGAGTGAGTTGAGGTTTCTCGACTCCTGAGTGCTGGGATTGACTAGTGATGTCTGCTAAAGATACATGAGGAAGCGTGAATCGAGGGGGTTTCTCGACTCCTGAGTGCTGGGATTGATTAGTGATGTCTGCTAAGCACACAGAAGGAGCAGAGCTGTGAGCTTGCTATTTTTTCTTATTTTTCCTTGCCACTTATGACCCAGGGGCTACCTTGGTAGATGTCAATGTGTGTTAGAAAGGTGCTTGCCTGACCTGTGGTGGGCCTGGGACAGTTTCTCTCCCAAGGTTAAGTAGGGACAGAATCTTTTCTGGTAGCCGGGAGGGTGGACATGAGCAGGTCTTCAGAAAGGCTCCTCCAGGGAGACTCCCCTTCTTTCAAAGCCGCCAGGACTGTGCTCCCTGCATGGGGCTGGTACTAATCCGCGCTGCTGACTGAGGGGGCGGGCTCTTCTATTTCAGACTTGAAGTGCTGACTTCCTGTCATTTGGTTTTATCAATCAGGCCAAGGGCAAAAGCACATGGCTTCTGAAACTGGCCCAGTGAGTAGAAACTTTGAACGCTATTCCTGTCTCAGGGGAAGTGCCTATTAAAAGTGATTAGATGTGGGGCTGTGGGTTTCAGTACTGGTCCTCTGTGAGCTCGGAGGTGATGGGAAGAGAAAGGCAGGAAGGAAGGGGTAGGGATGGAGTCCTGCCCTCGCAGGATGCTGCTCGCTCAGGCCTGAGCTTCACAGGCTCCAGGCTCTATGTTGGGGGGTGGTTTCCATGGATACACAGTGTATGACCTGATGCCCTCGGATTTCCTGGGTGATGAGCCCACGGAAGCTCCCATCTTGGTCCCACCGATTCATCCTCAAGCCCACTGGGCCCGCTGCCCAGGGCTTCTGGAGTCCTTGGAAAGGAACTCCCAAGACCTCTGACCCCCAGCTCCTTCCGGAATTGAAGGCTGACCCGGGCCCCAGCCCAGGGATCTTGGCTTCGGAGAACTGAGAGGACAATGCCTTCTGGGTCCCCAGACCAGTGCCTCTGGGGCTGCTGCCTATCCTCCCTCATCCCTGCCCCAGACCCCCCCACCCCTTACCCTGTAGGTGGTACCTGGTACAGACTGGGAGGGGCTGCTGGGGGTCCCAAAACCGTAGTCATTGACTGCGATGACCCGGAAGTCGTAGCTCACGCCTGGCTTGAGGATGTCCATGCTGAACGTGTAGGACGTGACCTCCTTGGGGATGTCTTTGATGAGAATGTCCCAGAGCCCCTCATCTGCGGGAGGACAGAGAGGGAGGCACCTGTTGGGAGGGGGCGGTCTACCTGACCTTAACCGGTGCTCCCGGACCCCAGGCCTGTCAGGCCTGCCCCCTTGACACCGAATCCCCCGTGCTTGGTGCTGAGTAGGTTCTCGGGAGATACTTTTTACAAGTATCTGACCCTTTTATTCTTTTTTTATACTTTAATTAATTAATTAATCCCAGCCATGACTGCAAGGAAATCCAACCAGTCCATCCTAAAGGAAATCAGTCTTGAACTGGAAGGACTGATACTTGAATTGGAAGGACTGATGCTGAAGCTGAAGCTCCAATACTTTGGCCACCTGATGCTAAGAACTGACTCATTGGAAAAGACCCTGATGCTGGGAAAGATTGCAGGCAGGAGGAGAAGGGGACGACAGAGAATGAGATGGTTGGATGACATCAATGACTTGATGGACATGAGTTTGAGTAAGCTCCAGGAGTTGGTGATGGACAGGGAGGTCTGGTGTGCTGCAGCCCATGGGGTCGCAGAGTCAGACACGACTGAGCGACTGAGCTGAACTGATGCCATGCAGCCTGTGAGATCTTAGTTCCCTGACCAGGGATTGAAGCCAGATCCTGGCTGAGTCCTAACCACTGGACTACCAGGAACTCCCTCTCCCTCTTTTTAATTAAAATCTCTGCAAAATATTGAAAAATGTATCATAAGTGGAAAACTTTTTAACACCCAATCCAACTCAACCGTCCAGTGAAGGAGCCTCCCCATCCAGCACTTTGTGCAAAAGAAATCTATAGATTCATTTCTCACGACAGTAAAAAGTGCTGGCCAGCAGGCTTTTGAGAGGCTGCCTAATATGCTATCATGAGTCCCAGGTGGCTCAGATGGTGAAGAATCTGCTTGCAATGCAAGAGACCTGGGTTTGTTCCTTGGGTTGGGAAGATCCCCTGGAGAAGGGCATAGCAACCCACTCCAGTACTCTTGGCTGGAGAATCCCAGGGACAGAGGAGCCTGGCGGGCTACAGTCCATGGGGTCACAGAGAGTCAGACACAACTGAGTGACTAAGCACACTGTTCTATCATGAAGGTAGGTTCTCCTTTTCTTGGGCTTCCCTGGTGGCTCAGATGGTAAGAATCCATCTGCAATGCAGGAGACCAAGGTTCTTGGGTCTGGAAGATCCCTTGGAGAAGGAAATGGCAACCCTCTCCAGTATTTGTGCCTGGAGAATCCCATGGACAGAGGAGCCGGTGGGCTACCGTTCTTGGGGTGGCAGAGTCGGACACAGCTGAGCGACTAACACTTTCACTTTCACTTAGCCAGGCCCCTATTTTTCTGTTCCCTTTCCACAAAAGCCACACAGGGTAGTGCTCCTGCCTGCGGTCTGTGCCTCCTTGACCCCCCCACGCAGGAACAAACGGTGTGGCCAGACCACAAGCTCTGGAACGAAATGCTGTGGCTCTGGCCTGCAGCCCCGGGACTTAGCTGATGTGCAGCATGGGTCCCATGGGTCCCAAATGTCAGGTGGGTCCCTCCCTGGTCTGCAGAACGTGGCTTCTCATGTCTAGTTGGTTCTGCCCAAACCAAGCACAGCGGTGCAGGGGGAGCCAAAGACGAGGGCGATTTCACCCTCAGAATGAGGAATCTGCGCTCCCAGCCTTCAAGGGGTCCTGGCCTGATCCTTCCTCTTATGCTCTGCCCTTGACCGCAACTATGGGGACCGAGTCACGGCTCCCAAACCCAGAACACCAGGTCCCACGCTGGGCCTCCCAGGGAACGCTGGAAAATCCACAGGGCTGAAGTCCTGGGCCAACATTCCACAGCCTGGCACCCCAGCAGGCCAACTTGGATGGAAAAAACAGGCTCCAGGCCCTGGATGGGAGAAGCAGGAGGTGGTCTCCCGGCCAAGTCAGCAGCCTGGAGGGCCAGGGAGGGACCATCTGGAGTGGGGAGGAAGCCAAGGCTGCCTGTATGTTCCGGCTACACGTTGGATCTGAGCTGCTGGACATAATAGCTGTTTACATGATATTTGCGACTGCGATTATTAGCCCAAGATTAAGGCAATGACCGGGTGCTGGCGGCTTCCTGGAACTGCTGGAGTGAATTATTTGCTATCGAGATGATTAGCGCTCAGCCACCCTGTGGTACTAACCATGTCGCTGGGATGTGCCAATGGCCCCGTTAGGAGTATTAGCTCCTAAGATGCCAGCTTCCCAATTAGTATTTGCTGCTTGTGCGGGAGCAACACAGTCTTCTTTTTTCCTTTCTTTCTCAACTTGGGTTACCTAGTCACACATCCATGGAACATCGAGAACAAGCCTCCAGCCTGCACTAACTCCGGCGCCTCTGATGAATCGGAAACCTAGCAACGGAGGGAGCTGGCCGAGGGCGGGAGCTCCTGGTGGAAGAGGAGCCCAAGAGCCGCCGCGGGTGTCGCTGTGACCCAGCAGTGACTTATCCAGCCGCTCCTGATGCCTTCAGAGGTTCTCGTGATTCGATTTCAGGCTTGAGAGGAGAGCCCGGGACGTGATAGAAACCGTGGCGAGAGCTGGGATGCAGAGACGGCACTCAAAGGGGCGCTGGTTCTCCAGGGGACGGCCAGCCTCCTGGTGGGCCTTTGGTCGGTGGGGTCACGTGGAGGCAGTGGGCGTTTAGCCAACAGGAGCCCAAACCTTCGTTCCTCTGGCTTCTTGGATGACCCCCCCGACTTGAGCTGGTCCTCACCCGGCGATAAACCCTGTTCTCCAGGGCCTCCAGGGTGAGCCGTAACTAGGGTGTGAGTCCCGTGTCCCACTCGCCACAGGGGGCCCCCTCGCTTCCCCCTGGCAGAGCACACGCGCCCTGTCATGCGATGACCCCCAGCCGCCTCAGCCCGGGTGGACGTACCTGAAGGCCGAGCCTCGAGGACGTAGCGGGTGATGGGCCCTTTGCCTGGGTCTCCGCTGGACCAGTGAATAGCAATGGCCGAGCTGTACCGCACAATGATGGGCACTCCAGGCGGGCCGGGAGCACCTGTACACACACACACACACACACACACACACACACACACACACACACACGGTGAGCGAGGGGATGCCCCAGAGCGGGGCCAGGTGCCCCACCCATCTCCCTGAGCTCCAGCAGGAGGACCCGAGTACAAAACCCCGGCCAGGGTGTCCGGAACCCCTCCACGTGCCGTGCCCCTGAGGAGTGTGTCCCGGCCAGGCCTGAAGGACCTGACTTACTCTCCGCCGGGTCACCCACAGCCCCTGCCTTCCAGGAGAGGTGTGTAGGGAGATGCCACAAAGGCCCCCAGCTGCACTGCCTCTAAGGGCGAGGCCAGAGAGGAGGCTAAGGCCGCAGGAGGATCCAGGGCCCCTGCCACCAGGAGGAGTGAGGAAGGACCCAGCCCTGCCCCTGGGACGGGCTCTCCTGGGGTGACAGGTGCCTCATGGGCCGCTGGGGGGGCCAACTCCAGGGCCCAGAGCAGGAGGGAGGAGCTTGGTCTGTAGGCAGAGGACTAAGCGAGCCTGCTTTGTCCACAGAGCGTCCTGAGCCCCTTCCTCTCCGGAGGGCCCTGCTGTGCTGGCCCCCAGGGCCCCCAGGGCCCCCGCTTGCTGATCCCCATGTGCCTGGAGCCCCGCCTCCTGGGAGCCTGGACACAGCAGGTGCTTCCTCCATGCCTTCGGGACAGGACCGTACCAGGCAGCGGGGTGTGGGCGGCAGGCTAGCCCGGGGCCCCTGTGGACGCCTCGGGGGAAGGAGCCGAGAGCCCAGCTTCAGACTGAAGCGCCTCCAGGCCCCGGGGGAGGTGACCCTCCAGGCCCCGGGGGAGGTGACCGGCCAGAAGGCAGGCGAGGGGCTCACCTCCTGAGCCTGGTGGCCCACGGCCCAGCCCTGCCCACGGCCTCGGAGGGCCTCAGAACCTGCCTGCCTTCCTTCCTTCCTTCCTCCCTTCCCGCACCAGCATCCTGCCCACAGCCCAGGGCAAAGGTGGAGGGCTGGGGGGTGTGGGATGCTGCCCAGGCGGGTGTGAGCGGTGGGGCGAGGCTCCCAGCACCCCCGGCTCTCATTCCCTCCAGGGCAGAACCTGGGGCAGAGTGGAGCTGTCTCCAGACTAGAAGCTTCCAGCCCGCCCGCGGAGCTGGCCTGGAGGGAAGAGGGTGCCGGGCTGCACGTCCACTGAGCCCTCCTCCAGTGGGCGCAGTGCGGAGCTTTCTCAGAGCCCCTCCCCACTCCTCCGCACTTCCTCCCCGCTCCCCCAAACCCCGACACTTCAGGGCTCAGGTTAGAACACCGTGTTCTCCAGGCGGGCCTCTCCAGGCCCCCCGCCCCTGCTCTGTCCCCCTGGTCTCCCGCCAGCTCCCTTCCTGCTTTTGTTTCCCTGGGAAGCGGCTCAGGTGAGAGGCGTCCGCTTGCCTGGGGAGGGGCTGGGGGCAGGTGGAGGGCAGGGGGAGGGCAGCTCCCTGGCAAGCTGCCCGCTGCGGCCCTGCAGGCTGTGTTCCAACCCTGGGAGCCTTGGGAGCCAGCCTGCCCTTCTTCAGAACCAGAGGTGGGGAGAAAGCACCCAGTAAGAGAGTGAAGGGTGGCCGCCTGGAACCCGCTCCCACTGGGCAGCAGAGGCCGCCCGCCGGGTCAGCACCTCCCAGCTCAGGGAGGTGGGCAAGGAGGACGGGGAGGAGGGGCTTCAGGGGGAGCCTGGTGGGGCTGGGGGCAGGGCAGGAATGCAGAGAGTCTGTGAGGCAACGTCTACATCAGGAGAGGACATCCTGCATGAAAGAGGCCCTGGGGAGCTAAGCCTCAACCTCAAGAAGAAGAGTTCCCACAGCCTGAGGACGACCCCAGGGAGGGTCACAAAGTCCAAACTAAGCTACTCTTTCCTTCCTGGTCCCCAGTGCTCCCCGTCACCCCGGGCCCAGTGCACAGGGCCTGGCCTGCCCCCTAACGCTGCCCCTCTGTCCCCTGTTTAGGGGGCATGTGGCCGCCAGGCCTCCCTGGACCCGGTCCCACGCCTGCAGACCCCCAGAGCCCTGGTTCTCACAGCAGGTACCAGAGAGCCACTTGGGCTCTTTCATTCAAATGCACATTCCCAGGGATGCTCAGGGATGCTGCCTGCCTACCTTGGGCCCCAGGAATCCGCGTTATCATGAGAACCCCAGGGGTTCTGACGTCAGTGTCTCCTTGAGACACGCTCTGATGACACAGGTGACCCCTGCAGCCTGGCTGGCCCTCCCTCACAGCTGGCCACCCCCCCCCGCCGCCCCCCCCCCCCCTCCCCGCCCCACTACCTCAACCGCCGTCAGAATCCTATGGAACGCTGGTCTCTCTTCCCACGCATCCATCTAAATGCCGCACCCCATGAGGTGTTCTAGAATTGCCGCCTTTGTTTATTCCGTTTTTAAATTTAAAAAATTATTTTAAATTAATTTACATGGCTTCACTGGGTCTTCGTTGCGGCAGGCAGGATTTTGATCTTAGCTGCGGTGTATGGACCCTCAGGTGGGGGCCTCTGAGATCTAGTTCCCTGACCAGGGATGGAACCCGCTGCGTTGGGAGCGAGGGGTCTTAGTCGCTGGACCATCAGGGATGTCCCCCCTTTAAGTGCCCCCTTGTCCTCCTCCATCCTTCCCCCCAGGCCCACCCCATGGTGCTGCCTTGAAGTCCTCGTGGGCCCGAGAGCTCCACCAGAGACCCCGTCTTACTCAACTCTGCACCCCCAGGCACGCTCTGGATGCCCCTTTCTGACCTGGGGGGCCGCGTGTGGGGACGGCTGCCCCCACGCCCACCCAAGGCTCCCTTACCTTCTCCAGGGCCCGTGGTGACGTTGGCTTCAATCTCAGGCCCGTAGGTGAAGGTCTTGGCTCTGATGCGGAACCTGTAGGTCATCCCCTCCGCCAGGTCCTTCACCTTCAGCCACAGGGGGCTGCTGCCCTTCACGTCCACCGTCACGATCTTACTGACCCCTGGGGGGGAAGCATGTGGCCTGTGAGGGCTGCAGGCCCTGGTAGGGGAGGCCGTCGGGGAGGGAATGGTCAGCGCTGGCCAGGGGCTGCACCCCCTGGAGTCAGGCTGGGACCGGCACCCTTGACCACATGGAGTGTTTCCAAGACCATTCTCAGAACAGAGTCCTGTAGCCTGTCCTCAAGAATATATACATTTATGCTGCCTGCTTGCCTGCGGAGTGAAAAACCACAGCGTCCTTTAGCATCTGGAGGGAAAAATCAACTATCTCGTTTCATTTAACCATCGTACCTCACACATTGGTTCCCCCACATCCCACCCCTTAGAAATCACATCCCAAGGACCATCTTTCAGGAAGTGCTTCTGTAAAGACACCGCCATCCAGAGCTGGAGGAAACACATATGTGGCTGCACCCACAGCCCAGGACAACCTCAGATCTGGCCCGGCTCCCTCGTTCCACAGTGCCAGCGAGAGCTGGGGGCTCACGCTGGCCCTCCATCAGCCACACCCACCAGGCGCTTCAGGGCCAAAGCGAGGACGCTACGGCGCCCTGAATCTTAGCTCCTAGAGGGGAGGCTGGGACGGTCTCCAGGAGGTGAGAGTTTGTGCTCTGCGCCTCCCATGTCAAAGTCCTCCTGAGTGTCAGCCTCTCTGGGACCTGGTTTCATCTCCCACACCCACCGAGGAGCTGGTCACCCCAGGAGACAGACTTCGCAGCCAACAGGCTGGCCTCAGAGTGCAGGGCTGGCCCCGGGTTCTCCGGGCACATCTCCTGCCCTGGGTTCAGTTTGTGCTAACGAATGAGGGTATCGACAGCATCTTAGGCAGGTGCTACGAGGTGGAAGAAAATAACCGAGCACCTGGCTGAGGGGCGGGAATGAAGTCCTGATGGACAGATTGGTGGGTGCTCCAGGGGGGCTTCCCGAGGGGGTCACGAGCCTGTGGGGTCACGGGGTGGATGTGCCCTGAGACCTGGGATGCACAGCCCTGGGTACACGCCCCCTGACTTGCTGGAGCAAACCCCTCACTGGCCTGGGTCTTGGTCTTCCCTACAGGGAGCCAGGGGTGCTGCGTCCTTGTTCCCTGCATCTTAGCGAGGCCTGTTTGCTGCCGACCAGAGTCTGGGGCTGAGGCGAGAGCGGGGTGCAGGCACACTGCTGGCCCAGCGGGGCACCATCTCACTGGCCCAGGCAGTTCCTGTTAGTGGGCTGTCAAGGGTGGATGGGAGTCTGGAAGGCCTCGGAGGCGCCACGGGGTCCAGAGGCCGCTGGGCTGAGTGACAAGCAGGTGAGGGGACCACACTTCTCCGGGTGTGGACCCCCCGAGACACAGCCTCGAGAGCCCATCCGGCCCCTGCGTCTAGCCCCCATGACCTCTGTCCTCTCCTTCCTTCCGTGGGAGGAACGGCTCCTTTCCTGGGTCCCACACCTGACCACCCCTCCTCCTGGGGCCCTCCAGGCCCTGGGGAGCTGCTGACACGCAGGTGAGGGGTGGGAAGACCGAGGGCCAGTGTTCCCTGGGCTGACCCAGAAGGGCTCAGCTCCCAGGGCTCAGCCTTGTTCTGGTCGGGCTCTGCGGTCTGGGAGGGGTGGCCGGCCACACCCCCGAGGCCTCGCTGGGCCCTGGAACTGGGCACAGGCCTCCCGGGGCACAGTCTCCTTCCTGCCTTTCTGACTCAGCAGCAGTGATTTCAGCTGTGGTGGGGCAGCCCCTGGGGGACCTGGGAGGTGGGCAGGGTCCTGTCCAGGGCCTGGAGGGAGGGGTATGGCAGGGGCTGTGGGGAGAGCTCTGAGCATGGCTCACAGGACCAGGGCTCAGAGCAGCAGGGGGCAACCTGCAGAGCCAGGGCCTGGAGCAGAGAGCTCTGAGCATGGCTCACAGGACCAGGGCTCAGAGCAGCAGGGGGCAACCTGCAGAGCCAGGGCCTGGAGTGGAGGCTCCCAGAGAGCAGCGAGGTGCAGTGACCCGCCCCCCAGACCTCTGCATCTGCCCAGGGAGAGGCCCCAGGGCTTTGATCAGAGTCTCACAGGGGTTCCTGACCCCACGAAAGGCAGAGAAGAACTAACTCAGGGTCAGGTGAGTCCCTAAGGCTGAGGGATCACACGTAGGATGGAACCTTGGGAGACGGTCCATCTTTATTTTTAGTCTTTTTATTGTTGTTAAATTTTTATTCTTTAAAAAATATATTTATTTATTGGGCTTTGGGCTGTGGGCTGTGATTCATTTGAAAAGACCCTGATGCTAGGAAAGATTGAAGGTGGGAGGAGAAGGGGATGACAGAGGATGAGATGGTTGGATGGCATCACCAACTCGATGGACATGAGTTTGAGCAAGCTCCGGGAGTTGGTGATGGACAGGGAGGCCTGGTGTGCTGCAGTCCATGGGGTCGCAGAGAGTCAGACTGAACTGAACTGACAATTCTTCGTTGGTTGTGGCATGAAGAATCTTTCAGTTGCTGCAAGTGGCCTCTTAGTTTTGGCGTGTGGGATCTAGTTCCCCGACCAGGGACTGAACCCGTGGTCCCTGCACTGGGAGCACGGAGTCTTAACTGCTGGACCCCTAGGGAAGGCCCCTGGTCCGTCTCCATGATCCATCTGGGGATGCAGTATTTTGCCCAGGTGTTTTTCCTTCGTCCCCATTTCTATCCGCTGATGGGGAGAACATACTTAACAATTCTCTCCTAGGACTCAGGAGGCCAGAGCTGCTGCTCCAGTTTGCCCTCCACTTGCTGCTGTTTGACCTTGGCCCTGTCCCATCCCTGCCCTGCCTCAGTCTCCAGTTTATACGTGGGAGAGGCTCATTGCTTGGACTCTGCATAGTGACGATGGAGGGGAACCATGCAGAGGGCAGGTTTGGGGAGCCCCGCTGGAAGGGGGCCGCACTCACCATCCACGGGGGTGCAGGGCTCGTACACCAGCCGGTAGCCCTCCAGGACGCCGTTGGGGAACTCCGGGGCCCCCCAGGACACGTTCACGGAGGTGGTGGTCAGCTCGCTGAACCTGACGGAGCTGGGAGCGCTGGGGGCTGGAGGGAGAGAGCAGAGGGGCTTTGTTTCCTCCCTTCTGGAAGTTCAGAGCCCTGGGTCTGGTTCTGAGGAACCAGCAGGGGCATGTGGGTCCCTGGACAAACAAGAAAGCGGGGTTTCATGCAAGAGAGGGCGGGAGGGGTCGCTAGAGGGCACCGGGCCCCTCCCCTCCCTTGCTGACATCCTTAGCACTCTTCTCAATGTCAGGGTCCAAGTACTAGGAGAAAACAGGATTTTGTTTTCAGAAAGTTGGAGAACTCAGGCTTCCTCCTGATAATTGGCCCTGAAAGCAGGACCCCTGGGGTCGCTGCGGTGGAGGCGGGGGAGAGGGGTGCCAGGTCATGTTCTGCCTTCCCTGGGGGCAGGGGGGGTGCCTGGGCCTCAGAGCATCAGGTGGGCATTAAACAACCAGCCTGGCCATGGACATGGACTCTCTCTTGTCCTGGGGCCCCAGGGATTATGGCCAAGAGAGACCACGCTGGCTGAAGCAGCGGAACCAGGACCTGTCAACTCTCTGGAAGATATTTTCTTGGCCTGAGAACCCGACCCTGAAACCATAGGAGGGGAGAGGCCTGAGGGGGAGGACAGAGAGGAAGCGAGGGAAGCGTCCAGCCTGCAGCATCCTGAGCTGGCTCTGGGGGGCGGCGGGGGGGTACGGGTACGGCCAGGCTATTACTGTCCAGCGCCGCCTCCCCACCGAGCCAGGGCTGACCCTGCTGGCTTCCGCTTGGCCCGGGAGGCAGCGTCAGTGAGCCGTCTGTGAAGGGGGGACGTCAGGTCTGCAGGCCCTTCCTGCCTCCGCTCTGCGCGAGGGACGTGAGGCAGAACACTCCGTTCCGGTGACGGAAGCATCCAGGCTCCCGGGGGTCCGCATCCGGCCAATGACACTGACAGAGGGTGGGGGGGCCAGGCAGACAGACCCCCGGGAGCCTGGCGGAGGAAGGGGTATCCCTGGAGCCAGAGCCGGAACCCAGGAGGACAATACTTGGGAACGGACTCCACGGGGTCTCGCTGTCTCTTTAAGAGAAAGATGATGGACAGAAGGGGAAGCAGCAGCTTGAGAAAGAGGTGAGGTTAGGCCCAAAGGCTTGTATTCAAATCCAAGGGGAGGAAACTGCATGGCAGGCAAAGGAGGGGACTGAAGCGGTGAAGACAGCCCAGGACTAGCTCAGATATGCGGGGCTCCAGCCTCTGCTCCCCTCCCACCGACCAGCAGGGGACCGTGGGGGAGAAGCCTCACTTCCCGGGCCACCTGTGCTCATCGTGAAACGGGCCCATCCGGGGGTTCCGACAAGATCAAGTGCATACTACTGCCTGAGAAGGCGCCTGAATGAGTGTTCGTGCTAAGTCGCTTCAGTCGTGTCCGACTCTTTGTGACCCGGTGGACTGTAGCCTGCCAGGCTCCTCTGTCCAAGGGGTTCTCCAGGCAAGAATACTGGAGCAGGTTGCCATGCCCTCCTCCAGGGGATCTTCCCGACGCAGGGGTGGAACCCGCATCTCTTACGTCTCCTGCATTGGCAGGAGGGTCCTTTACCCCTAGCGCCACCTGGGAACAGCAGCTCAAGTGGCAGTGATGCCGTCTAGAGGGGTGCCCTGCATGTGTGGGCTGCAGGGCTCGCACCCCGCCCGCTCCTCCCCTGCGCTCCCCTGCAGCCTCCTAAAGGACCTCCCTGCCCCCATGAGCCTGTCCTCTATTCAGCAGCCAGAGCCATCTTTCAAAAACATAAGCCAGATCCTGTGGCCCAGCTGCTTATCCCAACCAATGGCTGCCCGTCATGCTAAGAATTAATGCCGGACTTTCTTCCGAGGCCCCCAGGCCGTCTACCCCCTGACTCTCACTCCCATTCTCTCAAGTCTCCTGGCCTGCGCTCTGGCCTCTTGGCCCCTCCAGCCTCCAGGCCTTGGCACCTGCTGGTCCCTGGACCCTGAACACCCCCCGCCTCCAGGACTTCCCGTGACCGGCCTCGTCTTCCCACTGAAATCTCAGCCCGGATGTCAGCCGCTCAGCCGGGCCTCTACGGGCCAACCTCTCCAAAGCCATCTGTCCACCCCCTGCCTCTGCCCTGAGACCGCTCACACCGCCTGCTACCCGAGGTTAATTCCTCTAGATGCTTGTAACCAGCCGACTCCCCCGCTAGGAGGAGGGGACCTCATCAGGTTCCTTCGCTGTTGTGTCCCCCGCATCTAGCACAGTGCAGGCCCAGGGAAGGTGCTCAGTAAGTGAACAGTGGCATGATCAGAGCTGGAGAGATAAAAGCAAGTCAGGTGGGAGCAAGGCAGGGAGAGAAGGGGGCTGGCTGGGTGCGGACTGGCCGTCGGCAAGGAGGGCTTCCGTGGGAAGATGAGGGGAGGAAGGGCTAGATGCGGGGGGCCTGGCCAAGGCTTCCTGGGGATAGTGCCTCTCTTATTCTTTTTTTAAAATAATGTGTTTATTTATTCGGCTATGCTGGGTCTTGGCTGTGCCACTCAGGGTCTTTGATCTTTTTTGGGGAGTGCAGAATCTTTAGATGCGGCACGTGGGATCTAGTTCCCTGACCAGGGATCGAACTCAGGCCCCCTGCATTGGGAGCGTGGAGTTATGGCCACGGGACTACCAAGGAAGTCCCAGCGCGTCTCTTCTGAGCACTCACGTCCAGGCCCCTCTGGGCGGGCCGTGCTCTGCCACTCTGGAGGGCATACCCTGGGGGCCTGGGGACCCAGCTCCCATCACTCAGCTGCCTCCTCCCGCCTGTGAGCCCAGGTGCCAGGTGGGCCCCCTCGCCTCCCCATCCACCCCTCCAGCCTCTCCCCCACCTGCTTGCTGGGTCTGGCCCCGGGTGGGGGTGCTCCGAGGCCCGTCCCCCGCGGCGTTGAAGGCTGCCACGCTGACCATGTAGGCGGTGTAGCCTGTCAGGTTCTTGAGCTTGACGCTGTTCTCGGCCAGGAAAAGCGTCTTCACCCGCTCGGTGAGGTTACGCCGCTGGGCCTCCCAGAAATAGATCTGTGGGCACAGAGGTGGCAGAGTGAGGGAGCCCATGACCCAGCTTCCCCCTGCCCCTGCCTGATCCCAGGGTCGCAGACACACTTCCGCTTGAACTATCCCCACGCCTGGATGGCAGGTGTGAGTCACCCAGGAAATAGTACTGTTCTTGTCGTTTAGTCGCTCAGTCATGTCGGACTCTTTGCGACCCCATGGACTGTACCCTGCCAGGCTCCTCTGTCCATGGGATTTCCTGGGCAAGAATACTGGAGTGGGTTGCCATTCCCTCCTCCAGGGGATCTTCCTGATCCAGGGATGGAACCCATGTCTCCTGCATTGGCAGGCGGGTTCTTTACTGCTGAACCACCTGGGAAGCCTAGGAAATAGGAATATTTAAGAGCTGCTTTACAAACCCTGGTGGCTCAGAGGTAAAATGTCTGCCTGCAATGCGGGAGACCTGGGTTCGATCCCTGGGTTGGGAAGATCCCCTGGAGAAGGAAATGGCAACCCACTCCAGTATTCTTGCCTGGAGAATCCCATGGACAGAGGAACCTGGTGGGCTACAGTCCATGGGGTAGCAAAGAGTCGGACACGACTGAGCAACTTCACTCACTTTTACAAACCCTTCCGGAACCTTCGTTTTCACAGCCAATCCTTCAGTCCTTGCTAGACCGTAAACCCCACGAGGGCACAGAGCCTGAGTCTGTTGATGGCAGGCACATAAGCCCTCAGAATAGTCACTGTAGGTATAAACCAATTCTGTTCTGAGGATCCGGAGTGCAGGGCAGGTAGACTCCACCCCAGCGAAGAGGTGGGTTCAAGGGCCAGCCCATCGGCACCACCTGGGAGCTGTCCAGGGCTGCAGGGCCTGGGTGAGCTGCTGGCACATGGCAGTTTGCACAGCCCACGGCAGAGGTGGGCACGCCTGGGCTGACCCCAGGGCACCGCTGACTCGGGCAGGTGACTTCCCTGAGCTGCAGCGAAGCTGCATAGCTTCTGTATAGCCGAGGTCAAGGACACCCACTTCCTAGGACCAGCGTGATCGAGAGGAAAGAAGGAAGACACACGAGGCCGCAGGCAGTTTTAGTCCAGGAGCACAGCAGGTCCACAGCACTTACAATTACAGGTGACCCTGGCACAGCATGGATCTGAAGTGCCTGGGTCCACTTCTACACGGATTTGCTTTCAACAGATCAGTCAACAGGGTCCGCGGTGGGTTGTATTGACAGATGTGGAGAGCCGTCTATGAAACAATCCCCTGAGGATTCCGAGGAAGGGCTCTACTTCATATTAACCGGGGGTTGAGAATCCCAGGGACGGGGGAGCCTGGTGGGCTGCCGTCTATGGGGTCGCACAGAGTCGGACACGACTGAAGCGACTTAGCAGCAGCAGCAGCAGCAGGGCTCGCTAGTGGCCAGCGAGGCCGCGCATCCTTCCCTAGTTTCAGAACTCTGCAACCAGAGCACGGGGAACCCGGGGAGCCCGAGGCCGCGGGGATTAGAGAGCATTTGGCACCACCTGCTGGCCAAAGGCGTTTCTGCATGTTCTGGGCTCAATTTCTCAGTTTGCCTGGAGAAAGCTCATAAAAGTGAGAAAAAGCTAATAAAACTGTCCCTGCCCGGCATGTGTGAACTGGCAGTTAGGATGCCTCAGTGCTATAAAATCCTTGTTTTTTTTCTAACCCCTCCCTTTTTCTTTCTTTTTCCAGTCTTCTGACATGGGTAGATGTGTGGGAGTTGAGATAGTTCCTCATTAAATCACTCGTTCATGGGTTCACTGTTTGGAAAGAATAAATGAACCCTCTTGGAGTGGATTCAAGAGAGACGGGGAAGAGGCAAGGGGGACAGACATTTTGGGGGAGGGTTTATGCTAGAAAGGGGCCAACCGGGAAAAATGGCTGAAGCAAACGTGCAGTCAGGAAGAGGTGTTCGAAAGACGGAACATGTTTTAGAGCAAGAAAAGCGAAGATGCAGGAGAGGGGGTGCCAGTTGCTGGCATCACGTTCTTGGCACGGGGGAGGGGGGGTCCAGGACCCAAGCCACCTCACGTCCATAAACGGGCACCCTCCGCAGGTGGGTGTCACTTGCGTGTACTGAATCCAGCAGACTTCTGTTAGATGACGATTCAATGACATTTGTGCAAAACAGCCCAGGGACCTGCGCCTTGAGCACCCCAGCAGGTGCACAGGGCCCGGCTGCTGTGCGGGCCGGAGGTGGCCAGGTGTCTGCAAGGAAATGGCTCCCCGGAGGGCCCACATCTTTGGCTCCCTTGTGTCTTAAGCATGCAGAATCATGCCTGGCACACCTGTTGGTGATCAATAACTATTTGCTGATGGATAAACACTGTCTGTAGACGGGAACAGGCGCGGGAATGAATTATAGTCACTACTTTCTATCTCTTATTCTCAATTCCATGCCTGCTTTTTACAACTGGAGTCTACTCGCTCTACACCATTGTGTTAGTTTCTGCTGTCCAACCATGCGGATCAGCTACATGAAAACGTACATCCCCTCCCTCTTGGAGCTCCCTGCCACTGACCCCTTCCCAACCCTCAAGGTCATCACAGACCACGAAGTCCCTGCCCCTTCTGGCTTCATCACAGGCGTCTTCAGCCTCAGTTAAGTCAGGTCCAAGCCCACATGTCACATCGCTGGCTGTCGCTGGAGGAAAATCACACTTTCAGTTCACGGGCATGGCCTCGAGTGGCCGGTAACCGTGCTACACTGGTCTGGTCCACCTACTGCAATATCGCACCTCGCGGCTCCATGCACCTCCTTCCCATCCCCACTCCTAGCTGCGGGCCCTTCACGGAGCACCAGAAGCCATCACGGGAGACTCCAGATGCTCCCTTCGCCACCTGGACCACCTCCCCCGCTGTGTCCCTACCTTCTGCCTCCCTCCTGCGGCTAGGGCCGAACTGCCAGCTCCCTACTGAGATGACCCCACCTTCCTGCCCTAAATCCCAGCCCCTGTCACCTCTTCCAGGGCATCACCCACCACAGCTTCCTCTCGTCCCCGAATCACGAAATTCTTCCTCTTTCCAGAACTGTTTTTATCAGCGCACACACGAATTATTCCTCCCATCTTAAAACCACCTCCATTGACTGTCTTTTTCCAGCCTCTACTGTATTTCGTCACTTTTCTCTAAAGCAAAACTCCTCAAAAGGGATTTCACTACTGGCTGCCTCTCCTCATTCTCTCTCGAACCCACTCCAAGCAGGCATCCCCTGCCCCGAACTTGTTATCAGAGTCACCCGTGAACTTGGCCTGTTTAATGTAATCATTCAGGGCTCTGGAAACTCCTGTAAAGGGCCAGGTAAGAAATATTTTAGGCTTTGCAGGCCACACAGTCTCTGTGGAAGTTATTCAACTCTGCCTTCTGACTTGAAAGGAGCCAAAGGTGATCTGTAAACAAATGGGTGTGGCTGTGTGCCAATGAAACTTTATTTATAAAAACAAGTTGAGGGCTGGATTAGGCCCATGGGCTGTGGTCTGCCCATCCCTGAATCACTGCCTCCTAGATCTCTTGCTTGAGCTCTCAGGAGAGTGGGCGCATCTGCTTCCTCTCTCCTTCTGAAAGCACAGTCTTCATGTGGGTTTTGAGAATTCGATCACTTGTTTTGGTCCTGGGGCTCAGTTTTCAGACGTCTGGTGTTTTCTATCTAACCGTGTCTAATCTCCAGGCTTTCAGTACCATCTGTGTGGGGAAGGCGTTCACCATTCACATCTCCAGCCTGGAACTTCTCCCTTGGACTCCGCACCTGTGTGTCCAGCTCCCTTCAGCGTTTCCCCGTGGACATCCAACAAACGTCTCGAACTTCTTCCTCTGGCCGCCCCCTGCTGCCCCCGCCACCTTCAGTGCCTCCTTTTTTCCTGCTCTGTAACTGGAAGCTCTATTATCCAACTGCTCAGAAATCCTTGTTGCTTTTCCTCCTCTCACATTCCACGTTCAGTTCATCAGCAAAGTCTGCTGGCTCTGCCCTCCATGTGGAACCAAGAGCAAACGCTTCTCACAGCTACTGCTTGGTCTAAACCCCCATCACCTGACGATGCCACCAGCTCTTCGTGGTTTTGCATTTGCCCTGATGCAGACTCCCCTCAAGGCAGCAGCCAGCACAAGCTTTAAAAACCCAGGTCACCCAGGTCCGTCTTCTGTCCCCAAGCCCCCATGGCCGTCATCTCATCCAGCCAAAGCTCAGAGGGCTCCAGATAACGCACTCCGTCTTGCTGGGTCTCTCTGCTGGGCTTTGTATGCGCCTAGCACCCACTGACCCCAAGGCCTTTGCTTGTCAGTCCCCTTGTTCTGGAACACTCTTCTTTCAGATCCACACGATTCATACCTGGTTCACCTTCATCTTTGCTCATGTGGCAGCTTCTCATTAAGTCTTCTCCCGAAGACCCTGTTTAAAGTCCCAAACATGCCCCTTAACCTGCTTCACTCACCACCAGCTGGAGCTGCTCTTTGCTTTGTGCGTCACTAGCCTTCCTCCCCTACAGTTTAAGCTCATGCTGTCTCTGATTTAATCTCAGTATCGGGAACACAGCTGGGCACAAAATAACTACTCAATAAACACGCGTTCCTGAAAAGGCCGACTGTACCGACCTGCCTGCCCCCACACACGTCACAGCTCACCCTGGCCCGACCACTGGCTGGTGGTGTGAGCTCATGGTTGATGTTAAGGCCGACGAGCATGGATGTTAATGCAGGGCTTGTTGTTGCTGTTTAGTCACTCAGTTGTGTCTGGCTCTTTGCGATCCGATGGGCTGCAGCCTACCAGGTTCCTCTGTCCATGGAATTCTCCAGGCATGAGTACTGGAGTGGGTTGCCATTTCCTTCTTCAGGGGATCTTCCCAATGCAGGAATCAAGCTCACGTCTCTAGCACTGGCAGGCAGATTCTTTACCATCAGGGAAGTCCTCATGCAGGTCTCGGAGGCAGCAATTCTCTTTCCCTCATCAGCGTCCTTGCTTGGTTGTGATGTTCCCCTGAGCACGTGGACCTCTGCGGTGTGATGCACGATGCCCGGGCACCCACACATTTCCGGGGACCGTGCATTAACTGGAGGTGTTCACATCTCCCCAGCCTGGTGTCTGCCAAGCTAGAGCAGGCCCCGCCAGGCTCCTTTGTCATCCCTGGGGAGGCATATGCTAGGGGCGCAATATTTAGTTCTCCCAGCTGGCACTGCTCAGGAGCGTCATCCATCTTCAGAGCATCCTTGGCGAGACGTCTCTCCTTCTCGCTCCCGCCTTCTTCATCCCACACAGAGCCAGACTCCTATATATGGGGTCTCCACGAGCCGTGGGACCCAGCAAGGCCCCTGCCTTTGTGGAAACTCAAGTTTCTGCCTGTGTGACCAGGGCTGAACCAGGACGCTCCTGGTGGCTCCCACCCTCGCCACCTCGCTGCTACACTGGACTGCCCTCTGGGGCAACAAACCACTGCCAGGAATCAGAGCGGCGCCGGACGCTGGCGTGGGAGCCAGGCTTCAGACACGCCCGCAGGCTGAGTGTCCAGCCAAGCAGCACATCGCTATTGCCACCTCCTCCAGAGGCTGGTGGTTCAGACGGTAAAGAATCTGCCTGCAGTGAGGGAGACCTGGGCTGGGAAAATCCCTGGAGGAGGGCATGGCTCCCCACTCCAGTATTTGTGCCTGGAAAATCCACGTGGACAGAGGAGCCTGGCGGGCTATAGTCCATGGGGTCGCAAAGAGTCAGACACGACTGAGCGACTAAGCACATCCGAGTGGCTGTGTGCCCAGCGCTTCCTCCCCACCCCCTACAGGGCAAGGGCCAGCAGACCTGGAGTTTGATGCTCTGTTGTCAGCTTTTTCGGTGACCTCATTGAGTCACTAACTTGGGACTCAGTTTCCTCATCTGTGCAATGGGTACAATCATTATACTCTACCAGTTTTAACAGGCTTTCAGGAGTCTTAAGCAAACACTGCAATGTTAGTTGCTTAGTCATGTTCAACTCTTTGTGACCCCCGTGGACTCTACCCTGCCAGGGTCCTCTGTCCATGGGATTCTCCAGGTACGAATACTGGAGTGGGTTGCCGTTTCCTTCTCCAGGGGATCTTCCCAACCCAGGGATCGAACCTGGGTCTCCTGCCTTGCAGGCGGATTCTTTACCATCTGAGCAACCAGGGAAGTTCTAAAGGGCTTAGCAAATACCGGAGACGAATAGAATCCTGTCAAAACACACATCATTGTCTAAAATCTAGAAATAACTTTAAACAGAGATTTCCAAGACCTTGTCGGTCGTTCTTTACTAACTGGCCATTCAGTTAGCATCCATACTGTAACTAGAGTTGGCTAAATAACCGTTTCAGGGGTCTCACATTGGCTTTGGGAGCTGGTGGGCTGGGCGGGGGTTGTAGAAGCTGTGGGGATGGTACAAGCTGGGGTGTGGCCCGAGTTTCTAGCATCTGAGTGCCGCCTGCCCCAGGGACGCCGGGAGGATGGGTAGTGTTTTGCTCCAGCTGCGTGTATTTCAGTGGGTTGGATGCAAACAGCCAAGAGAGCGAGTGTAGACCCAGGACCTCTGCCCCTTACCACACCTGGGTCCCTCCCAAGCCCCGCCGGGCCCTGTGTCCCCTGGGCCCCCTTCCCCGCCCGAGCACCCCTACCTTGTAGCCCTGGATGTCCCCGTTCTGGCTCTCCAACGGGGGAGGCTCCCACGTCACGTCCAGCTGTGTGGCCGTGGGGCCATGGACGGCCACATTGCGGGGCGCTGCCGTGGGCACTGGGGGGCAAGAGGGGAACCGAGTGTGCAGAGAGCCCCCAGGGAGGAGGCGCTGGGCCGGGCTGGGCCCCGAGATCCCAGACCCCCTCCTGCTGGGCTTCTTGGGGCAGGGGAGGGCCGGGGTGGGAGGGGGCTGGAAGTGCAGCGGTGCTCACCTGCCTCCCCGACAAAGACCTCGTGCGGCGGGCTGGAGGGCCCCTCACCCACGGCGTTGTACACGCTCATGCGGATCTCATAGCGCCTGTGCTTGTTCAGGTCTGGGGGCGACAGGGAGTGGAGAGACACAGAGCTCACGTCATGGAGGGCGGAGGCTGCGGGGGGCTGAGATGATGCTCCTCTGCGAGCCTGGACCCCGGGGTGCAGGCCCAGGAAAGGACAGGGAACAGCTGGGGGGCGGCTGGCCCGCGGCGGGGGACGCCTTGGCTCATCCCTGGGACCCCGCACAGGATGCGACCATCCCGGACGCTTTTAGGATCGAGAGGGGCACTACTGACGTTCACGCTGGGGCAACAGGTGCGAATGACACGCCGGGTCACAGGCCGCTTCTTCCCTGCCTGTCCTGGTACCCTGATCACAGGGGTGCCAGGTTCCCAGCTCCTTCCCATCCCCCCCGCCCCACCCCCAGTCTCCCTAAACCAACTCTCAACATGGGGGCGGGGCTCAGCCTTAGAGAGAGGGGCTTATTGGATGTGAATTTGGTGCCAAGAAACCCTCTGTTCCTACTCACTTTGGGGTGTTTGGGGGGAGACATTTAGAAGCTGGGAGGGGGGCAGTTGCAGGAAAACGGGCCTGACACCTGGGGGGGCATCACTGTGCCTGCTGGGGGGCTCCTCTCTGCTCCCCCTCCCCAGGTGGGCGTTCTAACCACCCTGACAGCCCTGGGCTTGCGCCCACGAGGAAGGAGGGAGATGAATAACTCAGTCTAACGTGGGCCCCTAACGGGAGGCCCCCTGGCTCAAGGCTCTGGGTCTTGGGGAGAACCAAGCACCCTCTGGGATGTAGGGAAAGAGTGAGGGTGGGGAGCCAGGGCACTGGCCAGGGACTTGTCCTGGTCCCTGGGGGAAGAAAGGGCTCTGCTCACTTCAGGGTAGAACTCGGCGGGCAAAACAGCTGAGCTGACAAGTGCCTTTGTTGGACGAGATGGGCGGCAGCAGCAGCGTGAACCCCAACACATCCAACCAGCGGGACCACCGGGTCCTACCATGGATCCCCTGTCACCATCCCCGGCTCCCCAGAGCATAAGACCAAAGCCATTTTCCTTTCTCTTCTGTCCTGATGGATGAGGGCTGGGGCAGACCCTCCCGGGAGACTCCCTGTTTTTCTGTGCATTTCAGGAACATCACGTGTGTGCAGGGAGGCGCCTTTCCTCAAGCAGCCTGAGGTGGGCGCAGCTCTGGGCTGCCGGCAGGCGTCCTCGGAGGCCCCTCTCCCCTCCCCGTGGAAGGCCTGGCCCGTCGGGGAGCTGCTGTGCAAGGGGACTTACTGTCCAGCTCGTACTGCGTGAGGCTGGGCCGGCTCAGGTTCCGCATGGAGTAGAAGGCTATGGGGTGGGGTCAGGGGGGTGGTCGGGGCGGGGGGTGGGGTGCGGAGGGGGCCGGAGGGAGACAGCAGAGAGAGGAGGTTAGTACACACCCGCCGTGCCACAGAGACCCCGATGAGGAGGCGGGGTGGGAAGACACGTGCAGAGGGAAGCGGCTTCCAGGTTCCTGAGTTAGGGGCTGGGGCAGACAGCTCCCAGGACGATGCTGCCCCACCCTGGCGTGCACCTGCCGGAAGTCACAGGGCACCAGGAGCCCCTGGGAGCCCAGTATCCCCAGATGGAGACGGTTCTGAGGGACCCTCTGGGCCCTTGTCTAAAGGCTGAGTTCCTGCCGTGATGGAGCGGTGTCGTTAATTTCCTCATATGAACCAGAAGCCATTTTACTACTAGGAAATACGACTGTATTATACACAGGCCTATAAAAACACAGCCACTAGCACATGTCTGCCAAAAGATAAAAAAAAAAAAAGAAGAATGCAAGCTGTTGGATCAGCTACTTCTGAGTTTTTTTCTATTAATTTTCCTTGGCTCCGCGTTCAATCATCTTGTTCTCTGCTAATACCCTCTGGAAGACAGGGCGCAGAGGGTTTAAGAGAAGGATGGAAGGAAGCGTCAAGACGGATCAAGAGGATCTTAAGCTGCTCCTCCGCTCCCACCTGTCTCTGGTCTGGTCCCACTACCCATCTGGAGACTGATTTCCTGCGACCCCTGCCCGTCCCCAGCATGAATCAGTGGGGGGTGGACCACAGCACGGCATCTCCCAGACTGGCTCAACTCTGTCCCAAGCCTGTTTCCTCGGGGCCAACCTCCGGCTCTCCCCTACATCGCCGTATTTGCCTCTACCTGGGCCCCCTGCCCATCACCAGCCATCATCTTCAAGTCCCTGAAGTAACCGTCCTAACCGAAAGCACGGCGCATCCTTCCCTAGCTTGAATGACTCTCTGGGGTTTCTACTCGGCTTCTCGCGTCTTCCTTCCAGTTGCAGAGGCAGGCTGGGCTCCGAGGACCCCAGGGCAGAACAGTAACCTCTCCGAGGAACCAGAAGGGGCCAGACTGCTGCCCTTGGGACACGACCAGGCTTGGCTTTGAGTCCTTCCCAGTTCAGGCCCTTTGCACATGCCAGGACCCCCCACCCCCACTTCTTTAAGACCTGGAATCATCCATCAGGGCCATCGCCAAGGGCATCCCCTGGGACCTCTTGTCTGACACCGGCTTTAGGCTCCCCTGGAATATGCCCTTCACAACGGTCATGCCAGCAGTCTTAGACACCCCTACCAGGGTTTTCTTCTCCAGCACCTGGCTCCTCCTCCAGCCTGCAAGCTCTGAGAGCGCAGGGACCCTGTCTGTCTTGTTCCCTGGTGTCCCCCCAGTGTCCGGGGGCGTGTGAAGTGCTAAGGAAACATGCACTTGGTGACTGAACAGGACGGGGTGAGAGGCGCGCACAGGGGAGGACGGCAGAGGTCCAGGTTAACCAGGTTCCGGGAAGCTGGGAGGTTCAGGCTCCGCCCACCCCAACTCCCTCCGCTGTCACTCACAGGTGAGCTCCGCCCACTTGGCCCCTGGGTTGTTGATGCCGCGCAGCGTGAAGCCCCTCAGTCCGTCGTAGAGCAGCTCCCGGTAGCGGATCCGGAAGCCCAGAAGGATTCCGTTGATCTTGTCCTCAGACGGCGGCTGCAGGGCAGGGGGTGGCAGGATGGAGCCCGCTGGGCACGTCCCCTTCCACTCGGCCCCTCCTTCCTTCCCTCCCTCCCCCACAAGGCCTCCCGCAGGGGCAGGGCAGGGGCTGCGTCTGGACCAGGGAAAGGAATCAAAGTGGCAATGAGCAGCTTGAATTTTCCGAGCATTTCCAGCGAGGTTATTCCACCCCGGTAGCATTCTCTGTGAGGCAGGGCACGGCAGGGATGACCACGCCATTCCCACTGAACAGAGCAGGAAAACGAGGCTCAGAGATGGAAAGGAACTTGCCCAAGGTCACACAGCATTGTGGGGGCTCTGAGCACGACTCTGGATGCAGAGCGAGTCTTAAAGTGTCATTCCTTGTCTAGAAACTTCCTCACATGATCACCACCCTGGCTGAGATCTCTTGGAGTTTCCCAGGAATTAGGAACTAGGGAGAGCCCTCGCCCTGCTGTTCAGCGAGACCCAGGGCGAGTGTGTCGCCCTGCACTGCGCCTCTGTGTCTTTATTGTTTTCTCCTTTGCTTTCTGCTCCCGTCCTCAGATGAGCTGGAGAACAGGCTTCTGGAGAAGGTGGAAACTACCTTTTATGACACCTCTTCTAAGAAACCCGCTGCAACAGTTCAGCCTTTTATGAGCTCCTTAATTGTGTCCCTGGCTGCATCTGGCACCTCCCTGCGGCTCACTCCATCAGGACGGCCCCGCCCTGCTCCAGCCTCCACTGGCTCCTGGTTGCTCCAGGTCATTTTGTCTTTGGGGACCGTCCTGGTCAGGGGGGCCTGGGGCTGGGGGAGGGTTGGGGAAGGTCCCTCTTGTCTCCTCCTCAAAGGCTTCCCCTTCAGGGGGACTGCAGGTAGGCAAAGGTTGGCACCTGCCCCTCTAATCCTGTGAAAAGGAGACACAGTTCCTGGTTTGGGGGCCTCTGGGGGTGACCTGCTGAGCCCCATGGCTGGACTTCAGGGGGCTGGGGAGGGTCGCGAAGGTACCCAGGGGCAGCTGGCTCTCTGAGAAGTGTCCTGGGTCTTCCTCTGGCCATGTGAGAGGCAGTGCCCACATGAGCAGTGGCTGGGGGTGGGCAGGGATGGAAGGGGCATTCTTTGTACCTGTACCTGGACAGTGGGTTCCTGCTCACAGGTCAGAGCCCGGCCCAGGCACAGGTGGGGCACGCAAACCTGTGTCTGGTCTCTATTGGGAACCCCTTCACCCAGAGCAGGGCTGGGTTCATGGAGACCCTGGATGCCCCACGCCTGTCTCTGTCCGAGGATTCTGCTGACCTCAGGGCACCTAGGGCCAGCTAGTAGCTGGGTGACCTGGGACTTTCTCATCCCCTCCCCGAGTCTGGGTCCTCATCCACACAAGGGTACGTGGCAGGATCTGATTACGGGGAGAGGAGTGAAGGGTGTGTCCGTGTACATGTGAGTGTGCGTGTCTATGCATGTGGGTACCGTGTTCCGGTCTTGCCAGGGCTGGTGAATTGCTGGTCTGAGCGCAGACTGTGACCGAGTCTGCGCGGGACACGGGCCCCTCCCCGCCTGCCGGCCGTACCTGCCATCGGATCAGCACCGAGGTGGTGGTGTGGGGTGTCACGGACACGATGGTGGGCGCTTCGTCAGGGGCTGTGGGGAGAGGTGGGCAGCTGAGCTCTGGGGCCCCTGGGACGCCATGGGAACCAGGTTCCACTGATGCTGGTCCCGCTTCAGGCACAATCCACCCCCACTGCCCGCCCCAACTCCTGCACAAGAAGAGCCAATGTGGATGGGGAGAGGGGCCGGGACCCTGGCCCCAGCCCAGAGCCGAGGGCCTGGAGCCTCTCCTTTCTGCCTCCCCACGCAGACGCGGCTTCCTGGGGTTGGCCGTGAACTCGGAGACATGAGGACGCCAGGCTGGCTATGGGTGCTGAGCCCTGGAGAAAGCCCCTCGGACCCAAATCTCCTTGGGAGTCTGCCCAGGGAGCCAGACCAAGGATCCAGCAGGCCTAGAGTCCCTCCATCTTTGGAGGCCCCCTCCCCACAAAGAGAATGCCCAGTGCCCAGAACTGTCCAGGGGACCGAGAGAGAGACCAAGCAGAGGGCGCTGACCGGCTTGCAGGGTGGTCAGGGGCTCTGACTCCTCGCTGAACTCGCTGTCTCCGATGTCGTTGGTTGCCTTCACGCGGAACTTGTAGGACGTGAAGGGCTTGAGCCTGTAGAGGAATCGGAATAAATGAACGGGGAGGTGTCCCTTTGGTCCCCCATCTCTGCTCGCCATCTCCCCAGGGCAGCCCGGGAGGGTGCAGATCCACTACACAGACAGGAAGATGGAGTCTCAGAAGGACGGTCTGCTGTGACTGCAACCTGGGGCCCCTAGACCAGGCCGGCTCCGGGCGTGGCCTCACCCTTGGTCCCAGCCAGAGGTCCCCAAGTGGAAACGTCCACATATTTCCTACCTCGGAGGGGCCTGCAGGCAGAGGAACCCCACTGGGAGCTGACCCCGCCCCCAAGAACTGCCAGCCCGCTTTTGCACTTAGTAAATTCAGGAGGGGCTGAGGGTCTCAAGAGTTAACCAGCACTTCATCTCTGTAAGGCTCATTTCCTCTCCAGGCAAATGGCTTCCTTTTTGATTTATTGGGGGTGCGGCAGGGGGTGGGGAGAAGAGTATTGCTCAAAACTCTCGGGCACGTCAACTGGAATATTAAAAATGCATCCCAGTAGGAATTAAATTGAAGGCAAGATTTCAGAGCGGAGCTCCACTCCCCTATTAAAGATGGAGAGGGAGATGCCGGCTGGCTGGCGGGATCCAGCTAATGAAGAGTGGCCAGCCTCTCTCGAAGGGGGGGCTTCTAGGCTCCAGAAATAGATAATTAAGAGGCAGCCCTAACAAGGCTCCAGGGAGGGTGGGGAGGGAGGTTCGGACACAGCCAGAGGGGATGTGCGTGGATGGGGAGGGGTCTGGGGGATGGGGGCTGTGGAAGCCATGTGGGGGTGGGCTCCGGGCCCCCAGGAGCCCCTCCAAGGGTGCTGTGGCCCCGGCTGGGCGGGGCAGGGTGGAGATGCTGGCGGCCAGGCCGCGGGGCCTCACCGGTCCACGAGGAAGGTGGAGGCGTTGTGGCTCACGGAGGCCGAGTGCAGCGCCCACCGGCCGCTGGGCAGCTCGCGGGTCTGGACGGTGTAGTAGCGCACGGGGGACAGCCCGTCGCTGCCCGGCTCCCAGGACAGCAGCACGCTGCGCGCCTTGACGTCCTCCTGCTGCACCACTGGCTTGCTGGGGGGCTGTGGGCGGTCTGGGGGGGCGCACGGAGCAGGGGGTGAGCGGGTGAGCACGCGGCGGGAGTAAGAGATGCGCGTTCTCGCCCGCCTCCCCAGCCCACTTCCATGCACAGCGGACCCGACAGTCAGCATCGGGGCTCCTGGTCAGCGGTGGTCCCTGGGCTAGGAGAGGCCCGGGTGTCTGGGAATTCACCCCACCCACCCCCCAGGGCTGACAGTGAGAGGTGTGGACACCGGCTCCTTCGCCCCGTGTCTGCACGGGGCTGCGATGGGAGCTAGGCTGGCCCTGACGGAGTGTGGCTGAGCCCGCGTTCCCTCCACAGGACTCGGTGTGTCCGCCGCCCGTGCGTGGTCCCCTCTCGCGTCCCCACGGCCTGTGGCGGGGGTTCTCTGCGCTTCGGCTTTGGGTGGATGAGTCTCTATTACGGGGCCTGTCCCGCACGTTGTGGGCTATGTGCCCGCACCCACTAGGTGCCAGGACGCCTTCCTCTCCACGTGTGACAACCCAAAGGCCTCCAGACTTTGCCCAGTGGCCCCGGTGGGGGGTGCCAAGTTGAGAACCACTGTTCTTCTGGGTTTTTTTCTGGGAACACTGTCGGATAAGTCAGGTTCACAGGGGCCCGGGGATCAGGCCTGCTTCTGGGGAACCCTATCTGGGGTGAGAAGCCAGCTCAGGGCCGCAGGGTGAAGGCAGCCGGAGCTCCGGGCTGCAGCCCCGTTTTGCACCCAACTGGATCCCTCTGTTGAGGGGGCGGGGAGTGAGGAGGAAAGTTGGCCTCACCAACCCCCTCTTCGGAAAACCAGTATCAGCTCAGAGCACGGTCCTGGGAAGGGGACCGCCCCGCCCAGCTCTGGAAGCCAACTGGAGCTGGTGCTGGCCTTGGGGACAGAGAGGGGAGAGCCCATTCTTCACTGGGGACCAGGACAAGAGACTCACAGCTTGTCACTGGCCCACCCCTGGCGGGGCACCAGGAAAGGGGGTGAGCGCCCGCCCCCTCCCCGGCCCCAGGGGACAGTCACCTCTCTTCTCGGTGGTCACCACCAAGGCCTCGGCAGCCTCTCCCCAGCCCTTGCGGGTCTGGGCCGTGATGCGGAACAGGTAGACAGACTCCGGCTTGAGGCCGGTGGCTGTGAACTGGCGGGCGCTGGGCGCGAGCACCTCCACAGCAGCGGCGTTGGCCGAGGTGGCGTTGAGCCGGTGCGTGATCTGGTACGCTGCGGGGCGGTAAGTGGGGGGGCGGCGCTGGGAGGCAGGGCAGGCTGCCCCCAGGGCCCCAAGCCCGCGGCCACCACAGTGTCTGCCCCTGAGCCACCCTGGGTCACTCTCACGTCCTCAGCTGCCCCCTGGGGAGTGTGACTCTGGGGGCCTTGGACAGCTGTGATCCCCCCCTCCACCCAGCCCAGCCCCCCAAGGAGGACACTGAGGCTCAGAGAGGCCAGACCACTTAACAGGAAGTGACCAAGCCAGAAGTCCAGCCAGCCCAGGTCTTTCTGAGTCCAAGTCGCGTGCCCTCCCCACCTCCACTCTGCAGAGGCATGACTTTCACCGGGAGGTGCCAGGATTGAGAGCCCTGAACCGGACATAGGTGGTCCAGTCCCCACATTACAGGTGAGGGGCTGAGGCCGTGGAGGGGAGAAGATGGGCTCAAGTTCACACGGCTGCTGCTCTCAACCCTGCACGTCCTCCTGCATCTGTGAGTGTGAGTGTGTGTGTGTGTGTGTGTGTGTGTGTGTTAAGGGAGGAGCCTTGGGTATGAAATGGTGCTTCCCATCTACTGCATCCCTGCTGGGGGCTGTGGGCCCCATTTCCCACCTGTGAAAGCCTCTGGACTGAGCCTGTCAGGGCAGCCTGACCTGGCCACACTTAGAAGCCATGGCCGAGGTTTACCAGATGGCCCATCAGCTGGGGCCCTGGGGTTCTTGGGGCACAGAGCTGATTAGTGGCCCTTCCTGCCCCTCTGTGGGGGCACAGAACTAATCAATGATCCTTAAGAGACCTGAACCTGACCGTGCCTTCCAGCTGATAATCTTACAGTTTCTTTTTTTTTAAGTTGATGTTTAGTCGATTCACAGTGTTACGTAGATTTCTGCCGTGTAGCAAGGTGACTCAGTAATATGTGTACACGCGCATTCTTTTTATAGTATTCTCTTCTATTAGGGTTTATCCCAACACACTGAACACAGCTCCCTGTGTTCAGGGAGGACCTCGCTGTCCGTCCATTCTAGGGTTCTCACCTGCCGACCCCAAACTCCCCCTCTCCCCCTCCCCCTCCCCCTGGGCCACCACAAATCTGTCCTCTGCCAGACTGAGATTTCCAGTGGGAGAAGTCAGAACCTTTCTCGAGGATATGTGAACGCTGCCTGGGCTCAGTCTCCCTCCTGCCAACGCAGAATCTGTCTCCTTTGTATCTTACACCTCCTGCTTCTGTGGCCAGGGCCGGGGAAGGGGAAGGCCTTACCAAGAATGATGCCGTTGGGGGCAGCGGGGGGCTGCCAGACCAGCCGCACTGATGTGGTCCGCACCTCCGGGAACAGGATGCCCACAGGGGGTCCCGGGACTGGGGGGCACAAGGGAGGAGCAGGTGATGGTGCGGCCGCT
Organism: Bubalus bubalis; assembly: GCF_019923935.1. Lineage (NCBI taxonomy): Eukaryota > Metazoa > Chordata > Mammalia > Artiodactyla > Bovidae > Bubalus > Bubalus bubalis. The sequence continues at coordinate 5,451,136 of NC_059159.1, forward strand.
GCTCAGCCCCCAGACCCACCCGGCTCCTGCAGAACAGCTTGGGGGAGGCGGGAGATGACCCACCCCGCTCTCGCAGAACAGCTCGGGGGAGGCGGGGGACAGGGCCGCTCGGCTCAGTGAGCTGCGGGGGAGTGTGTGTCTGTGTGTGAGCATGGGGCACAGACATGTGATCAGGGAGGTTTATGTATTATTCGGCAGGAAGTAGAAGGGACCCAGGTATTATTCGGCAGGAAGTAGAAGGGACCCAGGCTCCAGCCTGGGGGCAAACGGAAGTGCCCATCCCGAGCCGGCACCACTCCTCTTTCCAGACCTCTCTCTGGAATCCTCAGATCTGGGGCTCCCTGTCCAAACAGCCCCAAGCATGCTTCCTGGGTCTATTCCCCGGATCCACCCTCCCCAGGGTGCAGACTTGCCCTTCTGGACCCAGGAATGGCCAACGGGCGGCTGTTTTGGGGCACGCATGTGGATGGAGATGGGTATAGGCCAGAGGGGAAGGGGCTGAGGAGGGGAGAGAACCAGGGTGACGGGGGCATAGGTTTTCCTGCACAGCTTCCATCCCACCGGGAACGCCAAGGAAGCTGAGATTTTTAAATTTGAACTTGGCCTTCCAGGTCATTAGGAGGGTATATTTGTCAAGGCGGAAGGATGAAACATATTTAATTTAACAGATCATTAGCTTGATTTATCACTTTTGAGCACAGAGACACATGGTGTTTGGGCTTCCTTTGGCCCTCTTGGCCCGACCCCACCGATGTTTGTGCTGAGCAGCATGTGAGGATGCGTGTGGGCAGGAAGCGGGGCAAAGGACCTGTCAGGGCGGCCTCTGATGGGGTGTTTTGCCGCAGAGACGGACGCCTGGAGCTCAGCTGGAGTCACTCGTTGGCAAACAGGACCCGCAGGCTTGTGCAAAGGGAAAACCAGGCCTCTCCCTTGCACAGACCTGCTCTAGGCCTGAGCCTGCCCCCAAGCGGACAAGAAGCAAAAGGGGCGCAGGTTCTCTTTTCTTGCCCCAGCAAGGCTGGATCAGATGCCAAAGGCCCCATGCGCTGGCATCTCTTCCCTAGGGATGAGGTCTGTTGCTAGCCTTCCCTGCAGTGGGCAGGTGGCCCTCAGAAGCCTGCTCCCCCAGGGGAAGCCTGAGGCCACAGTTCCCTTTGGGGCAGCGGGAGATTCCAGGAGGGGCAGGGCTGGGCAGGGGGTGGTGCGGGGGGAAGCGCAGCTCCCAGCCTTGCCCAGACCCTGGGGGGGGTGTGACCTCACCGTCGTCCAGGGTCCGCTCCAGGATGGGAGGGTGGCTGGGGCCCCCGTCGCCGATGCGCGTGAAGGCCAGCACCTGGATCTCATACAGCACGTACTTGCCCAGGCCTGTGAGCTGGGCGCTGCGGGAAGAGTTTCCTTCCACCAGCCAGAACCGGGGTGGGGCGTCCGAGTCCTTCTCCTTGTACAGCACCTGTCAGAGCCCAGCGCAGGGTCAGGGCCGTGTTCTGGTCTTGCCAGAACGTCTCCTGTCTCCTCCCCAGGAGCTGGGTGGGGGGTGGTGAGGATGAGTGGGTGGACCCGGAGGGGTTTGGTCCCCGGGTTACACAAGCTAGTGCTTGGGGAGGGAGGGGGACACAGAGATGCACTAAAGCTGCAGAGCTGGAACTTCCTCGGAGAGCATCCAGCTAGGAAAACAGGCCCAGAGAGGGGGCCTGACTTGCTCAAGGTCACACAGCCAGGAGCCGCAGCGCTGGGATGTCTCATGACTTCCAGGCTGGGGCTGTAGGCGCAGGCTTGGAAGGAATTCTAGAAGATGATGGAAACTGAATCTGGGCCTGTGGGGGCTGAGAGTGAGTGACCCAGTGTGGCTTCCTGGGGGAGGCAGAGCTGACCCCCCAGGACCCACAGCCCTCATGGGAAGCTTCCCCACCCCCAAGGGAGGACTCCCTGGTTGCCGTGGTGACCTGTGGATGCTGGCAGGCAGATCCCCCGTGTCCACTCTAGAAGGCAGCGTCCTGAGCACCAGGGGCTCGCCAGGACAGGGTGCCTGGACGGGGAAGCAGGGAGCCCCTCACCTTGTAGCCCAGCACGAGCCCGTTGCGGTCGGCCTCGGGGACCTCGTTCCAGCGCACCAGCATGCTGCTGGAGGTGGTGGCCAGCGCAGACACGTTGGTGGGGCCGGAGGACGGCACTGGGGGAGGAGGGAGGGGGAGGAGGGGCTCAGGACCCAGCGTGGACCCCGCAGTGGACGGGTGGAGGGAGTCCAGGGAAGGAACGGGGGTGCGGTCCCCAAACAGCAAACTATGATGATGTTCACCGCGACCGTGATGCTCTTGGCTCCGGAGCGTCACACGTGCTGCTTCTGGCACGAGGTGAGCCCCTGTGACCCCCGCTCAGACTCACGACAGGACGAGCCTGCGCTTCCTGCCAGTGCAGCCGTGGGGGTGCAGGCGGGGGGAGCCCGGTGGGAAGGGAGCCATCATTTAAAGGGCGTCAGGAAGAAGCCACAGGGTACCCGCCACGTGCGGACGCATGAGGGCTGCCTGCAGGCTGGGAGCACATATTCTGTGGGTTTTCCCTTGCCAGGCCCCTGTGAGCGGCTGTGATTCTGGAATGTTCTGAGAGCTAACCCAACCCACACCCCCCTTCCCCTCCCCCACCTCCAATCGTGGGGTCTTGCAGGCATCACTGAGGTCAGGGTTAAAGGGCGCAGAGCCAGGTATCGCCTCCTGGGAACCTGTCCCCCTAACTTAGGAAGCAGTGCAGGGAAGGATCAGGTACTAGAGACACACGCACACGCACGCGCACACACACACACAGGATGCTCTGCCAGACGCTGAGCACAAGCAGGAGAATGAGCCCAGGACATTCCTGCACAGCAGCTCCAGCCTTAGGGACCGAGGCGGGGTGTCCCCAGGCCACAGGGAGGTGACCTGGGTGAGGGCCGGGCACCCGGGCCGGTACCTGACTCCCGGGTCCGGCCCATCACCGCCGGGCTCCAGGGCCCGCTCCCGACGGCATTGAAGGCCTGCACCTGTGCGCGGTACTCCGTCCACTCCTCCAGGTCTTCGATGGTGCACTCGCGCTCCACACGGTCGTGGACCACGTGGCTCAGTGTCTTGCCGTGGCCGTCTGCCCGGCTGTACTTGATCTTGTAGCCCACCGACTCGGGGTTCCCGTTGTATGCCATCTCCGGGAGAGGCTGCAGGGGGGATGGGGGTGGGGCGCAGACTGCTGTGAGGCCTGCCGCACGCTGCGCAGACCTGCCAGGCTCGTGCGGCCTCTTCCAGGGAGACTTCGGGATTACCCAGCCCACTGCCCAGCCTCTCGGCACCGTGTGAGGCACGCTCAACGCTGAGCATGGCTTGGTTGTGTGACTCTGTGTTTCTGACGGCCCCACCTTCTCCCCGAGTCTCCCCCTGGGCTCAGAGGAGAGGCAGAAACCACTCTACAGTGTGTACGACAAATTTACGACCCTGCTGAGGGGGCTGGCCCAGGAGGAGCGGCGTAAAGGCTGTCTAACACGTGGCACCTTTGGCCGCGGTCTCTGCCACTAAACTCGCTCCCCCAGCCTGCCAACAGATACTTATTTAACTGCTTGCAACATGCCCGATCTCAGCTCGCGTCTGCCCTTGGAGAACAAGCATGCGGAGACAGCGTCTCCAGCACAGGAGCCGCTGCCAGGAAGCCCTTCCGCCCAGCGCACCTCCGCCTCTCCTGTGCATTTTCAGCCTCCCTCTTCTTCTTGGAGTCTCGGTGAAGAGAAAAAAAAAAACAAAAACAACTTCCTCTCCTGGGCCTGTGACTAGGCTGGTGAGGCTGAGGCCACTGCCTTAAGGTCATCTGGATGAACTTGGCGGTGCTGACCCGCAGTGGAGACGTGGGCCTGTTGGGGGCAGCCTGTGACCCGGGCAGGCGCTAGAAGACTCTCGCTCTGACGGTGGCAGGGCTGGAGCTGGGGTGCTCTCAGCTCTCACCGGCCCCCGCTGTGCTTCCCCAAAGAGCCCCTGATCCACGGGCCCCCATGTTCTGACCCACTTTCTCCAGCTCCTCAGCCTGTGCCTCGCCCCCTCCATACTCTCTCCCCGGCCCCGCTCCTACAGACACTCAGTGAAACAGACCAGAGACCATTAAGGCAGCGATCGATGCGCCTGAGAGCTCGAGCTGGGCCCAGGTCACAGGCTCCCTCGCCTGCTAAGGAAAGGTAAGGGGCCACGCCATTAGGGGGGCCCCAAGGGGCCCAGGCCCCGCACAGCCTGGCAACTGCCTCCTCTGCCCCTCCGGCCCCCACCCCGGGTATTGGACGTCTCAGCCTTTTAGTACTTGGAAACCTTAGAGCGAGGGGCAGGGGACAATCAGAGAGCCAGCCTGGAGGGGAGCGGAGCGGAGGAGGGAAGTGGGGATGGGGGGTGGTGGGCTGGGCAGGTGGACAGCTCCGCGAGGTGCCTGCAGCTGGCAGAGGGGGGCGGGGCGGGGCTCACTGTTCATAATTAGCGCTTATCCAGGGCTTACAGTCACCAGCGCCTCTGTCAGGCTGTCTACGTAAATGAAAGGCAGCAATGACCTGATAAACCATAACCCTGATAAGCTTTGGTTCTGATAAACCAAAGCTCGGTGCTTTTTAAGTTGAGTTTGGGACAACTAGTAAAGATCTTTCAGTTAAGTTCAGTTCAGTCGGTCAGTCATGTCCGACTCTGCGGCCCCATGGACTGCAGCACGCCAGGCCTCCCTGTCCATCATCAACTCCCAGAGTTTGCTCAAACTCATGTCCATCGAGTCAGTGATGCCATCCAACCATCTCATCCTCTGTCGTCCCCTTCTCCTCCCGCCTTCAATCTTTCCCAGCATCAGGGTCTTTTCAAATGAGTCAGTTCTTTGCATCGGGTGGCCAAAGTATTGGAGTTTCAGCTTCAGCGTCAGTCCTTCCAATGAATATTCAGGACTGATTTCCTTTAGGATGGACTGGTTGGATCTCCTTGCAGTCCAAGGGACTCTCAAGAGTCTTCTCCAACACCACAGTTCAAAAGCATCAATTCTTCGGCGCTCAGCTTTCTTTAGTGGAGGCCAAAAGGAGTTGTGTGGGGACTTCCTTGGTGGTCCAGTGGTTAAGAACTCGCCTTGCAATGCAGGGGACGTGGGTTTGATCCCTGGGCGGGGAACTAAGATCCCATATGCCATGGAGCAACTACAGCCCCTGCCCCGCTCCTCCTGAGCTCATGCGCTGCGACCAGAGAGTCTGTTCACCATGACTAGGACCCCACACGTGGCAACTAAGACCTGATGCAGCGAAATAAATATATCAATAAACGAATGTTTAAAAAAACGAGTTGGTGGCTGGAGGGACCAAGTGAAGCAGAGTTGGGCAAACTCCCCCCAAAGCTAGGGTTCCTGGGTTTTCTAAGAAGCTGGGCTGTGCAGAGCTGGCCCCACGTCTCCTCATCTAGGAATTCCTCCTGGTTTGCTGCTCTGTGGGGCTTCATCCTGGGAAATGCTGTCCCGGGGGAATGTTCAGGGGGAGAAATGTTCTCTTGTTCCCCCAGAACAAAAGCATGCTCAGGGTTTACGGCAGTGGGTTTCAGGGGCCAGACTCCCTGGGTTGGGATTCTGAGCCCTGCTGTTAACTAGAGGGTGTGGGAGGATGGAGGGAAGGCTACTTGGGAAAGTTATCCCACCTCTCTCTGCCTCAGTTTCGTCATCTGTAAAGTGGGGCCAGGATTACTGTCACAGGCTCCCACGGGGAGGGCTCAGTGTCCAACACCGATAGCAGTCAGAACACTCAGACAGCGCCTGGCGGGAGGGGAAGCCCTCAGCCGTATCACTAACTCGTGCGGGGTCACGTGGGGTAATGACCCTCGATGTGGAGCCTACGGGGACAGAGCTTAATGGTTCTGCCAACTCTCCCTGAACCTCAGGAGGAGCCACTCATTCTCCGACTTGGTGGGCGAGACTACTTAGGTCTGAATCCCGGAACCACCGCAGGGAGCTGTGTGACTGGGTGAACACGTAACCTCTCTGAGCCTCATTTTTCTTAGCTGTAACTTGGGATAGTAATATGTCCTTTGCAGGATTATATGGAAGAAAAAAGTAAAATGTTTGGCACATGGCAATGCTCAATAAAGTGTTTTCTAACTTCTCGTCATGTAGAACACTTGTTCGTTTGGCTAAGACTGACGGCCAGAAGCGAGAAGGGGGCTGGAGGTGAGCCAGCGGATGCCCGCTTCTGCAGGGCGATGAGGCGCAAGCAGACATCCCACCCCCAGGGCCCTCGCCGCGCTTGCGGGAGCCTCACCATCCAGCGGAGCCACAGGCTGGTCTCACTGGCTGTGCGCAGGGTCACGTTGGCCGGGGCCGTGTCAGGGGGTGCCTGGAGGGTCTGGATCTTTCTAGAAGGCTGGCTGGGTGGGCTGGTGCCCACGATGTTCACCTGTCGCATGCGGAAGCTGAGCCGGGCGGAGAGAGGGCGGGCGCAAGGGTGAGGGCAGGCCGCCAGGGCCGAGCCCACTGCCGCGCGGGCAGCCCCTCGCCTCCGCGCCCCGTACCTGTAGTAGGTGAAGGGGTTGAGGTCGGGCACCTCCATGGAGCGGGCGTCGGGCTCGTTGGGGAGCTGGTGGATCAGCTGCCACTCCTCTCCCTCCCCAACCACGCCCACCTGCAAAGGGAGACCCCCTTAGAGCCGGCCAGCCCTCCAGGCTGAGCTGGGGGTGCAGGCTGGCCCATGCAAGGCTTTGACACAAACCCCATGGCTCACCTGGAGGACACCAACTGGGGCCCCCTTCTTTCCAGGCCCTTAAACATGACTTCAAGGGTGACCCCGAGCCCGCCTGCATCAGAATCTCATGGGACACTTATTACAATACAAAACCATTCCTGGGCCCTGCCCGTGAAAGCATCAGAAACCCTGGGGGTGGTGCCCAGGAGTCTGCTTGTTCAGTAAGTAAGCTTCCCAGGTGATTCTCCTGAACAGCTGGCATGTTTCTAAAACCCCAGCTAGGGGATTCCCTGGTGGTCCAGTGGATAAGAATCTGCCTGCCGACGCAGGGGACTTGGGTTTGATCCCTGGTCTGGGAAGATCCCACGTGCTGCGGAGCAACTAAAGCCCATGTGCTTCAACTACTGAGCCTGAGTCCTGGAGCCCAGGAACTGCAGCTGCTGCCCGCGTACAGTAAGGACTGAGGCCCTTGCTCTAGAGCCGGGGCTCCACAAGAGAAGCTAGTGCAGTGCAAAGCCTGTGCAGCACGACTGGAGAAAGCCCACGCGAAGCCAGAGACTCATCGCAGCCAAAACCCCAGCTAGATCAGAGTTCCTGAGGGTGGGACCCGGGCACTGCAGTTTCTGAACACTCCCCTGGTGAGGCCAAGCTGAGAACCATGAGTGTAAAGGAAGCAGCTGGTCATTTCTCTGGGCCAGCAGGTCGCCACACTGATCAGAGGGTGTGTGCGTGTGCGTGTGCGTGTGCGTGTGCGTGTGCGTGTGTGTGTGTGTGCGTGCAGGCATGTGTGTACAGGTGAGGCAGAGGGGAACTGTGGACACTTTTGGTGTACCTGGCCTTCTGTACCTTGCATATGGACTTCACACTGATGTAAACACACACACAGTTTGCTCTCGAGAGCAGGGGCATGGCCAAAGCGAAGGGCAGGCTGCCCACTCTCCCCTCCGCAGGCTCTACCTGGGCCTCCACCAGCCAGCGGGAGATGGAGGTCTTCCCGTCGTAGCCTGGCTTGAACTGCAAGGTCACGGAGCGAGGGCCGATGTTGGAAATGCCCAGGTTGGTGGGGGCTCCGGGGAGTTCTGGAAAAAGGAAATAGGGCAGGAAGGGAGATTAAGAAGAAGGTCCTTCCACATCGAACAGGGCTCTCTGGGCACAGAGGGAGCCGTGTCACATATTTCCTGGAAACCTCCTCCTCCAAGCACGACCGAGGCCTCAGCCCCCCACCCCGCCCCCAACACAGGCTTCCGTCCTGCATCTATGGCTCGCTGTGTTCAGACCAGGGACGGGGCAGGCTCAGGGCTGAAAGAACCTCAGGGACACGCAACAGGGGCTGGGCTTCCTAGAAAGAATCCTCCTCTCCATCCACCCATAACCCGTGACAGCGCTCCCCAAATGATACTGCCTGAGGGAGATTTGGAGGAGGGGTGAGGGGAAGGAGGAGACCTTGTATCCTGACCAGGAGCCTTGAGGTTCAGGATGAACAGAAAGAGCTCAGATGCCAGGGTCAGACTGCTTCCGATGCTGTGTGTCTTTGGGCAAGTTCCTTAACCTCTCTGTGCCACAGTATCTTTCTTGGTAAAATGCAGATGATAATATCGTCTACCTCAGGGTTCCTGTGTGTGTGTGTTAGTTGCTTCGTTGTGTCCAACTCTTTGTGACCCCATGGATTGTAGCCTACCAGGCTCCTCTGTCCATGGGACTCTCCAGGCAAGAATACTGGAGTGGGTTGCCATGCCCTCCTCCAGGGGATCATCCTGACCAGGGATAGAACCTGCATCTCCTGCACTGACAGGCAGATTCTTTACCATCCGAGCCACCAGGGTTACTGGGGGGATGCAGTGCACTGATGCGTGCAGCCCTGGGCTGGGTGAACACTTCATCAACTGTCGTGCTGGCTTAAATTATCAAGTAACTTAATAACTACCTAGTGGCTAGGAAGGTAAGGAATCTGCCTGCAATGTGGGAGACACAGGTTCGATCCCTCAGTCGGGAAAGATCTCCTGTAGAAGGAAATGGCAACCCACTCCAGTATTCTTGCCTAGAGAATCCCATGGACAAAAGAGGAGCCGGGCGGGCTACAGTCCGTGGGGTCACAAAGAGTCGGACACGATTGGGCCACAAACAATCTCCTTCTTGTCACTGTTATCATCACGTGGGGTCGGCTGAAGCCCAGTTATCTCAACCATCCTGGTGGGTGGGAGGCTCCAGGCATCCTGGCCACATCACACAAACACAGACTCACAGACCCAGACGGGAATGTGTGGGTACCCAATGCCTCTCCCCATTGATACAGACGGGGAAACTGAGGCACAGAGGGCACGTGACTTGCTCGAGGTCGCAGAGTCTGGCAGAAGCTGAGAAGGGGCCTCAGCTTGCTCTTTAAACTGGGGGTGGGATTACTCGCACCCGGCTCTACCCCGCTCCCAGCACACATTCCCACTGGCTGGAATCCCATTTGGATCCTTCGGGTGACAGTGGGCGTTCTTTCCCTGAGTCACAGACCCCAGTGTGTGACACAGAGCCTGGTGTGGGCAGTCGGGGGCGGGAGGCGGCCAGGGGCGAAGGAGAGAAGGGTCGGGGCCTGCGGGGTCTGGGCTCCCCTGAGAGCCAAGCGAGGAAGCAGCAGAGTCCACCCAGCCTTGCCATCACGAGGGCGAGGCCAGCCCTGGGGGGACCCGGGGACCACAGACCCCAGGGAGGGGCTGGCTGTGTGGGACGGAAGCGGCCGCCATCAGGAGGAGAGCGGGCAGAAGCCGAGCGCGGGAGGTGGGCACCCACCTGGAGGCACCCCCGAGGAGATGGTGGAGGCCGACACCTGGCCCTGGCCCTTGGCGGTCATGGCGGCCACCTCGATGGTGTAGGTGGTGAGCGCGGTGAGCCCGGTCACGCGGTACTCCAGGGTCACGTTGGGCAAGTAGTGGGTCACACGCGTGTTGGTGCGGTTGTACTCCTCCCAGGAGATCCGGTAGCCTGGGGAGAGCCCACAGCGCTGTGTAAGCTCAGCTGCGGTGGCTTCAGCCTTCTGCTCTGCTGCTCACGTCCCCACAAGTCTGGCGGTTGGACACGCGCTGGAAGCAAGGTGCCTCCAGGGAAGTGGGAGCATCGTGGGTCGGGGGGGCGCCCTCACTGTGTGGGGACTGCAGCCATGGTGAGGAGCTGGGGTGTGCCACAGAGCAGAGGGGCTGAGAACCTCCTCTGAGTCTTCTCCAAGAAAGACTGGTCTGCTGAGAGGTTCTGGAGGGACGCTGGGTAGACGGCAGGAGGATGGACAGGATGACCCTTTCCGGCCCGGCTCACCCCCCGGGTTGGCAACGCCGAGGGGCCTACCTGTGAGGATGCCGTTCCTCTCCCCTGGCTCCTGCCAGCTGACCTTCAGCGAGGTGTCCAGGACGTCACTGAAGCTCAGGTGTCCCACAGGCCCAGGCACTGCACCCCGAGAAGGCCCCCCACCCCACCCGAGGCCAGTTAGAGCCAGAGAGAGACCACCGTCTGCAAGATGACCCGCGGGGCTCCAGGGGCACCCCAGGCTGGAAGACAAGAGCAGGGCTGCCCTGTGCCTGGAGCGCGCAGCCTGGGCCATGGAGGGGGGGCACGTAGGGAGTGGGGGGCAGAGGGAGCCGGGACCAGGGGCTGCCTACCATCCTCATGGGTGCGCACCAGCTGCGGGGTGCTGCGGGGCCCGTCCCCGGGGGTAGTGAAACACAGCACGGAGGTGAAGTACTCTGTGAACTTCTTCAGGCCAGACACAAAGCCCACGTGGATGCTGTCTTGAAAGTTGGGCCGGGCGGTCACCATGGTAACCTCCTCTTCCTGCTCCGGCTCCCAGGCGATGAGCTGCAGAGAGGCCAGGCACTCAAGCAGGGCGGCAAGAACGAGACCAGCAGAGGCCCAGCGCTTTCCCAGAGGCTGGGCCACGGATAGTGTCCAGGAGCCCAGCTCCCTAGGGTCCCTCCTCCCAGGGAAGGGCAGCCGTGTTGGTACCCACAGGCCCCTGGAGCATCTGTCCTCTGGGAGCTCACTCTGGGGTGCTTTTCCATTCCCTGAGTGACTTACTCTAAGCAAGGCAGCCAGCAGGGTACTTTCAAAGGGTCATCTCTCACTCAGTTCCCACGGCAACCCCGTAGGGAGGGACTTGACCAAGACTGGCTACATAATTTGCAGATCCAGAGCAAAATGCTAATGGAGACCCCCTTGTTTAAGAATTGTTAAGAATTTCCAGAGACAGCAGCAAAGCGTTGACCCAAATATGGAGTCCTTCCAAGTATGGAGACTTGAGTGACTACATAGGCACGAAGCCAGTCTGGTTTTTCACAGATGATGAAATAGGCTCAGAGAGGCTAAGTGACTTTACTGTATCACACAGCGGCTAGAAGCTGAGGGTCTCTGTTTCCAATACCTGGACTCCCTTGTCTTTCTCTGTCTGGGCTAGGACAGTTCTCCCCTGGAACTTCAGTGTGTAGCTAACTCTAATCCTTTTAAACTTGTTCTGAGTTGGGATTTTAATCTTAACCATCTGCTAGAGGTGGAGTGTCAACAGGAAAACCCTGTCTGGAAACTCAGCATCACTTTTCATTTAATCTCCACTCTATACATCCCACCCATAGCTGCATAAACTCCCCGCCTCCCCTTCCATCTCTTCCTGCCTCCTGTTTTTTAAAACTGAAGTGTAGTTGATTTACAGTGTTAATTTCTGCTGTACAGCCAAGTGATTCAGTGATACATATATATGTGTGCATGCGTGCCAAGTCGCTTCAGTCGTGTCTGACTCTTTGCGACCCTATGGACCGTAGCCCGCCAGGCTCCTCCGCCCATGGAAATTCTCCAGGAGAATTCTGGGGTGGGTTGCCATTTCCTTCTCCAGGGGATCTTTCCAACCCAGGGATCCAACCCACGTCTCTTGTGTCTCCTGCAGGGGCAGGCGCGTTCTTTACCACTAGCTCCACCCGGGAAGCCCCATACATATACACATATTCTTTTAAAATATTCTTTTCATTATGGTTTATCACAGGACAGCGAGTATGGTTCCCTGTGCTATACAGTAGGACCTGTTGTTGATCCATCCTACATATACTAGCTTATACCTGCTAATCCCAGACTCCCCATCCATCCCTCTCTCCCCCGCCTCCCCCGAGGCATCCACAAGTCTGTTTTCTGTGTCTGTGAGTCTGCTTTTGTTTCACAGGTAAGTTCATCTGTGTCATGTTTTTGATTCCACATGTAAGCGATATCCTATGGCATTTGCCTTTTTCTTTCTGACGCACTCAGTGTGATCATCTCTGGATCCATCCTCGTGGCCGCATCTTTCTGCCTCCTGGTCTCTTGTCCCCCACTCCTTTTTTTCTGGGCCCTTCGTCTGTCTCTAACAATGACCGCTGCTCTCAGAGATTTCCTCCTTTATTTGAAGTTGATTAAATAGCAATTAATGGTGAAAAGCAACACAGCATGAGTTTTAATAAGCCCGGGTATTTATAGACATAAAACAATACTATGCCAATGTTTCCTGATTAACTCACGCCCATAACAATGCTTAATCTGCTCCTTTTCATGGCCGCCTGTTTATAAAGGATGTTTGGAAATTTAATTGGTATTGTGAAAAGATAGCCGATAGCAAGTTAATTAGACACTAATTAGACCCTAAAAATACTAATCAGAAATACTAAGTGGCATTTAATAAGTATGTTAAATACCCTCCTTATTTCGGTTATCTTGTTTCATAGCAATTAAATTGCTGAACTTCTTTGGAGTAGATGAAGAAACAAGTTTGATGTTTTAATTTAATTTAATTAATGTAAATTCAAATTAATTATGCCGTTAGAATTAATTGCGTGGTGTATTCTCCAGTAAGTGCAAAATCTAGGTAAATATAATCTTACTGAGTTTAGACCAATTATGATCACTACCATTTAAAAAAAAAAAAAAAATGGGACAAAGAACGTCCTGACAAGTGCCTGGAAACAATATCACAGGGAACTGCCTTCGGAAATGCCACGGAAGACCTGCACAGGATGCCGGAAGCCTGGCGCGGCGGAGTCATGCCGGGCATGCGCACATCCAGGCCAGAGACCAAGATGGCGGAGGCGGCTTCAGAAGGTTTATTCTGGCGTGTGGACCACCTGTCCTTCCACAGCTGCACCTGCAGAGGAGGGGCTGAGGGTTCTCCCTCAGGACCAGGGAGACAACAGAAGCGTCTTCGGTGCCTTCTAGTGCCCGCAAAGGGGCTGGGCTCTGGCAGCCATGGGGTAGAGTCTGTGCTCCATGTACACGCACTGGGCCTGGCACTGGGTCAGTCCATCACCAACGAGTCCCGTTTCACCATCGCAATGAGGATGAGATGGGAATCACTGCTCTGCGCTGTTACAAAACCAAAACCAAGGGACCTCCCTGGTGGTCCAGGGGTTAAGACTGTCTTCCAATGCAGGGGACATGGGTTTGATCCCTGGTCAGGAAACTAAGCTCCCACCTGCCATGGGGAAACTAAAGCTCAACTCTGTCATTTACTGGGAAAGTCAGTCAACCTCTCTGAGCCTCAGGATTATAGGAGACACTATGGTCTATCCAGATAATCACGATGCTGTGATCACTCACCTAGAGCCAGACATCCTGGAATGTGAAGTCAAGTGGGCCTTAGGAAGCATCACTAGGAACAAAGCTAGTGGAGGTGATGGAATTCCAGTTGAGCTATTCCAAATCCTGAAAGATGATGCTGTGAAAGTGCTGCACTCAATATGCCAGCAAATCTGGAAAACTCAGCAGTGGCCACAGGACTGGAAAAGCTCAGTTTTCATTCCAATCCCAAAGAAAGGCAATGCCAAAGAATGCTCAAACTACCGCACAATTGCACTCATCTCACATGCTAGTAAAGTAATGCTCAAAATTCTCCAAGCCAGGCTTCAGCAATACGTGAACCGTGAACTTCCTGATGTTCAAGCTGGTTTTAGAAAAGGCAGAGGAACCAGAGATCAAATTGCCAACATCTGCTGGATCATGGAAAAAGCAAGAGAGTTCCAGAAAAACATCTATTTCTGCTTTATTGACTATGCCAAAGCCTTGGACTGTGTGGATCACAATAAACTGTGGAAAATTCCGAAAGAGATGGGAATACCGGACCACCTGACCTGCCTCTTGAGAAATCTGTATGCAGGTCAGGAAGCAACAGTTAGAACTGGACATGGAACAACAGACTGGTTCCAAATAGGAAAAGGAGTACGTCAAGGCTGTGTATTGTCACCCTGCTTATTTAACTTATATGCAGAGTACATCATGAGAAACGCTGGACTGGAAGGAACACAAGCTGGAATCAAGATTGCCGGGAGAAATATCAATAACCTCAGATATGCAGATGACACCTCCCTTATGGCAGAAAGTGAAGATGAATTAAAAACCCTCTTCATGAAAGTGAAAGTGGAGAGTGAAAAAGTTGGCTTAAAGCTCAACATTCAGAAAACGAAGATCATGGCATCTGGTCCTATCACTTCATGGGAAATAGATGGAAAACAGTGGAAACAGTGTCAGACTTTATTTTTCAGGGCTCCAAAATCACTGCAGATGGTGACTGCAGCCATGAAATTAAAAGATGCTTACTCCTTGGAAGGAAAGTTATGACCAACCTAGATAGCATATTGAAAAGCAGAGACATTACTTTGCCAACAAAGGTCCGTCTAGTCAAGGCTATGGTTTTTCCCGTGGTCATGTATGGATGTGAGAGTTGGACTGTGAAGAAGGCTGAGCGCCAAAGAATTGATGCTTTTGAACTGTGGTGTTGGAGAAGACTCTTGAGAGTCCCTTGGACTGCAAGGAGATCCAGCTGGTCCATTCTGAAGGAGATCAGCCCTGGGATTTCTTTGGAAGGAATGATGCTAAAGCTGAAACTCCAGTACTTTGGCCACCTCATGCGAAGAGTTGACTCATTGGAAAAGACTCTGATGCTGGGAGGGATTGGGGGCAGGAGGAGAAGGGGACGACAGAGGATGAGATGGCTGGATGGCATCACTGACTCGATGGACGTGAGTCTGAGTGAACTCCGGAGTTGGTGATGGACAGGGAGGCCTGGTGTGCTGTGATTCATGGGGTCGAAAAGAGTCGGACACGACTGAGTGACTGAACTGAACTGAACTGATGGTCTACCCTGATGGTTGTAGAGAAAAGGGCTGAATTGATGTGTCTTGTTTCTGATGGAGGCAGTACATTACAGGCTCTCGAGTCCAGGATAGTACGTTTGGCCTGCTAGATACTCGAGTTAAAAAAAGAAGGGGAAATTCTCTTTTTCTCCCTCCCGTCCTCTTTCTATTTTTCTGTCTCTTTGCATGTGCACAGATTTGTATAAAACATCCTGGAAGGATATGTAAGAAATTAACAACAGTGATTCCCTGCAGTGGGGAGAATTTCAAGGTTGGGTGGGAAAGAACAGGCAGATGAGGGGCTGGGGTGGGAGGGGGTGGGATGGAAGAAAGATTTCTGCTCTAAGTTTGCCTTTTTTATGTTTGTTGGGTTTTGAATTGGGTAAATATATTTCTGGTTGAAAATTAAATTAAAAAATGAAAAAAAAAATAATGGGGCAATTTGGCCATAGCAGCAAAATTATATATATATCTATCTTTTGACTTAGCAATCTTATTTCTAAGAATCTATTCTAAAGTTATACATGAAAATATAAAAAGATGTATGCATAAAACTGTTCACCGTGGAAATGTTTGTTACAGGAAAGACAGGAAACAACCAAAATGTCTTCACTAGGGAGCTGGTTGACCAAACAATGTGAGATCCACATGCTGATGCTAAGTTGCTTCAGTCGTGTCCAACTCTGTGCGACCTCATAGACGGCAACCCACCAGGCTCCGTCATCCCTGGGATTCTCCAGGCAAGAACACTGGAGTGGGTTGCCATTTCCTTCTCCAATGCATGAAAGTGAAAAGTGAAGTCACTCAGTCGTGTCCGACTCCCTGGCACCCCATGGACTGCAGCCCACCAGGCTCCTCCGCCCATGGGATTTTCCAGGCAAGAGTGCTGGAGTGGGGTGCCATCGCCTTCTCCTCATAATGGACTACAATGCATATTTTTTAAAAAGGAACATGAAGTATCTCTGTATACAAAGTGATCTCCAGGATGTAGTGAAAATAGCAGCAAGATGGAGAAAGTGCGCATCGTACACCGTCATTCATCTGAGGCGAGGAGACACATTGATGTATGCATGTATTTGTTTATGTTAAAGAAATGGAAGGGAAAATCAAACCAAACCAACACGTAAAAAGACGAATTCTACTGGGAAGGCAGAGAACCAGAATTCAGGCTGATTTTCTCAGAGTTAACTTTTCTTTGTAGATTTAACCTTGGAACCATGTAAATATGCTACATAATTACAGATCGAAATTAAATTAAAAAATCAATCCCTAAAAATCAAACCCAAAAGCAAACAAATGAACTTCATAGTGTATTGAGTTGTAGCAAAAATCAGAAAGAAACCCTTTCAAAGACTTTGCAGCACAGAAAGGGGTGGGGGAGTATATCTTGCTGGGATACACCCTAAAAACAGAAAGACCTACAGATCATCTGAAGCTATTTTCAGTAACCACAGCGTTGATATTACTGTTCTGAAACTGTTGTGGGTATCTGTGGGATCAAGTAGGTCAGTGATTCTTTGGTGTGAAAAGAACTCGATTTTTAGTATGGAAAAAAGAGAGAGAAAAGACCCACGAGATTATTTTAAAAGAAATCTGAAAGTCCTGAAATTGAATTGGAAGTATCAGTATACGTTTTATTTTTTAAAACAGTATTTTTCAGTTGTCCATTCACAGAGCTTCAAAACAACAGTCAGCGCTAGAACTGACTATTCTGGTATCTAACTATCATTTAAAAGAAACAAGGGCTCCCTGAAGACGTGGCTGATCCCAGGCACGCTGCAGGAGGAGAAGATAGTTTGGGCCATCCTGTCATACCAGAGAGCAAGGAAGCTACCAAAGATTCCTGGGGCTGGGACTTCCCTGGTGGTCTAGTGGTTAAGAATCTGCCTGCCAACGCAGAGGACGCAGGTTTGATCCCTGGTTCAGGAAGATTCCACATGCCTCGGATCAACTGAGCCTGTCGCCACAGTTACTGAACCCACGTGCTGTTAACTCCTGAAGCCTGTGCACCTAGAGCGTGAGCCCCACAACAAGAGAAGCCGCCACAACGAGAAGCCTGCACGCAGCAACGAAGACCCAGCGCAGGCGAAAGAGAAAAAGAAGACTCCTGAGCCCACATCAGAAGGACTCACCAACTCCAAGAGGCAGGTGATGGGTCAGTCTGGCATCAATAAAAGTAATAACAGCGGCTTGAAACATAACAGATGTATTAAAAATCCCTGAGGACATCATAATACTAACAACAACAACAACAGGACAGATGCCTCCTTCTGCCCCCATCCAAACTCATCTATCACCTTAGAAGATGCTGAGGAACCAGTTCATTCCTCTGAAAATTGTTAACTTACGGAAAAGACTTGAGCACTTACCATGCTTTCCCTAGATGAACTAAAACTTCAGGTAACCAAAAAGCTGTTAAGGGAAAAATTCTTTTTTTTTGGGTGGAGGGGGGGAAAGTATTTCAGCCCATAAATCGAGACAAAAATCACAACATTCACTTCTCCTCCTTTTGCAACCCCTACTGAGATAACAGACCACACAAGGACCATCAGTGGCCACTACATCCTAGTAAGACAGACAGTCGGATGCTTTGCCGGCTAATGAGAATGCACAGCACCATCTAGGAAGTAGTATTTTGAAAAAAGATATTCAAGCCTGAATCTGATCAAACCTCTCATTCTAAATTCCAAATTACTGCAAATATAGTGTTCAGAGGAATAAATTAAATGACCCCACAGGGATGCAGTCAGCCGATCCAGCCAGGCTGTGGAAAATTCTATAGGATAAATGACTAAGTTTCTCTACAAAATAAACTAAAAAGGAGAAAGAGGGGGACAGAGAACGCGTGGGCCAACTGAAACCTAGAAAACTCCAACCAACTGCAGCTGTGTGGCTTTCCTTTGGATCCTGAGGCAAATCAACCAACCAGTCAAGGAAAGGATTTGGAGACCAGGAGATTTGAATGCTGACTGGGTATCTGATACTATTAAGGGGGCCACTGATATTTGAAGGCACCATAATGAGATGTGGTTACTGTGGTGAGGTTTCAAGTAGAGACTTTACAATGTTTCTCTGCAGGAATATGAATGGATGAAAGGATACAATACCTGGGATGTCTTAAAAATATTCTAGGACAGAGGCTGGAAAATAGAGGGAACAGGGCTTCCCTGGTGGTCCAGTGGTTAAGAATCCACCTTCCAATGCAGGGGAAGTGGGTTCCATCCCTGGTTGGGGAACTAAGATCTCATGTGCTGCAGGGCAGCCACTAAGACCTCACGCAGCCATTTACATAAATAAGAGAAAAACAGAGGGAACACGCTGGGCCGTGTGTTGGTAACTGTGAAGCCACGGTGCACTATGGCTTTATCCAGTCATTTTAGTCTTCTCTCTAATTCTGCAGATGTTTGAAATTCTTTCACAATTCAAAGGGGGAAAAAGGTCCCTTCTCACTGAAGGATGGAAGAGATCAACACTGCTTTTTTTCCTCCCTGTGACACTGAAGGTGGAAGGAGCAAGAAGCGAAATTCACACATGTATCCATCTGCACTTAGAAAAAAATCAGTTATAGTCATTATTTGACAGTTAAATCATATGACACTGTATTTTTAATGCAAGGCAAGGTGTAGGGTCTGGAGTTTGAATCTGAGCTGTGCGGTTACTTTGAACACATTACCTGTCCTCACGCCTCAGTTTCTTCCTCTACAACATGGGGTGATGGGAACGTCCCTGGTGTTCCAGTGGCTGAGACTCTGAGCTCCCAATACAGGGAGCTGGTCAAGGAACTAGCTCCCACGTGCTGCAACTAAGAATTCACACGCTGCAGCTAAGACCCGGCACAAATCAATGTTTAAAATAAAATAAAACGAGGGATGTTTCTGGCAGTCCAGGGGTCAAGACTCTGTACTTCCAATGTGGGGGGGTATGGGTTTGATCCCTGGTCAGGGAACTAAGATCCCACATGCTGCACGGCCACAAAACAATAATAAAAATAAAGAAATACAATGGGGATGATGATAACAAGTTTTCCTTCTTAGGGCTCTTGTGCACCTTGCCCAAGACAAGTATGGGAGAGAAGCCCATACTGCCTGGTGCTAGAATGCGTCCTGTCTAAGCACGAGTGAGTCTTCCTCACCTGTTTCTATGCTCCAGCTATTTGGACAGTTCCTTCCCACTGACTTTCAAGGAGCAGGGAGTGGGTGCTGGGCACTGCCCAGACCTGGGAATCAGGTGGGCTTCTGTAGCCTCCTCTGGCTCTGGCACATGATGGGTCTTTGCACTAATTGTCCCGGCCACTGAGCTGGTCTCCTTGGCCCTCTGGGAGCCATTTGCCTTAGAAGTTTGCAGCCCAGGGCTCCCCAGGGTGGAAGGAAACTTAGAGTCAGCAACAAGAAGCTAATTGTTCCCAGCTCAGCTCCTCTGCACGATTCGAGCCTCCCCCTTCCCTCCCCTGCCGCCCTCCAGAGTCTCAATTAAGAGGTTTCTCCAGCCAGCCACCACTGCTGGCGGGAGCTGCAGCCTTGGCCCAGGAAGGCCGGCTCGGCCTCGGTGACGCGCCTCCCCGGGAGGGGGATGCCACAGCTGGAGTCTGTCCCAACCTACACCCTCCCCCCTTTTTGCCGTGCTGTGCCAAGTCGCTTCAGTCGTGTCCGACTCTGCGACCCCATGGACTGTAACCCGCCAGGCTCCTCTGTCTGTGGTATTCTCCAGGTAAGAATCCCGGAGTGGGTTGCCATGCCCTCCTCCAGGGGATCTTCCCGACCCAGAGATGGAACCTGCGTCTCATGTCTCCTGCATTGACAGGGGGGTTCTTTACCACTGAGCCACCTGGGAAGCCCCCCTCCTTGGTTTACCAGCAGAAAAATTCTCTCAGTGATTTAATCTCAGTCTCTTCCTGTCCAGCCACCTTGACCTTGAAGCAATAAAGGCTGAAACTGCAGGTCCTAGAAACACTCTTGGTTGTTGCACACGGGTGGTTTGAGAATGTACTGGAAGTGTCTGCGGTCACTGCCAGGTCGCCAGATCCCTGGGCTCCAAGCCAGAGCCTGAAGTTCTCCCCCCTCACTGCTGGCTTCCTGGTGACATGTATCATCACCCCCCGCCCCCCGTGCTGCCTGCCTGCGTGAGAACACGGGGAAGGCGGCCGTCTGCACACCAAGGAGAGAAGCCTCAGGCAGAACGAACCCCAAGGACGCCCAGCTCTCGGCCTTCCCGCTTCCAGAACTTTCAGGGGATACACTGCTGCTGTTTAAGCCGCCCAGACTGTGGTACCGCGTGAAGGCCATCCAAGCAGCACGTCCACTTCCACTCCTGTTTCTAGCGTTTCCCTAATGCTTGTTAGGTGTTTGCCATTCTGCTCAAAAAATTACAAATACCCTCACTTAATCCCCACATAACCCCAAGGGATAAAAATTAGCATCATTTTCATGCACAGGTGAGGGAACAGAATGTATCTTGCTTTCCCAGCCGCTAGACGTGCATAGAGTTGGGCTCAGTAAATATTTACTGAAGGAAGGGTGCTCAGACGGACTATCACACTCGTCCAGGGAGCCGTGAGAGGCAGAGCCAGGACTCTAATCCGGGCTCTGAGTCCTAGTCCAGCCCTTAAACACACTGGGCGGGGTCAAGTACAGTCCAAGGACTTGAACGCTCCCCTTAGCTCACGGCTCAGGGGCAAGAAGTGCGTTTTAGATATTTCTGATGGGGCCACGGCTCTGTGGAGGGCCCGCGCCTGAAACAAACCTGGTTTTGTTTCTAACCCAGTCTCACTGAGACTGCGCTGTTGCACCTGGTCACAGACAAGTCAAGGTCCGTACTCCCTGGGGCCTGGACGTGGACTTGGGGACAGCCCGAGGCCCTCTGCCTTGATCACGTGCATGTCCCCTGCTTGGCCTGAACCAGTGATTTCAGAAACAGCGGGGACGCCCTCCTGCACCCTCCCTTGCCTGCTTCCCTCGTCTCTGGCCCGTGTCCTCCTTGCAGGCTTCCACCCGGGGCCAGGAGAGACCTCACGTACCTTGTAGCCCTGGTTGATGCCGTTGATGAACTGGGGGCTGGGGGCATTCCAGGTGAAGCGGATGGTCGTGGAGTTGGTGGCTTCGGCGTGCACGTTGCCCGGAGGGACTGTGGGGACTGGGGGACAGCAGAGAGGTGGGGGTGTGGGTGGAGGGGCCACCGTCTGTCTGGCCCAGGGAAGCAGAGGAAACACACAAGATCTGCAGACACAGCTTTACACCCCGCCCCCCACCCCCCAGCCACAGAGACTTGAGATGCTCTCTTGCTGTAGATTGCCTGAGTGCTCAGTCGCTAAGTCGAGTCTGACTCTTTGTGACCCCATGGACTGTAGCCCGCCAGGCTCCTTTGTCCACGGGATTCTCCAGGCAAGAATACTGGAGAGCCATTCCCTTCTCCAGGGGATCTTCCCAACCCAGGGATCGAACTGGCGTCTCCTGCTTGGCAGGCAGATTCTTTACCACTGAGCCACCTGGGAAGCTTCTGTAGATTAGTTTGGGTTTAATAAAACCGGTCTGGCCCATTTCACAGGATGCCCATAAATACAAGTGATGAATCTGAAAATGCTCAGGGTGGTTTTTAGGTATGACGCTAAATGTAAGCTGTTTCATGATCCAGTTAATGGGAAACTTCGCAGAAGGTCTCTGTGCCCCCGAAGCCTCTGCCTTCATCACACCCGCCCCAACCTCTTCATCTTCTCCTCCATCCTCCCGCCCTACAGGGTAACTGGGTACAGCGTGCAATAGCCTGCTGCTGCTGCTGCTACTGCTAAGTCGCTTCAGTCGTGTCCGACTCTGTGTGACCCCATAGACGGCAGCCCGCCAGGCTCCCCCGTTCCTGGGATTTTCCAGGCAAGAGTACTGGAGTGGGGTGCCATTGCCTTCTCCGGTGCAATAGCCCGGGGCTGGATAAAACAGGCGACATGGTTGAGGCAGTCAGGACTGGTGCTGCTGCTGCTCTGTCGCTCAGTCGTGTCCAACTCTTTCTGACCCCATGAACTGTAGCCCTCCAGGCTCCTCTGTCCATGGGATTTCCCCAGACAGAGATACTCTAGTGGGTTGCCATTTCCTTCTCCAAGGGATCTTCCTGACCCAGGGATGAAACCCAGATCTCCTGAAAGGCAGGTAGATTCTTTACCGTCTGAGCCACCTGGGAAGCCCACGTTAGGACTGGGCGAGTACAGGATCCCACAGGCACAGACCTTGGAGAAGGAGAAGCAGCGGCCACTGTCCCCACTCACCTCCCTGTAGCGTCCACTCGGTGACTTTGCTGCTGTAGACGCCCAGCCCGGCGCTGTTGTAGGCAGCCACCTCGATCTCGTAGTTGGTCCAGATGATGAGGTCCTCGAGCAGCAGGTTGTTGACATCAGCATCCGTGATGTTCTTATACTGGTACCCGACAGGAAGCCCGGCCAGGCAGTACCTGGGGGGAGAACGCCAGGATGCCAAGGATGACAGTCAGCCCGCATCCGTGTCCAGGAAGCTGTCTGTGATGGCGGAAATGGTCCACATCCGTGCTGTCCAATCAGGTAGCTGCTGGGCACCTGAGATGTGCTTAAGTGCCACTGAGGAATTACATTTGTCATTTAATTTCTTTTTATTAATTTAAATAGTTGCAAGTGACCAGAGGCTATCCTACTGGATAACACAGGTCTAGGGGATGTGTCTGGACTATTGTTTTTGATGGGGGAGGAGGACGTTGGTGGGATGGTTAACAGGATGCTGAGAGCTCCTGGGAAGATCTCACTGGTCTCAGCTTTGAGGGGTCATTGATGGGAGAGTGGTCTCCAAACTTTGGGCTGATTTTCCTTCTTGCTCTAGGAGAATAGCTCCCTCTTTTGACAGCCACTCACTTTGGTGGAGACAAAAAGGCCTGAGGCTACCTGCTCTACCAAGTCCCACCTTCCACTGGGAAAAAGAACACAGGGTAATAAAGAAACGGGATCTGAACAGGCACATTTTGGAGGATGGCTAGCTTACAGGAGAACCGCAATGCACACATACTTTTGATTCTAATAGGGAATTGCTGCTGCTGCTGCTAAGTCGCTTCAGTCGTGTCCAACTCTGTGTGACCCCATAGACGGCAGCCCACCAGGCTCCCCCGTCTCTGGGATTCTCCAGGCAAGAATACTGGAGTGGGTTGCCATTTCCTTCTCCAATGCATGAAAGTGAAAAGTGAAAGTGAAGTCGCTCAATCGTGTCCGACTCCTAGCGACCCCATGGACTGCAGCCCACCAGGCTCCTCCGTCCATGGGATTTTCCAGGCAAGAGTACTGGAGTGGGGTGCCACTGCCTTCTCCGATTAGGGAATTAGAGCCCTCAAATTATTTTGATGTATCACAAAGCCCCACATCAGTGGTTCTCAAAGCCTTAGTGTGCATTAAGGATGCCTGAAAAGCTCGTCAAAACACAGCTTGCTGGGCTAACCCCAAAGTTCCCCATTCGGTAGTCCAGGGGTGGGACCTGAGAATTTTCATTCCTGTCTAGTTCTCAAGAGATACTGACACCGCTGCTTCAGGGACCATGCTCTGAGAACCGCCGCCCGTTAGAGTCACCAGGAAACCCACCACACAGTTAACTGACTATGGAGTAGCCGAACTAATGATAACTGATAACGGAATAACCAAACCAATACTAACTTCTTCCAAGATTAGGGGATTTCAATGCTGTGAGTGTTCAGGAAAGAGATATGGGAAGTTGCCTAGCATTTTGCAACCAGCCTGAGTTCAGAATATTGATGAGAGTTCTCAGTGGTTTCAAATAACAGGCTAAAATTTTCTTTTCTGAACACCAAATTTTAGTTACAACTTAATAATATGCTTTTAGGTTACCAATAAGGAGCCTGGTGGGCTACAGCCCATGGAGTTGCAAAGAGTCAGACACGACTGAACGACTAATACCTTCATTTTTTCAAAGTGTCCACAGTCAAACTGAAAAATAAAAGGCTATAAAACTGGACTTCATTTTTCCATAAAGACCAAAGAAAGGAATTCTACTTTTTTTTTTGGCTGTGCCATGCAGCATGTTGGATCTTAATTCCCTGACCGGGAATCAAACCCATGGTCCCTGCTGTAGAAGCACAGAGTCTTAACCACTGGACCGCCAAGGAAGTCCCCGGATTTCCACTTTTTAACCATTCTTGGCCAAGTAGTTTACCCACTGGGGAAACCTGGACTCGGAGAGTTACCTGTCTGCCTGTAGCCCTGATGTCTGACAGACTTGCCCATCCATACAGCCTTAAGGAGACTTCACTGTATCTCCTCTCACCATTCCTATTGCATTCTGAGGCTCTCACCGCTGGAAGTTCTTCTGGACGTCTAGCCTCAATCCTTCCTAGTGTAGGGTAGGCATTTCTTGTCTGGTCCTTGTTAGATACAGAAGGACCTGCCAGGAATCTGCTCTATTGCCCAGCCCACTCCCGCCCCTCCCCATCTCTGTCCCCTCCTCTTCCCTGCTGTCCCTGGGGTGGACGCCCACCTGATGACATAGCCCTTGAGGATGCCGTTCTGGTGGTTCTCAGGAGGCGGCTGCCACTGGATCATGATGGACTGGTTGGTCCGGCCACTGGCGATGACGTTCTGTGGAGGGGCTGTGGGGGGCTCTTCAGGAAGGGAGACCCTGGAAAATACCAAGGACGGACAGGTCTTTTCACGCCTTGTCTCGACGGCAAACACGGAAGTTTAAAGGGATATGAAGAGGTCCCACCCCTACTCTGTCCCTGCAGACTCTGCGCAATTGCTGTGTGCCTTTGGGCAAGTCACTTAACCTCTCTGAGCTTGTTTCTTTATCTGAAAAAGCAGTATAATAAAGCTCCATTTGTCTGCTTTATAAAAGTGGTTGAAGCGCGAGTGATGCAATGTCTTTTCAAAACACTCCCTGTTGGCAAATTGTTCAGTCACTAAGTCACGGCAGACCCTTGGTGATCCCATGGACTATAGCCTGCCAGGCTCCATGGGCTTCTCCAGGCAAGAATCCTGGAGTGGGTTGCCATTTCCTCCTCCAGGGGATCTTCCCGACCCAGGATTGAACCTGCGTCTCCTGCATTGGCAGGTGGGTTCTTTATCACTGAGCCACCAGGGAAGTCCCTGGAAAGCATCAGATGAGTGTACTTTCTGTGCGGTTGAGGGACCCAGGCCTCGGTTTCCCATTTGTCAAAGAAGCTGCCGTCAGGTCTGGTGGAGGTCATGAGTGTTCGAAAATTTTAGAAGTAGAAGTGTTTAAAACACTCACCTCCCCGTTACCAGCTGGTGGTGAACTCGAAACAGGCTTCCTTTACTAACCAGCTGGACCTTGGCCGGGGCGGGGCAGGCCGGGTTGGGTGAGAGTTTGAGCCCTCCTCCGACCCCATACCTTGAAGCCCGGGGCTACTACATTTCTTTCTCTGGCATGGCCAGGCCATGCAGCGTTCCACCTCTGTGGATTTTTCACATAACTGACAGGCATCCACAAACAATAAGAGTTAATTATTTCTGATGATGCCTTTCCCTCTTTGTTTATGTTTTTGTTCCCTGGTGGATAGCTTTTCTAAAATGTACTGCACCCTCCCATGTCTTCGTGCAGCCCAGAGTGAGGGTAATTTAAGCTTTTTCCGTGTGACTCAGGGCCGTTAGGATGCAGATTCAGTAGGAAGATGAATCAGTGTTACAAAGGGAAGCCTGAATGACTGGAGAAGTTATAGGATGGTTTCCCTGCACTTCGGGGCTTCTTGTTATTGGGAGTTCGTAGCTCTGGAAGGTTGGGTCGGGGTTTATTTTGTTCTCTGCACCACCTCTCATGGTCCAAACATGGCCTGGCCCAGAGTAGATGCTCAATAAACGGTGAATGAGGGCCCTCCCTAGTGGTTCAGTGGTTACGAATCTACCTTCCAATGCAGGGGATGCAGGTTCGATCCCTGGTCAGGGAACTAAGATCCCACGTGCCTCAGGGCAACCAGGCCCACGAGCCACAACCACTGAGCCCATGTGCTCTGGAGCCCGCACGCGACATCTAGATAGAAAACCTGAGGACTGCAAGGAGAGATCCCAGGGCCACAACCAAGGCCTGCTATAGCAAGAAAATGAAAAGAATAATTGCAAAAAAAACAAAACAAAAACGGTGGATGACGAAATTTTCCATGCCAGGCCGTTATCTGCTACTTTTTCCTCCTGCTAGAGTGTCACGCCTCAATGGCGTCTGGCTCGTAAAAGCCAGAAGGATTCAAGTGCACAGGAACTGTAGGGAAGCCACAATGATTGATTTAACCTGGGTGTGGGGAGGGGTCTGAGTTCACATCTAAGAGCAAAGTGCATTCGCGGCTCCCTTAGCAAATATTATGACCGCTTATTTCTGGGCTCTCAGTTCTGCTCCACTGATCTGTGTGTCTTTTTTTTTTTTTTTTTTCTTTTTTTGTGGCTGTGCTGCCGGCTTGTAGGATTTGAGTTCCCTGAACAGGGATTGAAGCCAGGCCATGGCAGTGAAAGTGCTGAGTCCTAACCTCGCAGGCAACGCCCTGTGTGTCTCGTTTTGGAAGACTGGCATACTGCTTTGGTGACTATAGCTTTGTAGTATAGTTTGGAAACAAGAAGTATGATGCCTCTGACTCTCTGCTTTGTTCTCAGGATTGTTTTGGGTATTTGGGTTTTTTTTTTTTGTGGCTCTAGGGGCGGTGACAAGAAGAGTTACCCCGTGTCCGAGGTGGGGGGCAGCGGCCGGGAGGAGCTACCCCACGCCCACACGCCCAAGGCCAGGGGCGGCGGCCAGGAGGAGAAACCCACGCCCCAAGCCCGATGCCAGGGGTGGCGGCGGGGAGGAGCAACCGCATGACTGAGGCCAGGGGCGGTGGCCGGGAGGACCAACCCCACGTCCAAGGAGCCATGGCTGCGCGGGCGCAGGAGGGCCTAGAGGAGCTATCCCACATTGAAGGTCAGGAAGGGCGGTCGTGAGGAGATACCCCTCGTCCAAGGTAAGGAGCAGTGGCTGCACTTTGCTGGAGCAGCCGTGAAGAGATACCCCACGCCCAAGGTAAGAGAAACCCAAGTAAGACGGTAGGTGTTGCAAGAGGGCATCAGAGGGCAGACACACTGAAACCATACTCACAGAAAACTAGTCAGTCTAATCACACTAGGAACACAGCCTTGTCTAACTCAATGAAACTAAGCCATGCCCGTGGGGCAACCCAAGACGGGCGGGTCATGGTGGAGACATGTGACAGAATGTGGTCCACTGGAGAAGGGAATGGCAAACCACTTCAGTATTCTTGCCTTGAGAACCCCATGAACAGTATGAAAAGGCAAAATGATAGGATACTGAAAGAGAAACTCCCCAGGTCGGTAGGTGCCCAATACGCTACTGGAGATCAGTGGAGAAATAACTCCAGAAAGAATGAAGGGATGGAGCCAAAGCAAAAAGAATACCCAGCTGTCGATGTGACTGGTGATAGAAGCAAGGTCCGATGCTGTAAAGAACAATATTGCATAGGAACCTGGAATGTCAGGTCCATGAATCAAGGCAAATTGGAAGTGGTCAAACAAGAGATGGCAAGAGTGAATGTTGACATTCTAGGAATCAGCGAACTGAAATGGACTGGGATGGGTGAATTTAACTCAGATGACCATTATATCTACTACTGCAGGCCGGAATCCCTCAGAAGAAAAGGAGTGGCCATGATGGTCAACAAAAGAGTCCGAAATGCAGTACTTGGATGCAATCTCAAAAACGACAGAATGATCTCTGTTCGTTTCCAAGGCAAACCATTCAATATCACAGTAATCCAAGTCTACACCCCAACCAGTAACACTGAAGAAGCTGCAGTTGAACGGTTCTATGAAGACCTACAAGACCTTTTAGAACTAACACCCAGAAAAGATGTCCTTTTCATTATAGGGGACTGGAATGCAAAAGTAGGAAGTCAAGAAACACCTGGACTAACAGCCAAATTTGGCCTTGGAATACGGAATGAAGCAGGGCAAAGACGAATAGAGTTTTGCCAAGAAAATGCACTGGTCATAGCAAACACCCTCTTCCAACAACACAAGAGAAGACTCTATACTTGGACATCACCGGATGGTCAACACCGAAATCAGATTGATTACATTCTTTGCAGCCAAAGATGGAGAAGCTCTATACAGTCAGCAAAAACAAGACCAGGAGTTGACTGTGGCTCAGATCATGAACTCCTTATTGCCAAATTCAGACTGAAATTGAAGAAAGTAGGGAAAACCACTAGACCATTCAGGTACGACCTAAATCAAATCCCTTATGATTATACAGTGGAAGTGAGAAATAGATTTAAGGGCCTAGATCTGATAGATAGAGTGCCTGATGAACTATGGAATGAGGTTCGTGACACTGTACAGGAGACAGGGATCAAGACCATCCCCATGGAAAAGAAATGCAAAAAAGCAAAATAGCTGTCTGGGGAGGCCTTACAAATAGCTGTGAAAAGAAGAGAAGCGAAAAGCAAAGGAGAAAAGGAAAGATATAAACATCTGAATGCAGAGTTCCAAAGAATAGCAAGAAGAGATAAGAAAGCCTTCTTCAGTGATCAATGCAAAGAAATAGAGGAAAACAACAGAATGGGAAGGACTAGGGATCTCTTCAAGAAAATCAGAGATACCAAAGGAACATTTCATGCAAAGATGAGCTCGATAAAGGACAGAAATGGTATGGACCTAACAGAAGCAGAAGATATTAAGAAGAGATGGCAAGAATACACAGAAGAACTGTACAAAAAAGATCTTCATGACCCAGATAATCATGATGGTGTGATCACTGACCTAGAGCCAGACATCCTGGAATGTGAAGTCAAGTGGGCCTTAGAAAGCATCACTACGAACAAAGCTAGTGGAGGTGATGGAATTCCAGTTGAGCTATTCCAAATCCTGAAAGATGATGCTGTGAAAGTGCTGCACTCAATATGCCAGCAAATCTGGAAAACTCAGCAGTGGCCACAGGACTGGAAAAGGTCAGTTTTCATTCCAATCCCAAAGAAAGGCAATGCCAAAGAATGCTCAAACTACCGCACAGTTGCACTCATCTCACATGCTAGTAAAGTAATGCTCAAAATTCTCCAAGCCAGGCTTCAGCAATATGTGAACCGTGAACTTCCTGATGTTCAAGCTGGTTTTAGAAAAGGCAGAGGAACCAGAGATCAAATTGCCAACATTAGCTGGATCATGGAAAAAGCAAGAGAGTTCCAGAGAAACATCTATTTCTGCTTTATTGACTATGCCAAAGCCTTTGACTGTGTGGATCACAATAAACTGTGGAAAATTCTGAAAGAGATGGGAATACCAGACCACCTGATCTGCCTCTTGAGAAATCTGTATGCAGGCCAGGAAGCAACAGTTAGAACTGGACATGGAACAACAGACTGGTTCCAAATAGGAAAAGGAGTACATCAAGACTGTATATTGTCACCCTGCTTATTTAACTTATATGCAGAGTACATCATGAGAAACGCTGGACTGGAAGAAACACAAACTGGAATCAAGATTGCCGGGAGAAATATCAATAACCTCAGATATGCAGATGACACCTCCTTTATGGCAGAAAGTGAAGACGAATTAAAAAGCCTCTTGATGAAAGTGAAAGTGGAGAGTGAAAAAGTTGGCTTAAAGCTCAACATTCAGAAAATGAAGATCATGGCATCCGGTCCCATCACTTCATGGGAAATAGATGGGAAAACAGTGGAAACAGTGTCAGACTTTATTTTTTCGGGGCTCCAAAATCACTGCAGATGGTGACTGCAGCCATGAAATTAAAAGAAGCTTACTCCTTGGAAGGAAAGTTATGACCAATCTAGATAGCATATTCAAAAGCAGAGACATTACTTTGCCAACAAAGGTCCGTCTAGTCAAGGCTATGGTTTTTCCCGTGGTCATGTATGGATGTGAGAGTTGGACTGTGAAGAAGGCTGAGCGCCGAAGAATTGATGCTTTTGAACTGTGGTGTTGGAGAAGACTCTTGAGAGTCCCTTGGACTGCAAGGAGATCCAGCTGGTCCATTCTGAAGGAGATCAGCCCTGGGATTTCTTTGGAAGGAATGATGCTAAAGCTGAAACTCCAGTACTTTGGCCACCTCATGCGAAGAGTTGACTCATTGGAAAAGACTCTGATGCTGGGAGGGATTGGGGGCAGGAGGAGAAGGGGACGACAGAGGATGAGATGGCTGGATGGCATCACTGACTCGATGGACGTGAGTCTGAGTGAACTTCGGGAGTTGGTGATGGACAGGGAGGACCGGCGTGCCGCAATTCATGGGTCACAAAGAGTCGGACACGACTGAGCAACTGATCTGATCTGATACAAATTTCAGGATTGTTTTTTCTGTTTCTGTGAAAAATGCCATTGGAATTGTGATAGGGATCGGATTGACTCAATAGATGGCTTAGGGTGATATGGACATTTTAACAATATGAACTCTCCTTAATGGGGAAAGGACCGTCTCTTCAATAAATGATGATGGGAAAATTGGAAAACCACATGCATAAGAAGGTAACTGGACCCCTATGTTACACCACTCACAAAAAAAAAATTTTAACTTGAAATGGATTAAAGACAAACTTAAGACCTGAAACTATAAAACTCCTAGACTAAAACATAGGGGAAAAGCTCCTTGGCATTGATCGTGGCAGCAATTTCCTGGATATGGTACCAAAAACACAAGTAACAAAAGAAAAACAAATAAGCAGGATTATATCAAACTAAAAAGCATCTGCATAACAAAAGAAACAACAAGATGAAAAGGCAACCTACAGAATGGGAGAACATATTTGCAAACCATATATCTGATAAGGGGTTAATATCCAAAATATATAAAGAATTCATACAACTCAGTAGCCAAAAACTAAACATCTGATAAAAAAAAATGCACAAGTAGGCTGCACATTTTTTCCAAAGAAGACAAATGAATGACCAATAGGTCCATGAAAACATGCTCAACACCACAAATCAACAGGGAAATGCAAATGAAAACTACAGTGAGGAATCACCTTATACCCGACAGAGTGGCTATTATCCAAAAGACAAGAGATAACAAATGTTGGCAAGGATGTGGCTAAAAGGAACCCTTTAAGCACTGCTGGTGGGAAGATAAATTGGTCTAGAGACTATGGAAAACAGCATAGAGGTTCCTTCCGCCCCAAATTAGAAGCAGTACTACCATACAATCCAGCCTTCCATAGGATCTCAAAAACGTACCTGCACCCTCATATTCACTGCAGCACTGTTCACAGCAACCAAGAGGTGAAACCAACTTAAATGCCCATCAAGGAATGAATGGTTAAGGAAGATGTAACATAGCTACACAACGAAGTATTTTTCAGCCACGAGAAAGAAGCTCTGCCATCTGCAACAATACGGATGGGCCGGGGGGCAATGTGCTCAACGAAGGCAGTCAGCAGAGAAAGACAAACACCGCGTGACCTCATTGCTACGTGCAATCTGGACGAGCCGAGCTCGGAGAAACAGAGGAGAGTGGTGATTAATAGGGGCTGGGGGTGGAGGGAATGGGGAGCTGCTGTTCAGAAGGTATAAACGTGCAGTGGTAAGAGTAACCAGTTCTGGGGAGAGAATGCACGCCTGGTGATTATAGCTAATGACACTGTATTACACCCTTGGAGGTTGCTAAGAGAGGGGATTTTAAATGTTCTCATGACAAAAAAGAAACGGTAATTATGTGACAGGATGGGGGTGTCAGCTAACACCACAGGGGTAACCATTTTGCCATACAGGAGTGTGTCAAACCACACTGCACGTCTCAAACTTACACCGTGTTTCATGCCCATGATATCTCAATCCATCTGCAAAAATATAAACATAAAAAAAAAGAGCAAAGCACACAGCTCTGGGGCATGGGACTGGGGGTCACTGTCATTCTGACCGGATGTCTCCTTTCTCACTAGGGGACGCTGCTTGCCCTACGGGGATCTAGGTGGGTAGAATGTGCCTCCTACATGTACGTAGGTATTAGAGTGGATGAACTATGCTGCTGTTCAACTGTCATCATTAAAAAAAGGCCCGTTGAAGGCTTCATGGGGTCTGAGCCAAGCATTGCACACAGAGATCCAAGGACATCCTTGGTGACTCTGGAACTTCACGCACATTTAGCGATGGGGATGTGGGGCAGAATGGGGTGAGTGCTGGAACTTGCATGGCTCACAGAGAGATGCACAGCTTAACCGGATTAGTGCATATCCCTTGCGCTGTTCACAGCCCTTCACTCGTACGCCTGAATTTTTTCTGCCTCCCTGTGAGACCGGTGTCAGTACAGTTACCCGATCTGCAGATGCACACACTGAGGCCCCAGGGGGTCCGAGAGGAGCCACCAGGACGCGCCTGGCAGCCGGGACCCCCCCCTCCCCCCGCCCCCCGCCTCAACAGTGGTTTTGGCAGCAGGTGGCCCCGCCCGGCCCCCACCCGCCACTGGAACCCCCGACGCCCGCCCCGCGCCCCTCACCTCTCCGTGTCCTTGCTGAACTGTCCCCTCCCCACGTCGTTGACAGCGCAAAGACGGAACTGGTAGGACCGTGCGGGGACCAAGCCCTTGACCATCACGGAAGTAGCTTCAGGGTCCACGCTGGCCAGGAGCACCGTCCAGGGGGCATCTGCCGGGACAGAGGGTGGAGGCAGAGGTGGGCATCTTTGGGGGGCATGCTTCCTCCTGCTCCCATTCCCTGCAGCGCTCCAGCCTCGTACTTAATACCTCCCGCCCAGCTTGGTCCAGTAGAGACTGGCCATGTCACTCTTGGGTCCTCTTAGCCGGCGTGTCCCAGGGTTGGAGTGTACTGACTGGGGACGGAGCCGGGCCCACGGGTACTGAGATGCACTTGGCTTTTCTAGCCTTTATTTCCCCCTCAAATTGATGAGCAAACTGTATTTAAAACACCCTTCAAGTGATGCCTGCTAATTTGGGAGCTCACAGCTTGGGGGTGGAGGATAAGGAGAAATAAGAAGAAAACTAATGACCGGCGTCTGGGAGACTTCTGGGTGCCGGGCTCCGGGTTCAGCAAATGCCTCACCCGGCTCCGTCTCACAGGCCGCGGGGAGGCGGACGCCGCGCTCCACACTGGGGAGCGGGCCGCCCTGCCTTTGGTGGGTGCGGGGGGCGGGCGCGGACCCTTACTGTTCTCGGACATCTCCAGGACGTAGCGGATCAGCGGGCTGTTGCCGTCGAAGGGCTTGCCCCACGTCAGGTTGATGGCCCTCCTCTCCGAGGTACTGAGGGTTGCCACGGGGTGCTCGGGGGCGTGAGGCAGCTGCCTGGAGAAGACAGACGCGGTGGGCCCCCCGGAAGGTCTCGAGTCAGGGGGCGCCAGGACTCGGTCTGAGCCCCCAGACGTCTAGCACTCAGCCCCAGCCAAGCCTTCGGCCCTCTACCTAGAGACTGCGTGCCGGCTTTGGAGCCCGCCCAGGCTCCAACCCAGGCTCCCCGCCCTGGACGCGGCCTCCCTGAGCCGGGAAACGCCCGGGGCGGGGGAGCTGGCACGCGGCGGGCGGGCTCAGGCCGCCCCGGCCCCTCGCTCCTGCGCCTCCGCGTCCCCTCACCTCACGCGCAGGTGGGCGCTGCGGGAGTCGTTGCCTCCGGCCGAGAGCACCCGGCAGGTGTAGGTGCCGATGTCCCCGGACCAGGTCTGCGAGATGCGCAGGGAGCCGCTCCCGTCCAGGCGGACGCGGGGGTTGCCCTCCGTGCTCAGCGCGACGCCGTCTTTCTCCCAGACGTGCCTGAGAGGGGGAAGAGCTGCTCAGGAAAGAGACGCCGGCGGGGTGCGGCGGGGGCTGCCGGGGCGGGCTCAGCCCAGGGCAGGTCTGGAGCAGGGAGCTCCAGAGGCGGGCGGGGGGCGAGCCCCAGGCCAGGGCGGGGACACCCACCATCACGCCTGCGGCGGGGGTGGGGGGCGCGGCTCGGGCCAGGAGCGGACCCACATCGAGTCACACCCTCAGTTCAGGTCCAGGTCCCAGCCTGCTTGCTTCTGACCCGAAGCCACCGCCAAGCCACCCAGAGTGGGCACAAGCTATTCTCCCAAAGAGGTTAAAAGATTACGGCTGGAAAAAGGATGAACGCTTCCGCCTAGACTACATTTGGGGATTAGTTTTATGAAGAGAACCATCACATCAATGCATCACTGTGACAAATTGACCTCAGTGTCCCAAAAAAAAAAAAAAAAAAATCACTTTAGCTTTGGTCAGTCAGTACAAAGGGGGACTTGAGAAATTACACACACGCCCGCACCTGACAATGAGAGATGCCTGCTCTGGATTTGTTCTGGAGGAGACACAATAATTGTCATTAACACACACCAGGTGCCAGCTCCTGGGAGGACGCAGGGCGGCAGCCCCCCAGGGAAGGTGGATCAGGGCAACCAGGGCAGGGGCTGGGCTGGGGCACTTTGCAAATAAGCCATCAATCGCTTAGTGTGGGGGCAGGGAATATCTATACAGCCCTAGAACTCTCTGGGTTTAGGGAGGGTGAGATCGCTAGAGAGAATGAGCCTGTACTATTTTTAACTTAAAGTTAAAAAAAAAAGTCAGAAAAGTAGCAAGTACAGATGAGAAAAGAGTAGAAAAAAAGGAGAGAAAATTCAACAGTTTTCCCCTATTGTTGTTCAGTCACTTAGTCGTGTCTGACTCTTTGTGGCTCCGTGGACTGCAGCACGCCAGGCCTCCCTGTCCATCGCCAACTCCCAGAGTCTGCTCAAACTCATGTCCATTGAGTCGGTGATGCCATCCAACCATCTCATCCTCTGTCGTCCCCTTCTCCTCCCACCTTCAATCTTTCCCAGCATCAGGGTCTTTTCCAATGAGTCGGTTCTTCACATCAGATGGTCAAAGTATTAGAGCTTCAGCTTCAGCAACAGTCCTTCCGATGGCTCTTCAGGGCTGGCAATTGAAGGTAAACCTTCCAGACGCTTCTCTCCTGGGCCCCTGGGCAGTTACCACAGTGCTACTACATTCTGGGCTTGAATGTCCCCTGGCCACTTACTGGTGGTGTGGTCCTGGGGACGTTTATCAAATACGGCGCGCCTCACCTTTCTTATTTGTCATATGACTGAAGAAATACCATCCAGCCCACAGGGTTGCTGTAAGGACTGTGTGAGTTAGTATAAAATATTGGAGTAGCACTGGAAACACAGTGATTGATAGAAGTTATGATATATGTTTACTGATACAGTATATTTTGAGTATGAATAGTACCTAGCTGCTGCTGTATAGCACAGGGAGCCCAGCTCAGTGCTCTGTGGTGACCTAGAGGGGTGGGACTAGGGTGGGTGAGCAGGCATTCCAAGCGGGATGGGATATATGTAGATGTATGGCTGATTCACTTTGTTGTACAGCAGAAGCCAACACAATATTGTAAAGCAATTATACTCCAATAAAAAAAAAAAAAACAATACCTAGCTATTCATCCATCCTGATTTTAAAGCTGCCGTTTCCACCCAAGACGATATCATAAATTCCATTTAATGTGACATTTCTTCACCATGGTTCACTTGGCTGCAGAGTACTTCAAATAATCATTCCTCTGTAATTGATCCTGTAATGATGGGCATCCAATTTACCTCCTTGTTTTCTTTTTTTTTTTAAATAAAATTATTTTGGCCACATCACACAGCCCGTGGGACCTTAGTCCCCAGCCAAGTATCGAACCTGAATCCTCTGCATGGGAGGCAGGGACTCTCAACCACAGGACAGTCAGAGAAGTCCCTAGCTCCTTGTTTTCTGATCTTACAGCTAATGCTGTGATGAACACCTCTATGGCAAAATATTTGCCACATTCTAAATCACTTCCTCGGGTATAAATTCTCAGCAGTAAATCTGAGTTAAATGTTAAGGCTTTTGTACATATTTTGCAAATCACCAAAAGTATCACTGTCAGTTCATTTCTTTGTCTAGAGAAGGATCATCTTCACGGGCACTGATGGGATAGGTAGAATTTTACTTAAAAGCGAATCTAGCTGCAGAGGGTAATGCCTGCTTACAAAACAGCCTGTGACAAGCAGACACGCTCTGTCCAAGATACCATGCCTTAGGAAGCACCTATCACTACCTGCAAAACAACAGCCTGAACCTAAAGATCGGCTTGTTCTTTAGTCGCTAAGTCGTGTCCGACTCTTTGGAACCCCGTGGACTGTAGCCCGCCAGGCTCCTCTGTCCATGAGATCTCCCAGGCAAGAACACTGGAGTGGGTTGCCATTTCCTAACTCCAAGGCATCTTCCCAGCCCAGGGATTGAACCCACGTTTCCTGCATCGCAGGCAGATTCTTTACTGCTGAGCCACCAGAGAAGCCCCCATGATGAATTACTTAAATCTAATCAGAAATACAATGGATAGAAGAAGTGAACCACAGCATTAAAAAGCTGCTAGCCAAATCCAGATGTGGGCTATTCTACAGTAAGGATATTCTGCAAATTATGGCCCACTGCCTGTTTGTGTAAATAAAGTTTTATTGGAACACACACACAGAAACACACCCATTTGTTTCCAGATTGCTTATGACTGCTTTTGAACTGCAGACACAGACATGAGAAGCTGTGACAAAGACTATATGGCCCTCAAAGCCTAAAATATTTACTCTCTGGCTCTTTACTGAAAACTTTTGAGGATGTTTCTCCTGTAGAACCTGGTTTCTCCAACGTATTAAGTGCATGAAAACAAGACAAAAATGAAAACCAAAATAAAGACAAGAATAAAAAGAAAGGGAACTATGTAGAATAAAAGAGACTCAGCAACTAAACGCAACGGGTGGATCCTGTTTAAATCCTGAGTTAAACTAACTCTGTGCACAAAGGCTCTTTGAGACACTCATGATGGCTGAAACACGGGGTGTTGTCAGAAGAAGCCAAGGAATTGTTCACTGTCTCAGGTGTGAGAGCGGACATGGCTGTTATATTTAAAGAAAAGTCCTTTTTAGTAAGAAACACACACAGACATATCTAAGGGTGAAACTGCATTTTTGAAATTTGCTTTTAAAAGAGATTTGCAGTTAAAAAAAAAAAAAGCCTGGGGAAGATTCATGAAACAAGATGGGCAAATGCGGATGATTGTTGAGGCTGAGAGGTAGTCCAGAAGGACTGAGGATCCAATTCTCTCCTTTGGGGTATGTTTTAAAACTTTCATAAGAGGATGTTAAAAAAAGAACCCATCAGTTCTTTTAACTCAGGGGACATTTTCCCCCAAATAATCCATAAAGATATAGCTGGCTATTGAGCAATTTTGATGAGTGGTTTTTAGCTTTAAATAATATTAGATAGACCTCAGGAAACAGAAGATGTGCAAAAATATTTAGTTACAAGGGCATTCAGAATGATATTTCTTAATATTAGTAACAATTCAGAAATAATCAAATTACCCAGCGTTAGGGAATTGGTAAGATAAATTATGGGGCGTCCACACAGTGGGGGATGGATGGAATAGTCATATAATTGAGTTTACTCAAAAATATTTATTGACAGAACAAGAGGTTCGTAACAGGTTCTTTGGGGAAAAAGCAGAGTAGAACGCAGTGTTTTTAGTTCTTCAAATGGCATTCAAATATTCCTGTTGCTAATGGAAGGAAAGTGAAAGTGTGAGTCACTCGGTCGTGTCTGACTCTCTGTGACCCCATGAACTGCAGCCCCCCAGGCTCCTCTGTCCATGGGATTCTCCAGGCAAGAACAGTGGAGTGGGTTGCCATGCCCTCCTCCAGGGAATCTTGACCCAGGGATCGAACTCAGGTCTGAACTACCAGTGAGGCCCAATGGAAGGAAACACAGATCAATCTACTTTTCTACTTCTTCTCTCTCACCCTCCCCATTTTCTCTGGCTTATCTGCATTTTTTGTATCCTCCCCCCAAAATGGATATCTGTTAATATCCATTTTGGATAGCTGTATAATAAAATATAGTAACAATATTGATTAATATTAAGAACGGGCTGCTCATCTTATGTACAAAACACAGATGCACAGACTTAATGAATGAATTACAGTTGCCAGGGGGAAGGGTAGGAGGGATAGTTAGGGAGTTTGGGATGGACAGGTACACTCTGCTGTATTTAAAATGCATAACCAACAACGACCTACTCTATGGCATAGAGAGCTCTGACTCAATGTTACGGGGCAAGCTGGATGGGAGGGGAGTTTGGGGGAGAATGGACACATGCGTGTGTGTGGCCGAGTCCCTTTGCTGTCCATCTGAAACTATCACAACGCTGTCAGTTGGCTACATTCCAATATAAAATAAAAAAAG
Source organism: Bubalus bubalis (assembly GCF_019923935.1). Lineage (NCBI taxonomy): Eukaryota > Metazoa > Chordata > Mammalia > Artiodactyla > Bovidae > Bubalus > Bubalus bubalis. The sequence goes on from NC_059159.1 coordinate 5,489,153, forward strand.
TGGACTGTCCAGATTCCTTCTAGATCTGGGTTCAGACACCAGCTGGAAGCAATTCTGGAGGCTTTTCATGCTGGTACCTGCACCTGCCCAGCCTGCCTCCCCTGGGCCCGCTATTTATTCTGAGGACACATAACCAGGATTAAGCGGCTACCACTCTAGTCTGATCCGGTCATTCAAATCCTTTCCAGTCTGTCTGCTCAGGGAGCCCCTGGTATGTTTCCTGCAGCCAGACAGGGACTCTAAATCTGGCTGCACATCCGAGACACCTCGGGGACTTCTAAAATTACTTAAGTCTGGGGGCCCGTCCCCCCCCCCCCAAGACTCCCTTCCCCTCACCTAGGCGATGGAAGGCAGACAAGGGCGGGAGATGCGGAAGTGGACTTGGTCACAGATTTTTGCCAATTTAGGGGGATGAGGGACCGACTCTGCTCTCTCCCCATCTAGAAAAGATCATCCTAGATGGCTAAGTCCATCCTAAGGTGAGGTCCCCTCCAGTAAACTGGAAGCATGATTTCTCATCCGTAGTTCACTGGGGGACCTGGAAGGTGGGCCTACAGATATATTGCAAGGGGTCCCTGAATCTCTTTGTTCACAGGAATTGTCCAGAGTACGAATAAAATGTGCCAGCGTTTCCCAAGTATTTGTAGATAACATTTTAATAAATAAAACACCAAAGTGTTCCTTAATTAACAGAGCTTTTTGTTATGATAAAAATTTTCAAGTGACGGATGCTAAGATGATAGTGTCTATTTCTGTAAGTGTCTGAGACCCACAGCTGTGTTCTACGGGGGTAATGTGTGGGTTCTCTTGGAAGACATTTTTACAGTTGGTATATTAATGTTTAACAACACTCTGATAAACCCTGGGAAAGGCAGGTTCTGGATTATTTGATGGCCACGTTCTAATCACACCTACGTGATTTCAGGGCTCACGTTTGCGTTTGTGCGGTATCACACGACGACTGTCCAGAGGGCCGATGTTCACTGTTTAATGAGGTGTTTCTTTAAATGGGGCCTGAGACAGAGCCTCTGAGAAGGGGTGTGGGGCTGAAAGTCTAGTCTCCTTGAATGGACACTGGTGCAGCCACCTTGGAAACCAGTAGGGAGGTTCCCTAGGAAACTAAAAATAGAGCTAGCACATGAGCCAGTAATTCCCCTCCTAGGCGCAGATCCAGACAAAACTCTGTTTCAAAAGATGCACGCGCCCCAGTGCTCACGGCAGCATCGTTTACAACAGCCAAGACACGGAAGCGACCTAACTGTCCATCAACAGGAATGGATAAGGAAGCCGTGGTACATGCACCCAAGGGGACACCGCTCGGCCACTAGAAAGAACGAGACGGTGCCGTTTACAGCAACGTGGATGCGATTAGAGGTGATCATACTAAGTGAAGTAAGTCAGAAAGACAAAGACAAGTGTCACATGATGTCACTTAGACGTGGAATCTAAAACAACACGAATGAACCTGTCTATGAAACAGGCACAGACTCAGGCATAGCGGGGTAGACTGGCTGCCAAGGAAGGGGGGTGGCTGGGGGAGGAATGGAGTGGGAGGCTGGGATTAGCAGACGTATGCTTTTATACACAGAATGGATAAGCAACAAGTCCACTGTATAGCACAGAGAACTGTATTCAAAATCCTGTAATAAACCATAACGGAAAAGAATATGTTTTTTAGAGAAGAATGCATATATATGTGTAGAACTGAATCGCTGCTGTGCACCAGAAGTTAACGCAACACTGTGAATCAACCGTGCTTCAGTAAAAATAAAATAAAGGAAAATGAGGCAGATATAAATATCAAGAAATAAAGCCTAGTACCCTTGGCTTCCTGGGGTCCCACCTGGCACAGCCCTACGGCCATATGCCTAGTGGCCACCAGGTGGCGCCCCAGGACGCACTTGGGTCCCACGCGGCTTGGCCGTGACTCCAAGGGGCGTCCCTCAGTGCTCGGCCGGCCAGCTCCCTGCCAGGGGCTTCAGTGGTGACGTTGCCCTTAGAATAGGAGCAGCACGAGGGAGTATTTATTTCTAAGGAAGCAGTTACTTTTTTTTTTTAACTCAGCATCCAAAGTTCAAGAGAGTCTGAAGGGGCTATTTTCTCCCAGTTCTGGCTCGGAAACCTTGCCCAGCGATGGCCCAGGAAGTGTCTCCGTGCCCCGCCTGGCGGGTTCCCAGCTTGCAGGCCTGTCTTGGCTGCTCCCCGCGCTCCCAGGCCTCCCCAGGGGCTTTCTCAGTTGGACCTGGCTCCCTCCAGGCTTGCGAGGTCTGCGCTCCCGTGGAGGACGGCAGGGGTGGCCCCTTTCGGCCCTGGGCCCCTCACGTGCATCTCACTGGGGGTCACCCCAGGGCCCTCCACTGTCCCAGACATGTCAGGACTCCCACGCCTCTTCACCAGACCCGTCTGCTGTCCACGGGTGGGCAGAGGGTCTAAGATCTGTGGGCGAGTGCTAGCAGTTGGGTCCCGAGCATCTCAGAGCTTCCACGTCTCCCCAGACAGAGGCTTCTTTCTCTCCCCCTCCCTAAGGCCCCCCACCCTCTTTCCTACGTTCCTCCAGCTTTCATCCCCTCCGCCCCCCCGCAGGCGCCCCTTCAACTCAAGCTGGCTCAGTCCCCAGACATGTACCGTTGCTGTTCAGTCGCTCAGTCGTGTCTGACTCTTTGCAACCCCATGGACTGCAGCACACCAGGCTTCCCTGTCCTCCACTGTCCCCTGGAGTTTGCGCGGATTCAGGTCCATTGACTCGGATGGACACGCTTTCAATCATCTCATCTCTGCTGCCTGCTTCGCCTTTTGCCCTCAATCTTTCCCAGCATTAGGGTCTCTTTTGGTCCGTAGGGTCCCCAAGTCTCAGTCCTGCAGTAAGTCTGTACGTGGCTGTTCCCTGACCCCCACAGGCCGCACTTACCTCCTTGGCAAGGACACTCAGCCAGCAACCAGCGACCCCCGAAAGCTGCCCCTCCCCTCTTGCCTCCAAGGGGCCTCAGCCGCAGGAGTACCTGATGGTCACTCGGGGGTCGTGGGTCACTCCGCATACCATGGAGGCCTGGGTGCCCTTGATGACGCTCTGGTCCTGTGGGGGCCTGGTGATGCGGGTCCGGGCTGAAAGACAGCAGGGAGGTGGCCTGGTGGGAAGGGCGACAGGTGGGCCCCAGACGGACAGGTGAGATGCAGGTGTGGGGGAGGGGGTCCTTCCGGTGAGCCGGGCCCGTGCGGCTGAGCTCTACAGCGGACTGGTCCACCACGGCGCACATCCCAGGACACTAAGAGCCACGTGTCTCCATGGCACATGAATTCCGGGAAGTGACGCTCATAGCAGGGGCCCTTTTAATTTTGTGCCCGCGGGATGGACAAAGAAATAGAAAGCTGGGGATGATCATGGTTGTGTTCCCAGGGGTCCAGCCAGGGTAAAAATAGGACCGTCTGCCTCTGGGTCTAAGGCGTCGCCTGCTAGGCCCCTGGCACTCAGGCTAGGAGGACGGCCCACCCCTCCGTGTGGTGCCAGACCCCAAGGGGCGGGAAGGGGCTTGGGAGGTTCCCCCAGAGCAGGGGCCAGCAAATCATAACCTGGGGTTCACATCCGACCTGGGGCCCGTCTGGGTAAATCCCTCCGTGTTGGCACCCAGCCACGCTGGCTGCGTTCAGCAGTGCCTACGGCTGCTTTCTTGATGAGATGGAAGAGTTTGTGGAGCTGTGACAGAAACTGTCTGGCCCCCAGGGCCTGAAATGCTTCCTCTCTGGCCCTTTCCAGCAGAAGTGTGAGGATCTCTGCCCTAGGCTTGTCCGGTGTGGTGAGAGCCCCACCCACCCAGCACCGCCCTCCGGACCGTGATCTTCCCGCCCTGTCCTCTGAGCTCCTCTGTCCAGGTCTCAGGACATGTGGGCTGGACAGACAGGCGGACGTGGGGCTGCCGGGGCTCTCACATGCTCAGTGGACGCTCATGCACAGGCGTGGAAAGGACCCCTGCCCGGCCCGGGCACTCACCCCACACCACCAGGTCGGCTGAGGCTTCATCCGCCCCCCGCGAGTTGGTGGCCAGACAGGTGTAGGTGCCAGCGTCGGAGATGTGCGTGGGGCTGACGAGCAGACTGCCCGACTCCAGAAGCGTGAAACGCGGCAGCTGGACCGAGCCGCTGGCCAGAATGCGCTCCCCTGGGGGACATGGGCACGGGTGGGCTCAGGCTGCCGGCCCACTGCCCCCTGGCCACCCCCTGGCACTCGGCTATCACCAGAGGCCTGGACCACACCTCACCACTCCCCTGTCCCCCTGCCCCAGGGTAGGCTCCCAACTTTAGGAAGGCCAACTGCAGGCGCCCCTGAAGGGGGCATGGCAAGGGTGGCAGGGCTGCACACCAGTCTGGTTTCTGACCTGGGGACAGACACAGGACGTACGGTCCCAGAGCAGGGGGCCCGGACGGAGCCCGGGGCTCCTGCTGTCTCTCCTCCCACCACGCTATTTGCCCTTCAGCAGGGAAGACCAGCGCTGCCTCCCGCTGGCGGGCACAGCCCTTGGAGGCAGCTGGCACCTGGGCTGGGGGGAGGGGACAGACAGCTGCGACAGGGTGGTGACGGGCCGCCTGCAGAAGGATGCTTCTGGAGTCACCTTCAGGGGAGTGCAGGGGAGCGGCAGGCGGGTATAGCCAATGTTGGGGTGCGGAGGAGGGCAGCCCTGATGGGGACAGACCTCCCACTGGGGACCTGGGTCTCTGATGGCTGGAAGGAGAGAGGGAGGGAAACCCTTGTGTCAGAGTGTGTCTGACAGTGTGGTATTGGTGACCATACCTGTTTTTAAAAGAAAATCCCACTTGCTTGTACAGAGGGGATTGCCCATGTGCAAGCTTGTGGGTGAGTGGGTCCCTTTGCACACGTGTGTGGGCATGCTGAACTGGGAAGTGCATCAGGGGGGCGTGCTTATTTCTGGGTCTGGGCGCACACCCCACTGATACTGACGCAGCATCCTCTGTGGGTCAGTCTGTTCTAAGCCCCGGGGAGACAGCAGGGGACAAAACTGAAAGCCTGGAGTGGTGGGAGGCGGGGTAATCAGCAGACTGAATATGCCGATGACCTTGTGTATTAGAAGGTGGGGAGACAGAGCAGGAAGGGGGCAGAGGGAGGGTCTGGGTGAGAGGAGGTTCATGTGGGCAGAGGCTGGGGGTGTGAGTGAGTGACAGTGTGTACCCGTGTGTGTGTGTGTGTGTGTGTGTGTGTATATACGTGTGTGTCCCTGGGGAGGGTTGTGAACGTGAGTGTACAATGCAGAGGCGTGGAGGAGGCTCGGGGTGGGTGGACTAGGGGGACAGCTTGGGCTTTGCTGGCTTTGCCTGGGGAGGGGGTGGGGCCCCCCTCCCTGTACTAGCAACCTCCACCGCGGCACTACGTCAGCCAGCATGGGCTGGTCTCCTGCTCCCAGACACGGTGCAGGCCCTTCACAGGCACCTGCTCATCTGGTTTCCATGCTGCTCCCAGGGACGTATCCCACCGCCCCCCAGTTTATAGATGGGAACGTTAAGGCTCCAAGTCAGTAAATAATTCACCCAAAGTCATGGAACTCACCAGAGGCAGAGCCTCTGGAGCCTGGAGCCGGACAGGGCAGCACATGGTGCGTCCCGTGGTGTAAAAGAAGTGCACAACCCTCCCAACTGTGCATGGGAAACCCCACCTGGCTGGCTCTGGAACTGAGCCCCAGGGCTGCCCGAGGCTTTTGGTCACCCTCTAAAGTCAATCAGTCTCAAGTACCTTTTTGCCAAGTGATGGCCGGCCGGGGCGCCCCCGAGGTCTCACAGGCCAGCACCACTGACATGCCGTCGATCACCGTGCTGTCCAGGGGGCCCCTGGTGATGTTGGGAGCGATGCCTGCAAAGGGAGACAGTGGGGCATCTTAGCCACATCCAGTCCTGTCCTGCCTTGCCACTCCCATTGGTGAGGGTCCCTCTTCAGGGAAGGCTGCAAGTGTTCTGGTAGGACCCCGTGTCAGGAAGAACCAGAGTGCCCACGAGTGCCCCCTCACCACCTGCCCCGTGGAAGGACCCTGGTGACGCCAGTCCCTGCCCTGCCTCGATTCTCAAGCCTCCATCTGGCAGAAACTGAGGGCTCCCAGGGGCAGCTGACACCCTCCATGACAGGGTAAACAGGATTCACCTTTCATTAAACATGAAATCGAGGCTCTGGTTTGTAAAAGAAAAAAAAACCAGTGCTGGCCACAGAAGCGGCGGGCATGACAGGCCAGAGTCACCCCGCTCCGGAGGGAGAGCCTTCTGGAATCCTATTTCTGCATCTCAGCAGCCTGTTCTCAAGAGGCCCCTGGCTTGGAGGAAAGCTGTGTTCTGGGGGTGGGGGCGGGAGGAGGAGGGGAAGGGGGGGACTCGGGCAGGACAGCGAAGGGGACTCACTGGTGACGGCCAGGTAGGTGGAGGTCTGCGCCTCGCCAGCCGCGTTGCGGGCAAAGCACTGGAGCATGCCGGTGTCATCAGGCACCAGCCCGCTGATCTGCAGGCCCCCGTCGCCTCGCTGCCGGAAGCGGCTCAGCCTTCCCACCTCCACCACGGCCGCGTCCTTGTACCAGGTGATGGAGGGCGGCGGCACACCTGGGGGTCGAGCGCCTACCGTCAGCCGCCTCCGAGGGATGCTCCAGCCCCGGAGGCTGCGGCTGCAAGTCCTCAAGGTTGGGGGGGTGGGGATCCTGGTGTGTTCTGGTTTCTAGAAACTTCTCAGTGCATGCTTGCGTGCTAAGTCGCTTCAGTCTTGTCCGACTTTTTGCGACCCCATGGACTGTAGCCCGCCAGGCTCCTCTGTCCATGGGGATTCTCCAGGCAAAAATACTGGAGTGGGTTGCCATACTCTCCTCCAGGGGAGCTTCCCGACCCAGGGATCGAACCTGTGTCTCCTGTGGCTCCAGCCTTGCAGGCAGATTCTTTACCCACTGAGCCACCGGGATAGCCCAAACCTTCTCAGAGCTGCCACTATTGGTCTTGGAAGTGGGGAAAGTTGTTCTTAGATTCTCAAATTCTCATAGAGTAGGCATTCCAAGCAAATTTACAAGTTCCTGGGGTTAGTTCAGCTTGGGAAGGCTGGACATACTGTATTTTATTCTGGCATATTTAGTGGAGTCTTTTGTATGCTCTGGGAACCTCCAGCCAGCCTTTCCAAACCCAGGTGAGTGCACAGCCCCATGTCTAGGGGCTCGCAGGTGGGATGGGGGTTTCTTCGGAAGCCCCGTCCTGCCCCGCCCACACAGGGAGGAGCATGGGGGCTCCTCCTAACCCCTCAGCCTTGCCCGAGCTGTGTCCCCAGCCTGGCACCCTTTCCCCACATCCCCTGGCCCTCCCATCTCTCCCTCTGCGTCTCTGCTCAAACGTGACTTCCACAGAAAAGCTCACCAGGCTCCGTTTGAATGGCCACCCTCCGGCACCAAGCCCATCAGCCTGCTTCTCCTTCCCCCGCACTTTTCAACCCCAACGCCCGTATCTCACCCACTCCGAGCTACGCCTTTGTTCGCATCGTAATGTCTCTGAGGTGAGGACGTGTCTTACAACCGACAGCATGTCATAATTTAATTGGCAGCCTTTTTTCTTTCTTAGTGGCGCATAAAATAATGGGGCATCTTACAACCCATGGCATTTTAGATGAAATGAAATAAGGTATCTTTATTTGTTTATTGGTTTGTCTGCCTCCCCTCACGAGAACGCACAGTTCTGGAATAGCAGGGATCTGGCTCTTGGGTTCATTCTGTGCCTCTCCAGCCCCGAGAACAGTCTCGGCACACGTTGCTGATAGTGTCAGATACTCAGTTGTGTCCGAGTCTTTGGGACCCCCATGGACTGCACCCCTCCAGGCTCCTCTGTCCATGGGATTCTCCAGGCAAGAATACTGCAGTGGGCTGCCATGCCCTCCTCCAGGGGGTCTTCCCGACCCAGGGATCATGGTAAGCCCACCCCCCACCAGATGTTTGTCCGATAAATCACTGTCTTCCCCGCGTGTGATCTCAGGACGGGGGTCAGTGTGCCCTCTCCTCCCCCACGGGGCCCTCCCTCCTGCCAGGGTTACAGTCTTCTCTCTGCTCATCCTGTCATCCCATTATCCCAGATTGCACCCTGGTTTTGGGGTGTCTTTTAGCTCAGCTGAACTCAAAGGAGAAGGATGGGAAAAGCGGTAAGGGTGCAAGAACTCTGAGAGGGGCTGGGGGTTAAGTAGAAATGGTCGGAGGAGACGAAGCAGAACGGCCCAGAAACCAGGCAGAGACACATCCAAGTTCTAGCAGTTCTGACATTACGACAATATGGCATTGTCTGCAACTCTCACATTATGGGCAATTTGAGTCTGTCACCTGTCCTGAAATTATGGTAATTTGGATTCATTTGTAACCTTCAAGTTATGGTAACACAGGGTTGATTTCCAGCCCTGAGATTACGGTAATTTTTCCTGTTTGCTTCCTAGGGTGTCTGCTTATAGCCAGACTGACTCTGCTCAATGGTGAGAGGGTGGCAGACTTTAGAACAGTCTACATCAGGGAGGGGAGAGGTTGAAGGTCTGGAGGGACCTCGCCCCCCTCCAACCAGCCCACCAGGTTACCTTTGGCTCGACAGGGGATGTCCACCACCTTCTCCATCTCCGCTGTGATGTGTCTCTCTGGCTCCTTGACAAACTGAGGTGGCTCTGCAGGAGGAAGGACCAGGGGGAGGGGATCAGAGCCATGCTCCTGTTGATACGGCCGCTGATTGGGTCACCCGTGCTGCCCCTTCACGTCGGGGGGATTCCAGCATTCCCACCCTGTCTCACCCAGCACGGACAGGTAGGCGCCGCGGACAACGGAGGGGACGCTGCTGCTACGCAGGACGGCCTCACACTCATAGTAGCCGGCGTCGCTGGCTGCGGGGTTGGGGATGGTGAGCCGGCGGTTGTAGTCGCTGATGCCGCTGGACAGCAGCACCCCATCCTTCTTCCAAATGATGTGCAACTTGATCAGAGGCCTGGATGGGCCGAGGGACGAGGCGGTCAGCTACAGGGCCTCCCAGGGGCTCGGGAGGCAGGGCAGGGCGTGGTGAGGCAGCCAGGCACCGGGGGCCAGGTGCCTGAGTTTGCCCTGCCCCTGACACTTCCTAGGTGCAGGCCGTTGTGTGGGCTAGTCCATCAGGGCTGTGGGCCTCAGTTTCCACGTCTGTACAATGGGGACAACTATGCCCTGCTCCCTGGGGGTTGTGGTGAGGGGACACCTGGCCCCACGATAACTCATGCTCGAGGGCTCTCGAGAGCAGGAACGTGGCCCTTCCACACGTCTCTCTGCCTCTGCTCTGCCCCATGTGCCATGCCCTGTCCAGTGTAAGTCAGTGGATGGGAAAGTGTGGAAGTCCTGAAATGCACGTCCGGGGTCTCAGTTGCAGCATGCAGGAACCTTTAGTTGCAGCATGTGGGGTCTAGTTCCCTGACCAGGGATTGAACCTAAGCCCCCTGCTTTGGGAGTGTGGAGTCTTAACCACTGGACCAGCAGGAAAGTCCAGCTTTCCTCTTGCCCGCGCCTTCATACAAGGAAGCCGGGGCGGCAGAGGCAAATGGCTGCTCCCCAGCTGCTCTGGATGTTAGAAGTGAGTGGACCCTCCACCAACCCCAGATGTCCTGGGCCAGGATCCGCTCCTCTCGAGTGGGCTCTGCTTGCGTCCTACAGCTCTCTGACCACCGACCCTCCTCCAGGCTAAATACCCCATCTTCTTTCGTGGGTCCTCACGGGACATTTCTGGACCTTTGTGAATTCCACCTGGTCTCCTTGGAGCCCGCAGGTCAGAAGTGCCCACTGGGGCTAAAGTTGGAGGGGGGGGCGGAGGCAGGACCCACCTGGCATTGGCCACACACTCCATGGTCACCTCCGAGCTCCCGGCCACCACGCTAGTGTTCTTGGGAGGAATGATGATGGCTGGAGCGATGGGGTCTGCAGGGCCGCTGATATCTGGGGAGAGGAACAGACGCTGGGAATCCCATCTGAGCCCCACCCCCGCCAGAGGGATGCTGCAGGAGACTTTTGTCCTTATTGGGGGGGGGGGTGGGCAGATGCCTGCAGCCCCAGAGCTGAACCTCCAGACACTGACCCTGGGGGACCCTCCCCACTTCCATCCTCCCCTGCTGGTGGGTCTCTGCACAGCGTCCAGGGAGAGCCCATGGGAGACCTCAGGATGCAACCCATGTCCCCCCATAATGCAGCCATGCCCTCCTCCTCATCCCCTGTCCTGTTTTTTTTTGGCCTTCAGAATCCTTCCTTCCAGCTGCAGAAATGCCGTGACAAGGACAATACGTTGTCAGTAAGCCGACAACGTCTCGTCAGCTTGCTTCTTCACGCGCCACCTCTTCCACCAGAATGCAAACTCCCCACACTGGGCTGAATACTGTCCCTCAAGTTCATGTCCATGACAGCTGTGAATGTCCCCTTATTGCAGAGAGGGGCTTTGCAAGTGCGGTCATGTTAAGAGGAGGTCCTGCTGCGTCAGGGTGAGCCCAAAGTCCAGCACGAGAAAACATGACGACCGAGGACCTGCTGTACAAACAGCTCGGTGGCCTGTGGCCACCTGAACGGGAAGGAAATCCGAAGAAGGGGGGAGAATGTATACGTAGGGCTGAGTCACCTTGGTGTACAGAAGAAACTAACGTAAGACTGGAAAGCAACCATAAACTCCAAGAAAAATTAATTAAAAACAACAAGAAATAAAAGTGTCAGTCGCTCAGTCATGCCCAACTCTTTGTGACCCCATGGACTGTAGCCCGCCAGGCTCCTCTGTCCACGGGGTTCCCCAGGCAAGAAGACTGGAGTGGGTTACCATTTTCTCCTCCAGGGGATCTTCCTGATCCAAGGATCAAACCTGCATCTCCTGTGTCTCCTGCATTGACAGGTGGATTCTTTACCTGCTGAGCCATCAGGGAAGCCCAGTAAAGGCGGGAGACTTTCCTGCTTTCTTCTTTGAGTCTTTTGAGAAGGGGCCAGGCTCTTCTCTTTGTGGTCGGCCCAAGCCCCGTACTGGCAGAAACTCCACTATATCCTGTACACCTGCTCCCTGGCTCCTGAAAATACAAGCCCGGAGGACTTTTTCTCTCATTACAAATCCATCCAGTTGGCCCCTGTCCAGGAGGCTCTGGAGGTGGCAGGCCATAACGACTCGCATGGCCCGGGGCAATGGCAAATGTACATCCTTCATGGGGAAGTCAGGCTGCCCGGTCAGCCCCCGGGAAAAGGTTTTCCTGCCGGACCTCCCAGGCCTTGCTGCGAAAGGCCCCGACAGAATGGGAATAAAATGTAAAAAATAAAGTAAAATGAAGGGGGAAAGAAAGGAAGCGTATAAACCAAAATAATTGCAACAATATAAAAGCCTCATGTAGGTGCCAGAAAGAGCGATCGGATTGAAAGCTGCTGATATAGCCGAATCCATAAAAGCGTGCTCCACGTTGTTTATGACACGCCGGGCCGCACAGGTTCCGAGGCCCAGATTAATGGGGCTTGCAGAGGAGACAGACAGTCAGAGCCCCTCGGCCCTGATGGGTAAACAGAGCCCTTGGAGTTTAAAAATATGAGGGTGCCCCACCCCGCCCCGCCAGACCTTGCGGCTGCCTTGTTGGCTTCAGGAGGTTAAAGAGACTGACACCCCCTCGAGGGTCCTGGGGTCTTGTCCAGGCCCAGGTGGCAGCTGGCACGGCTTGAGGGAAGGGCCCCCCCCCCCCCCCGGATTCAGCGAAGGAGGGCCCCCCCCCCGGATTCAGCGAAGGAGGGCCTGGGGCTCAGGAAGACCTGGTCCAGAACCTTGTTTCCCCCGCACCCACCCCGGGCATCCTGGGCACGACTCTGGCTGCTCTCCTCACCCCCCAAGTCTGTTTTCTCAGCTGCAAAATGGGGGTTAGAAGTCACTGCCTCTCAGGGTTGTGGGGGTTCAGCCCCTGGCTCGACAAACCTTCTCTGGCCAAGGGCTCAGTATGCACCAGGCTGCGTGCCAGGCACAGGGATTCCCCCACCAGGGGAGATGGGCAGGGCTCTGTCCCCCCAGCGTGCAGTCTGGGGAGAAGTCAGATCAGCTCTTAGATGTTCATGAGATTAAAGGTACCTGCCACAGGCGCCTGGAGGGAGGGTCCTGGGGCGTGGCCAAGTTGGTCAGGGGCTGGTGCAGAGTGCCTGGCCCCTAGAAGGTGTTCACCAGGTGACAGCCCCCCTCCTCCAGGGAGTTGCCTGCTGTGCTTGGGGCGGGGGTGGGGTTTTTTTGCTTCTTCCCCCCACCCCCAGCTCAGCCTGGACCAAGTGACAGAGCCAGAGGCCACCAGGAGGTGAAGTCATGACTCTCAGGAGCTGTTTGACCAAGGGAAAGAATACACGGGTACTAAGGGCTTCAGGAGGTCAGCAAAGCCTCCAGGGCCTGGGGGATGGGAGAGGGACTCAGGGAGCCAGAGGGAGAAGAGCATTCCGGAACGGGAGCCCTGTGTGGGTGCCGGTGAGACGAAATGGGGAGCTGGAGGTAAAGGTGGGTGCCAAGCCCAGGTGGCCTCAGAGCACCGGGAAGGGTGGGGGGAGAGCGCCCCCCTGCAGACGTGAGGGTCCTGGCTCACATGCCACCCTGCCCCCAGCCCCTCTCCTGACCCGTCAGGGCATCTCTTGGCTGAGCCCGTCATGTCCTCAGAATCCTTCTTAACCCAGTGCCAACAACGGATCAGTTCTTGTGGTCGTTTATTTGCTAAGTTGTGTCTGACTCTTTGCGACCCCATGGACTGCAGCCCGCCAGGCTCCTCTGTCCAACGGGCTTCCCAGGTGACTCAGTGGTAAAGAATCTGCCTGCCAATCCAGGAGATGTGAATTCGACCCCTGGGTTGGGAAGGTGCCCTGGAGAAGGAAATGGCAACCCAATCCAGTACTCTTGCCTGCAAAATCCCACGGACAGAGCCGCCTCGGTACAGTCCGTGGGGTTGCAAAGAGCCGGACACGACTGAGCGACTAAACAGCAGACAGCACACAGCAGATTGGAGCAGACGGCAAGGTGAGCGCCGTTTCCATCCCCGCCAGGGGGAGGCAGGGCAGATTTGACTGGGGGAGGTCGGATCAGGGCCAGATTACTGAGAATTTACAAACTGGGCCAGGAGCTGGGAGTCGGCCCCAGGCGAGTATGTGGTCACAGAGCAGCCGGCAGACGTGAGGATGAAGTGTCTCAACCTGGGGCCTCTTTACAGAGAAATGTTAAGCCCAAGAGGAAAACACTCTTAAATCCTATAATTCTTATCCCCAGCCCTGGGAGATATGTGTATTATAGTGTCCTTTCTAGGGAAAAGGCAGTTGAGGCTCAGAGTAGTGAAGGGGCTTCCCCAAGGCCACACAGCCCATGGTCTCAAGGCTCGGCCTAAACACTCCTGCACTCCTTGCTTGTACTGCGGGCTCCCCGTTTTCAAAGAAGGGAGGTGGGTTGGAGACGGTGGCGGGAGGTCAGAGTGAAGGTGCTCAAGGGGGGCCTTCAGGAGCAGGAGGCTGGAGTTCCCTGGGGGTGGGGGGCGATGTGCCTAGAGAAGATAGGAAGGGGGGTTCAGGGAAGCCCAGGGACCAGGAGTGAGGCAGTGGAGGGGGGACAAAGAGCTGAGAACCAGGCATCATCTGGGGGAGAAGGAAGCAGGAGGCTGGAGACCTGGGTGAGACAGGGAGGACTGTAGAACCGTAGAAGCTCACGTTACAAGGTGCCAGGGATGGGGTCACTGGGGCTGAGCCCTGAGCATCACAGAGAATCAGGGTGGAGGAAGTGGGTTTCTAACCGGGAGGTCGTCGGGGATGGGGCCTGAGAAAGCAGGGGAGCGGGAGGGGGCCAGGACTGGGAGTGAAGACCGGGGGGCTGCGTGACTTCCGTAGAGTCAAAAGCGCCAACAGCAGGTGCCTCTCGCCAAAAAGGGGGGATGTGTGCACCTCTAGACATCCGGGGAGTGGCCATCGGGCTGGTGTTGAAGGCAGGGAAACCTGGTCCCATTATCGGCTTTGTGCATCATTAATGAATGTCATTGGGAAGTAAACTGCTTCACCTTGTCACCTGTTTCCTCAGCTTGCTCAACTGTAACTCGTGGAGGGGAGTAACAGCCTGCCTCCAGGGACTGCTGTTAATGATGGAACAGTGGTGCCTGGATGGTGCCCGGCCCACAGGAGCAGTGGAAAGGGAGGCTCTCGGTTTGATGGGAAAGCAGAGGGCCCACCCGGGTGGACCTGCCCTGGGAGGGCACACCTGACTGCCAGGGGCTCTCTGCCAGGTATGGGGGCTGGGCTGACTCCGGGTCTCCGGGAGGCCGGCCAGGGGGAGGGGGCAGGCACAGGACGCAGGCCATCAGTTCTGGACAGTGGAGTGAACGGGGCCCCAAGGATCCCCTGGGAAAGCTGCAGGCCAAGCAGAGCGAGCGCCAGCATCTCCCAGGTGAGCTTGTGATGTGGGTGGGGCCCTGGGACAGGAGGAAGCTCGGGGGTCCCCACTCAGGGGTGAAGCTGGGTCTCTCCCAGCTGCCCCAGGACAGTTTTGACAATAGGTATGGTGGGGGCACCCACTCTGCTTTGCCACAGGCATCGTGTTGAGTGCGTGTGTGTGCACTTAGTCGCTCAGTCGTGTCCGACTTTGTGATCCCGTGGACTGCAGCCCACCAGGCTCCTCTGTCCGTGGGATTTTCCAGGCAAGAATAATACAGCAGGCTGCTATTTCCTCCTCCAGGGGATCTTCCCAACCCAGGGATCGAACCCAGGTCTCTTCTGTCTCCTGCATTGAAGGTGGGTTCTTTACCCGCTGAGCCATCGGGGAAGCCCATGCTTTGCCACAGGCGTCCTGTTACAGATGAGGAAACTGTGGCTCGGGGACCATGCGACTGGACCACAGGTCAAGCGGGTGGAGGGCAGGGAGACAAGCTGCCCCTCTGCCCTGGGCCGGCTTCCAGCTGCCCACAAGCCCAGGGCCGACCTGCCCCACCCAACACGGGGGTGGGGTGGGGGGAGCACCACAGGTGGCCATGAGCTCTTGAGTGACCAATGTCCCTGTGGAAGGGGATTGAATTTTATCTAATTTACACTTAATTAAAAGCAGATCCCCGAGTCAGTTATTAGAACATTTCTAAGTATGTAAAGAACAACTTGGGCTTCCGATCCCACCTTTCCAGCTGTACATTTTATGAAATCTAAATACAGATCACGTATTCCAGATGAGAATCCAGCATCCAGATTTGAGGAGATGTGCTTTAAGTGTAAAATACACACAGATTTTCAAAGACTTAAAAAAAAAAAACAGTGTAAAGTATCTCATTAATATTTTCTATCTTGATTGTATGTTCAGTTGATAATATTTTGGATATGTTGGGTTAAATAAAGTGTAATTAATTTCACCAATTCCTTTTTCCTTCTGAAACAGTGAGCTACCGGCAAATTTTAAATTGCACATGTGGATCATATAATAATTCTATTGCACGGTGCAGCTCTGATCAAGACCCAGTGGGACCACCAGCCAGGTACGAACTTGTCTAGAGCTGCGGTGGTCCGAGTGAGGTCACCTGGCTGACACCTGGGCAGAGGGCAACTCTGGGGGTCACTGGCCTTTGTGCTCTTCATCTCCATCTCCAAAGAGCGTGGATGTTTCCCGAGGGATGAGGGATGCGAAGAGGCTGCCTGCCCTGAGCAGAGAGGGGCTGAGGGGGCGGGGGTGGGGAGCAGAGGGTGAGACAGATGAGGGAGACGCTGCTGGCGGTGGGCGAAGTCGCAATCGCTCCCAGGAAATTGGCTGGCAGGCCGGCAGCTGGGGGATTTGTGTCAGCGACAAGCACCAGGATTTGAAGTGCAGTCACTCGTGGGAGGAGAAATTAGCTGAAAATCAGCTGATTCTGCTCTCAATCTAGCACAAATCCTGAGAGCAGGGGGCGAGGGGCAACGGGGTGGGAGGAAACAGACAATGGTGTGGGGGAGGCTTGGGCAGACATGGGGGGGCTGAGGGAACCCTGCCTGTTTCTGTGGGCCTGCTGGACGGCCGGGGGAGGGGGCAGAGAGTGAATGACCCCCGGCCCCCACCACCACCTGGGCTGGCCGGAGGAGGCTGGTGCTGGTGGAGGAAGGCAGAGCAGAGTCGGGGAGGGGGATTCCAACCTCGGGCTCAGGGTCAACTGAGTCACCCAGGAAGATGCCTGACCTTGACTCGGACCAAATGACTCGATTCCATTAGACTCCAGGTATTCAAAACACTGGAAAATACATGGAGGAAAACACCCCCTCTGATAGCTCCTTTTCCCATAGAAATAGCAGCCCCAGACTGTAGGCTGGGCCCCCAGGATGAGTGAGACCCTGGCTCAAGTCAATGTCAGAGGTCACACCTGTGACCCTCATGGGTCAGCATGCAGACTGGAACTCTGCTCCTTGCATCCAGGTCTCTTTCTCGGCAGACAGGAGCCTGGTCTGGGGGAGGGGGTCACTGCAGATATGGGAAGGGGTTCTGCAGGTGCCAAAAGGCCCAGGCAAGGGCAGGTCGGGACTGGGGAATGTTTTGAGCTTTCTGCAGCTTCCCAAGTGGCTCCGTGGTAAAGAATCCACCTGCCAGTGCAGGAGACGTGGGTTCTCTCCCTGGGTCAAGAAGGTCTCCTGGAGGAGGAAATGGCAACCCACTCCAGCATCCTTGCCTGGAGCCTCCCACGGACAGAGGAGCCTGGCAGGCTACAGTCCTTGTGGTCGCAAAAGACCCGTCTTAGTGACTCATCAACAACTGGGCTTTCTGGGCCCTGGAAGACAGAGGCTGGGATCAGAGGAAGGACGCGGGAAGGTCCTGTGCTGGCTGGCACCCTTCTCGTGCTGCTGGCGGGGATGTCCCCGCGGGACCGTGGATGATAAATGAGCTGGCTTGTGGAGCAGCAGTTCTGCAGATGTGAAGGATGTGAACATCTGGCTCCCGCAGGCGGTGTGGCGCTCGGCCACTGCAGGAAGCTCCGGCTCCGTCCCACGGACTCGGAGACTCCCCACCTCCTCTGCCTTCCAGGGGTGGTGCATGGAGGGGGGCAAGTGGGGCCGGGGAGAACGCCCGCCCCCACCCCCTACCCCTGGCATCTCCATCAGGGGTGGGAAACCTGCCTTCGGTCTCGGCCGGACAAACGCTTCTCCGTTGAGGAGACTCAAGGAGTCACCCTTTCCGTTTGCTCCCCTCTGCACTCTGCCGCTGAGGGAGGCTTGCCTCTCTCCTGCAGGGTTGGGGGCAGTCTCTGGCGATGGACAGAGGCACTTTGAGGCAGGAGCCTGGGCAGAGAGCCTGTGTTCCCATCAGCGAGGATGGCTCGGCTCCGACTGCAAGTGGTGCCTCTTATGTGCCAGTTGAGTGCAGGCAGTCAGCACACTTCTTTAACAACAAGCTTCCCAGCTCCTGGTGGGCTCTCGCCACCGGCACCTGAGCCCTGGGGGTGGCTGTAACCCTCTCATGCACACACTTTTCCCAACATTTCATGTCTCCCCTGGGTCTCTAGGGGGCCCGCTGACGGCCAAGCTAACTGTCCCTGCTCCTGAAACTATCTCAGACTCATGGGGATGGAGTCCAGAGTTCAGCACCCTCCTGGTTCCCCGGCTCCCTCTTCGACCGCAGCTGGGACTCCTCCTCCTCGGGATGGCTCCTCCCCTGCCCTTTCCCAGCCTCCCCACTCCACGCCATTCCATCTTCCCCACGAGCCCCAGGAGCCCTGTTCCCAAGATTTAATGACACGCTGACTTACTCTCCACGGCGAGAGTGATGGGCTGGCTCGTCTTGTTGTCCCCGTTCTTGTCGTTTACTGCCTGCACGTAGTAGCGACCCGCATCGGGTGCCACGGTCGACAGGATGACAAGGGTGTTCTCCAGGGTGATGGCTCTGGGAAGCAGAAAAGGACTCCTCTGACAGGCGGGCCTCCAGGGATGCGAGGCGAGCAGACACATGAAGCCAGGCATCCAACAGCCCCCCCTCCAGGCCACCCCCAGAACCATTGACTGCCTGAATTCCAGGCATGATTAGTTTGCAGAGAATCCCAATACTTCGCCAGCGCTGGGGACCAGATACAGAGCATGTCCAGGGGTCTGAGACTGGCCAGGTGACGCTGCTCTGTGTCCACCCCAGGCCTGGCTAGGGGCCGGAGCTCCCCCAGCATTCTACCCTTTCTGGTCATTTCTGCACCAGGAGGATCCAGAACTAAAGAAATTCACTCCCCAGAATGAATAAATGATGAGAGATGATAATACATTTAGAGACGAGTAGACCCATTCCAGAATCACTGCCTTAGCCTAATCCTGAATTTGTTTGCTGCTGCTGCTGCTAAGCCGCTCAGTCGTGTCCGACTCTGTGCAACCCCATGGACTGCAGCCTACCAGGCTCCTCCATCCATGGGATTTTCCAGGCAACAGTACTGGAGTGGGGTGCCATTGCCTTCTGCCCCTGAATCTGTTTAGGTTGATTCAAAAGCCACAGCCCGCCTGTGACACAGCCTTCTGGGGCTCACATGTCCCCCTCAGCCCCCTCTTAGGGTGCAAAAAGGAAGTGAAAGTGTTAGTTGCTCAGTCGTGTCTGACTCTTTGAGACCCCCATGGACTGTAGCCCATCAGGCTCCTCTGTCCACAGAATTCTCCAGGCAAGAATACTGGAGTGGGTTGCCATTCCCTTCTCCAGGGGAATCTTCCTGACCCAGGGGTCAAACCTGGGTCTTCTGCATCGAGGCAGATTCTTTACTGTCTGAGCCACCAGGGAAGCACCTCCTTTTCCTTTTCCCTGAATCCAGCCAATAAGAGGGGCTGTCAGGGCTGGCTGAGAGGGAAAAGGGAAACCGGCTGGGCAGCGGGGCGCAGACATAGGTGGTTTGCTGCTGATCTGGTTCCTGGGATCCTGTCACGTAGCCCCTCAGCCCCCGCATGTGCGGGTCAGGCGAAGGGCTTGTCCAGGCGGAAGCTGGGCGCCCTGCGGGTGTGGGGGCAGGAGCCCTGCCCGGGCCGGCTCTGCCCAGCACCTCCTCTCCCCCATCCTCCTGATGACGAGCAGCAGCATTAGTTTGTCAAGTCTATCTCCAGATTTTAATGTGATATGCCCGAGACAGCTGTTAAACATCCTTAATGTTAGTTTAACAAGGACAAATCCAGTTGAATTCTTTTCAAATCCTCCCATTAGGTGAATCTGACAGACTTTTAAACGGGCTCTCAAATAAACATCCCCGTCAGCGCCTCTCCAGCTTGGTCTCTCCCAGCCAGGCTGGGCCAGGGTCCCCCCTTATTCTGGCTTTTGGGGTTCCAGTGCTGGGTCTTATATTGCCTGCTGAGCTCCAGGAAGACAAAGCCTTCCTCTCCAATTCCTGGGAACCCTAATGATGTCCTTTTTTTTTTTTTTTTTTCCCTGAAGAAGTCTTTTAACCTCCAGCTAATCCACCCCACTCCAGTACTGTTGCCCGGAAAATCCCATGGACGGAGGAGCCTGGTAGGCTGCAGTCCATGGGGTCGCTAAGAGTCGGACGCGACTGAGTGACTTCACTTTCACTTTCCACTTTCATGCATTGGAGAAGGAAATGGCAACCCACTCCAGTGTTCTTGCCTGGAGAATCCCAGGGACGGGGGAGCCTGTAGATTGCAGTCCATGGGGTCGCACAGAGTTGGACACGACTAAAGTGACTTAGTAGTAGCAGTAATCCTAAAGGAAGTCAACCCTGAATATTCACTGGAAGGACTGATGCTGAAGCTGAAGCTCCAACATTTTGACCACCTGCTGTGAAGAGCCCTTACTGGAAAAGACCCTGATGCTGGGAAAGATTGAAGGCAGGAGGAGAAGGGGACGACAGAGGATGAGATGGTTGGATGGCATCGTCCACTCAATGGACATGAGTTTGAGCAAGCTCTGGGAGATGGTGAAGGATAGGGGAGCCTGGCGTGCTGCAGTCCATGGGGTCACAAAGATTCAGACATGACTGAGTGACTGAACAACGACAAATGAGGTGATGGGTGTGAGGACAGCACCAGGCTAAAATATTTTAAAGTCAACACAGTGGGACAGGGATGGTGACCATGTCCCCACGAACCTGCCCAGACTCCTCAGCGAAGTGCAGGGAATCCACTGCAGGGACCCTGGTCCTTTAGTGCAGCTTGTGGAGGTGGGTGAAGGCTGTGGGGGAGGGAGGCTGCCTAATCTCGAGTCTTTTTAGGTTGATTCAAAAGCCACAATCTGGAGTCTTTTTAGGTTGATTCAAAAGCCACAGCCTGCCTCTGACACAGCCTGCCTCTGACACAGCCTTCTGGAGTTCACATGTCCCCCTCAGCTCCCTCTTAGGGTGAAAAAAGGAAGTGAAACTGTTAGTTGCTCAGTCGTGTCCAACTCTTTGCGACCCCATGGACTGTAGCCCGCCAGGCTCCTCTGTCCATGGGATTCTCCAGGCAAGAATACTGGAGTGGGTTGCCATGCCCTTCTCCAGGGGATCTTCCTAACCCCAGGACTGAGCCTGGGTCTCCTGCATCGAAGGCAGATTCTTTACCATCTGAGCCACTAGGGAAGCCCTAAAGCTCTTTAAGTTGGCAGGAAATAAACTTCCACGGCACAAAGTCCCTGGGTTTGGGGGTCTCTGTGTGATGCGGCCAGAGTGGCTCTGCCTGCCTCTGGAGGAGAGCTCTGTGTCCAGGACCCCTGGGGCCTGGGTTCGAGTTCCCAGTGAGCGGAGTGAGCAGAGGGCAGCGAAGGGCCAGCGGCCTGTTGACCTGCCCTCCATCTGTCCCCAGTAGGAGGCTAATGAGAAAGGTCCCCGGGCTCACAGCCTTCAGCAGGATGACCATCCCCTTGATAGATGGTTCCGGCACGACCCTGTCCCTCACTTCCAAAGCGCACGACACTCAGGAGGGCTTCCAGTTGGCTCGCCCAGGGGCACCCACGCTGAAGGAGGCTGCCAGGATTCTTGCAGGGAGTGGACGTCAGGGCTTCCCTCTCAGCCAAGGCTGGGTTACGTTCTTCAGCCACACTCTTCTGGTTTCAATTTCTTAGGTCTGTCTCGCTTCTCTGATTGGCACTTCCATTTCTTCCAATGAAGCCAGCCCTTTTTTCCCGGCTCCGGGGGTGGGGGGCAATTGATCATTTAATTAAGAGTAAAATAAATCACCCTAGAACCTGCCCCCAAACCCTCAGCGTGCATCTTTGTTAGGAATCTTGTCTCCTTTTCAACAATGAGTATCAAGGAAGGGGTGGGGGTGGGGGGTGGCTGCTAATCTCTGCTTCCACCCCGGGAGGGACAGCGGTTCTCTGTAGATAGCGCAGCCCCTGTGCCCCGACGACTGATAGCACTCATCAGATGCGTATCTCCGGCAAACAGACATCAGAGAATTTGTTTCCAGGGACCTTTCCTCTGGGTTACGAATATTAATCTGCTGTAATTGCTGAGATAAAAATGCCCTGTGTTCTCATGTGTGTTTGGTAGGAGGGCTGGAGGGGGTGGGCGTGACCAGGAAGGGGTGTGTAGGGGTGTGTGTGTGTGTGTGTGTGTGTGTGTGTGTGCACGCAACCTGAGGGCGTTCTGTTCTAGGGACAGTGGCTATTGGGAATGAAAAAGGGTGGGGGGCGGTGATGGCAGAGGCCAGGAACGGCCAGAGGAGGTGGGAAGCTGTCAGGAAAGGGGTGATGGGAGTGAGGTTGCAGAAAGAGCTGCGTCTAATGTGGCAAACCCCGGAGACAGATGTCCACTCGGCCCCTTGGGCGGCAATGGCACATGTGGCTCATCCATGCTGGCGCTCTTCCCACCGAGTCTGAGCCCTCGGGGTCCTCCTCAGCACAGTATTCCTGCAGCCACTCCCAGTCGGTTGGAGGGCCCGGGAGATCAGCTCAGAAAAGGGAGTCGGGAAGCGGCCGGGACTTGCTGCCTGTCTCAGCACCTGCATGGCAGGGCGATCCCCTCCTGCGACTCAACCTCGTCTCTGTGTTAATGGTCCTCACTCACTGCTTTTATTGAACTTTCATTAGGCCTAAGGGATCCTCACACACAGCATGGGTCCACCTGTGAACCTGGGGTTTCCCCCCCGCCCCAACCATCACCTGCTCTGTAGCAGCACCTCCGCCAGGTGACTCTCTAGTTCTCTCAAGAGCAGAGTTAATTTCCCTGCGTCTTGAGGCTGACTTCTACCACGTGACTTGCCTTGACCAATGGGATGTCAGCAGAACCTTGACTTTGCTTGTTCTGCGACTGCCAGGAGATGTTAGGGCCGGCTGGCTGGAGCCTGGGACAGCAGATCAGAAGGGACTCACCCAGAAATTCTAACCAGCCAGCCCCGAACAAATGAGAGAGCCAGGCCAAGCTCATCATTCTGCTGACGTGAATGATAAATGCATGCTTATCGCATCAGGCCATTGGGACCACTTGTTACACAGCACTGTTGTACCTGGAGGTAACGGACACATTCCAGGACAGTGGTTCTCCACTGTGGCTGCATGCTGGAATCACTGGGGCGCTTTTAAAAATCCCGATGTCTAGGTACATACACACTGTTTCAATGCAATCAGAGCATGTGAGGGGCAGAATTGAAAGATCAATATATTTTAAATGGTGCCAAATGATCTCAGATGGTAGCCAGGTTGAGAATCACCAGATCAATTTTCCACAAGTGCCATCACTTTATCCTGTTTAGCCTCCATGTCTTTGTCCCTGCTCTCAAATAATTTCCACACAAAAGAGAATTAAAGATCCTGATTCTGGTGGTCCACTGGTTAAGAGTGTGCCTGCCAACGCGGGAGAGACAGGCTCAGTCCCTGGTCTGGGAAGATGCCCCATGTGCCGCAGCCTCTGAGCCTGTGAGCTGTAACGACTGAAGACGGTGCCTTTAGGGCCCATGCTTGGCAACAAGAGAAGCCATCACAATGGGAAGCCCTCTCACCGCAACCAGAGAGTAGCCCCATTCCCCGCAACTAGAGAAAACCTGTGTGTAGCGATGAAGACCCAGCACAGCCCCAAATACACAAATACATACATATCTGGGCTTCCCTCACAGCTCAGCTGGTAAAGAATCTGCCTGCAATGGAGGAGACACCATTGGAGGAAGACCCGCTGGAGAAGGGATAGGCTACCCACTCCACTGTTCTTGGGCTTCCCTTGTAGCTCAGCTTGTAAAGAATCCACCTGCAATGTGGGAGACCTGGGTTCAATCCCTGGGTTGGAAAGATCCCTTGAGAAGGGACAGGCTACCCACTCCAGTATTCTGGCCTGGAGAATTCCATGGGCTGTATAGTCCATGGGGTCACAAAGAGTCGGACACGACTGAGCGACTTTCACTTCACATACATAGTTTAAAAAAGACACTGAAACCATTATACAAAAAAGGCCCTGACTCTGGAGTCGGCAAGCCTGGAACCAGTTGCGTCAGATTTGGCAGAGCAGTTAAGCACTGGGGGCCTTCACTTTACCATCCGTTAAATGGGGATAAAATCAGCAGCGTCGTAAGGTTCTCGTGAGGGTCATTCATTCAGCAAATATTTCCTGAACGTGCACTCCGGCGATGGAAAAGTCAAGGAGACAGAGCACCTCTCGCTGGGAGGCGCGTGTCTGTCCTGGAGCAGAGGGTGATGTGCGGTGTGTGGAGCGGAGGCCGGAGATGACAGGTGTTCCTTACCGCCACGGCTGTGGCGGATGTTACTATGTTACACGATTCTAACATCTCTCGTGGAACCTCATGCTCCCCAAAGGCAAGAACTGGCCGTCTCGGTTGGCGCTTCCTACGGAGACCAGACAGGCTCCACCCACAGCAGACCTGCAGCCCACGTGGACCAGGACAAGGGTGGGCTTCCTCCTCTGCTGGGAGCAGGGGACAGTGGGGGTCTTAAAGAGGAGCGCCTCCGCTGGCTGTCTCCCCGGGGGTCAGGAGGGCTGCTGTGTCCCACCCTTGACCCCTTGCCCACCCTCCGGGGAGGTGTCAGCTCCATCCCTCTGCCCGCAAGCCCGGCGGCCACCACCCCTGACCTGGGCTACACAGAAGGGCCCTTGTTAGCGCTGAAAGGACGGTGTGTTCCTCTCCCTGCCAGGCCTCCCCTCCTCCCTGCAGCCAGAACACACAGCCGCGCACACGGATGGACACCCAGACACACCCGCCCGCCCAGCAGAAACGCCCAGTGCTGTCCACCCTGCCCGGGAGATGCCAGCGCCTGCCTGTGTGCCCCAAATCCTGGCCTGGAGCCACAGGGACAGAGCCTCTGTCTGTGCCAACTTGAGCTTTTGGAGTGCTCCAAGAGGCAGAATTATTCTCCAGCTGACAGACAGAGGCCAACACCCTGGGATTCCCCAGGAAGGCCGAGAGCTGTCCTAGTTCCAATTCTTGGCCCAGGGTTTCCGAGAAAGGCCCCCTGGGAACCTGGCTGCCCTCCCTGGGGATGTCCCCCACCTGGCTCCACCCCAGAGTGGAAAGGACCCTTTGTCCTCCGCGTCTGGAGGCTCCGTGTGGCCCCGGGTCTCCTCTCCCGGGTGGGGCTGGCTTCTCACACCCGCCCCCGGGGGTGGGGTGGGGGGGACGCTCACATGCGGCTACTGGGCGGGATCTTGCGGCCGTCCCGAAACCAGGTCACTTGCGGCCGGGGGAAGCTGGAGATGCGCGGGGCGCGGATGACGGCGGCCTCTCCGTGGGAGACGCTCTGGTGCTTCTCGCCCTCCTCGAAGCTCCCCATGTCTGCGGGAGGGAAGAGCACACGCAGGGGTCAGAGACAGGAGGTCAGCAACCCAGACTGCCCGGCTCCTGGGTGGGGAGCGGTGGGAGTGCAAGGAAATTGCGGGGCAGACACAGGGTGGCCACCGGGAACAGCCACCGCGTTTGGACCACCTCACGCGGCCCCATCACCCCCTCCCTCACAACGGCGTGCTCCGCTCGGTGCTTTTGGCCTTTATATCCATTTACGCCTGTATGTCCGTGAATCAATGGATTCATTCAACAACCAGGAGACGTCAGTCATTATTTCAAAGAGTTTACAATGGAAAAAAATAAACACCTTCTGAAACAGGCTGGTTGACGTGTCCAATAACACGTACGTGGCTGGGATGGGGCAGAGGCAGGATTTGAACTCAGACCCGGGGTCTGTCCCTGGTCCCCTGCCCTGTACTGCGGCAGGGGTTTAGGTGTGGGGTGAAAGGCACTTCTGGGGGCCAGCTTCCTGGCCCTTGTGTGTGAGCCTGCACAGACGTGTCAACACAACACCATGTTGCTCCTTTAGAAGCATGTCTACCCCATTGGCAGACAGAGAGGGGACCGTGGGTCCCAGCTCTGACGTTCCATCAGCCCAGAGGAGAGCAGCGGAGAAGTGGTGGGAAGGCTTTGACTGCCCACCTGCCTGTTGGGGTCAGCGTGCACTTCGACTCTAACAGCAGAGGCTTATTTATTTCAAAAAGTATATGTATATTTATGTTGTGCTCGTCCTCAGCTACTAAGTCATGTCTCACTCTTAGCGACCCCAAGGACTGTAGCCCGCCAGGCTCCTCTGTCCATGGGATTTCCCAGGCAAGAATACTGGAGTGGGTTGCCATTTCCTTCTCCTCGGGACCTTCCTGACCTAGGACTGAACCTGCACTGCATCTCCTATGTTGGCAGGTGGATTCTTTACCACTGAGCCATCTGGGAAGCCTTATATATGTATATATACACATAGCTGTGCTGTGCTTAGTTGCTCAGTCATGTCCAACTCTTCTCAACCCTGTGGACTGTAGCCCACCAGACTCCTCTGTCCATAGGATTCTCCAGCCAAGAATACCGGAATGAGTTGCCACGCTCTTCTCCAGGGGATCTTCCCAACCCAGGAATTGAACCAGGGTCTCCTGCATTACAGAGTCTTTACCAGCTGAGCTACCAGGGAAGCCCATACATATATATGCATATATAACTGAATCACTTTGCTGTACACCTGAAATTAACACAATTAAACTGTGCACCAATTATACTTCAATTAAAAAAAGCTGGCTGCATCAATATTTACCCCCATCCAACCAGTCCATTCTGAAGGAGATCAGCCCTGGGATTTCTTTGAAAGGAATGATGCTTAAGCTGAAACTCCAGTACTTTGGCCACCTCATGCGAAGAGTTGACTCATTGGAAAAGACTCTGATGCTGGGAGGGATTGGGGGCAGGAGGAGAAGGGGACGACAGAGGATGAGATGGCTGGATGGCATCACTGACTCGATGGACGGGAGTCTGGGTGAACTCCGGGAGTTGGTGACAGGCAGGGAGGCCTGGCGTGCTGCGATTCATGGGGTTGCAAAGAGTTGGACATGACTGAGTGACTGAACTGAACTGAACTGAACATGCCCCTCTTACACTGTGACTGACACTCCACCCACCGAGAGATGGGGGCCATGTCCCCTCCCCTTGAATCTGAGGGATCTGTGAGTACGCCTGTAGAATATGCCGGAAGTGATGCTAAGTGACTTTCCAGGCTAGGTCATCAGGAGGATGTAGCTTCCACCTGGCTCTCTGGACACTCCTGCTTGGAATCCTGCTGCCGTGTTGTAAGGGAACTCAGTCTAGCCCACACAGACACAGCTTTTGTGCAGAGGATCCGAAGTCCCAGACGACAGCCAGCATCAACCCTGGACACGTGAGCCCTCAGGTAATTTCAGCCCCTAGCCTTTGGGTCTTCTAGTTGAGACCTCAGTCATCAAAGAGCAGAGATAAGCTGTTCCCATCATGTTCTGTCCAGACTCACAGAATCTGTGAGCAAGACAAAAGATTGCGGTCCACCCCCTGGAGGGGGAAATGGCAAACCCCTCCAGTATTCTTGCCTGGACAATCCCATGGACAGAGGAGCCTGGCAGATTGTAGTCCATGGGGTGGCAAAGAGTTGGACATGACTGAGTGACTGAGCAGTGCATGATGTTTGGGGTTAATTTGTTATGTAGCCATAGAGACAGGAAGAGTATATTAAAGTGCTAAAACTGTATCTAATATTCATTGTATCAGAATATTGGAATCCTATGCATTTTTCACAGTTTTAACATCAACCTCTCCAACAAAGATTACCCCCGCCACCCAAATAGTTGCTGACCCTACGTCAGGTTTCTTTCTTGTTGGACTTCACATGGATTGTTTCATTCCATCTGTGTAATAATACGACAAAGCTCAATTTTCCTAAATGTGCATCTTTTAGTTGTTTACTAATTTCTATTACTTGGCTCTGTCTATAAAAAAATTGCATCAATAAATCACATTGATTTCAGTCCTCACAATAATTTTATCTATTTAAAAAACTTTTCACAGAACTCTGAAGATATATTTGAACAATTTAAAGCAATTTCATGGTAATAGTGTTTCTTTCTTCTCTCTCGGGTTTTATTAGCTCCATTTCGTCAGTGAGGAAATTAAAGCTCATGGAGATAGAGTGGCTTATCCAGCTTGAGCAGTTAGGGCGGGGCCAGCCAGCGTCCAGCGAGCGTCCAGATTCGCCCCTGTCTTTGCATGCCCTCGCCTCCTCCATGACTTAGCCCCTGCATTCAACTTCTTCATACACCTTCTTTATCTCTTTCTGCTGCACTGAAATCTTCATGAGGCAGTTCTATTTAATTACATTCATGAGGAAATCCCTATAAGATACCTGGCCCCATACTCTGCACACACACAGTAGTTTCTCTCTAAACTCATCAAATACCAGGACTTCCCTGGTGGTCCAGTGGCTAAGACTCCTGGCTCCCAAAGCAGGGGGCCCAGGTTCAATTCCTGGTCAGGGAAGTAGATCGCAAATGCTGCAAGCAAAGGCCCCATAGGTGGCAACTAAGATCCAGTGCAGTCAAATACATATGTATTTAAAAAGTCACCCAGCACCGTCATGCAATGACTCGTTATTGAGTCCCCTCTGTGGGTCAGGCAGGTTCTGCGATAGGTGCTGAAGAAAGCCCTGGTTCCTGCCCTCATGGAACTTATGGCAGGGTTAGGGGAACAAGAAAAGCAACCGACAGCCATGCAGCGACATATTGCGACAACCGTTAGGACGGAGAAATAAGGTTTCTCTATGAGAGGAGGCATCAGAGAAAATCTGCTTTATCTACTTCAGACTGGGAGGTGGGGTGAGGCTTTTTTTAAAAACAAAATGATTTATGTGTTGCTTTTGGCGGTGCTGGGTCTTCGTTGCGGGGCGGGCTTTTCTCTGGCTGCAGCGAGCGGGAGCTCGTCTCCAGCCGTGGCGCGGGCGCTCCCCGTGGCGGTGGCCCCCCTTGTTGAGGAGCAGGGGCTCTAAGGCGTGTGGGCTCCAGCAGTTGTGGCTCCCGGCCTTAGTTGCTCCGCGGCACGTGGGATCCTCCTGGAGCAGGGACTGAACCTGTGTCCCCTGCGCCGTGCAGGTGTGTCCTTTACTACTGAGCCACCAAGGCAGCCGGGGTGAGGCTTTTTAAAGCAGAGCTATATAAAGGGTAGGTGTTAGCCACACACGCACGCGTGTGTGTGTGTGTGTGTGTGGTTGGCAGTATAAAAAGTCCAGAGGAGGAGAAGTGTGAAGACTAGGAGGCAGGAGAGAAGGGCTAGTTAGAGAGAATTTAAAAAACGCCTGTGGGGTCGGCTGGTGGGTTTGTGCCGTGGGTGGATGATGGAATAGATGGATGAGTGGATGGACGGAGGGACAGAGGAAGTGAGGGATGGAGACACGGGTGACTGTATGTACATACGGCAGGATGGACAGGTGAAGGGCGGGCAGAGCTGACCTTGGTCCAAGCCTTGCCGCTGCTGCTCCCATTCACCGTTCCATCTCACAATCTCCCCTCACTGTGGCTCTGAGACCCCCAGAACCCTCCTGATTCTCTCCACTCACTTTGCCAAATGGGCTTGCTAGGTCTGCCCACGGAGCCCCTTGTCTCTGCTCATGGGACCCAGGGCACAGGCGTGTATGTCCCAAGCACCAGCTGCAAGGGGGCTGCTCAGCCAGCCACTGCCTGGGAAAGGCTACAGAGAAGTGCACGCGGGTGGGGCTGGGGGTCCAGGATTTCCTAGGGAAACTCACTCCCACTGAGGTGGAAACACAAGGATTTATTTACTGCACTTCCTCTCGGCGATGCATGCTGGTGAACATACCATACCGTGCCTTGCAGCACTGATCTAATGCCCTAGGAATTCCCCTGAGAGCAAAGATGTGTAGGGCTGGGGCCCAGCTAGACGGGGCCTAAAAATTATTCCTAATGTCTTTGTTCTATCTTAAAAGGTCTTGTAAAGCATGCATTCCACTTCAGAGTATATTTACCGTTTTTAGTTATTTTTAAAACTTTTTTTTTTTCTTCTTTTGGCCATGCCACGCAGCATGTGGGATCTTAAGTTCCTCAACCAGGGATCGAACCCGTGCCCCCTACAGGGGAGGCGTGGAGCCCTAACCACTGGACCACCAGGGAGGTCCCACTTTTAAAACGTTTTTATCATGAAATGTGTCATGCATTAAAAAAAAGAGTGAATATAATTTTATGAATAGTTCAAAGAAGAATAAATGCTCACACACCCACCACTGGGAAAGGCCGAGGGCAAGAGAAGAGGGCAACGGAGGATGAGATGGTTGGATGGCTCAATGGACATGAGTTTGAGCAAACTCCAGGGGATGGTGAAGGACAGGGAAGCCTGGCGTGCGGCAGTCCACGGGGTCGCAAAGTGTCAGACACGACGTAGCTACTGAACAATATCAGCAACAACAACCCACCACCCAGTTTAAGGAACAGAAGACGAACCAACCTCACCTCCCTCCCCGACAGCCTCCTGCTCTTCGCCGCCGCGCCCCCCAGAGGTCTAATTGACATCTTGGATGTTGTTCATCGTATCATTGCTTTTTCTCTTTCTTTCAAGTTTCCCTGCATGTAGATGCATCCTTGAACAGTTTATGGTTAATTCAGCCTGTTTCTAAGCCCTCTGGATTATCTTGTATGTCATCCGCTCTGATTTGCTTTGTTTGTGCAACGTGTTTGTTGGCAGCTCCACCTCTGTCCTTGTACTTGGCTTGGTCACCCTCAGAGCCGCCCGGGTGTCCGTGTACCAAGACAGGGCAGTGCTGCCGCAGGCGGGCTTGTTACCGGTGTTTTGCTGTCCTGCTAAGGACAGTCTCGTGTGGGCCTGCTAGCACTCGTCGCTGAGAGAATCTCAAGAGGATGTGCCTAAAGGTGGAAGGGTTGTAGGCTGTGCACACGTTGATCTTATGAGGTAACGCCAAGCTGTTTTCCTGATTTGCATCAATTTGCCAATTCACACTCCCGTCGGCAGTGGTGTGAATTTTTATTAACACCTGGTCTTGCTAGACTCTTTGGTTTTTGCCCGTGTGGTGGACATGGGATGGTACTTAATTGTGGTTGTGATTGTTTCTTACGAGGGTGCTATTTCTCCATCCAGCTGTGGCTCTGACTCCAACCATCCACAACTTCCACCGCATCCTAAGTGACATCAAAACATCCAACTGCATCTGAGAACGTCACCCTCTGTCCCCAGTGCCCCACCTCCTCAGCCATATCTCCTCCCTTCTTCCACATTTAATACTCCACTCAGGCTGAGGATTAAGAAGAATGGGCCCACCGCTGGCATTCTGGACATCAACCCCAGCGCAAAGGACAGTGGGGCTGATGCCGTCAGCTCTCATTTTGCACAGGGGGCTGCTAAGCTGCCTCGGAGAACAGGGAGCAGGAGCCCCTGGCCCTGTGATGGGTGGGCGGGGCTTGTTGCCGGGGCTGGGGGTTCCAAGTCTGAGCCATCGCCCACCCAGTGAGGCTGGGATACCATCAGGGACATTGCTCAGGTGAGGAGGACTAAGAGGAGCCTACGGAAGCTGGATGCTGACTCCAGAAGGTTCTCCCAACCCTCTCAGCCATTTAACCCACTTGCCGCATGCCAGAAATTTATGGCAGCTTCACAAAAACAGAGAGACTCAGGGTGGGGCCAAGAAGGGAGCTAGGGGTAGGGGTGATGTTTTATCGACTTCTCTTTAATTGCTGTAATTAAAAACACGTAAAGAAGCTTTTTGTAACGACTTTGCCATCATCATTAGTGGTTAGCACAGCTGCCTTATTAATTTACCATTAGAACCCGATTCACAGCCCTTGTTTGGAAAGTGGGGGGTGGGAACCAGGGGTGGGGCCTGCCGGGCCTGATCTGACCCAACCCTGCTGCTGAACCCCCAGGACAAAACCCTCCCACCCTGGGGGGCAGAACTGGCAAGAAGGGGAGATGCGGGGTCTGGAGAAGCATCCGTACCCTCCCCATCCTCAGAACGGCAAGCACCCGGGTGACAGTGTAAACAGACGGAGGGACAGACAGATGCAGGTGGTGTGCGGGGCACAAAAGCCTGGGAGAGCCCCAGGACTGCGATGGGTGGGGGAGGGGAACGATTTAAGGTGGCACCCACTGTCAGGGTCCTGCAAGCAGGCGGTGAGTCCCTGAGAGGGAGTGCCTCCTTCAATTTCCCATTCTCCTCGCCCCACCCTAGCACCAGCCCTGGACAGCAGAGGATGGTACCTCCCAAGGTACCATCAGACAGAATGAGAAAGGCTGTGAATGTCTATTCCGGGAAGCCTTCCCTGGTTGGCCTGGCAGAGAAGAAAGTGTACTCGTCCACCCCCGGCTGAGGGCCTTTCATGATGGTTTGTGTGCACTGATTGCTTAAAATCTTTATTGAATTTTGTTACAACATTGCTCCTGTTTTATGTTTTGGTCTTTTAGCCTCCTGGAGTGTGGGATCTTAGCTCCCCACCAAGGATCAAACCCACACCCTCTGATTAGGAGTCCTTAACCACTTGACTGCCAGGGATGTCCCTTATATGCACTGATTGATTACTCATTGACAGCCCAGCTAGGTAGGCACTAACATTAGCATTCCTTTTTTACAATGAGGAAATGAAGGCACAGAGAAGTTAAGTAACTTGCCCAAGGTCACACAGCCAGGGATAGTGCATGCTTGCTTGCTCAGTCGCTTCTGCCACGTCCGACTCTTTGCGACCCTATGGGCTATAGCCTGCAGGCTCCTCTGTCTGTGGGATTCTCCAGCCAAAAATACTGGAGTGGGTTGCCATGCCCCTCGCCAGGGGATCTTCCTAACCCAGTGACAGAACCGGGGTCTCCTGCATTGGCAGGTGGATTCTTTACCTCTGAGCTACCAGGGAAGCCAAGGGATAGGTGAGGGGAATTTGAGCTCAACGTTTGTTCATGGCTGGTTCCATGGCTGGGTCCACAGCTCCAGTCTTTGGTTGATGGGGGGAGGAAGGAGGAGGAAGATGGTAGAAATACCAGCTGTGGGACCTTGGGTTGTCCCCAGATCACTTTTTTTTTTTAATTTATTCGGCCACATTGGCTCTCTGTTGCGGCACGTGGGACCTTCCTTGATCGGGTGGAATCTTTTGTTGTAGTGTATATATTCCCTACCTGTGACGCGGGCAGCACGTGGGCTCTTAGTTCCCGGAGCAGAGATTGACCCCACGTCCCCTGCCTTGCAAGGCAGAGTCTTAACCACTGGACCACCAGGGAAGTCCAGTCCTCTGACCTTTCTGAGGCTCAGTTTCCCCATCTCAAGATGTAGCTCCCGGGACACGCCTTCCTACCTTGGAGACCTGCCCCAGGGACCCACGAAGGGACGACGTTTGCACAATGGCACTGGAGGGCGGGGGGTTGGGGGCTCCTCTGTGCTTCCTGGGCATCTCCTTAGGGACGCGCTGTCCAGCTTGCACCTGCGGCTCTGATTGTTTTGCAGGGTCTTGGGTGTGTGCTCACCTTTCCAGGGGGACGGAGGCTGTGCTTCCTTCTCCACCTGCAACCCCTCCACTCCCCAGGTGCCCAGAGCCCTAAGCTAGTCAGCGACTGGATCAGCGCTGGAATCCATGCTTTCTCTCCCCATCCCCACGAGGGTCATGACCTGGCATGTGAAGAACCCTGAAGCCTGCTGTCAGCATGTTTTGTCTGCTGGTCCCAATGCAGGGGACTGGGGTTCGATTCCTGGTCGGGGAACTAAAACCTCATATGCTGCAACTAAAGATCCCACGTGCTGCAACGAAGACCAGGCACAACCCTCAGCTGCACACAGGTGAACAAAGAGGCAGACCAATCCAGAAACACATTTGCACACTCACATGCATGAACCCACACCTACCCTCGAGCACACACAGACACACTCCTGGGCTCTCTGTGGCCCGACCCACGGCTGCCCCCGCACCACAGGGCTCTGAGAACCCGCTAAACGGAGCTCCATGGGAGCCCTCCAGCCGGTGGCCGCGGCCCTGAACTGTCATTTTAATTCAGGGCTTTTCCTCTCCTCTGAGGAAGCCGAGCTGTCCTTAGCGCTGATTTATGGGACAATCGGTCCTCCGCTTCTGATTACGGCTGCTCTCCATAGTTATTGTAAACACTCTTCGCCTCACTTGAGGCTTTCTTCTCGACTTCTCTCCCCTGCTTCTCTCCAAAGTAATAAGCTCTCTTCTGCGTTAAATCCGAGTCAAGCCCTAGTGGGCCCTGCATGAGAGGGTATCTTGAGTTTTTTTTCTTTTTTGGAAGGCAAGCTACTTTCTTTTTAAATTTTTATTACTTTTAAATTTTATTTTTGGCCATGCCCCACGCCATGTGGGATCTTAGTTCCCTAACCAGGGATTGAACCTGTGCCCCTCCTGCAGTGGAAGCTCAGACGCCTAACCACTGGATCGCCAGGGAAGTCTCAAGGGAGTCCTCTTTGTTAAAAAAAAAAAAAAAAAATCAGGGCTCATTAAGGTTTCCCACACTCCCATGGCCCATTGGGCAACTTTAGACGTCTCCCCCTAAAGACCCCAGAATGAAACGGCCCATACTGAGGCTTATTTCTAGCATACGGGGTCTGTGGGGTCTGCGAACGGGATACTGAGTCATGGTGGGGGCTGTGGGTGGAGCTGATTGGTGCAATGGGTTCTCCTGAGGCTTCTCTCTCATCCCCCATCTGAGGTCGCTCTTCCGGGTCCTGGTGGCAACGAGGGGAGGCTGTCACCCTAAAGGCTCAGCGAGGGTCTATTCCTTTACCCTTTGCTCCTTCCAGGAACTCTGGCTGCTCCCCTCCCCTCTCCCTTTAGAGCTGAGACCCACCACGAGGCGTCTCACAGCGCTTCCCAAGACTGTGGGGGCCTCCAAGCTCTTACTGCTCCAGGGCTGGGCAAGCTGGAAGATGGAAAATTCCAGGTTGTGGGGGTGCGTGCATGCTACATCTCAGTCGTGTCCGACTCTTTGGGACCCCATGGACTGTAGCCCTCCAGGCTGCTCTGTTCATGGGATTCTCCAGATAAGAATACTGGAGTTGATTGCCATGCCCTCCTCCAGGGGATCTTCCTGACCCAGGGGTCGAGCCTGCATCTCTTCTGTCTCCTGCATTGGCAGCCTGCTTCTTTACCACCAGCACCACCTGGGAAGGTCATGGTGGGGATGGGGGATCCTGGGAAATCTGCCAAGAAGACCCTGAGGAAGTCTGCCATTATGAAGATTCCCCAAGTTGGAGGCCAAGCCCAGAGGAGACTCTCAAAGCAGGTGGCAGGCCTCCTTTTCAAAAAAGAAGCAACCGGTCGCATCCAAAGAGTGCTGGGGACTTCCCTGGCCGTCCAGTGATTAAGACTCTGCACTTCCAATGCAGGGGGCACAGGTTTGATCCCTGGGTGGGGTACTGGGATCCCACATTTGGTGCAGCTATTAGAAATAAAAAAAAGAGTGCTGGACTCACAGCCAGCAGAGATATGTCATGTGTCGGCAATGTGGCTTTGAGAGCCCGGGCCTTGGTTCCATCTGCTGTAAGTGGACGGTACCGGCCTGGATGGCAGGAAGGGCCGCCACGAGCACCCACCAGACGGAAGGCCACAGCTGGGGTTTGGCTCTGCCCAGTGTGTGGCCAGTGGGCAAAGACCCTGCAGACCCTCTCCACTTCACAGTCCCCCTCTCCCCGGCCCCGCGCGGTACTCACAGGCCACCTGGACCTCCGTCTGTCGCTGCAGCAGAGCACCCATTCGGTTACGCACGATGCAGCGGTAGAAGCCAGCGTGGGTGCGGTCCAGGCTGGTGATCATGTACCTGGGGGCAGATGAGACAGCCGGTGAGCAAGTCAGGCAGCCGCGGGGACGCAGGGGTCAAACTGGGGGTCAGAGGTTGCCACATCACCCTCTTCCATGACCAAGGGCACCAGGGAGCCCTCAGTTGTACCATGGGGGTCATAGAAAGGACCTATAAGAAGATCCCTCCAAAGGCTCTGGCTCAGGTGCCTGGGAGGGCCTGTACTCCACATACCATCCTGGCAAAGTCATCTGGGCAGGCTGCGTGGCTTTCTGAACGTGTGGCCCCAAGGCCAGAGTGCGTGAACCGAAGGGGGTCCCTAGGGATGCTCTTGGGGAGCACCTCACTGGCCCCAGAGCTGCAGAGTCTGGTCCTGGGGGGAGGGCAGCTGGAGAGCAGCTGTGTGGTGCACTCACCCGACTAGGGGCAGGGAGGAAGCCAGGCTCGGTGTGTGAAGAGCTTCTGGCAGCGAGACGTGGCAGGTGGTGGGTGTTCTTGGGTATGGAGGGGCTAGTTCCCCTGGGCCCCACCCCATGATCTCCCTGCTGATCTGGGCAGTGACCAGCCCAGCAGCGAGCTCTGAGGGTCCAAGGGCTGGTGCCTAGGATGCCTCCCCTACTCTTGGGTGTTCTCAGGCTTACCCAACCAACTCGGGGAACAAGCTCACTGCAGGCCTGCCCCCAGGCTATGCCAACCCTGGAACAGAGCAACCTTATTTGTAGGCATCACCAAGTTTTCTTTTGCATGAGTTCTCACATGAGCCCACCACCATCACCACCATCACCATCACCATCATCACCACCATCACCACCATCAGCACCATCATCACCACCATCATCACCTTCATCACCATGGCATCAGCACCATCATCACCATCACCACCACCATCAGCACCATCACCATCATCACCACCGTCATCATCATCAGCACCACCATCAGCACCATCATCACCACCGTCCTCACCATCATCAGCACCATCAGCATCACCATCACCACCATCACCATCACCACCATCAGCACCACCATCAGCACCATCATCACCACTGTCCTCACCAACATCAGCACCATCAGCACCACCATCATCACCGTCATCATCATCAGCACCACCATCAGCACCACCATCACCACCATCAGCACCACCATCAGCATCAGCTTATCATGATGATGAAACAGCTGCCACTCTCTGAGCACCACCTATGCTTCAGATGCTGTATTAAGTGCTTTTCATTCATTTCTCTCTCTCTCTTTTTTTGCTGTGCAGCTTCTGGGATCTCAGTTCCCCAACGAGGTGTGAAACCTGGACCCTTGGCAATGAAGGCACAGAGTCTTAACCCCTGGACCTCCAGGGATCTCTCCATTCATTTGTTCACCTCACGCAGCAGTTCCCACACTAGTGGGCCTTGTGGACCAGTAACACTTGAGCCATTTTAACACAT
This sequence comes from Bubalus bubalis, assembly GCF_019923935.1. Lineage (NCBI taxonomy): Eukaryota > Metazoa > Chordata > Mammalia > Artiodactyla > Bovidae > Bubalus > Bubalus bubalis. The sequence continues at coordinate 5,525,511 of NC_059159.1, forward strand.
TTTAATCTGAAATTTTGTGCCTTGCCCACTACACTAGCTTCACTTTCTTCATTTTATGCGGACAGGGCAGAGGGTCGTAGGTCTGAATTGGAGAGTCTTTTTACCTAATCGCGCTACTAACCCCCATTTTAGAGGTGAGGAAATTAAGTTCAGAAATACCCATCATTGACCTGTGGTTTCTGAGGCAGTAAGAAGCAGGGCCAGGGACCCATAGAACCTTTCTGACTCCAAGCCCAGTTGCTAACCAGCTCAACACTGACGTGCACGCATGCATGCTTAGTTGCTCAGTCATGTCCGACTCCGTGTGACCCCAGGGACTGTAGCCTGCCATGCTGCTCTGTCTATGGGATTCTCCAGGCCAGAATACTGCAGTGGGCTGCCATTCCTTCCTCCAGGGGGATCTTCCTGACCCAGGGATACAGCCCACATTTTCTGGGTCTCCTGTATTGCAGGCAGGTTCTTTACGGCTGAGCCACCCAGGAAGCCCGCAGCACTGACATCCGACCACACAGGACCCCATGTTCGGTCCTGGGATGGCATGAGCCCCAGACTCACAGGTGGGTGTGTGCTAAGCCTGCTCTGGCTCTGCAGCAGTATCACCCAGAACCTCCTGGCTGGCCGAGTCTCTTATCTCTGCCCCTGGTGACAGCTCTTATCTGTCCCTCACTCCTGTGCTCAGCGTGATGTTGGGAAGATAGCGGGTACCCAGGCTCTGGCAAACCTCCCATTCTCCACCCCCACAACCCACCCTCAGGCCCATCACAGGCCCATGGCTCCCTGGGGGAGGGGAAAGGCAGCTTTGGATAAACCGTTCAGGTCTTAAAAGGGATGAGGTGACCTGGCAGGGAAGATAGAAGGACAGATTGACTGGAAAAGCCCTCTATCTTTAAAAACAGAATCAGATACTACTAAAAAGCACCAGGGAGAGAAAAATGAACAGAAATGACCAAACTCACAAAGAAGATGCTCGGCCATTGTCACAATGAAAGAAAGTCCAATCAAAAGAAGACAATATTCAGATGGCACCAAATTTTCTTGTACGATTACACCCAAGGCTAGAGTGAGGCGGAGGTGAGGCTGACCACAGATCGGCTGCTGAAAGAGTAAGTTGGTCCAACCTTTGGGGCAGAATCGATCCAAATCAGAATATTCAAGTCTTCTGACCCTGAGGCTAGACTCCAGGGAGCTGGCCTTTTATCCGTACTTACAAAAATGTGGCAAAAACCAGGAATGAGGATGTTCACTGTGGTTTGCTTGTAACAGCAGAGACAAATGAAAACCAGAAGCAGCATAAACACCCATCAAAAATGGAATCGAATCGATTAATAATGCCATAGCCATAGAATGAACGAAGAACACCTCTATGGGATGAGACAGAACAGCCTCCAAGACATACAAAGCACGAGAAGGAAGTCGAAGCTGGAGACGGGGGATATTTATGGAAATAAAAACATGAGAAAGTAAAAAGATAAATAATATCACAGCTGAGTGTTAGGGACATGAGAGAATGTATTCTTATCTCTTGATAGGTTGTTTATTGATGCAGGCTGCCAAACCCTTAGTCTAATGTTTAGGATCATAAAAAGAATTTTGAGTTTGTGAGCCAAAAAAAGTCAAGAAACAGTGTAAATGGTATAACGTGTAGGTAAACTGGAATAGTATGTATTTGTATATATTTGCACACACACAATCACGTATATGGGCTTCGCTGGTGGCTCAGTGGTAAAGAATCTGCCTGCCAATGCAGGAGATGCAGGTTCAATCCCTGGGTCGGGAAGATCCCCTGGAGAAGGAAATGGCAATCCACTCCAGTATTCCTGCCTGGAAAATCCCATGGTGGGAGAAGCCTGGTGGGCTACAGTCCATGGGGTTGCAGACATGACTTAGAGATTAAACAGCAACAATAATCACGTACCCGTTCTGGCTTGGACATAAACATTTTTTAGGATTCTTCACCTCTTGCCTTTTGGGAGAAGTATTGAGGACTCAGAGGAAGGTAAACTTCTGCCTCTGGAGTTTATGTCTTTCTGCACCATCAGAATGTTCTTTATGGTGTGCATATATTGCTTTTATTTTAAAAATAAAATTAAAAAATGCACTTTGAGCATATAATGTCAGTATACATTATAAAACAGACACCAGGGACTCATTGGATCTGGGGTTTGTCTGCTGATACTGGTGATGCGTAGTGAAATTTAAACTTTAATAAAAGTTGATTTCGGCATAAAGCACGAGTTCCTTTGCTTCAGCCAGGAAGCTCCAGGCCCCAATCTGGGGCCCCAAGGAAGAGCAGTGGGTGCGTGTCTGCCCCTCCCCCGAAACCAGCAGAGGAGAGCTGGCTCTGGGCCCCACCTCGGCCACGTCTGTGGGAGGGGGCGGGCATCCTCACTCTGGCATCTGTGGTCGGCCTCGGTGTGGGGTGGAGCCCCTTTCCCTGAGCTGTCCCTGGCGCTCCCCTCCCTGCCTGGGAGAACTATTTCTGGCTTGTAGGCAATATTATTTAAAGTAACAGTGCCGCCCACTGCCTTTCCTACCAGGGAAACCCGCTTTGCTTCACCCAGACTGCCTCCCCGGTGGGTGGAAGAGGCAGCTGGCCAGCATCTCGATTTGCAAATCCAGAGCGGCTGGTGGCATCACAGCATCGGAGCATCCAAGATAATGACCCTGACAGCTCTTCATCCCCCACAGGGCTCCCTCCTGGGCCCCGGGATGCCCACAGCTCTATCTGCCCCACCCACCTGCGGCTGCGGGCCTGGCAGGGAACTGGAGGAGCCCAGTCCTGTCAAGGTCCCTTCCAGGGGCAGGGGGATGGCTGAAATGCTTTGTGAGGAGGGTGCACACGTGACTGCCCATGATGGAGCCTGGCGCTGGAGGGGGCGCTGGGGCTTCTGATGTTGAGAAAACTAGGCCTGACATCCGCTTCTGCACTTTTTAGGGGTTTGACCTGGGCAAGTGATGGAAATGCACAAACCTCAGTTTTCCCATCTGTAAAATGGGGACAATAATGGTTATTGTGTACATGTATCTGTATGGCTGAGTCCCTCTGCTGTTCATTTGAAACTATCTCAACACTGTTAACTGGCTATACTCCAATACAAACTAAAAAGCTTAAAAATGGCTATCTTTTAAAGAAAATTGAAGTATAGCTGCTGTACAACATTATAGAAGTTAGAGGTGCACAATATAGTGATCCAGTTTCTAAAGGTTATACTCTATTTGGGGGAGAATGGGTACATGTATCTGTCTGGCTGAGTCTCTTCACTGTTCATCTGAGACTATCACAGCATTGTTAATCGACTATATCCCAATACAAAATAAAAGGTAAAAAAATAAAGGTTGTACTCCATTTATAGTTACTATAAAATATCAGCTATATCCCGTGTGTTGTACAGTATATCCTTATAGCTTGTTTTAAAGATTTGTTTTTTTGATGTGAACCATTTTAAAGTCTTTATTGAATGTGTTACAATATTGCTTCTGCTTTCTGTTTTGGTTTTTTGGCTGTGAGGTATGTGGGGTCTTAGCAGTCTGACCAGGGGTCGAACCTGAACCCCACGCACTGAAGGATGAAGCCTTAACCACTGGGCCACCAGGGAAGCCCCACGTTGTAGCTTATTTTTACCTAATAGTTCGTCCCTTTCCGTCCACCCCTTTGCGGCCCCTCTCCACTTTCCTCTCCCACCAGTAACTGGTCTCTAGAGCTGTGAGCCTGTTTCTCTTTTTTATTATATTCACTAGTTTACTTATCGGAGAAGGCAATGGCACCCCACTCCAGTACTCTTGCCTGGAAAATCCCATGGACGGAGGAGCCTCGTAGGCTGCAGTCCATGGGGTCGCTAGAGTCGGACACGACTGAGCGACTTCACTTTCATTTTTCACTTTCATGCATTGGAGAAGGAAATGGCAGCCCACTCCAGTGTCCTTGCCTGGAGAATCCCAGGGATGGGGGAGCCTGGTGGGCTGCTGTCTATGGGGTCGCACAGAGTCGGACATGACTGAAATGACTTAGCAGTTTACTTATATGCACTATTTTTAGATTTAATATATAAGTAATATCATATAGTATTTGTCTTTCTCTGATTTGTTTCACTTAGCATAATGCCCTCCAAGTCCATCCATGTTGCTGCCAATCGCAAAATTTTCACTCTTTTTCATGGCCAAGTAGTATCCCATTGCATGTATAGACCACATCTTCTTTATCCACTCACTGTTGATGGACACTTAGGTGGCTTTGATAATGGCTGTCTCTAATGTAAGCCCTAGACTCATGTGCCTTGCACATGGCAGGTGCCACACCTATGCCTGTCACATGAGGGTGCAAATAGATGAGTCACTGGCGGGGGTTGGAGAGCGCTGGGGTGAGGTGCAGAGGGCCAGAGGGGAGGGTGGAGAGGGTACGGAAGGACCCTGCTCCCTACCTGAGTGAGGACACAGTAAGAGAGCCAAGCCAAGCATCAGGAGAGCCTGGGTTCCCTGGAAAATGTGTTGGCTTCCCTGTGGACGTGAACCCCAACTGTCTCAGCCACCCACAGAGGATCTGCCATGCCTGTTGGCTTCCTCACCCTTTTTAAAATAAAAATTCAAAATTTTTATTATTTATTTATGTGTCTGTGTCGGGTCTTGGGAGTTAGTTGCATCATGAAGGATCTAGTTCCCTGACCAGGAATCGAACCCTGGGCCCCTGCCTTGGGACCTTGGAGTCTTAGCCACTGGACCACCAGGGAAGTGCCTTCTCATCCTTCCTACTGGTAGAAGGGTTTTGTCTCGGCCCTCAGCTTCTGGCAGACCCTGCCCCCTTGCCCTCCTGCTTCAAGGACAGTGGGGACAGCAAAGGAATGACTCCACCCTTTCCAAAGGCTGCCCCCCCGGGCCCTTGGTCACCTGTTTGTACCCTCCTCCTGGCTCGTCTGTCACCTCACTCTCCATCCAATGAGGAACAGCTGCAGGGGTGTGGGGACACCTGCATTTACCTGTCTCTAGGCCCCGGCAAAGGAACACTTATTTATTAATTTATTATAGGAAATATATTCCTGGGGTTTAAAATTCAAAGAATAAAAGGAAAAGACACAGTACACCTATCTCCCATCCCTGTCCCCAGGTGCATGGTTATTCTTAGCTCCTAACACACACACACACACACACACACACACACACACGAAACCACTGCTAGTTTCTTGAGCATCTTTTCAGAATTATTAGGCCAACGCAAGTAAATTCCTGGACGGGAGAAGCTTGGTTAAAAGGAGCAGGCGGTGCAGAGAGAGCCTGGGGGGCGGGGGTGGAAGGAGAGACACACACAGAACCCGCCCTGTCTGCTTTGCCCCGTCATGGAGGGCCCTGATTTAACCCGAGGGACCCTGGTCACGAAGCTCTCTCCTCCAAGACGAAAGGCTGGGCTCAGGGTGGAGGGCGCATGGCGACACCCAGAAAGGAGCCGGGATGGACAACTGGATTTTTAGAGACACAAGACGGACAGCAGAGAAAATACCTGTCTAAAGCACGTGGTGTCTTCTCCAGCACACGGGGAAATGCACAGTGCCCTTTTTGGTTCGAGTCCTTGAGTGTCACAGTTGATATTCAAAATGATTCTTACTCACATTAAATAAGATATTTCAATCCCACAAAGCTGTCAGGAGCTGATGCGGACACCAGAAATAATAGGCCCGCTCTCCTTGTGTTGTCCTCGTTAATAAATCAGACGCCAGAGATGCATGTGTGGTGCTCACGCGGGGGGACGGTGCGTGTGCACATGCACACACGTGTGTACACACACAGTCACACATACCCATATGCACTCACATGTTGTGTATATACATACACATGTGTACAACCCACACCCGCACACACACATATACACATGTGTATATGCATCACACAAATGTACTCATGTACACCCAGATGGTAAAGAACCTGCCTGCAGTGCAGAGGACCCAGGTTCCGTCCCTGGGTTTTGGGTGGGAGCCACCTGCAGGGTGGATGCAGGTGGGGCTGCAGTGGATGGAAGCGGGAGAGGCCCCTGCCTCTGACCACAGAACATGGGGGCTAAAGGGATACCGGGTCCAAGATGCCAGTCTCTGCATCCCTCTTTTCTGGCCTCAACTCGCCCCTGTGCAGGCGGATGGGGTGGCCACGGCGCAGGTGAGCAGAGGGGCAGGGGGCCCAGGGCTCGCTCGCACACACAGGTGTCTGCAGCGCCCGCAGCGTCCGGGCATCGGGCTCGTAGACACTCCGCCCCCAGAGCCCAGAGCTCCCCTTTGGCCCCAATTCTATCAAGCTTCCAGCTGTGTCTAAAGAATACAACCACCGTCACCTCTCCACACGCTGCTCTCCAGCTCGTGGGGAACCCCTCTGCCTTCAGCTAGGAAGTTGCCTCCAGGAAGCCTTCCTGAACTCCTCTGGGCTGCCACAGGGCTCTGCCTGGTGCATGGTTCACCATTTAGTTTAACGAGCCGTGTACTTGTATGTGAGTCCCCGCAGCCCCCGTGCTCCCCAAGCGTCACGTCTGGAACAGCACATGTTCAGTGAACACTCCCTGGGTGAGTGAATGAGACGGCCAGCGCAGAAGGCCAAATCATGCCCCCAAAGACAGTCATGGCCTGTGTAGGGGGCGAAGGGAGGGAGGTAAGGGCGGGTGGCCATAGCGAGGAAGGTCTGAATGTAAGATTTCACAAAGGACCATCCCGGCGAGGACAAAAGGGCTCATTAGTCCTGTCTCCTCATCTGTGAGATGACTCCGACTCTAATCACAGTCTGATAGTGAGTCTGACGCAGTCCCAAAGACTGATAGACTGGACGAATCCCGCTGTGGCCTCAGATTTTCACTATAATCCTAACTTGCATCACTTGTTAAGCAAGGGACCTTAGATAAGGGGCTGAACCTTCTTAAGCTGGGGCACTCCACCTGCGTAACTGGCAACATAAGGGTGGCTGCTTTATAAAAAATGCGAGCAGGACTATCCTGGCGGTCCAGTGGCTAAGACTCCACATTCCCAATGCAGGGGGCCCAGGTTCGATCCCTGGTTAGGGAACTAGATCCGGCAGGCCGCAATGAAGATCAAAGATCCTGAGTGCCGCAGCTAAGACCCGGTGCAGGCACAGAAAGAAAGAAATGTTAAAAAAAATAAAAGAAAATATGAGTGAAGGTAGTTTCGTTCTGCGGCCTGTTTTGAAACCATGCATTTGGGGCGATGCCATAGACACATTAGGGGACAATCGGAACATAACTTGAGGTTTGCATTTGCTGTGTGAGCTTTTGTCTGCAAGAAACACTCGGTGAATCCAGACACCTGCCTGCAGCTGAATGGAGCCACACAGTTCCCGTGACACGCACACCTTGGGGGTCTCAGCTCATGGGTGTGTTACGAGCTCACCCGCCCACATCTGGCTTTACAATCCTCTTTCCATTGCAGACAACCCTCCTTGCACCCTTCATGATAACTCAACAGCTGCAACCCACTGACACCCACTTCCACGAGCAGATTTTAGGCCCTTTTGAAGGCCAAGTACATTTATTGCGGCCTTTATGCATTTCTTACCCACTGAATGTTCGGGGACGTGAGTAATAACCCTCATCACATTCCTCTTTTTTTCCCCATGTGTCCCTAATGAAGTTCTGGGTGGGCTTCCCAGGTGTCTCAGTGGTAAAGAATCCGCCTGCCAAGCAGGAGGCAAGGGTTCAATCCCCGGGTCGGGAAGATCCCCTGGAGAAGAAAATGGCAACCCACTCCAGTATTCTTGCCTGGGAAATCCCAGCCTGGTGGGCTCCAGTCCGTGGGGTCACAAAAGAGTCAGACGGGACTTAGCGAGTAAACAAGGACAATGATGTTTTGAGTGTGGCCCTCACCCCAGTTCCCCCACTAGCCCTGTGGTTTTTAACTGCACGATTTTGCAGTGTGGTGACTTCTTTCATCGTTTCTATCTCATTTTAGCAGAACTGGCTGCAAAGCTCTAAACTCAGTGTCTGACATTTGGTAAGCACTTGAGAAACGCGTCTTTATGAGTTTGCCATTGCCACTAATCATTTGACCCAGACTGGAGAGTCCACAAAGTTCCGGGCACTGTGTTAGGCTCTGGGTGTCAGCAGTAATAACAACGACCGAAGTAACAGCACAACCATAGTCCTCCTGGTATTGGGGTCCCCCAGCTCCTTAGTTTAGATGAAATGTTGCTCCTGCTGCCATACCCTGCTTAGCAAGGCCTTGTTCCCCAGCCCCATGACCAGTCCCTTCATTTCCGTCTGCCACTGCCATCCCTTGGACATCTCAGGATCTCAGGGGAGAGAGGGAACAAGGACTTGCTCCTCTTATAGCAGAAGTCACTTTGTCGTGGCGGCTTTAATTGGCACAAGGGATGATGGGTAATTAATACTAAGGAGGGCGAGGCCAATGTGCATGGTAGAAACATTCGCTGAAGTGGGAGCCTCCTGTGGGCACAGAGTGTGGGGGATGCTCTGCCCGACCAACCCATGCTTCCTGCATGGCTGAGTCCTGCTCCCTGGTCTCCACCAGGCTCCTGATTTCCCCAGGACAGTTTTTGCGGGGGATTAATGAATGCTGATGAGGCTGGAGGATGAACCACTGTCCTCCTGGGGTTCCTCCAGCTTGCTGGGCCAAGTCAGGTGGGGGGCGCTGGGCAGAGGCATCTCTGGACGTCCCGCCGTGCCTGCAGTTGGCAGCTCGGGCAGGGTGGGGGTGCCTGGTGAGCTGCCCACTTCCTTCCCGCCCAGACCAGGCTCAGGGTCAGGATGGATGCTCTTCCTGTCTACCTGGGATGAGGCTTCAGATGGCCCTGTGTCTCTCTTCTCTGAGTCCCGAGGCTCTACACCCCGAGCCCTCCCCTAGCTCCCGGCTCTTTGGGTTATATCTCCTTTTGGGAGAGTCTTGGCCACACTGCCACTGAAGTCAGAAAACAGGCTCAAACAATTCTAGTGTCCAGAGCTGGGCTGGGAACTGGGGGGCAAAAGCTCTCGGGGGTGGTGGGCACAGGTGAAGAAGCAGGGTTTTGGACTGTCTGTGTGTATAACTTGCTGTGTGACCTTGGGCAGATTGCCAAATCTTTCTGTGCCTCCATTTCCTCAGCTATAAAACAAGGGTAATAATAATAATTATCGCAAGCAAACCAGGCAGTTCTACACACTTTACATACAGAATAATGCATGTACTCCCCTTTAACTATCCTATGAGATCAGAATTCATCTTATCCACATTCGGCAGGTGAAAAAGATGGGGACACCAAGGCACAGAGAGATTAAGCAACTTGCCCAAGATCACACAGCCGGCAGGCCTCTGACTCCGTGCTCTTCACCACGACACCACGGTCCCTACCTGAAGGCACGGTGCGAGGGTGACATGACGTCACACCTTCATGCTGAGTAGGACAGGGCCTGGCATGAGGCATGTGGCAAGCACATGCTGAGAGCTAGCTGCTACTGGGATTACTCATGTTACTGTTATTCACTCACTGTGTCCTGGGAGAAAGGAGCTCTGCCCTCAGCCCCTCTAACAGTCTCCTAACACCTGGCACAATGCTCCTGTCCGCTTGCCAGCTCCAGGAGCAGCTTCCGAGCTTCGGCTGCCATGCCATCCAGCGTCGGAGCTAGGATGGCGGCTGCCCTGAGCCCCAGGGCCCAGAGCTGAGCCCCCACCTCCTGCGCTTCCCAACATCTGCTCAGACCCTGGGCAGCTGGCCCCACAAAGCCTCCCACCAGCCCTGATGGTTCTGGCCTGGGTCCAGCCTGACTCGCCTCCACCCCCTACTCATCCTCTTTGGATGGGCAGCCGCTTCAAAGCTTTGCAGCCATTCCAGGAGGGATGTGGCAGCTACCCCTGCCCCTGCTCCCTAAATCTGGCCTGGCCTCAGGACTTCACCCGCAGAACCTGGTGGAACATTACAAAGCCAGGGCTCAAGAGCCTTGCAGCTTCCATGTTCGCCCTCCCAGACCACTGGCCCAGACCATCATGGCACGAAGGCTGGTAAACCACGGGAAGAGAGACCAGCAGCCCAGCTGTCCCTGCCATGACCTGCCAGCCCTGCTGACCGCCCACTAAACACAACGTCATGAGAGCATGCAGGAGGGACAAGCCCAGAAACAGCAAACCACGGCTGAGTGACTAAGGTTTGGAGGCAACTGACCAGGAGCTGTGGCCGCGGCCAGGCCGGGTGTGCACCTGTGGGCGTGGTCCTCACTCTGTCTGTTCCCTAGGGGTCGAAGGTCAAGGAGCAGCTGCAGCAGCTGAGCTTCTGGACGAGGCCAACTGTGGGCTGACCTCCAGGGACTGCGCTCGGTCTCTTTTGGGGAGGCTGTCTTTCTTGGTTACTACTTCTTGTTCTGCAGGCAGGAAGCTCCCACCTGCTGCCTGCTCACACTGAGCCGGGGAACTCTCGGGCATTTTCCAGCCCCCAAGGGCTGCCGGTTGGAGCCGTAAACACTGCTTTCAACCCCACCCCTCCTCCAAGCCCACCGCCAGGAGGTAGGCTTTAAAAAAAATATATTTATTTATTCATTTGGCTGTGTTGGGTCTTCGTTGCAGCATGCAGGGTCTTTGGTGAGGCACGCAACTCTGCAGCTGTGGTACAGGGGCTCCAGAGTGCAGGGCCTCCGTGGCTCTGGGACATGTGGGATCTGTTCCCCAGCCAGGGATGGAACCCACGTCCCCTGAATTGCAAGGCAGATTCTTCACCATCTGACCACCAGGGAAGTCCCAGAGCACTTGGGCAGCCAGCTGGCTCTTCCTTGGCCAGGATGGGAAGTTCAAAATCACAAACTCCCCCAGCACCCCCTCACTCAGAAAGCAGAAAGTGGGTCGCAGCAGAGACTCCTTTGGGGGAATGAAGACCCAGGAGAGGGACCACCTGAATCCTCCCGCACTGAGAAATCTCATGAACAGGTCTGATGGGTCTCTGAGGGGTACGGGTGGGGAGAGGGGGGAGTCAGGCACCAAGGCAGCCCCCAGGAAGCAGGGGTCATTACCAACTCCCCAGGCATCTGTCTAGCCCATTTGCCTGCCTGAGCACAGAACTGAGGCAAGATCTAATTAGTTTCTGTGTCCTGGCTGAGAGCCAAGGTGGGAGGGGGCACCCCCGGGAAGATCTGGGGAGGGGGGAGTCAAGAGGGAGGCTCTCAGGGCAGCCTGGGGTCTCCAGCCCATCTGTGTGGGGAGGAGGAATGAACATCTCATTTCCATGCATTGAAACAGCCCTGATGAAAAACATATGTGCCTCTGCTGGGAACTCCTTTCCCGTCCCTCCCGGAGGACCTCGGGCACCACGTGGCCGCTGCTCGATGCCCGTCTCCTGCACTGGTTACCAGGGATTCAGGCCAAATCCAAATACGTCAATTTCAGGTGATGGATGATCAAACCCGCCCTAATTTGCATGTTAAGTTTCCTAGTGGTAGAAATAAACAGCCTCGGTTCGACCGAGAGGAGCTTTCCTCGGGAGCCTTTCATAAAGCAGCGGATGCCTCCTCTGTGCTATCGGTCTGCCCTCTGGAGAGTCTGGGTGGACATGGCCACCTGCCCCCAGGTCTGCCCAGATCGGAAAGTAGGAGAGGAGCAGGGAGAGAGGGTGTGGCTCCTGTGCGCACACCCACGTGTTCTAGACTGTTCTGGGCAGCGGATCTGCCAGTGGGTCCATGTCCTTCACTCCGCCCCTGATTTGCAGCGAGACCTTGGATGCGTCCCTTTACCCCCGGCTCTCAGATTCTCCATCTGTAAAATGGGAAGCCTGATAACATCCTCCTCTGGCCCCCAGTGAGCATTAAATGCACTCAGGAGGGCTCACGTATGCACCCGGGTGTCTGGTCACACCAGGTGCCCACACGTGGCCTGTGGATGGGCCCCCCAGAGCTGCGCCAGCCACACAAGTGTCAGTGAGCTGAGGACACTGGAGTGGCCACTCCCTGCCTGCCACCTCAGGGGAAACCCACGGCCTCAGGGAGGTGGTCTCCCTGCCCACCCCCAAGGGTTCTCAGGACTGTGATGCCTTGGAGCCACACGCTGAACCACAGGGACACGCGAGGACTCAGTGGGTACCCAAGGGGAGAGAAAGGAGCGGACAGAGCCTGTGACCCAGGGCCTGGCCACGACTCTCACCCCCAGCACAAACTGTCTTCCCTATATCCTGAGATGCTCAACCTGCCGAAGGAAAAACCCCCAATCTAACTGGATCGGGGAGTCCGCCTTCTCCTGTACTTGTACCCTGGTGAAATCGGAGCAGTGCTGAATGGGGGGGGCCTGGGCTTCAATTCTAACCCTGACATCTCCGGGGCAAGTTGCCTGCCTCTCAGGTCATGGTGTCCCAAGACAGGTGGCAGGCTTGGCCCCACGGCCAGGGAGCCATCCTGCGGTCGTGGCTCTCCCCTGGCCCCGGGCACGTGTCCCTGGGTCCCCTCCGCCCCAAGCTTGAGTCCAGCAAAGTAACATCTACCATCCATCCCTGGCTTCCTTGGCAGTGGGGGGCCCACCCCCCTCTCCAAGCCAGGACCCATTAGTGAGAGAGAGAGGAAACTGGTTGCTATGGAAACCGAGACAGCCAGTGTTTTAGAGACTCTAGCTTCTTTCCCCCCGCCCTCTCTCTTTCCCCTCACATTTTGAACTTACTCGTCTTAATTGGCATAATTATTGCAACGGCACCCTGAGGCGGGGGAGCCAGCCATCCCCTCGCTGCCCACCCCTGGCCCTGGCCCTGCGGGGTCTCTCTGCCTCCTGCCTGCCCCTCTCCCGGCTTCTCCCATCACTCACCAGCAGACCCCGAGGCCGTGGCCGTGGCCGTGGCTGGCCCCTGGGGCCCAAGAAGGACCTGTCCTCAAGCATGGGGAGGACTCCACCCCAGGATGCGGGATGGGCCAGGCTTTCGGGGCCTCAGGACAGTGTCAGGAGGTGTTCTGGGGCCTCTGTGGGGATCAGGTCTGGGATGCTATGGATAATAGAGACCCCTCCCACCAATGGCCTCAACTTCCACCACGGCTTTAAAAAGCGAGACTGCCCAGCAGAGCCCAGGGCACAGACAGTACTGACACTGGAGCTGGCACCTCCCAGTCACAGGGCGGATGAGCTCCGGCTCGCAGAGGCTCAGAGGCTCTGCCTGGGTCTGGGCAACGGATGTCACACCTGCCTTGCCCATCCCACTCCAAGGACCAAACGCGGCACTGATGAAAGCAACTCTGTGCCACAGGAAGTACAGACAGCTTGGGGCAGAGAGACCCCCCCAAGAGGGGCCGGAGCGGGGCCAGCCCTCTCCGCCCTCCCCCTCCCATGCCAGGCCCCTGAGCCCGGCTCCAGCGGGGACAGTCTGCGTGCGCTGGTGCCCGGCTCTACTTCTCAGGTTCTCAAAGGCGGGGTGGGTAGGTAGCGCCCACCAGGGTACCTTTGGCAAGATCTGGAGAACTTTTCGGTTGTCACATTTAGGGGAGGCGGCTCCCAGCATGAAGTGGGCATGGGGCAGCCCCTCACAACAAAGAATGGCGGCCCCCCCGCAAACATTAAGAACGCCCAGGTCGAGAAACCCGACTCTCCTCACTGCCATCCGTGGAGGGCCCCTCATACTCGGCTCCCACCCCGTTGCCAGGGCCCCCCCAGATGCACAGGTGGGGTGAGCTGGGTACCTCCCAGCAGCCTCCCTCCCAATCAGGATCCTCAGGGGCTGGAAGAGGGGCCTCAGGGTCAGGGGCCGGACAGCCTGCTTGGCTGGGGGGTGTCGTCCTCCTCCTCGCCCGCCTCCCCCATCCCTCCCGAAGGATTCCGACATTTCTAAACTCGTTAACTTTTAATTACTACCTTCCCTCTGCCTGAGTACACTGGCTCCATGCCACGTACATCTCTATTAAAATTCAATTTATGCCCATCATAACTAATTCCTGCACTTCAGCTTTCTCACCAGCAGCCTTCAATGTTCAGACAAGATGTCCAAACTCATGGTCGAACTGGAGTAAATCTCCAAAGAGGTTAGTAACATGCAGACAGGGTCTGGTTTTGTTGAGGAAGAAGGGGTCCAGACTTCCCAGGAGGGTGGGAACAAGGCCAGGGCAGAAAGAGTATGGTGGGGAGAGAGGCAGTCCAGACACCGAGCACATACTGGCCCCTGGGCTGGAATCACCATCTCCAAAGATCAGCAGGAAGAGAGTGGGAGGTGGGGCTGGCATTGCCTTTGGGCTGATCCTCCTTGCCGAGCTCTGGGCCAGGTGGACAGAAGGTCCTAATTCTCCACTAGGTGAACCAATGAGCATCTCCTGATGTTCCTTCATCAGGCTTGGAGGAAGGAGACCTCGCTCGCCTTAGTTCTGTGACTTTGAGCTTTAGGCAGGGAGCTGAACCAGGAAGACACGTCCCTCGTGTATGGAGATGGCTTCCCTTAGGAGCTGGCGATGTGCAAGGACTGAGAACGAGAACTGAGGTGAGCATGGCCAGCACGGGACAAAGCAGGGGGTGGACGGCCATCTGGAGTGTTCATCATCAAGAGTTAGGGACATCCCTGGTGGTCCAGAGGCTAAGATTCTGTGCTCCCAATGTAGGCGGCCCAGGTTTGATCCCTGGTGGGGGAACTAAAACCCATATTCATAACTACGAGGTCACATGCCTCAACTGAAAGATCTCACAGGCTGCACCTGGGCTTCCCTGGTGGCGCTGGTGATAAAGAACTCATCTGTCAATGCAGAAAACCTAAGAGACGTGAGTTCGATCTCTGGGTTTGGAAGATCCCCTGGAGGAGGACACAGCATCCCACTCCACTATTCTTTCCTAGAGAATCCCATGGACAGAGGAGCCTGGCAGGCTACAGTCCATAGGGTCACAAAGAGTTGGACATGACTGAAGTATCTTAGCACGCATGCACGCTGCAACTAGAAGATTCCGTTTGCTGCAGTGAAGACGTAGATCCTGTGTGCCGCTACTAAGGCTTGGTGCAGCCAGATAAAAAAACAATTAAAAAAAAGAGTTAATGTGTGAGAAGCACTTAGAGCAGAACTGGGTCCACGCTATGCTCCATGTATCAGCCATGACTGGTTCCTCCGTGGTGGAGGCTGTGCCCTGGCAGTGCCCCTGCCCTAGGGGAGGGCAAACAGGGTGAGAAAGCTCAGAGCGGGGTCACAGGCTCAGGGTCCCAGAGATCCTGGGTGAAACCTGGCTTTCCAGGTCTGACTGTGTGACCTTGGGCAAGTTGCTGGGCCTCTCTGAACGGTGAGTCCTAACTTCGGGGCAGAGATAATAATAATGGCACCGGCCTCCCAGAACCGCTGCGGGGAAGAGCCTGTCTCGGTTCCTGGCCCCCGCACAGCATGTGCCCTCTGGGAAGCCCGCCAGCCTCTGCCTCTCTGGCCTCTGCTGCCTGCCCTCGCATCTACAGGGAGGCCGGCGGAGGGGACGGGGTCACCGCAGCTGGCCCCGGGGGCTCCCTTTCATCCTCTCCTCTGAAGGGTTTCAAAAGCGGCGGCTGCTCTGCAGGAGTCCCCTGCTCTGTGGCCACAGCAGGGCTTTCGCTCACGAGGGTCTCTGCCTTCTCCCCACCCCTGAGCCGGGCAGCTCCCCAATGCCATGCCACCCCCCAAAGGATGTTGGGCTGGCGGCGGGGCTGAGGACCCAGCGGGGGCCAGCCAGACGCCAGGCCTGGCTCACCTGAGCCTCCCTGCCCCCCGACACCCACACCCAGCAGGGCCCAGCCTCACCCTTGCACCCCAGAGGGTCTGAGGGACCCCCGGCTTCTCGCTCCTGGGGCCAGAAGAACAACACACAGTGATGAGTGCGGCCAAAGGAGCCCCATCAGGGACCTGTGTGTGTCGGTGCAGAAAGGGCAAAACACTCAGGTGACAGGCCTCCTGGACCGGCCACTTGCTCCCTGGACAAGCCCAGCCACGTTCCGGAACTTCTGCGAGCTTCCGCAAAAGGAGGGTAAGAACACCTCCCAGTGTTGCTGTGAAATGATGTATATTAAGTTCTTGAAACCGAGTGAGCCTGAATAAACAGTAGTTCTTCTTTGGATCCGTGTGCCTGACTATGCGTGGGAATCTGTGTGTGTGTGTGTGTGTGTGGTCTGCCTTGCTGATTTGTTTTTCCTATGTGATTTAAAAACTTTATTTTTATTTTTTTGGCTGCCTTGGGTCTTCGCGGCTGTGTGCAGGCTCGGTCTAGTTGCGTTGAGCGGAGGCTACTCTGGTTGCGGAGCGCAGTCTGGAGGCTCACTGTGGCTTCTCTTGTTGCGGAGAATGGGTTGTAGGGTGCTCGGGCTCAGTTGCAGCGCGCGGGCTTCACTGCCCCACAGTATGTGGGATCGACCCAGACCGGGGATTGAACTGGTGTCCCCTGCATTGGCAGGAAGATTCTTAACCACTGGACCATCAGGAAAGTCTTGCCTATTTAGGTGTGAGAATACTTACAGGAGGAGGCACTACTGGGCGGGACAAAATGATGCAGTTGATGGCTCTGCCAGGACGTGGTCACAAGGACGGGAGGGTGAGGTCTATCCCCTACCCTCCCCGTGGCCACTGCCTCACCTGCTGTTTCTTCAGCTGGTGGGAGAGTCCCCATCCACGCAGCCCTGGCTGGTGACACAGACACCAACGGAGCCTGACCTGATTCAACCTGGAGAGATGCCCCCCGACGCCCCACGGGAGGGGAGGGTGCGAGGTATGCGAGAGCAAACTGGCACAGCAGGCTCCAGGGCAACGCAGAGGGCCTGGAGTGAGTTACCTTTATGTGAGTTACCACCCCACAGAGCCAGGACGTCACACAAACACATCTACACTTCGCGTGCTCATAACTCATAACCACTAAACCGGAGAAGGCGATGGCACCCCATTCCAGTACTCTTGCCTGGAAAATCTCATGGGCAGAGGAGCCTGGTAGGCTGCAGTCCATGGGGTCGCTAAGAGTTGGACATGACTGAGTGACTTCACTTTCACTTTTCACTTTCATGCATTGGAGAAGGAAATGGCAACCCACTCCAGTGTTCTTGCCTGGAGAATCCCAGGGACAGGGGAGCCTGGTGGGCTGCCATCTATGGGGTCACACAGAGTCAGAAATGACTGAAGTGACTTAGCAGCAGCAGCAGCAACCACTAAACACATGTATGAGACCTAAGGAATCCCATGTATGCAGAGCACCACGACCCCTCAGTGGCTGTTGTTTAGTTGTTAAGTCGTATCTGACCCCATGGACTGTAGCCCGCTAGGCCCCTCTGTCCGTGGGATTTTCCAGACAAGAGTAGTGGAGTGGGTTGCCATTTCCCCTGGAGACATTCTCACCTGCATGTGAGATTTCTGGTGGGTTTGCTATTTGTCTCCTTATTCTATTAAGACGACACCCGGTGTAACCTAACAGCCACCATTCGTTTCATGTCTGTTGCACCTTGACTGCATCTGCCCCATAGACTCTCACTGAGTCCCCACTATAACCCTCTAAAGTAGGCATGACTGTGCCCAGCTCCAAAGTGAGAAAACAAACTCAGGGTGGCTAAGTATTCCTGCCCAAAGTCACAGAGCTAGTCACGGGAAACACATGAAAGTACTCAGGTTATTTCCGTTCTGCCCCCAAGGGTGGATTCAGACCCACAAACCTGGCAGAGTCCCTGGCACTCAGAAAGAGGCCGAGGCTTTCCTCCGTGTGGATGTCTCTCTCTCTCCACACACACACACTCCACACATCCCTGGCTCATTCTGGGACAGATCCCACTGAGAATAAAGATCCTTGGAGACTGGATGTGCATGCTAACTCCTTCCTTTGAACACGGAATGGGAAACAGTTAAATTTACAACGTCGCTCCCAGTTTTATTTTCTCTCAACTTGCTGAGTAAATTCAGCCATCCTTCTGCCTGAAAATTGGATATTATCACCCAACTCAAAACCTAGGGTTTGCAAGAGACAGGAAGACCTCAGCAGAAAGCAGTGGTCAGAGACGCGTGATGAGAAGCTGACTGATCTCTTATATGACGGGGTTTTTAGCATGCATTTATTCCCAAGGGGAAATCAGAACCTTCAGTTAACCCAAAACAAGAAAGTGCTAGAAATCCAATGGGGACAGGTCAAAAGGACTCAAGAGCCGGGCTGAAGAAGCTGCACTGGCCAACTCTGGGTTACTATGAATGTCCAAACAAATAATGATGGTAATGGATTAAAACACAGATGAAAAATTATCCATGAGTTCATATAGGTGTTACACTATTTTAAAGGGGGTGAGAAAGGAAAGATCTCTTTCATGAAATAATGCCAACTAATACAAGAAGGATGGAAAAGGTGCTAGTCACAACTATCTTGGTAATAACTGATTCAGGTGAGACTCATCAATGGATGTCAAACCACTGGCTGGGAGATTCCTGGGGAGAAGAATATTCACACAGTCTCAAGTTATCATCCAAAAGGGAGAAATTACATTGATACCCTGACAAGGGAGAAATCTGTGAATGTCATCTTGACCAGTTGAAAAAACCTACCGCCGCCGATAATGGGAGAAACTGACATCAGGTGCATGTAAGTGTGAAGTGTTGAAAAGGATGAACATCTACAGAATATTCCTGCCAAAAAGATGAACGTAATTATGAGAATATAACTGGACAAATCCAAACTGGAGGACATTTTGCAAAACTGGCTGAACTCTCAAAAATGTCAGTGCTGTGAAAAGACAGGAAAGAAAAATGAGGAATGGTTCTAGAGTCTAAAGAGTCATGACAACTAAACCCAACATGTGGCCCTTGATTAGATCCTGTATTAAATAACAATAATAAAAACGTCCACAAAGGTATAATTGGGACCCATGGAGAAATTTGAATATGGACTGTGTGTCAGATGGTAATATTGTATTAATATCAACGTGCAATTTCCTGAGTGTGAAAATTGTGTGGTAGTTCTGTAGGAAAACACCTTCTTCTTAGGAAATTTTACCTAGGGGTGAACTGACATAATATTGGCAACTAATTTCTTTTTTTAAAAATTATTTATTTTTATTTATTTGGCTGTACCAGGTCGTAACTGTGCATGTGGGATCTATTTCCCTGACCAGGGACTGAACCAGGGCCCTCTGCATTGGGACCACAGAGCCTTAGGCACTAGACTACCTGGGAAGTCCCAACTAATTCTTAAATAATTCATGAATGCATATATGTGTACACAGAAAGAGCAAGAGAGAGTGCAAATGATACAAAATATTAACAACCAATGAATGGCAAAAAGGTACAAGTGTTGATGGTACCATCATAGTTTTTCCAATATTTGGAAATTTGCAAAATTAAAAAGAAAAGGAAGGAAGGAAAAAGCACCTGCTGTGAGCCACGCCCTCCCCAGGTGCAGGGGCAGTGAAGTGACTGGTTGGGAGGTTCTGTCTGCGCAACACCCTTTTCCTTTCTTCTTCTAAGAGTTCTCATTTTCACTTCCACCTCTGGGCTCTAGTGGGTGGAGCTGCTGCGCAAAGTCCTAGGACTGGGAGCAGACACGTGACATGACCTGGCCAATCACAGCTCTCTGTGCTGCTGCCCCACAGGGATTGGTTGGGGCAGATCCAGGCTGGACCAATAGGAATCCTTCCCTGGGTCTTTCTACATGGACTTCCTCCTACAGGGAAGTTACTTCTACTCTGAGAACATGTGGCTGTAAGCCTAGGATTCTTGGACTTCTCAAGAATCTCACTGCCTGAGAATAAAGTCCGAATCCCTGCATGAGAATAAAGTCTGAATCCAGAAGCGGGCACAGCTGAGCAGCCCTGAGCCCTATCCAGTTCTTGGTTCTATTAATAAGTCCTGAGACTCCTGGAACTGCCAAGGCACTTGAAGCTCTTCCTTCATTCTGTGGTTTACTTGCAAGGTCTTATGTAAATAATTAGAAGGCAAAGTATATGGAGACATATTAGGAATGGAAACGAAGGGCAGAGAGAGGCAGAAATGAGGGGGTGTGCGTGCGTGCATGCATGTGTGTTTGAGAGATTTACTGAGACCACACAGGTATTCTATCCACAAAGGCTTTCCCAAAGAGCTGGGACCCTGGAGGAAACAGCAAGAAGGTTCTGAAAGGGACAATATTCCAAGCGGAGGAGACAGGACAGTTTGGACAAAGGCAGAAAAGAAGGCTGTCCTGGGCATAAAAAGCCTTTCTGGGGGTGAGGACGCAAGAGACTGAGGTCCCCGAATGGAAGTTCATTTATGTCCCCCTGAATAACTCCCGTCCAGCCAAGCTCTGAAATGCATCTTTGTTCTCTAGAACTTGCAGGGTACGGTTAGCAGAAAGATGCTTAGGATATATATACATGGAGGAGGCGATGGCAACAATCTTTCTTCAATAAGAGGCAGTGTGGGTGGTGGTAAAGAATTCAAGCCCTGTGGTCATCTGACTTATATCTGAAGCCCAACTCAGTAACTTGACCTTGCGTGGACTGTTTAATCTAAGCCTCAGTTTGCTCATTTGTAGAATGGAGGAGAAACAATGGACCCTACCCATAGGACTGCTGACAGGATTAAAGGAGATACTCTCAGAGAGCCTACCATAACATCAGCCATGGAATAAATTCTTTTTTGGTTGCCAATGATTATTATCATCATTACTTGTAGCTCACTCGGTAAAGAATCTACCTGCAGTGCAGGAGACCTGGGTTCCATCCCTGGGTTGGGAAGATCCCCTGGAGAAGGAAATGGCAACCCACTCCAGTATCATTGCCTGGAAAATCTCATGGACAGAGGAGCCTGGTGAGCTGCAGTCCATGGGGTCGCAAAGAGTCGGGCACGACTGAGCGACTAACACTTAACATCATCATCGTACCCTGTACCCTGACAACGACTTCCAGGGTCAGGGGGCTGACGGGGTCCAAAGAAAGCTCATTCTATCACTGGGCGAATCTGAACCTGAAGAGCCGGGATGTGCTTCTGTATAACCCCACCCCCGTGTCTTCGCAGCTTCAGGCACCAGAAGAAACAGATAAGGAATCAACTCTCCTTCTCCTGGGTCCTGCCTCCAGCTCCCTGCCAGTGGAAATCCAGGGCAAAGACACCACTGAGAGTGTGGTATGCCATCGGCATGCTCTGGGAGTGCCCACTCAAGCACGTCCACCTTCCAAGAGGCTCCAGGGGCTCTTCATGGAAACTGTTAAAACTGCCCAGGGTGCCAAAGAGCTTTTAGGAATGGTTCTGGGACCCCGACTGAAAACCATCACAAGGGCCGCTCAGGAAGTCCCCTCTGGTCTCCTTGTGGCTCCCTGGAGAACCAAAGCCCAGAGTGGCCAGCCCTGGAGGGCCGCCTTCATCCAGGCCCAGGTCTCTCACCACCCACAGACGGGAGGGTGGTCCTCCCACCCTGGCCCCTCCTGCTCTCTCGTTTGCCAAAGTGGGCACTCCCACTGAAATCCAGCAGGAGCTTGTGGGGCTCCTGGGCACCAAAGTCCTTATGTGACCATTTCTTCTATGCAGGAAACAGCCTTCTGCTTCCATGACCTTCCCTGAGGTCCAGAGTTGCTAATCAGGGAAGGAAGGGGTTGCAGAGACAAGGGAGGAGTGGCCAAGAAGCAATAGTGGACGCTTGGGGCGGGGTCCTGGCTCCACCTCAAGGGAGGCACAGAACAGTATCTTTGAACTCTTTACAGAACTAAAGCGGTAGTGTTGGCCGCCCTTGTGGCTCAGATGGTAAAGAACCTGCCTGCAATGCAGGAGGCCCGGGTTTGATCCCTGGATCAGGAAGATCCCTTGGAGAAGAGAATGAAAACCCACTCCAGTATTCTTGCCTGGAGAATTCCATGGACAGAGGAGCCTGGAGGGCTACAGTCCATGGGGTCGGACAGTCCAAATAGTCAGACTCGACTGAATGACAAACACACACAAAGTCCAGGCAAGAACACTGGAGTGGGTTGCTATATCCTTCTCCAGGGGATCTTCCCAACCCAGGGATCGAACCCAGGTCTCCTGCACTGCAGGTGGATGCTTTACCACTGAGCTACCTGGAAAGCCCACTTACAGAAGTAAAAGCCCCAATAAAAGGAAGATGAAGTATTTAATGAGGCATTCTTCATTTCAGAAGGAAGGTCACAGCTTGATAACCTCAAGAGCCACAGAAACTCATCAGGAGACCGCCAGATGAAGGGAGTGCACACCCTAATCTGATCAGCAACCCCACCCTTGAACCACTGCTATGGAACTCCCCGCATCCTCCTGGGCTGGGACCCACAGTTTTTGAAGGCACGAGCCTGCTGTGTCCCCATTTGCCCGGCAAATCAATAAAGCTATTCTTTTCTACTTCACTCAAAACTCTGTCTCTGAGATTCAAACTGGCACCTGTGTACAGAGGCCAAGTTTTCGGCATCACCACCGAGCCCATCCAGACCAGTGTTGGGGTAGAGGGAACCTGGGCACCAGGGTCGCCCCAAAGGCTGGCTTCCTGGCTTCACAAAGAAAAGGATGGTTTCCTGGGAAGGACAGATCCTCAAGCAATTAAATCCCCCTCCTCTCATTTGCATTCCTGTCCCTGATCTGTATCAACATCCCCAGGGCAAGACAATCTTGTTTCCCCAACAAAACCGATTATGCACATCAGGCCTAGGGATTAATTACCAGGCACAGGGTAGGGAGCCAATCAGACAGGGTGGGATGGGGGGACAGGAGCAGGAATGGGGGAGAGCCAGGAGAGAGGCTGGAGGCCATCCGGCTTCAGGGGTGGCTGCCTCGGGCTCACTCTTCCACCCGCCCTGGCTGAGACCCGGGCCTCTCTCTCTCTGTGCTCCCCTTTCTCCCCACTTGGCAGTGTCCTGGGGAGGCGGGCCCAGCCAGCCCACAGCACCATGCAGGGACATAGCAGGAAGCGGAGATAAGTCCACACGCCCAGGGGGCCCCACTTCCATGTTCCCCCTGAATTTCCCTCCCGAATAGAATCTATCGATCACTTATGGATCCTGGGTAGTCACATGCCACGGCCCTCTGTTGGACCCAGGCCCTTGCAACAGCTCCCCCGAGACAGCAGCATCTTCTAGTAGGGAAGGGGATCTGGTCACAGCTCACGCTGGCATTGAGCTCCTCTGCCCTAATCATCACCTCCGCTCGTCCAAGGCTGCCTGGACCACCCTATCGGGGCAGCGCCCCCCAGCCCACCCTCCGGTCGTCCTCTGCTGGCTTAGCTGGCAGGGTCTTCTCACCCCAGGGCAAGGCTGCCTTGACTTCCCCCCACCCAACCTCCTGCAGCTTCCACCACCCGAGCCTCCCTGTATCCCTAGCCCAGAGCATCCCTGAACTGCCATCCCAGCCCGCTCCCCACTCAGGTACCCCTGCAGGCCACGGCAGGACCCCAGCAGCCAGGAGAGAAGGGGCGGCGCGCTTGCCTGTACTCCAGGGAGAACCTGGTCAGCTCCCGATTGTTGTGCAGCCACTTGAACTCCAGCGGCCAGCTGCCCTCAGCCATGCACGTGAGCACGAGGCGGTTCCCCTCCAGGTGCACCTGCGTCCGCGCCGGCTCCGTCTTGAAATAGGGGGGCACATCATCTGCGGGGAACAGAGACACCGAGGCGCCGGTTACCACTTCTCACCTGCCTGCAGCCGCTCACCTGGAGCCCGGCCTCTGGGAGGCAGACCCGGCAGGCGCAGCGGGGAATGGGCGAAGGTCCCGTGCCCGGGAAGGGCTGGCACTCAGGTCAGTGTGACTTCAGGGCTCATATGCAGATCGAGTTCTCCCCGCCTGCCTCCTCCCAGAAGCCCCTGGGCCCACCACCTTGGCTGCCACCCCGACGCTCCAGGACTCGTGGTCTCTCCCCCTTTGGGATCCCCATCCATCCGACACCCTTTGCTTCTGGTTTCTCCTTCCAGAGAAGGAGGAAGGGTGGGGGGAGCACTTCTGAACTTTAGCCAAAGGGAAAATAAACATCACATGGAAAGGGGGGGAAAGGGAGACCGGAGCTGACACACACTACTGATACGGTCCGACCGTACAGTGCAGGGAACTCCGCTCAGCACTCTGCAATGACTGACACGGGAACCGAATCTCAGAAAGGCTGGATACATGTATATGTATAACTGATTCACCTTGCGGTGAAGCAGAAGCTAACACAACATTGTAAATCAACTGTACTCCAATAAAAATTAATTTTAAAAGGTAAAAAAAAAAATATCTCAAAGGAAACAGGCATAGGACCCCTGGGCTGGCAGGAGTGGCAGGTGGTGGGGGCGGCCTGAGTCCTGCTTCCCAAGGCTGCAGGAAACCCTTCCAGGTGCCGGGGCGGGGTACCTCTGGTGGGCCCCCCCTCCACCGCCAGGCTGCTTGATCTTCCACCCGAGGTTGTGGGCCAGCCTGCCTCGACCTCCTCACTCACACCAGGTTGGCTGTGGGGCCAGAAGAAGTGCTGCTGCCTGGGCTGTGGGCCTGGGTAGAGCTCTTGCTCTGCTCTTCCCTAGCCCTTTGACCCGACTCAGCCCAGCCAAGCACAAGCCCCCCGCAGCTCCCCTTGACACAGACAGTGCATGCAGGACCCCAGGCTTCAGGGGACCACTTAGACCAAAAGCTGTGGGTGGAAACACAGGCTTTCTGTCTTCCGGCCAGTTGGAAAAGGGGCAGAAGTGAAGTAGACGAAGGGGTTGGCAAAAGAACTGGGAGACACAGCGAGGGGGAGAGGGCCTCTATGCCCATCCTTGAGCAGACCTGTGTTTTAGGGGAGGGGCTGGGCTGGGGGAGGGGCCCGCACTCGAAACAACACAGGGACCAAAGCACCACTAGGTTCTGGGTCGTTCCAGGGGCTTTAACGCCCTCTGACACGCAAGCCCACAGCCAGATAGGATCAAAACCCACCTTTCAGAGAGGGGTTAGAAACCCGCCCGGGGTCACACAGCTGGAAGGCAAGCAGCCAGCCCTGCAGGCTGAGCACTTAACCCTGAACTTGACCATGAAGGTGAAACGTGAATGGAGAGGAAGATGGGTTTAAAGCACCCACAGGCAGACTCAACGCCTTTGCGTCTGAGAGATGGAGGAAGTGAGCTCCAGGAAGCTCTGTTCACCAGCTCATCCAGCGAGCACGCTCTGTGCAGGGGCTTTGATCACCTGCTCTCAGGAATACGGCCCAGGGACCCTGCAGCCCTGAGCTGCAACCAGGGCGAGTCAGGTCCAGGCCTGAAAATGAAAAGTGAAAGAGAAGTCGCACAGGCGTGTCCAACTCTTTGCCACCCCGTGGACTGTAGCCTACCAGGCTCCTCCGTCCATGGGATTCTCCAGGCAAGAGTACTGGAGTGGGTTGCCATTTCCTTCTCCAGGAGATCTTCCAATCGAACCCGGGTCTTCCGCATTCCAGGCAGACGCTTTAACCTCTGAGCCATCAGGGAAGCCCCGCATTGTAGGCAGACGCTTTACCCTCTGAGCCTGCCAGACCCAAATCCAAGCACTTTCCACCCATCACCCTGCCCAAGGGGTGGGCGGTGCGCAAAGCCAGAAAGCTGCTGGCAAATCAGGCACTGGGCACCCGACCTCCAAGCCTTGTGGGAGAGGCGTCCTGGCACCACACCCTGTCTGTGCTCAGCTGCCTGGCTGTGGACACGTATTCACCTCGCTGATTCTCAGTTTCTCCATCAGGAGACACAGGAAGAGAAACAGCCATTGAGATATCTTAAGAGTTAAATGAGGTAGTGTTAGTCACTAAGTCGTGTCCAACTCCTTGCAACTCCATGGACTGTAGCCCACCAGGCTCCTCTGTCCGTGGAATTCTCCAGGCAAGAATACTGGAGTGGGTTGCCATGCCCTTCTCCAGGGGATCTTCCCCACCCAGGGATTGAACATTGCATTGCAGGCAGATTCTTTGCCGCCTGAGCCACCAGGGAAGCCCATTGTTAAATGAGACAACAATTGTGAAAATGCTAGGTCTGTGCCTGGCCTGGAGTAAATGTTGTGCAAATGTTCATTTCTTTTCCAACATCAGAGAATTGGTGTTCCTGCCAGGGAAGCGGGTTCCATCACCCTCGGCGCTGGCTGACGCCCCAGACAGACCTCAGTCTGAGAATTAACGATCCACTAGGAGCCAGATAGTGAAAAACATAAGCACTATTCTTCAGGCCTCAGATATGGGACAAGCCAGAGAAGAGAAAGGGGCACTTGTCGGGTCGGGGAGGCAGTGACTGAAGGGTGAAAGGGAGTGAACCCAGCCGCGGTCTGGCAGTCTGGGGGCAGGGGGGTGCAGGGGCTGGGGGAGCAGGGCCCCTCCTGCGTCCCAGGTGGAATCTTTGGAGGATCAGTGGGGCTTGGAGGCCTGGATCCCCGCTCTATCCTCTCACCCTCAGATTTAACCAGGGTTGGGCATCCTTGGGTTTCAGATAAGTTTCTGCATTTGTGACAAAGCCTTACTCTGAGCTTATGCACAGACGGACAACTCAGGACAAGCCGAATGTCAGCTTGGGGCCCGGGTCCACCAGCTGGCTGCAGAGATTCCCACTCAACCCCAAGGTCTCTCCATCTTCACTAGAGACTGTGGGGAGTCTTCCTGAAACCCCAACCCTGCTACAGACCCTCACTGTGGGGGCCCCTGGAGGGCAGGCTGGGGGGTGGTCTGACGGCGGCTGGAGAGCAGGTGCAGACGTGCAAGGGGCGCACCCTGGACCACTATGCCCCTCAGCATCTCTCTCGGAGCTGACGCTGCTCACTGGCCCGTCTGCCCATCACTCTTAACAATGGTCATGTGAGCACACTGCCTTGAAGACGCTGAAGAGGAGCCTCTCCTAGAGTGTGTCCTGAGGGGGTGTCTGCCACCCCCCGGTCCCCCATTTCTGGGGTCCTCACGCATCTCTGGAGCTGGCGAAGGGCAGAGAGGCAGGCAGGCACTCATTTGCCAAGACAAACGATTCCCCACCCTCGGAGGCAGCCGGCTCCTCTCAGTTTAACAAATGGGCACATTCGCACTTCAAAGGCGCATTCATATTCTCCAGCAGCTTTCAAGAGCCCTTTGAATCGCGTTCTTAAAAACCCTCTGTTAGCTCCTGTCATCCCTCGTTTGTTTTAAAACAATAACGCTCCCAGCCCCCAAAGATCAGATCCCTTGGAGGTGGGCTAACTCAGAGCCAGAGGAGTCGGTGGGGGGGGGGGGGGGTGGGTAGCGGGTGTGTTTGCACACGCATGCGGGCACACACGCCGGCACCCACACCCTGGCCTCCGCCACCCGGATCGCGGGTCATGTGCCCCCCACGTCCGCAGTCGCCAATTCATTCCTCAGGCTCTCCTAGGGGCGCCAGTCTGGAGCCAAATGGCTTCTGCTTGGATGGGCTGATTCCAGAGGCTGCTGGAGATAATGATTTGAGGGAAGAGGGGAGGTGGGGTGTTAGCCTTTCCTGAGAACCTGCTGGGTACCCAGATCAGATCAGCTTCCCTCATTCCAAGTGATCCTAACGAGGCCTCCTGGCTGAGGCCAAGGCTCCCTGCCCCAAGACCCTGAGACGTGGCCACACCTCCTTTTCCCGAAGATGAAAGGCCCCTCATGTCGGGACTCATGTTGGGATACAGGGATCTGGGAGGGAGGCCCACACAGAACTGAGAGCAGGCGTGGTAGTGAGTCCTGCCAGCCTGTTTTCCTAGATGGGTGGGCCCTGCCCCGAAGCAGCGGGCTGGGAGTGTGGGAGCTGTAGCAGAAAAGACTGATGGGAGAAGGATGCTGGTGGGACAGCCTGTGTGTGTGTGTGTGTGTGTGTGTGTCTGTATGTCTTTGAGCATGCGTCTGTATGCATCTTTGTATGTATGTAAGTATGTATTCACGTGTATGTGTCTGTGTGTTCACATGTGTGTCTGGATGACTCTGATTGCATGTGTATCTGTGTCTGAGTGTGTGTGTGTGTGCATGCACGTGCTTATGTGCAGGAACAGATTTCTGCGTCATGACTGCACAGGTGGGTAACACAGATCATTGACCTTGAGCAAATGACTTTGACTTTCTGCACTTCAGTGTCCTTGGCTGTAAACTGGGGATATGTTTGTTGTGAGGCTTTAATTAAAAAACAGAAAGTGCTTAGGGAAGGAAAGTGACTGGAGTGTGCTATGGGAGAGGCAGTTATTACTCGTCTTGATCATACAGGCAGGGGGCAGGCCCCCTGGTGGGAAGAGCTCACACACTCTTGGCGGGGCCGTAGCCTCTCAGCTTAGCTCGGGACTGTGCAGTGCACAACCTGGGCTGCTGTGCCTGACAGCCCTGCTGCCACGTTCTCAGTGGGGAAGGCAGAACGGAGAAGGGCCGGCAGAACCGACGCTCCACAGGCGTCATTCTCGTCCACTCTTCCTCACTTTGAAAACTTACACATGGAAGATTTCTCAAGCGAGACAAAATGATTCAAAAATTCACACTTAAGGAAACCACAAAAGAATAGACAAGAAAATTCTGAAAAAGAACGGCAAGCAGAAGAGATTAGCACACATATCGAACTATATCACAAAGCTGTGATCATTAAAGCAGTGTGTTTTTTTTCAAATGGACTGATGAAGTGATGAACCAGAGAGTCTAGAAATAGACCCCAGTATGTATGGGATATTTGAGAAAGGATTAAAGTAGAATTTCAGGTCAGTGGGGAACAGATCAATTATTCAATAAATGGCCTTGGAGCAACCAGGATGCCATTTGAGGGGAAAAAATCAAGCTGAATCTATTCCTCACACTTAACCACAAAATAAATGCTAAATGGATCAATGTTTTAAACAAAAACAAATGAAATTCTAAAAGAACTAGAAAAAAATCACAGGGGCTTAAAATACACAATCTCAGCAAAGCAAATAATTTGCCAAGTACTTTCTAAGTACTACACAAACTCCAGAAAGTCATAAAAACAGATTGATACCTTCAACTATATAAAAATCTTGCATAGATAGAAAAAAAAATACCCATAAACAAAAAGCAACAAATGACAAACTGGGGGGAAATATTTGCAGCTTCTATCATGGACAAAGAGCTCATTTTCCTGATATAAAAAATATTCTCATAAATCAATAAGAAAAAGAGGAACAAACCAACAGAAAAATGGGCAAAGGATATGAACCGTTCACAGAGAAGCATTACAAATAACTTGGAAACACAGACAAAGATGCTGAACTTTGCGATAAGAGAAAGGCAAGGCAAACTCAATAAGATATTTTTTTTTCCCTATCACTTTGGCCAAGATTTGAAAACACGATAAAACCCTGGGGCTGGCCAGCCTGCGGAGATCCAGGCTTCATGCACACAGCTTGGCAATTCCATGAAAACTAAAAATGCACCCCTCCATTCACCAACTCTTTAGGGAATTTCTCCTTCACACACACACACACACACACACACGCATGGATAAAGTGAGAGCATTGCAAGGGAACGCTGTGTTTTGTAACAGCGAAAGCTTGGAAATGACCCGAGTGTCTGTCAAGAGGGCGCTGCTTAAAGAAATGATTGCACCTCCAAACAGTAGAATTCTCTGCACCGAAAGGCTCTGGGACAAATCCTGAGAGCTACTGTTAAGTGAAAAGAGCAAGGTGTAGAATGGGGTGTGTAATCGGCTATCACTTGGGCAGTTTTTTCTTCAAGGGTAAAAATAGATTTGCTTGTACAGGCACAGGCTTCTTCTAGAGGGTCTCATAAGACACTGGGCTCAGTGACACTTTGGGGAGGAGAACTGGGGGGCTAGGGCTGGGAGGGAGCGGCCCACACTTTTATTCTCTGTCTTTTCGTAACTTTCAGAAAGTGTTTTATTGCTGTTGCTGTTTAGTCGCTAAGTCATGTCCAACTCTTTGCAACTCATGGACTGTAGCCCGCCAGGCTCCTCTGTCCATCTGTCCATGGGATTTCCCAGGCAAGAATACCGGGGTGGGTTGCCATTTCCTCCTCCAGGGGATCTTCCCGACCCGGGGATCGAACCTGCGTCTCTTTCTTGAGCGCATGCTTGGAGATTCTGACAGAGCGCGCAGCTACTCGTATACTTGACCAAAGACGGGTCCTCCTCTGTCGGGGATGGTTGTCCTCTTTGACCGAGTGTGCGGCTTCAGGAGGGATGCATGTAGGGCAGTGAGGGAGGAGGGGGACACGGGCCTAGCCAGCCAGGTCAGCCGAGTCACCCTGGTGATCAGTGGGGTGACGGATGTCGCAACCAGATCACCCTCACACCCCCGAGTCTCTCTCTCCCGGCAGGTAGGTTCTTTACGGCTGAGCTACCAGGGAAGCCCCACTGTGCCCTATAGGTATGGACTATTTGTTTATAATCAGCTGGTAAAGAATCTGCCTGCAATGCGGGAGACCTGGATTCGATCACTGGGTTGGGAAGATCCCCTGGAGAAGGGAAGGGCTACCCACTCCACTATTCTGGCCTGGAGAATTCCATGGACTGTATAGTCCATGGGGTCACAAAGACTCAGACACGACTGAGCGACTTTCACTTTGCATTCACTTATAATCAGATGTATGCGCATAGATGCAAACACGTCTGTGAGTGGAGAGGGTGCGCGGTCACGGGCAGCCCTGCTGGTCATGCAGGAGAGGACAGGTCTTCCGTGTGCCCGGGACTCAGGGGTGGGGAACGGCTTGGGGCGGGGGGGGTCCCTGATCACCAGAGCCTAAGCTTCTTGTCAAGGAAGAGCCACCAACAGAGGCGAACAAGCGGCCTCAGTCCTGGGCTTCCGCCTAGTTCCCCAGAACAGGGGGCCCTGGCCGCCTGTTCTTCCAAATTCCCACTAAACACCCCCATTGTCATTCTTCTACTGCAAGCTCCAGGCGAAATGGTCCCACACAGATGCTTATCGCAACTTTGACCTCTCCCCTCCCTTCAGCCCCTAGCACAATAATGCCATATTTCTCCGGAGCCTACCCCCATGTCTCCTGGGATCTGACCTCCCAGCCAGCTCAGCCCTGGGAACCCCACCTCGCCTGGAGCCAGACCCCTGCTGGCTGGGAGTGCCAGCCAGGGTGAAGGCCTCGACCCGCCACTGATGCTGGTAACTGGCCAAAAGATGCCTGTGTGCGCTCCAGAGCCCACTTCATGGGGCACCAAGCCTGGACCACCCCCTCCCCAGCTCTGAAAGGCCCCACAGCCTCTGCTACTCAGCCATCTCGACTTCTCTGGAAAGCTTGGGGACAGGGTGGACGTTGGGATTCCTGCAAACTTCTCGCCTCACCACCCCCTAGCCTCTGCACTAGGCTAGACTGATCTCCATGGTCCTGGATTGACCTTCGTCCTGGATTGACCTTCGTGGCCTCCTAACAGCCCTCCCCGGATCTGGCTGGAGCCCAGGTCAGAGGAGGTGGAGGCAGGCCCCTCTCCACAAACCCCTCCTCTCCCCACACTTCTATTACTGCTCTCTTGATTTCATGTGATCTCTCGAACTCCCCACAGGTGAAGTGCTTTATGTCCATGGCTTCAGTTAAGACTCACAGGGACTTCTCCAGGCCAGTACTATCTTTGTTCCCATTTTACAGATGAAACTCAGGAACATTCGGTCATACGACCTAGCCACAAAGACATAAACCCAGATCTGGCAGACTCCAGAGTTCGGGATCTTTCTGTAGGTGACATGGGGCTTCCCTATGAGCTGCCCCACTCTTCACACCCCGACCTGTGGCTTCACAGGGGCTAAGTGAGGGCTGGTGGCCTGTCTCAGGGATTGGAAGTCACAAGCAGGGGCTACACTGGCTGTGTGGCAGAGGCGTTACTACCCAGCTTTCAATGTCACGGCTCAGGTCTAGATTGGGGGTGAGGGTGAACCAGGTGGGCTGGCCAGGCATGGGTCCAGAGGATACTGGAAGGATAATAGGGCATGATCACCCCGGGAAGAGTAGTCCACCTAGGGGTGAGCATTATGGAGGGCTTGGCTAGTGTGGTGCGGGCAGGGAAGCCTGGGGATAAGACTTCAAAGGGTCCAGAAGATGAACAGATGTGGGTGGGAGGGGGTCAAGTAAAATGAGGCAGGGGCTGGAGTCCCGGGGGCTTCTTGGGAAGGAAAGGCAGACCTGGGGTCCCCATCTCACAGCTCTGCTCGCCACCCAAGCCCCCAGGCGCACCCTTTCCCAAGGGGCTGGCTTGAAGGTCCCAGTGGGAGACAAAAAGCTGGGTTTAAATGCCCGTTGCTTCGCCAAGTAAAGTGTGGCCTTGAGCACAGTAACCTCCCCAGCCTTACTGGTCTGTTCATGCAAGAGATTCCAACCTCTGCCCCAGAGGCTCCTGGGAGAACTAAGTGAGCCAACGTATGTCAAGTTCAAAACACAGCGCTTGACCCCTATGGATGCTCTTTCTTGCTCTTCAGGCCCCTGGAGGCGATCACAGGAGGAGGAGATGGGGAAATGGGGTCCAGGGGTAATATCACCGTCCCACCTATTTTCCCCTGACTTGGTCGCACCCCCTTATAGAGCCCATTGTCTCCTGAATGTCCCAAGTCTGAGCTTTCAAAATTCAGCTCCCTGGAGGCCCCTTCAAGCTGGCTCAAGAGCCAAGTCTGGCTTCGGGATGGCTTGTTAGGCCCTGAGCAAAGGTTTGGGACCGGGGTAGGAGCAGCTGGAGCTTCTGCACCAGGCCTGCGATGCCTTTTCCTCCGAAACCCAGGTCAGGGAGGTGCTGAGCCTGGGAGCTGCCACGGCGGGGGCTCAGGAGCAGGGAGCTGGGGGCCCCTGAAAGGTGCCATGCAGAAGCCTGTTTGAGCCCCGCCCCCCCTAAGAAATGTTCGGGGTGCACACGCAGCAGGCAGATGCTAGCAGGCAGACAGGGGATGCCAGGCTCCCCAGCTGTTCTCGCACCCTGTGCCTGATACGCCTGCCTGCTCCTGCCCCCCCAGCCAGGGCCTGCCAGCCCCACCAGCCCCTTAGTCTCTCCCCTCCGGCTCCCCTTCCCCTCCCTGCTTCACCCACAAATGAGATGCTAATTTATGCCCCTTTCCTGTCTCCTAGCAGATGCCTGGCCCAGCTCGGCCCGGTGCTGCCTGCATGCCAAGTGCTTCATTAGCCAGGAAAGAAGGCCCTCGCCTTCCTTAATCTAATCCTCATCGGTGACCTTCAGGAAACCGGGTACCTCCTGACGTCGGGGGCCTGGGAGGGCGCGGCAGTCAATTATGCCTCGGCCTCCACAGCTGCAGCCGAATGGATTTCTCGCTCAGAAAAGCGTGTTCAAAAAGCATCTAATGGAACGGATCATCAATTTGTTTGAATACACATCTAATCTGATTAAGGGGGGGGCCCAGCCGCCAGGGCAGCCAGGGCAACCGAGCCTTGACACGGCCCTGGGCAGTGGCGAGCAGGGCGGAGGGGCCCAGCCTGGGGAAAGCGGGGGGTGGGGGGTTTGTGTGTTCCAAGCACCCCGCCTCCATCTTCCCAGCCGGCCGGCCCACTGTACATCAGCCAGAGAGTCTCCCTCTTGCCTGCTCCCTCTTCAGGGCTCAAAGTGACGGGCTTCGTAACTTTCTTCCTGATGTTCAACGCCAGGGCCCCCAGACTTCTGGGGTTACGTCCCTTACGGCAGGTAGGACACAGACAGGAGCCGCACGCGTGGTGACACCCAGGCTCGTGTGTCGTCCATGGGAAGACTGCGGATGGGCCCCTTCGCCTCCCCGGCCCCAGAGCTGGGTGGTGAGTCTGACCTTCAGGAGGCCCCAGAGCCATGAAAAAAAAAAACAAACCAGACACGTGAACTTGCGGTTGAACTTGGCCAGGCCACCTCCTCTTGAGAGCTGATATTCTTCCATGTTCTTCCCACTCTGCAAGTTCTGGACAGTGGGTTACAAGCCGGGCCCTGGCGTGGGGTTACCTGGATCTGAGTCCTGACTCAGCTTGTCATTGTTCAGTCACTCAGTCATGTCGGACTCTTTGCGACCCCATGGACTGAAGCCCACTAGGCTCCTCTGTCCATGGAATTCTCCAGGCAATAATACTGGAGCGGGTTGCCATTTCCTCCTCCAGGGGATCTTCCCAACCCAGGGATCAAACATGGGTCTTCTGCATTGGCAGGTGGGTTCTTTACCACTGAGCCACTTGGGAAGCCCCTTGGCTTGACTACTCTCCAGGTATGGGACCCTGGATGTCTCTCTGTAACCCTTCTGCATCTCAGAGTCTACAATAGAAAAAGGGGATAATAGCAATGCCTACCCCATAGCCTATGGAGAGGGGTAAGCAGTTTGGCCAGTACCTGCACAAAGAGCCTAACAAGGGGAGCTCCTATTATGCCTATTATTACTTGGTGTAACCTCTGCAAACCCATCTCACAGTCGGGGGGCCTCCTGTGGAACCACACGGGTAAATAACACCAGAGCATTCCCAGCCTTGCGTGGAAAAAAGATGGTTCTCATTTCTGATGGGTTTATTCTGCAATTAACAGAGGGGAAGGGAGCCCTGCTATACATTTCAGCTGCAGGGTTCAAAGATTAAACTTATACCATTGATTAGAATGCTTTTATCTAACGGTGCTATTATCATTTCAGTGTATTCAGATTCATTAGAGCTATAAAAACGATGAGAATAAAATTCTCCCTAACTCCTGCAATCCCTCCCAAGAAGCTCCATGATGCCACGTGGAGGACGCTTGTCTTCCCCTGGGTGACCCCGAGGTGACTCACTTGCAGCAATTCTCCTGCTTCACAGCTGGAACTTAAGACAACGCCTCCTGCCCCAGGGTAGGGATGAGGGGCTTGCCAAAACTCAGGTTTAGGGGTCAGCTGCCTGGCCAGGCCCAAAAGACACTTGTCCCACCTGGCATCGGTCACTCCTCCAGCTGCTTCTCTTTAAGGTCCCCTAGCAGATAAGCTCTCTCCATCGCGTGGGTACCACTCTGACCTGCTCCCCTACGTTCTGGTGATGGAGAAACATCCACCTCCCACAGGCCTGGGGAAGCCACATCTTCCGCGGCCAGTGACGCCTCCACCAGACGCAGGGTGCAGAAGGGCTGTGCTGGGAGCAGTGGACAGCAGTCCTAAGCTTCGCGTGGCACACCACCCAAGGGTGATTCCCCTTTCTGCCTGCTTCCTGCCATTGAGAAAAGCCACGACCTCAGGGAAGATGGAGCACTGGGCCTGAGGAAGGGGCGACAGGGAGTGAGGGAAGCTGGTGGGAAATCTGACTTAGCATCAGCACTGATTTCCTAACACGCAGCGGAGAGGGCTGGGCTGGGCAGCTGGCCTCCCTGCTCCCAGATTGGCTCTTCCATCGGTGCTTTCTCCCCGCCTCGCCTTCCCTGGGATAAGGCCGGGGCTGGAGGCAGCTCACTCTTGGGAAAAGGGAAGAGAAGAGGACGTGTTTGTGGCAAGCCTAACACACGCCGAGCTCCCTGTCTTTTCTCATTTAACCCTCACGGCCACCTGGGGGTGGAGGGGCTTATGCTTCCTGCCCCTTTTATGACTCTCATCAGAGGAGACAGGTGACCCAAGCTTCAGAGCCGGGTTTTGAACCCACGGCCACCTGCCCTCTTGCAAGGCCGCGCCAGGATTCCAGGGAAGGAGTCTGCGGCGGGGTCCGGGAGGCGGAGGGAAAAGCAAAGCCGAGCCTGCCTCCGCGCAGAGGCTGCGAGATGGAGCCGCCGCCGGGAAGAGCACGCATTCATCAGGCTGCTGACCCCGGCACACCGGCGCTTTGTGGCGCGTAACAAAGACTGCGGAGCAGAAAATTGGAGTTCAATTTGCCGTCCGTCCCGGGCAGCGTGCAGCCCATTCCAGCCCCTGGCAGGCACCTCCGCGCTTCATCATAAATAATAACACCACGCGGCTCGATGGCCCTTTCAGCGGTTACAGGCCCCGAGCAATTTACAAGCTGGATGATACACGGGGGCCGGCACGCGTCTGCCCGCCGCGCACGTGGCCCCTCCCCAGTCACCCGCGCGAGCACACGTGCAGGCGTCCTGCCTGCCGCCACCGCCGGGGGTCGTGCCCAGTCGGAAGGAAACAGACCCTGGGCTGCCCTGAGCACTTCCCTGGCCTCCTTCTAAGGCCCCGGTCATCAGCAGGAAGCACCCCCCTCCACCACCAGCCTGTTAGGGACCGAGTCCTCGCTGCCCCTGCTGGACCAAGAGGAGGTGTCATCTGTCTGTCTCTTTCCTCCTCTTTCAGAAAGAGACACCACCTGCCAATGCTGGAGACATAAGAGATGTGGGTTCGATCCCTGGGTCAGGAAGATCCCCTGGAGGCGGGCAGGGCAGCCCACTCCACTCTTCTTGCCTGGAGAATCCCATGGACAGAGGAGCCTGGCGGGCTACGGTCCATGAGGTCACACAGAGTCGGACACAATGGAAGCGACTTAGCGCGCACGCACTGGATCTCTGATCCAGCCTGCCTTTGTTCCACAAACTTTCTCTCCTCTAGACCTCACGGGGGAAGGTGGGGGTACAGGAGTCATTGGGACCCACCCCTTCAACCTCCCACTTAACAGAAGAGACACCCAGGGGCCCCACGTCAGTTGCCTCGTGGAGACCAAGCTCGGAGCTCTGGAGAACCAGGTGGAGGAAGCCCCACCCAGGGGCTCGGGTGACCAGCCAGTTTCCTCTAAGCAGGCCCGGGGTCTTTCCAGTAGGCAGGGGCTTTGGGCAGAGCTTGCCAGGGGCTCCAGCCCCCTTTCTCCCTCTTCCCATCAGAGTTGAGCCAATTTCACATGCTGTATGGTTCCATGGGTATGAAACACCCCAGAAGAGGTGAACTCAGAGACAGCACAGAAGCTGGTAGCTGCCAGGTGGTCGGGAGAAAGAGGGTGGGGCGTGATTGCTTAATGGGCAGAGGTGGGTGTCCTAGCTGGGGGATGACAGTGATTCGGAATCAAGTAGAGACGGCAGGTGTCCCACACCGCAAACGCACTCAGTGCCACAGAGCGGCTCCCTCGAAAGCGCTGGTTTTGCCTATGAGTCTTATCTCAGTCGAGAGAAGGCAAGACAGCCTTGTTACAGCGTGTTTCTCTGTCTGTCTCCTTCACTCAGCAACCCCCAGCCCCCCACTGCACCCTCTCTGCCCCCGGTCCCCTGTGTTCCTTGGGGGGAAGGCTGGGGAGGGCTTTGAAGTGCTCTTTCACACCCTAAGAGGTGTGCTGGCTCCTGCCTTCACCTCTTCCCCTGACGGGATGCTCAGGGTCCCTCCCAGTTCAGGGGCCTGCGAGGCCTGCTCTGCGGGTCACAGAGGGTGGACTGGAACTCCAGGAGGTCTCACGGGAACTAGCCTCAAACAAACACCCTCCTCAGCTGCTGCCCAAGCTGATGGGCTGAGTGCACGAGGGCAGGCAGCCTCCGATTTGCAGGTGGACACGGGCTCCCCGCTCTGCGCTTCTGAACTGAGTCAGAAGCTGAGTTTTCTGAGTAGTCACACTTCCTCAGTGCGGGAGGGGAGTCCTGCCTCACCCCGCCTGCTGAGTCTCAGGAGGCTTCACTGGGATCAAACTTAAAGAAAGCAGGCTCAGAGGCCTGGCTGAGTGTTCACTGCCTGGGGCCTGGGGCGGGCCTCGCTCCGAAGGCCTCCCGTGGTCCAATCACCATCCTGGCTCCAGGATGGGCCAGCATCTGGCAGGGTAGGGTCCCTCCCATGTCCAGTGCCTGGGAAGCGGCTGGGGTGGGGTTACAGGTAAGCATCATGAGTGAGTTTTCTCAATGCTCCACAAAACCCAGGGTCGCCAAAAGCCAACAACCCTGAGTGTGAACGGAGGATGAGAAGCGGAGGAGGCAGGCTCAGCCTGAGGTGCAGGAGGTGGGGGATGACGGCCGGGGGCTGTCTGGACCCCCATCCCCCAGGCTGCAGCTGCCCCCTCGGCCCACCTGGCTCTGGCCGGCCTGCGCCTGCTCACATGTGCTGGTAGCAGGTGGCTTTTCCGGATGGCAGCCGGGCTGGCTGGCTCGGAGAAGCTGAGGGACGGAGCCGGCTGAAAGGAGGGGAGTGGAGGGGAGGGGCAGAGACAGGCAGCAGCCCCCCACCCCGTCCCGGGGGGCTGCATTCATTACCCTTGCCGGGATCCAGCCGGGACTCCCCGCCCCGCCTCTCCATTCTGTCCCTTTGAAAGCCCAGCACCCATCTGTCGTGTGTTAGAGGCAGCCAAGCCGGAGGCTGCAGGCGGGGGTGAGGGTGTCTGCCTGCCGCTGTTGATCCTGATGGTCACCGGCCCAGGGGAGGTCGGGGGGCGGCCTCTCCCCTCAGCAGCAGCCCCTCCTGCTCTCGCTCCCGACGCCATGTCCCCAGATCTCAGTAGGCTCCACAGCCCTCTCTGGACGAGCCTGGGCCTTGGCAGCTGATGCCAGCGGCAAACGAGAGAGAGAGACAGGGATGCAGCAAAGTCATGCTAATGAGACGCAGGCCAGGTTTACCGAGAGTACCTCCACCTCCACGGGAGCCGCAGTCCATGTCACGATGGGGTTTGTGTTCCTAGCGCTGGTCCCCAGCCCTCCTGTGTGAGGGACGAGGCATGGGGGTGCTGCTGAGGCTGGACCTCAGACAGAGCCCTGAAAGCTGCAGCCCAGCCCGTCCCAGCTCTGTCTGTGGCCTCTCACGGGCTCCACGCACCCCAAACTGGAAGAAGCATCTCTCGAACTCCCCTGGTCCAACCCCTTTTGTTGGCAGATGGTGAAACTGAGGCTCAGGGATTTCAGTTAAGGTCCAGCTTTTCTGATACCAAGTCACTCTGCCTCATTTGATAGCTCTTGGCCTCATTTCTTCCATCTATAAAATGGGCACAAGGGCTTCACAGATGTCCACTGCCCTCTTTGCAAGTTTAACTCCTAGACGGAGCAAGGTCTGGGTGCTTTGGAAAGTTCTTCATGTGTTTCCGACACACTCCCTGTTATGGCTTGAATGACGTCTTCTCAAAGATACACTGAAGTCCTAACCCAGTGCTGCGTTCAGTCACTTCAGGCGTGTCCGACTCTGTGACCCCACGGACTATAGTCTCCAGGCTCCTCTGTCCATGAGATTCTCCAGTCAAGAATACTGAAGTGGGTTGCCATGCCCTCCTCCAGGGGACCTTCCCAACCCAGGGATTGAACCCAGGTCTCCCACATTGCAGGCGATTCTTAACTGAGCCACCAGGGAAGCCCAAGAACACTGGAGTGCGCTGCCATGCCCTCTTCCAGGGGATCTTCCGTTTCTGATACACGCCCTCTTGTGGCTTGAACTACGTCCCCCCAAAGATACACCGATGTCCTAACCGTGGTACCTGTGAATGTAACCCTAGTGGGAAATACAGTCTCTTTTCGGTGGGGGAGGAGGGGAATACAGCCTTGGCAGGTGGGATCAAGTGATGATGAGGCGATCAGAGTAGGGCCCCCCTCCGATATGACCGACACCCAGGGTGAGCGAGCCAGGGGAAAAACAGGCATGTGACGCCAATGCAGAGACCGGAGGGAAGCCTTGATGAGCCTGGATAAGAGGAACGCTCGGGACACCGGGTGCTGGAGGAGGGAGGGAGCTGGGGAGGGCTGGCCCCGACAGCCTTCAGAGAGCGCGGCCCTCAGAACCGAGACCGCAGAGGCTGCTGCTGCATTAAAGCACCTAGCTGCTGGCGCGTGGTTTTGACAGCCCTCAGGACCCGGAGCGGCGGGATGGGAAGGGACGTGGGAGGGATGTTCAAGT
This sequence comes from Bubalus bubalis, assembly GCF_019923935.1. NCBI lineage: Eukaryota > Metazoa > Chordata > Mammalia > Artiodactyla > Bovidae > Bubalus > Bubalus bubalis. Next base: position 5,564,927 of record NC_059159.1, read on the forward strand.
GGGAGGGGACATGGGTAAATATGAGTGGTTCATGTTGATGGCTGGTAGAAGCCAACATAAAACTGTAAAGCAATTATCCTTTAAGTAAATAAATAAATAATAAGGGACTTCCCTGGGGGTCCAGTGGTTAAGACTCTGCCTTGCAGTGCAAGGGGTGTGGGTTTGATTCCTGGTTGGGCTTCCCTGGTGGCTCAGCTGGTAAAGGATCCGACTGCGGTGCAGGAGACCTGGGTTGGATCTCTGGGTTGGGAAGATCCCCTGGAGAAGGATATAGGCTATATAGGCTACCCACTCCAGTATTCTGACCTGGAGTTCCATGGACTGCATGGTCCATGGGGTCTCAAAGAGTCAGACATGACCGAGTGCCTTTCACTTTCTCTCACTTGAGGAACTAAGATCGCACATGTGTGTGGCCCAGCCAAAAATTAAAAAAAAAAAAAGCCAGCATGGAGCAGAGCCCCCAACTCTATGGAGTTTTCACAGTGGCTCCCTCAGAGAAGCGAGCCCCTCCTTCGTGCTCACTGAGCCTCCCCAGGAAGCCCCTGGGGTCCCCCATCTTCTGCTGTGAGGGCACACGTCTCAGCCGTTTCTGTGCCCTTGGTCCCTTCCCTGGCTGCTGGCACAGAACAGAAACCCACCACCAAATGGAGGAAGAGAGAAAGCAGGTCTCCTGTTTCCAGAGGCCCCTGCTATAATTTCTGACCACCCTGCCTCCGACGCATCACGTCCTGTCCTTGGCATCAGCCCCCATGTGCCCTCCTGGCCCCAGCCTCGTGCCAGCTGCCCTGCGGCGGGGCCCCAGCTCCGCTGATGGTGACTGACGTGCCAGGAAGCCCGGGGCGGCAGGACCGGCTTGTTGGCAAGAGGCAGTGGAGTGACAGGCAGCCCCACGTGGCCTTTCCAGCTCACTCCCCGGAAGCCCAGCCTTTCTGGGAAGGAGAGCGGGGTGGCCCCCACCCCAGCCACCCATGCATGTGGCTGCCCCCCTTCCTTCGTCCTTCCTGGGACCAAAGCCCCAAGCCTCCCCCCTGGGGCCCAACCAAGGGCAGGACGTTTAGCTCTCCCGGGCTCAGGAAGCAGATACAGTGTTCCTTGCACTCCCCATTTTCCTGCGGCGTTTAGTCGCTTCAGTCGTGTCCGACTCTTCGCGACCCCACGGGCTGTAGCCCATGAGGATCCACTGTCTGTGAAACTCTCCAGGCAACAACACTGGAGTGGGGAGCCATTCCCTTCTCCAGGGGATCTTCCCGACCCAGGGATCGAACCTGTGTCTCCTGCATTGACAGGTGAATTCTTTACCACTGAACCACCATGGAAGCCCCCTTTTCCTGCAGGGAAGCCCCCAACTGGAGACAGTGATCTAGGAGTCACACCCTTACTGCCCTCTCCCCTCTGGCTCGACTCTCCACCCCAACCCAGCCAGGGTCCCACATCCCTGGAGTCAGCCTCCGTCCACAGCTACGAGGACCAGGTGTCTCTGTGTGTGATCCCTAATCCCACGGAGACATGGCAATCCCATTGCACAGAGAGGGAAACTGTCACTCCAAGTCACAGAGTGTCTTAGCCCAGGCCACACGGGCGGTCGGTGCAGGCACTGGGAGGGGGACACAAGGTGGTCTGTCCGCAAAGCCCACATTCCTTTTATCGTGACACCTGAAGCAGGCTGCAGAGGTGAGGGAATGGAGTCTGGGCACTCTGTTGGTGACCACCTGCACGTCCCAGGGAAGCAGGGATGAGAGTCACAGCTCCTGCCATGAGCACAGCGCTCCCGTGGACAGGGGCTGGACTACAAAACCGTCACACACGGCACGTGGTCGGGGCAATCAGCAGACCCGCTTCCCCAGGACCTGCATGACCTCAGGCAGGCCGGGCTGGTTCTTCAGACCTCAGTCTCCCTTTGGGTCATGGCCAAGGTCATCTCTGCTTATTGTTCCCTGGGTCGGGGGGCGAGGTGTCATTGAGGGCTGGCCCTTGAGAGAAGAATTTGGGATGGGCGAGGGTCCTGTCTCCAGCAGGGTGAGACCCAGGAGAGGTGCTCATGGCGAGCTGACATAGGAGTGGGTGGGCTCTAGAAGTTGCTCTCCAAGGGCTGAGGCCAGGAGGGTCCTGGGAGACCTCAGCTGCACCGGTGCGTGGGGAGCAGAGGGCCACTTGGGAGCTGTGGCTTGGTGGTGGGTAAACCCAGTGTGGGAAATGGGGGTGGGTTTACAGGAAGGCTACCAGCTACCGGAAAGGACAATAAATTAATAGAACAGGGCTGTTTGGCTGGTGACAAGGGATAAAACATGTGGTCCAAAGAAGCCCCATGGGAGCCTGTCACAAGGATGAATGAGAAGGGAGATGGGGAGGGAGCTGGGAAGAGGCTCACGGAGGCCAAGGAGGCACAGGGCCCCTGACCTTCCTGTCACCCTCCTGACTTTCACCATCCCCCTTCGCTTCCCTCAACTCAACACACAGCATCAGGCCCAGAGCATCCTCTCCAGACAGCCCATCCTGTCCTAGAACCTGCTCCTCCCGGCTTTCACTGGCCCTTCCAGCCCACTGCCCATGCAGGCCCCCTCCTCCCCGCTGGAGGTTTTGAGCCCTGGATGCCCGTCTCACGCAGAGGCTCTCAGTTGTAATCCAGGGTATGCATTTCATTCCTTCATCCCTTCACTCAACTTGCTAATTCAGCAAGTTTTATTGAGCACCTACTGTATGCGGGAGGTGACACAATGAGCCGGAAGAAAACCTCTGCCCTCCGGCTGCTCACAGGCTCACGGGGAGATGGGGAAGCCCTGTGATGGTGGAGGGAAGCCGGTGACACATGGCTGGGCCTGGAGGGACCAGCAGGAAAGATGGGACCTGCATTGGGCTGAGGAAGGCTGTCTTGGGCAGAGGGTGGGGTGTGCAGAAGCCAGGAGGCATGAGGCAGCAGCGGCTTCTGGGGACTTCAGGTGATTCCATACGACGAAGATGGAGGGTGAAGGATGGTGGCTGCCGGGCATGAGAACTGAAGCGTGGCTGGCCCAGCGGCCACAGGCGCAATCTGCAGGCTAAACTTGGCTTCAAGCCCTGGCTTCTCCAATGAGGAGCTGCACAACCTTGGACAAGCCACTCAAGCCTTCTGAGCTGATTTCTTCATTGGAGGAGAACGAGGTGAAGATCATAGCTCCTGCCTCGCAGAACCGGGGTAAGGAAAACACGAGAAAATGCAGAGGCATCTCCTAGCCGGGTTTTTGAATACATGATTTGGGAGGGTCGGGGTCTCAGAGAATAAAGGGGCTAATGGACTGTGCTCAGGAGTTCGGAGGTCAGTTTCTGAGTGTGCGTGTTGTGTGTATGTGCACACATGTGCGTGCATCCTGGGGGCTTGTTAGGGTGGTAGGGCCAGCCCAAGCTCCATCTCTAGCCTCTCCCAAGTCTAGTCCCGTTTTGTTCCCTGGATCCCAGAGGAGAGTCCAACACAGTTCAAGAAGACGAAGAAGCTGGGAATGGTGTGGAGCAACCCTTAGAAAGGTTGGAATAAAGGACACACACCTTCTCAAGGTCATGACTCATCTCACCGACCCTTCCGCTCAGCGAACACCAATTACAGGAGAGGCCCCGGAACACAAAGACAGACATGCGGCCCCACTGGGAGGCCCTGCAGGCTGGCTGCAGAGATAGCATTCCGGCGGGTGAGGCGTCTCGGAGTACCGCAAGCGGCGGGCATGGGGACCAGGTCCCGTGGGTTCTGGGGGCGGAGGGGGGGCGCTGAGGATTACTGGGGCAGTCGGGGATCCTTGTGAGTCATTCTCTCATGGGTGAGTCCAGCGGCTCTGGACTGTCAGCTCTGCACTGGGCACCTCGTGACACCCTGGGACAGAGTGGGGACCAAGACCACGCAGTCTCAGAGCTCATGAAGTGACTGCTGTACCTTCCCTGTCCCTCCTGCAGGGCAGGAACGGAAGGAGGTAAAAGCAGGTGCCAAGAGTCCATCGGGGCAACTTCCCTGAAGGTCCAGCAGCTAAGACTCTGCACTCCCAATGCATGGGGCCCAGGTTCAACCCCTGTTCAGGGAATTAAATCCCATAAGCCACAAGTAAGAGTTTGCATGCTACAACTGTAGATCGGACGTGCCATGACTAAGACCCACCACAACCAAATAAATAAATATTTTTTTAAAAAGAGTCCATCAGGGGCTACTGCTGGGGATTCCAGAGAGACACAATCTCCAGGGAGCAATACCTCCTTCTGGAGACTTCACTGTCTTTCATTTCTGGGGGAAAAGTACTTCCCTGCCCAGAGAGAGCGAGAGAGGATGCTGAGAAGAGAGGTGGCTTTAGCTTGGGCCCTGGTGGTGGTGAAACTGAGCAGGACCCCATGTGGCTCCTGGGCACGGCAGCCTTCCCACGTCCCCTGTTCCCTGTTTGTAGGGAACGGACTCCACACTCCACGAGTTTCCCTGAGTCCCACAGAGAAGATTCCAGAGGCGGGTGGTCAGGGAAGGGCGTGGACGCAGAGACAAGGGAAGATCAGCCAGGGAAGAGCAGTTCAGCTTCGGGGCGGGTCTGGTCTGCCTCAAGGGATACACACGACAGGAGCTTTGAGCTCTTTATGGAACAGAAACCCCCAACAAGCGAAAGATGTCAGCGATCTTTATTCCGGGGGAGACTGGTACTCATGCTCAGTCACCAAGTCGAGTCCTCCTCTTTGCAACCTGTAGTCCACCAGGCTCCTCTGTCCATGGGATTTCCCAGGCAAGAATACTGCAGGGGGTTGCCATTTCCTCCTCCAGGGGATCTTCCCAATTCCGGGACTAAACCCACGTCTCCTGCACTGGCAGGAAGATTCGTTACTGCTGAGCAACCAGGGAAGCAGGGAAGGCCATCTGAGGCCAGATGAAAGGCCAGAGAAGCCATCAAGAGCTCACCTGAGGCCAGATGAAAGGAGCGCAGACTCTGCACACACCCCAGTCTTCCCAGCAGCCCCAGCCTTGGACCACCGCTATAAACCACCCCACAAACCCCCCTGGGTTGGGATACACAGTTTTTTGAGTCCGCTGTGTCCCCCTCTGTCTGGCAAAGCAATAAAGCTATGCTTTTCTGCTTTGCCCCAGACTCTGTCTCCGAGATTAGATTTGGCGCCAGTGCACCGAGGTCAAGCTTTCAGCATCAGTTGCTGTCGGGGCGCAGAGAAGTATGGGGACTTGGGAGCTATTCTGGAGACAGATGGAGAAGGTTCCTTGTAGGATCGGAAGTGGGGGCTTGTCCGAGGGAGAAGGTCAGCGGTGATGGTTCCTGAGACTCAAACCCTGGAGGAGAGTTGGTTTGGGAGAAAATGCTGAGACTAGTTCTAGGTGTATGTGGGTGTCCAGGTGGTGTCCAGGTCTGGGATCTGGGGCTGGAGAAGGGGCGTCGAGGATGCAGCAGACAGAAACAGGAGCGCCACGACGAAGGGGTTCTGACTACTGCCGAGCACAGCTCCAAAGCCTCAGGGGGCTCTCTGCGTGCTCTGGGTCCCACAGCCCCCTTGACGGTCTGGGCACGTGTCGAGAGAGCACTGCCTCGCGTGAAGTGCCTGCTTCGTGCCAGGCTGTCCCGGGGCCTCCGAGACCCGTCTCACCACGTCCGCACGGCAGCCTTCAAGGTCATCGCTGCCCTTCCAGCAGAGGGGGACGCAGCCGGGCAGTGAGGCTGAGGGTGTGCCCAAGGTCACGTGGGTGTGAGCGGCAGAGGCGGGACTCACACCCACGCTGGCTGAGTCTAATGCCCAGACTGGGTCCCAAGGCAGCCTCCCGCCTCGTCAAGCGCGAGGTCAACCGGGGCTGTCTGCATTGTGTTCTCCCAGGAGGGTTTAAGAATCAGGAGGTGTAACTGAGCACCTCTGGTGGCTCAGTGGTAAAGAATCCATCTGCCAATGAAGGAGACCTGGGTTCGATCCCTGAGTCGGGAAGATCCCCTGGAGAAGGGCATGGTGACCCACTCCAGTATTCTTGCCTGGGAAATCCCAGGGACAGGGGAGCCTGGCGGGCTGCAGTCCATGGGGTCGCCGAGTCAGACATGACTTATCGACTAAACAACTGAACTCCAGCCCCCCCGGAAGGGCAGAGCTTAGGGCTCACAGACCCAGGACCTCCCAGCTGCCGGGCAGCTACGGCATCACCCCTCTTCTTCCAAAAGAGTCCAGGGGAAGGCCCCTCTGTCTCTCCCCCATCCTGCTCTGTCTCTCCCCCATCCTGCTCTGTCTCCCTCTGTGGCTGTGTCCACCCATCCCCCATCTGTCCCCCGCGTCTGTGACTCCTGGACACTGCGGAGCCACCATCCGCAACGGCAGGTCAATCTCTCTGTGGCTCATCCACTCAAAACACATCATTTACCCCCTCAAGGTCAAAGCGTTTATTTCCGGGTGAGAAGAGGGCTAAGAGAAGAGTCCCTCCAGCCATATCCTGTCCCAGATAATGTATGGACCGACCAGCACATCCACCTGCTCTGCAGTGAGGCACAGACTCAGGAGGCGGCAGGTGAAGGGGCTGCCTCACCCTTGCACCTCTGCCTCCTCTGGGGCCCCTGAACTCTCCCCAATTTCTGCAGCCCCCTCGGGTGGTTCCCTCTCGAAAATGTGTGTGTTAGTCACTCAGTCGGGTCTGACTCTTTGATACCCCATGGACTGTAGCCTGAGAGGCTCCTCTGTCATGGGGTTCTCCAGGCAGGAATACTGGAGTGGGTTTCCATTTCTTCCTCCAGGGGATCTTCCTGACCCAGGGTTTGAGCCCACGTCTCTCGCATTGAAGGCAGATGCTTTACCGTCTGAGCCCCCTTGGAAGCCCTCTCACGCTCATGGACCCTGAGTATCTCTTTTCTCTCTTCTTTCTTGAGTCTTCTTATATACTTTTGGCCACTTAAGCCTTCTGTAAGTATCTCCTTTGGGGAGACTTGACTCTCTTTTTATTTTTCATTTTCTCCTGTTGTTGCTGTTGTCCCACACAGCTTGTGGGATCCTAGTTCCCCAACCAGGGATCAAATCCGTGGCTCCCTGCAGTGAAAGCCAGACTGGACTGCCAGAGAAGCCCCTTGGCTCTCTTTTTAGTCATAGGGAGAAAATATTTCTCAGTCCAGAAGAAAGATGATTCTGGGGAGAGGAGGGCTGGATTAGCTTGTATTGAAAAGCTCTTATGAGCTGGCAGCAGGGTGCCCTGTTAATGAGTGACTGGGATGGGGGCACTGAGCTTTAGCAGAGGGCAGCCCGTGCTGGATGAGGAGGGATTGCCTTTGGCCCGTTGCCACTGCTGGGAGCTGGAGGCTTTGGAAAATCCACTCCAGCTCCTCAGGCCTTGATTTTCTAGTCAGAAACTGGAGGGAGCAACGTCCAGATGAACGGTGGTGTGGTCATTAAACAGGATAGGTTAGGGAGCTGACTTAGAGAAGGCTTTTAATATAAGGGAGCGAGGTAGGCTGGTGTACTTGGTTGAACAGGATCCCCCTTGCATCCAAATTCATGGCCTCCAGGAGTCTCAGACCACTACCTTCACTTGGAAATAGGGTCTTTGAAGATGGAATTAGATAAGATGAGATCATCGGACAAGGCGATGGCACCCCACTCCAGTACTCTTGCCTGGAAAATCCCATGGGTGGTGGAGCCTGGTAGGCCGCAGTCCATGGGGTCGCTAAGAGTCAGACACGACTGAGCGACTTCACTTTTACTTTTCACTTTCATGCATTGGAGAAGGAAATGGCAATCCACTCTAGTGTTCTTGCCTGGAGAATCCCAGGGACGGCAGAGCCTGGTGGGCTTCCGTCTGTGGGGTCCCACAGAGTCAGACATGACTGAAGGGACTTAGCAAGATGAGATCATACTGGAGTAATTCGTGTGTGCTAAGTCTCTTCAGTCGTGTCCAACTCTTTGTGACCCTGTGGACTGTAGCCCGCCAGGCTCCTCCATCCATGGAATTTTCCAGGCAAGAGTATTGGAGTGGGCTGCCATTTCCTTCTCCAGGGGATCTTCCCAACCCAAGGATCAAACCGGGGCTTCTAGCATTGCAGGCAGATTCTTTACCATCTGGACCGTGGGCAAGATAGGATAGAAGCCTCCGTAATGCTGGACTGTTCCCATCTGCCTGTGGGGCTTGTGAAGCTCAGTGTGGAGGGCGAGGGCCAGACCCTTCCGTCCACCCCCGCGTTGGACCAATACTTAAAGGCAGGGGGAAGCACGTTTCTTCACACTTTGCTCCAACTTCTTATTTCACTTCCGGTGTCCTCTTTTTTCTCTACAGGATCCATGGAACACAAACGACCCCATAAACAGGTGTAGGGATAAGTTTAGGGATAAGCTTGGGATGGATCTTGTCCCTGGTGGAGCCTAGACTGCTGGTTGGATGGAAGCAATTATGTAAGAACTGCATCCCCATTGGCTCATCTTAAATTCTGTCTTGGTCTTACTTTCACCTCCCTGCCTCTAACCTTGTGTCCACTGGGAGTCTTAACAAACGTCACAGCACCATATAACATTTTAGGAGGAAACCAATTTGGGCGAAGGCTGGTGGGAATGCCAACCCCTTGTGATGCCTACAAAGCTTCCAGCTAAAAGCCCACGGGGAAACGTAGCCCCTTCTGTCTTCCCTTACAAGAGGCTCCAATTTCTCCTAATTATCAGTTCCAAGAGACATTACTTTGCCAACAAAGGTCTGTCTAGTCAAGGCTATGGTTTTTCCTGTGGTCATGTATGGATGTGAGAATTGGACTGTGAAGAAAGCTGAGTGCCAAAGAATTGATGCTTTTGAACTGTGGTGTTGGAGAAGACTCTTGAGAGTCCCTTGGACTGCAAGGAGATCCAACCAGTCCATTCTGAAGGAGATCAGCCCTGGGTGTTCTTTGGAAGGAATGATGCTAAAGCTGAAACTCCAGTACTTTGGCCACCTCATGCGAAGAGTTGACTCATTGGAAAAGACTCTGATGCTGCGAGGGATTGGGGGCAGGAGAAGGGGACGACAGAGGATGAGATGGCTGGATGGCATCACCGACTCGATTGACATGGGTTTGGGTGAACTCTGGGAGTTGGTGATGGACAGGGAGGCCTGGCATGCTGCAGTTCATGGGGTCACAAAGAGTTGGACACGACTGAGCGACTGAACTGAACTGAAGAAGGCTTATGGGGTGTCTGGCCAGCCGACCACCCCTGAAACCCTCTAAACTGGGTTGCCCGTCGCCTGCTCCAGGTTCTTCTCTCGCCTCTCTGCCTCCCGGGTCTGCTCTTCTTAGTCCCCAGGCTCTGAAATGCGGGTGTTTCCTGGTTCCTGTTCTCAGCCTTCTCACAGCCACACTTTTCCTTTGGTAAGAAGATCCACCTTTTTTTTTTTTTTTTTTCCTGCCGTCAGCTATTGCTTAGATAGCTGATGCCTCCCAGATCTTTCACCCTCATCTCTTGCCTGAATGAACTGACCTGATTTTGACAGCTGCCAGGCTGTAAGGTGTTCCCAGGTGGCGCTAGTGGTAAAGAACCCGCCTGCCAATGCAAAGGACATGAGAGACATGGGTTTGATCTCTGGGTCAGGAAGATCCCCTGGAGAAGGAAACGGCAACCCACTCCAGGATTCTTGCCTGGAGAATCCCAGGGACGAGGGAGCCTGGTGGGCTGCCGTCTATGGGGTTGCACAGAGTCGGACACGACTGAAGCGACTTAGCAGCAGCAGCAGCAGCAAAGCAACTTAGCACTTACCCACAGGCTTGTAAAAGTCAAAAGACCCAAAGCTGAACTCAGGTCTCTGCAAGTTTGTACAATTCTCCTAATTCTCCAGCACATTTAGTAGCGTTTGTCCCCCATCCGAGCCACAGACAGCGGTGCCCATCCGTGGCTCCCGCATCCCATCACCCATCTAACTATCCCTCAAATCCACAAGACGCCTCTGCCCCTTCTCCCTTCGTCTCTGCTCCAGGCTTCATCTGCCCATCCCTGGCTGGCCTCCTGGCCTCCAGTCATTAGCTCGAGCTCCTTAATTAAAGGGATTTCCAATTACGCGCTTCCTGCTATAATTCCTTCCGTGGCACCCCGTCGCCAATAGATAAAATACTCCCTAATGAGGATTGCTGTTGTTTAGTCGCTACGTCGTGCCTGGTTCTTTCGCGACCCCACCGACTGTAGCCCGCCAGGCTCCTCTGTCCATCAGATTCCCCAGACAAGAATAGTGGACTGGGTTGTCATTTCCTCCTCCAGGGGATCTTCCCAACCCAGGGCTTGAACCCATGTCTCCTGCACTGCAGGCCGACTCTTTACTGCTGAGCCACCAGGGAAGCCCTTAATGAGGAATACAGAACCCTTCTGTCACTGAACCAGAAACGTGATGAATGTTCTGGAAATACTGGTGAGATGGAAGAAGCCAGCAGCTGTGGCTTCCTACCCACCTCCCCACACACAGCCTGATCCCCAGGGTCTGCTCCTGTTGACGCACCACGTGGCTTCCCCACCACCTCCCCTGGGCACTGCGGCCTGAGCCCCAGGGCCGGGGGATACACGCCTCCATCTCTGCGTTGCCACCTCCATCGAGTCACCTTCGAGTGATCTCTTACGCATTTTTCTCTCTGTCTGGACCAGGGTTCTCAACTGGTGGGGAGTCAGGGGGAACACCTCCCCAGGGGACACGTGATGCTGTCTGGAGATGTTTCTGGTTGTCATGAGTGCAGTGGGTGTGGAACAGTATTAAGATCTAGTGGGGTGACCCAAAGACTCTGTGATGCTCCATATAATACTCAGGACTGCCCCACGACGAGGAACGATCCAGCTCCAAATGCCAACAGCGAGGGGTCCTGGTCCAGACTTGGGCTGGGTTCTCTTCCACGTGTTCCTGTGCTCGGGGGCCCACCTGGGTGCCGCACGCTGGTGCAGTGAACATCCCGGCGCTCTGCCCCAGCCCCAGAGCGGGAGCCAACTGCTTCCCCCGACAGGAGGCCTGGGCCCCGGAGGAAGGCTGCTGGCCATCTCCCAGCCCCAGAGTCAGGTGCTGGGGAGGGAGGGAGCCCCCGGGAGCCCTGCCTTCCGGGAGAAGCAGCACCTCCAGGAGCCCAAGCGGAATCCACCAGCCTAACAAGCTGCCAGGACTGGGGTAACACTGCCAGACATGGAACCGCCCTTCTTACCCGCCCTTCTTACCCGCAAGGGTGCCAGGCTGGCGAGACAATAGGTCTGTTAATTAGGCTACAACGGCAGCCCCGGGGGACGGTTTCTCTGAGGGAAGACGAGGCCGGGGCTCCCTCTTGCAGTGTTGCAGGTGGAGCCCAATGCTCAGCTTTGTTGTTTTCCAGAGAAGGAAGACGTCTGCCTGGCACTGGAGCGGCAGCGTGGGGTGTCGGAGGCCTGCTCCCCGCCCCAGGCTGCCCCAGCCCAGGGAGTTCTCTGTGGCCTCAAGCCCACCAGTTGGCCCAGATGAGCACTTAAGACATTTAATAAAGAGGGGCTGGGGCTTCCCTGGTGGCTCAGACAGTAAAGAATCCACCTGCCTATTCAGGAGACCCAGTTCGATCCCTGGGTTAGGAAGATCTGGAGGAGGAAATGGCACCCCACTCCAGTATTCTTTGCCTGGAGAATCCCATGGACAGAGGAGCCTGGCGGGCTACAGTCCATGGGTCTCAAAGTGTAGGACACGACTGAGTGACTAAGCGTGCTCCTGTGCAGTAAAGAAGGGCATGAACATGAGCGGGCCTCCTCTCCCCTTTCAGGGTCCCCCCCTGGTCCTCCCTCGCCATTTCCCTGGATGCTCCGTCTCTCTCTCCTGTCTCTCTTGGGGCTGCTCCCTCCAGCCCTCCCCACAGCCGGATGCTGGCAGAGGAGCGCTTAGCCGCCCCAGACACACAGAAGTCCTCCTTTCTGAGTCCCCTTGAGTTGGGGTTGCTGACGGGGTCGTGCCAGCCACTGCATCCCAACCCACTTCCTCAGTATCTCCGGTCCTGCAGCCCTGGAAGCACAGATGCCGGCAGCCTGTCTGGTCATCGGTCAGTGGCCGGTGATACAGGTGTGTGTGCCCCCAGCGAGAGTGGAAACAGTCTGGGAAACCGCAAGGCCCTGGACACAGGCCCCAAGGCCCTTAGGACACATCCTAGCTTGGGATCCACCGTGGTCCCTGCAGTCATATCCGTGGCGGCTCCCCTTTGCTTACAAAACTCCCTTCCCAAGGTGCTCTGTGCTGCCACGTGGACTCCCCCGGCTACGTTGGTGGAGAGTGTCAGGGACACAGACCGGCCCCCCAGGCACCAACAGGCACCCTCTCTGCAGACCCCACCGGGGCACCTGGCACCAGCAGGCACCGCCCGGCCCCCTCGCCTCCTCCAGCCTGCCCTCCACTCCAGCTCCTCCAAGGAAGTGCCTCTTTTTGAGACTCTGCCCCAGAAGAAGGGTCATTACTGCTAATGCCTTTTCTCCCCCATCTGTTGTGACTGTTTACACTCCACTTGCTAATTAGAGACTAATTAGCTGGTGCTGAAATTCATCACTTTCCAAACACAACACAGCGTCAGGAAGAGCACAGCGATGCGGGCAACATCTGCACCTCTGCTTGGAGCCAAGGTGGTCCTGTTCCCCGCTCTGCTCTTCTCGGCCCCTCCTCCCCCCCCTCCCCCCTCCGCCTCCTTCTTCCTTACGGTCCTCCCTTCCCCTCCTCTTCCTCACCTTCCTCTTTCTCCCCCTCCCCCCACCCCCATCCTTCCAACAAGCCCCCTGAGGGGCTGGGGATACCTGCTCCTGTATTCAGTACCACCGGCATAGCACAGTGCGGTGCAGGGCTCCTGACAAAGACCCCAGGACTCCTCTCTGATGGAGAGAAGGCGGGCATGAATGAATGAATGAATGAATGGGGGCCGAAGAGGAGCTGCGGCCAGAGAACAGGGGAGCAGAACCCCCTCCCCCGCGAGCAGCCAGCAAGAAGCTGCTGTGACTCCGTGGACAGTGACGCTGGACAGGGCATGGACCTGGGGAAGAGCATCCCTGAGGGGCGGCCAGTGCGGGAGGGATGCTCCGGGCTGGGGACCCAGACTCTGGAAGGCCTCTGGGGGTCCTGCGTGTGGGCACAGGGGTAGAGGGCGGCAGAGGGAGGATAGATGGACAGATGGAAAGATGGAAATAAGATTCAGTTGCAAAAGCAGGACAGCGGACAGACAGAAGCCCAGAGAGAAGGAACGGAGCCTGGGGCGGCGGGGTCCGAGGGGAGGCTGCTGCAGGGAGGAGTGGAGGCCCCGGCTTGGGGTGAGGACGCCTGATTGCATCTCCGCGGCCCCCGGGGCGGCCTTGATTGAAACCATCCATTTGCATGACTGCTGGGAGCAGAGAGGGCCAAGCGCTGACCTCTCTCCCTCTCTCATCTCAGAGCGCGAGGCTACTGTTCCCCAAGCTCCCTCTCTGCAATGTGGCGTGGGCAGGGGGGCAGAGAGGGGCAGCCCTAACTCCTCTGAATTGTCCAGGCCTCCCTGGGGCATGCCAGGAGCTCAGCAGGCTGTTGGCCAGGGTCTCAGGAGCCTGGGGTGGGCACTGGCCTGGGCCTTGAGAGGCAAGCCTTGCTTCGAGCGTGAGCTGGGGCTGCAACAAGGAAGCCCAATAGCTGGAATCTAGGGGGACTCTCATGGGGACATCCCCAAAGACAGCATTGGCCCCTATAGGCCTGGCGAGGGAACCAAGGTCACCTCAACTCCGAACCCTCGTCTGCATGCGGGAAACAGGTTCGAGTGTGCAGGTTGTATGGGTGTCTCACCTGGGCCTTCCCTGAGGGCTGGGTTACCAGAGACACGGCAGCCAGCCTGGAGACACGGCAGCCAGCCTGGGTCTAACTGCCTCCTGGCCACATTCTTGCTGTGTGGCTTAGGGTGCACTGCCTGACCCTTCCGAGCTGGTTTACCCATCTGTAAAATGGGGATGTCGACATCTCCCCCGTAGGGAGGCTGGTAGAGCAAACAAGACCCGTTTCCCCTTTTTAGCCCAGGGTCTGGAATCTCTAAGTAGCGGTGAGCGGTGGCGGACCTGGCAGACTGCAGGCTGGCTGCCCCACTGAGAACATGGACCACTCCCTTCTTCCCTTCAGTCCTCGCCCGCAGCAGTGAGCTGCTGAGCATTGAACAAGCTCTTCCAGGGCTCCCCTTGTAGCTCAGTCAGTAAAGAATCCACCTGCAAAGCAGGAGACCCAGGTTCCATCCCTGGGTCAGGAAGATCCCCTGGAGGAGGAAATGGCAGCCCACTCCAATATTCTTGCCTGGAGAATCCCATGGACAGAGGAGCCTGGCGGGCTACAGTCCACGGGGTCACAAGAGTCTGCCATGACTTAGCGACTAAGCCGCCACAGGAAAGATCAAGAAGCCTCGATTCGCAGTGCTTGTCAATGTCCGTGGTGTAAACACTCCCAGCCTGACCCATTTCAGGTTCTCAGTGGGCATAGCTGGGCACGGGCTGGGAAGAGGGGTACAGCCACCACCCACGTGTCACCAAAGCAGGACCACAGGGCAGAAATCTCTGTTGTTGGCTGTGACTGGCGGGAGCTGTAGGGGAACTGGATCAGGCCAACTGGGCTCCTGAAGCCAAAGCTGCTCAGAGCGCAGGTGGTGCTGAGTCTACGAGTGGACTTGGCCTTGCGTGGGCATGGGAGGAGGGGCACGGGCAGCTGGGGGTAATGTACGCCCTGGGTGAGGACCACGCCCACCCACAGACACAACTTTCTTCCTAACTCCTCTTCCTCCCTCTTCCCCTATCCTGACACCTTCCTTTGCTCCCATCTTTTAGACACTTCCCAGGTGGCTCAGTGGTAAAGAATCCGCCTGCCAATGCAGGAGACACAAGAGACATGGGTTCAATCCCTGGGTCGGGAAGATCCCCTGGAGGAAATGGCAGCCCACTCCAGTACTCTTGCCTGGAGAATTCCATGAACAGAGGAGCCTGGTGGGCTATAGTCCATGGAGTTGCAGAGTCGGACACAACTGAGTACATTCTTTAAATACTTGGTGTGTTTCAGGCGCTCTGTCCATCCTGCAAACAGGCCCAGTTCCTGCCCCACAGACATCACAGACCACACCAGTGGGTCTCACCTTTGAACCAGCATCTGAATCCCTGGGAGGACCTAAGATGCATGGGCCCTGCCCCCCACAGCGTGTCTAATGCAGTGGGTAGAATCTGCATTTCTGACAAGTTCCCAGGTGCTGCTGCTGCCCCTGGTCCTGGGGCCACACTTGGAGAATCCCTGGAAGCAGGTGATTGTCCCCCTGGGGAGGTAAGCGATGCTGGGTTGGGGAGGACTCGGGGTGACAGGGTTCAGAGGTTCTTTTCCATCCCAGGAAAGGCTTGACTTGATTCCTCCTTTGCCTCCCAGCCCCAAACCCTCCCCAGTCTAATTAAGAGACAATCATCAGCCTCCGGAGGAGTAAGGCTCCCCCTCCCACCTCTCTCCACTCTCCAAGCTCCAGGCTAGGCCACCTGGGCACCTCCTACTGCCCCTCTGTAGCAGGGTGAGACGCGTGATGCGTTTTTAAGCAAAGGGAGAACGGGCCACATAGGTCACAGAGAGACAGCAGGAGCCCCCATCCCCCAGCAAAGGAGGGTCACAGAACCGTCATCACTTTCCCCTCCTTCCGTCCACCAAGGCCTCCGGGGGCGGGGGCGGGGGCGGGGCCCTTCCCTGGGCAGATGGGTGGAGCCGCCATTAACAGCAAACCTCCCAGCCCTGCCCGTGATGGGGGCAAGTGACCAGAGGCTGCTGGGGCGTCTTCCAAGTTGGGGGGCTGTGATCAGGGTGCAAACGCCAGCCCCCTTCTCTCCACGGTCACCCTCTCTCCCTTCCTGCTGACACCCTAATCCCCCAGCCTCCTGAGTAACTAATCCCCCCAAATGGGATCAGGTCTCCGTCCCTTCGCTTTATTTATATAATGGGCTCGGGAACTCCGTCCTCTCACAAGCTTGGGGGCCGCGGGGTGTGGGCAGGAGCAGCCCCTGGGGTGCCGGAGCACGGCCCACCCTGGGGATGGCCCCTAACTCAGCGGCTCGGGGCAACGATGTGTGGACACACGTGTGCATGCGTGTGTGTGCATGTGTGCGTGCGTGTGCGCTCATGTGTGTGTCTGGGTGCTCGCTTAATACTCAGCCGCAGATATTAATCCCTTTTTATGCAGAGACGATGGATCACAAGCCCCCGGAAATCAAACCTGAAACGCGGCCAGCCTCCCGCCCCGCTCCCCTCGCCCCTGCCACATGGATGAGTCCGCTCACGACAGAGATAAACGGAGAGGCCATCAAAGCAGCTTTTCAATCTGCCGATTCTGCGTGGGGGTCTTCAGAACTCCACGCCGCCCACCCCCTGGCCCCAACGCCTGCCGCCTCCGCCTTCCGCTCCCCACTCAGCTCCCCAGCCCCCACGCTTTCATCTCCCAAAGTGAGATCTATTGACCCGGCTCATAAGGGCTCCTTTTATGGGCTCCAGATCTGATAATGGAGAGGCCAGCAGAGAGGGTGGGAAGGGGCAGAGAGGTTGGCCTTGCAGCCTGGATGGAGGGAGGGGGCTGGGGAGAAAAGGCGGGGTTTTGTTGGGGTAGGGGGGTGTTGGGGGCGGCGCTTTCCTGCAGCAGACTGAGGCCTAGGCCAGTGGGCATGTGCCCAGCCTTGGGACAGCATCTCCATTCACAGCGCCCCTCTACCCTCCCATCCCTCCAGTGGTTGAAGGAAGAAGATGAAGAAGGGGAGGATGGACTTGGTCCTTCTGGGAGGCTGACTCCGGCCCGGCGCATGGCACATGCTGCCTGAAGAAGCTGGGCCCGTTTAACCCCGCAGGATGGGCGGCCCTCCTCCCATTCTGCACATGAGAAGAGCATGGACAGGTAACGTGCCCTGGGGGCGGACAGCTGGTACCTGGGAGATGAAGATCCACGACCCCCAGGGATGGTGGTTCTCACCCCTTGGCAGGAAGGGCCAGTGGGTTAGAACACAGACTCAGAAGCCAGACAGACTGGTCTCAAGTAGTTGCCATGATTGTGCCCATTTGATGGAAGGGGGGACTGAGGCACAGAGAGGTTAAAAACCTTCCTAAAGGCACAGAGCTGATGACCTTTATACCTGAGTGTCTGTCTCCTGAGCTGGTAACCCCTATACCAGGCTGCCTGCACCTGTCCTCTGCTGGGCCTCCCCACTGGGTCTCTCTGCCCCGTTTTAAAGGGGTCACTAAGGGACTTCTGCCAGGAAGCCACTCTGAGAAGCTGGGGCCTTACACCAGGATCCCAGTCTTTTAAATATGCAAGGACCGCTTTTCAATAAAGACATAATTAAGTAAACACGCGTGGGTGACATTAGCAAAGAGGACTCACCGAGTGAAGCACCCTTCAGCCTCCTAATGAAGAGAATCCCACAAGGTCAAGGTCACCTTCACAGTCAAGCAGGGCCATGCCGGCCCACACTGCGTGCTCAGTAGGGGCTGCTCCTGAGAAATACAACGAGTCCTTTGAAAGCACCAAACTCCGCCGTGTGAGGGTGCAGGAGAGGAGGAGGAGGAGGGCAGGGAGTGACATCTATTGGACGCCCACTCTATGCCACAGCCTCTCAAACAGAGGATCGAGGAGACTTCAGCCCTAGTATCCCCAGGACTCAGACTCCCCCACCCACTGCCCTAACCTTCAAGGGACTTAGTTCCCCACCCCTCAATTCCATTCTGGTCCCCTCCGCACACCCAGGAGTGTTACCTAGGGTAAAGTGACCCCCCTCCAAGAAGAAGGGGGCCAGGGAACTCAAGAGAAGGGCAGACAGAGAACAGGTGGGGTGGCCCCCATCCTCAGCAGTGTCCAGGCCTCCTGCCTCCCTTCTCTGCAGCCTCCAGCCCCAAAGAGGCGAGGAAGCCATGTGTGCACCGCCCCCCACCTCACCCCCGCCCCCACCCCCCAACCCCTAATCTCTCAAAGAACTAAGGAGAAGCACTGGGGACATTTCCTTGTCGCTTGAAATTTGTTTGGCCATCACTCACCAGACAGGCTGAGCGGGTCCCTTAAAGAGGAAAAACAACCATAAATGGGAAAAGTGAGAAATCATTCGTTTGTCATCAAGGGGAGGTGAAGTCTGGGAGGGAGGCAGCCCAGTGGGGCCTGGGCAGGGTCAACTGGAAGGGAGAGGATTAAACACTCAGTGGTACATCAACCCCGCTCCACTGCACACAGCTGGGCACAGGAAGGGGCCAGGAGGAGAAAGCAGAGGTTGGGAACTGGGGGGTGTGGGGAAAAAAACATGGGGGTCTCAAGTCCTGCAGGGGTGCTCTGGTGAAAAAAGATGACTCAGCATCACAGTTACAAAGCCATTCGCTTGAGGGGGAACAAGAGTCCTTGATGGGTTGAATTTCGTCCCACCTGAAAGATACGTCGAAGGCCTCATCCCTGGTACTTGCGAATATGACCTGCTGTGGAAACAGGGTCTTTGCAGATGTATCCAAATTAGAATGAGATCCTTAAGGCAGGCCCGACTCCAACAGGACTGGTGTCCTTCTAAAAAGGCGGAATCTGGACACAGACCCCCCAGGGAGGGGACCACGTGACGGTGGAGGCAGAGACTGGAGGGATGCTGCTGCAAACAAGATTGACCAGAAGCTCAGAGAGAGGAGAAAAGATGCTACCCCGATCTGAGGGGGCCTGGCCCTGCAGACACTCTGAATTTAGACTTCTAACCTTCAGAACTGGGAGACCATAAACCTCTGTTGTCTCTGGGAGACAACAGACCAGCTTGTGATACTGAGTTACAGCTGTCCTAAGAAACTCACACAGGCTCCAAGAGTGTTCTGTGTCCCTGACTTGACTTCTCCAATAAATTCCCCACCGACACCTTCCATCGCCTTCCACTGAAAGCAGGAGGCTGGTTGCTGGGGCCACAACCTAGGAGTCAGCCTTGATCCTCTGTCTCCTTCAGCCCCACATCCAACTAGTTACTAAGTTCTAAGTTACTAAGTGGTCACTGCCTCTAAGACAGATTCCAGAATCCAGCCACATCTCTGGCCCCACTGTTAATCACAACTCCCCTGGTGGTGCCACCGTGGCCTCCCATTTGCAACCCCCGGCCCCACACTCAGCACCCACTACCCACAGCCTCCGGGAGCATTTTCTGAAGTAAGTCCAGTCCAGTCCGCCCCCATGTTTGACTGTCCCAGCTGCCAGGGGACCCCACGATTCCACGCCTGGGTATGTATCCAAATGAACTAGAAGAAGAGTCTTTCAGGGATATTTGGGGACTTCCCTGGTGGCTCAGATGGTAAAGAATCTGCCTGCAATGCAGGAGACTCGGGTTCCATCCCTGGGTCGGGAAGATCCCCTGGAGGAGGTCATGGCAATCCACTCCAGTATTCTTGCCTGGAGAATCCCATGGACAAAGCGGCCTGGCAGGCTACAGTCCATGGGGTCGCAAAGAGTCAGGCACAACTGAGCAACTAACACACACTGGTGATCCAGGGGTTAAGAATCCGCCCTTCAAAGCAGGGTACGTGAATTTGATCCTTGGTCGGGGAATTGACACCCCACATGCCTGGGGGCACCTAAGCCCACGCCTTGTCACCAGAGAAGGCTGAGTGCCGCAATGAAGATCCAGCGCAACCAAAACAAGAGAAAATCATTTCTAAAAAAATTTTAAAAAGACCCATCTGTACACCCACGTTCATTGCCACATTCTTCACAAGAGCCAGGAGGTGGAAGTGCCCCCAGTGTCCACTGATGGACAGATGGCTAAACAAAGTGTGGTCTATCCACATAAGGGAATAGGACCCAGCCTTAAAAAGCAAGGCCATTCCAACACAGGCTACAGCATGAATAAATCTTGAGGCAAAAGATCACGCCAGGTGAAATAAAGTGAAAGGGAAAGCGTTAGTCACGCAGTCGTGTCCAACTTTCTGTGAAATAAGTTAGACACAACAAGATAGGGTATGGTTCCCTTCGATGAGGTAGCTCAAGGCATCAGATTCATAAACACAGAAGGTACAAGGCTGGGTGCCGGGGGCTGGGGAGGGGGCATGGGAGTTAGGGTTTACTGGGGACAGTTTCCATGGGGAAGATGAAAAAGTTCTGGAGATGGACGGTAGTGACGGTTATACAACAAAGGGAATGAGCTGACCACCACGGAACTGTACACTTAAAAATGCCACAGTTTATGGTTTGTTTTTTTTTTTTTTTACTATAATAAAGCAGTTTAATTAAAAAACCCACATTTCCACAGCTTCCCAGTGACCCTGGAGTAAAACCAGAGCCTCTGTCCATGGTCTGTGCGGCCCCCCGGGTCTGGGGGCCTGGGACTCCTCTGCCGCAGGAGGCCTCGCTCAGCCTCCTGACAAGCCGCAATGCCTTCCCCTCCCCGTGTGGTCAGTCCTCCGCTAGGGCCGCCCCGGGGCTCAGCGCCACTGTCAGCTCGCCCCAGGCACCTCCCTGGACCACCGGCCTGAGGTGGCCCCTCTGTGCCCTGGGCATGCTCCTTCATGTGGCTCTTAGCAGCCATGACGACCTGAACTTGTGCACAAGCTTTCCTGGCTTACGTCTCTTCTGGCCTGGACGTGAGGACCAGGACGCAGCTGTGTGCTCACAGCTGCTTCTCAGAGTCCAGACAAAGGAGGTGCCCAGAGAGCAAAGGGGTGAACTGTGAGTGGCTGGACGGGTGAACCATTCCATCAAAGGCAGGTGGCCCAGGGCAGCAGGGAGGCACCCAGTCATAGCCCAGACCGTGTCAGTGCCGCCAGGGAAGAGCCTGAAGCAGTTTCTAGGCTGTTTCTCTGGAATTGAGGCTAGGCTGCCTGTAGCCATGGGAGACACTGACTAAGCTTTTTGGAACCCCCTCTTGCAGGCAGGCCTCGGGGATTGCACGGACATGGCCCTGGCCACACAAGTGAACACACAGGAAGGGAGCTCCTCCAGGTACTGCAAGTCTACAATAGGCTGGACCCCTGATGGAGGTTTTACACTATTTCCCCGTTTTGTCCCCACACAAAACTGAGGCTCAGAGAGGTCAGGCTACTGGCTCAGCAAGACCCCAGAAGCAGCAGCAGATTCGAGATTCAGCCTTGTTCTGTGTCACCAGGGTCCCCTGCTCCTGACCTCGAGGTCGCCCTGCCTCTTCTCCTCCGGACAAGTCGCCATGCCGTCAGGGACCCAACTAGAGTGGAGGACGAGACACAAGGCGTGGAGAGATGGTATTGTGTCTGCAGGTCAAGGCTGAGGTTAGATACAAGACGTAGACAGGAAATAGAAAGAGGAACCTCTCCCTTGGTCTTGATGGAAGGGAGTATTAGGTGGTGGTCATTGTTAATGAACTTCTTGTTTCAGGACAGATTGAAATGTACAGAAGAGTTACGAAGACAGTTCATAGGGGTTCACACACACCCAACAGCATTCCCCACATTGCACGTCATCACGTGTGATTGTCACGGCTAAGGAACCAAGGCTGATACCTTCTAAATAAAACCGCATCATCTGCTCAGAGTCTTGTTAGTTTCCCCTTATGGCCCTTTTCTGTTCAAGGATCCCCTCCTGAATCTCATTCGAGGTTTAGCTGTCTCCCTAGTGTTAATCGCTCAGTCGTGTCAGACTCTTTTGAGACCCCATGGACTGTAGGCTGCCAGGCTCCTCTGTCCATGGGATTTTCCCAGGCAAGAATACTGGAGTGGGTTGCTATTTCCTTCTCCAGGGGAATCTTCCAGACCCAGGGACCAAACCCAGGTCTCCTGCATTGCAGGCGGAATCTTTACCAGGTGGTGGCTCCTAGAAGTCCCTAGGGCCCTGGGAACAGTGACAGTTTCTCAGACTTCCTTGTTTTTGACGATCTTATAGCTTTGATGGTCTCGAGTATTTTATAGGTCTCCCCATTAGGGTTGCTTGGTTTGTTTTAATGCTTAAAGACTAGGGCGAAAGGATGCTACACACACACACACACACACACACACACACGTTAAATAAACGCACTTTGCATCTAACTTCAATTCTTCCTGCTATGACAGTGATACTTTTAGAGCTTCAATGGGGTTTATCTTTTATCGCATTCCTGATGTTCCTAGCAGAATATGATATCAGGTACGCCATTTATTAAAACATCTATTTTATGAATGAGGACATGGAGGCTACCTGAGAAGCTTAAGCATGAGGGCACCTAAAAATCGGTCACAGCATCCCCGACTTGGTCCCCAGGCCAGAGCCCCTCCTCTGCCTCTCTGCCTCACGGGGCTTCAGTCTACCTACTCTCCGAGTCAAGCCCCGTCTGGGAGGCAGGCAAAGGCACACAGAGACGGATCAGTGGTCCAGCATTATCACTAGAGCGGGGGCAAGAGCCACGCCCCAGAACCCCCACTCCAGCCAGAGAAGGAGGTGCCAAGCTGTGGCTTCAGCTTATGCCCCAGGTGCCGTACCCACAGCCCCGATACAAGGCTGTGCTGTGTGGTTGTGGTCGAGAGAACCGCCAGGGGAAGGTGCCCAGTGCACCGCCTCTGCCAGCTGCTGTGGGATGCCCCCCGCCCCCTGCCCCCTGCCAGCGTGGGAGGGGCGCCCTCACGGCTGGGGATTGGCCGCTGCACTCAAGGGGGCTGGGGTACCTGTGAAGGAGGGAGCCCCCAGGGTGTGGAGCGGGTGGGCTGCTGCATGTGCAGAGGGCTGACAGCTAAGGGCTCCGTGGCCTCCTGAAAGAGGCATCAGCGCCAGGCCTCAGCTCTCCCTGCTGGCCGAGCAGATGCGGAGGCACGGCTGATCTCCAAACCACAGGTGACACCGGAAGGACCAAGGTGAGCAAGCTTAGCAGGTGCGGCTCCCCGTTGAATGCTTCACGTACGTCATCTTTCAGCAGCCTCACCCCACGTATCCCCATTTCACAGGCGAGGAGCCTGCGGCCAGTGGAGAGGCCGGGACGCGTGCCTGTGGAGAGCTCCAGAGCCGGCTCCAAGGTCGGAGCTCACCCCGCCCTCCCGGCTTCTCTCTGCTGCCTCTGCATTTCTCCTGGCGTGTTTACCTTCCCGATTTAGCCAGCTTTTGTTTGGTTTGATATGAAAATGAGTTTGCCCAGAATGCACAGCAGCAGAAAGGAAGGGGGCTCGGAGCGGACCTGACCGAGTGGCAGGAAGGAGCGGAATTCAAAGCAGCCTGTCACCCACGGAGCGGGAATGGGGTCCACCCCCAGAGAATCCAGGATGGATTCAGATGCCAGTGTGAGAGCCTCGTCCCGGGGGCTCAGTTTGGTGAAGATCGCGTGGGGTCTGAGGTCTGAGGCCTGGGTGCCAGCCCTGGCCTGTTCTTGACCGCATGTCCCGAGTACAAGCCCCTAAACCTCTCTGAGCCTCGGTTGCTTCTGCTGATAAACAGGGATCACTGCACCTGTTTGACGGGGTCCCTCTGAGTCTGGGGAGCCCCTGTTGTAAACTGCCAAGGGCCATTGACTGGAGGTTGTATTTCTGGAGTCTCAGGCCTCCGAAGTGCCTGGGACCCACCATTCGCATCCTGGTGGAGGAAGGGGACAGGTTCCCAGACCCCGGCGGCCTCTCTGTATCTGGCAGGCCCATCCTCCAGCCTGCCCAGCCCTGGCAGTTCTGGGGATGGGGCTCAGCTGGGGAAACAAGGCTGACGTTGGCACCTGCCCCCTCTGTGGGAGGGGAAAAGGGAGGGACAAGACAGGCTGGGGTGCTCCCACCCGGGTGCCCCTGCGGCAGCCCTGGCAGAGCAGCTGCTGGTGAAGCAGGTCTTTAGGGCAGGAGAGATCTCCCAGCCGGGGTCACGTGGGTTGGGAAGGGCCTCCATCTCCCCAGGAACAGGTGGGGGCACGGTGGGCTGACAAGACAGCAAGGGGAGACTGAGCTCCCAGTGGAGGGGCCGCAGCGGGGGGCCCTGGGCTTCTCTGGCGGTGCTGGGCCAGGCACTTGGCCACCACCCCCCACCCACAAGAGGCCTGAAGCTTAGGCAACTTGGTGGTTTTCTTTAAGACCACAAACTATTGCACTTCCCTGGTGGCCCCGTGGTTAAGAGTCCACGTGCCAATGCAGGAGACACGGGCTCCATCCCCGGTCGGGAAGACTGCACATGCCTCCGAGCAACCAAGCCCCCGCATCGCAACTACTGAAGCCTGCGTGTCCTAGAGGATGTGCTCTGAAACGAGAAGATGCTGCAGTGAGAGACAAATGCCCTGCGACTAGAGAAAAGCCCGAGAAGAAACGAAGACACTGCACAGCCAAAAATAGGTAAATAAAACCTAAAACAGAGAACATAAGCTATCAAATATGAAATTATGAGTAGTCTCAGAGGGGTCCCGAGGCTTAAGTTCATTAGCTTCGTGAGAAATTGCCTTTGACCCCAAAAGGTGCCCAGAGGTGACCAGAGTCCCACAGATGCTGAGAAGTCATGACCCTCATTGGGAAACACACCCCCTGAGCATAACCCCAGGGTGCATGGCCCGCAGACTCAGTGGACCCTGGGACACCCAGGGAGGGGCAACCCCAGTTCTTCCTGACCCTCCTGCCCAGGTCTCCAGAAGGGCTGAGGAGGGAGGAGACAGAGGTGGAGCCAGATGGGGGGAGGGGGATGGACAGGACTGGCGTGAGCAATGCTCACCTTCCCGCTCAGGTGTGGTGCGTGGTCCTCCGGGGATCACCAGACCCCCACCTTGCCTGGGAAAGGATTCACACTCTGAGGACAGACGTGCCCCGCTCCAGCCCCCAACAGAGGAGACCTAGAATCTATTCAAGCGGCGTCAGGCAGGTTCCCTTCTCCCAGCACGCAGAGAATCACTCTGCAGAGGTAAATATCAGGTTCCCCAAACCTTCCCCACGACGGGATGCAGGGGCTGTCATTACAGAAGATGAAGCAGGCTGGGGAGGTCCATCTTCTCGCAGAGCTGCTGATGCAGGTCGGAGCACGGGGCAGGGCCTGGGGTGGGGTCCGCCAGCCTCCCGCCCCTTAGAGTCTGGCTGGATCAGCTCCAGGGCGGATTGGGGGGTTGCAGGGGGGAAGGGACAAGGGCCAGGTGTGTCCTCCAGAAGCCCCCAGAGGAGGGGAGACCAGGCAGCCTCTATGCCCTGGGTGGTGCCCTCAGCCATTACGGACCAGGCACCTGCTGGGTGAGGCCACCTTGAAACCCTGTGACCGACGCCTGCCATGGTGAAGGTGGGGCGTGGAGGCAAGGGCCCTGATCACACATGAGCACCTCAAACTGCAGGTGGGAAGAGTGTCTGGAGGATGCAAGGAGCACCCCATGGAGGAAGTTACCCAGCGTGATCTTAAAGGAGAAGGGAAAGGCTGGCAAAGGACGGGAAGGTGTGTGGTACGCTTGGGCAACAGGGAGTGGCTTTTAAGGGGCCGGAGGTCAGGGTACCAGGAGATGAGGAGATGCTGAAGTTATTCCTTGAGGACGGTTACCTTTGCCATTGGTGAACTTGGAGCTGGCCTGGCACCCTCAGCCTGCAGGTGGCAGCTCTGGGGACTTGATTTGGGAAGCCTTCTTTGGCACATCCTGGTGTGAGGGCTGGGCCCTGTCCTGCGTGTCTCTCCCTCTTCACAGATCCCTGGGCCATCAGCAGAGTCTGCAGCAGGATCTGGCATGTAGCAGGGGCTTCATCTATTGGACGGATGGATGGATGGATGGATGGATGATGGATGGGTGGATGGATGGGTGGATGGGTGGGTGGATGGGTGGATGGAGGGGTGGATAGATGGATGGGTGGATGGGTGGATGGATGGGTGGATGGGTGGAGGTCTGGGTGGATGGATGGGTGGGTGGATGGAGGGAGGGATGGATGGATGGATGGGTGGAAGGATGGATGGATGGATGGATGGATGATGGATGGGTGGATGGGTGGATGGATGGATGGAGGGGTGGGTGGATGGGTGGATGAGTGGATGGATGGGTGGGAGGGTGGATGGGTGGATGGATGGATGGGTGGATGGATGGATGGAGGGGTGGATGGAGGGGTGGATGGATGGATGGGTGGATGGGTGGATGGGTGGATGGATGGATGGAGGGGTGGATGGAGGGGTGGATGGATGGATGGGTGGATGGGTGGATGGATGGGTGGATGGGTGGATGGATGGATGGAGGGGTGGATGGATGGATGGGTGGATGGGTGGATGGATGGGTGGATGGGTGGATGGATGGATGGATGGATGTTGGATGGAGGGGTGGATGGATGGAGGGGTGGATGGATGGATGGATGGATGGGTGGATGGGTGGATGGGTGGATGGATGGATGGATGGATGGATGTTGGATGGAGGGGTGGATGGATGGATGGAGGGGTGGATGGATGGATGGATGGTGGGAGAGTGGATGGGTGGATGGGTGGATGGGTGGATGGATGGATGGATGGATGGAGGGGTGGATGGATGGATGGATGGATGTTGGATGGATGGATGGGTGGGTGCATGGGTGGATGGGTGGATGGAGGGGTGGATGGATGGATGGAGGGGTGGATGGATGGGTGGGTGGGTGGGTGGGTGGATGGGTTGGTGGATGGATGGATGGATGTTGGATGGAGGGGTGGATGGATGGATGGAGGGGTGGATGGATGGATGGGTGGGTGGGAGAGTGGATGGGTGGATGGATGGGTGGGTGGATGGGTGGATGGAAGGATGAATGGCCACAAAAGCCTCGCAGTCCCAGAATCCTGCCATATCACACCAAGAATCATGCTAAGAACCACCTCAGATACCATCACACCCAACCCCTTCACTTCCTAGGTAGGAAACAGAGATTTACAAAGGGGAAATGACTCAGATAAGACCACCAAGGACAGCAGGGGCACAGCCACGGTTTGAGCTCAGGTCAGGCCCACATGGTTCGAGCTCCCGCCTACGGCCCCTGCAGTCGGAGCCCAGGCCCACAGCCCACAGGCTTCCCCCATCCCCCCATAGAGCTGGGGCCTTCCTAAAACCACAGCCTGGAGAGGCCAGAAGGGATTCCCAGGTGGTGGAAAGAAAAGGTGAAGGGAATAGCCTTGGGGCTGGGAGAGGGTCTCTGAGGAAGCCTGGGGGGGGTCACAGTTCTCTGCCTCTCGGGATTGGGTTGGTCAGACAAGCTGGGAGACCATGGTTCAGAGACCGTGGTTCTGGAAGAGGCAGGCTGTGATGGGGGAAGGCCTATGTAACCCAGAACTTAGATGAGGCCAAGCCCCTCTATACACTCTGACCACACTCGGACCACGTCAAGGGAATGGACAGACAAACTGCAGGCTGGGGGAAGGGTTTGCAAAAACAGGTCTGATAAAGGACGGTTATTCAAAATTATACAAATGAGAAAACAAACAGCACAATTAAAAAATGGGCCAAAGACTCAACAGGCACCTCACCAAAGAAGAAAGACAGATGGCAAATAAGCATATGAAAGGGTGCTCCACAGCCTGTGTCATCAGAGAAATGCAAATTAACACAACAAGCTACCCCTCACACCTACGAGAAAGGCCAACGTCTAAAACGCTGACAACATCAAATGCTGGCGAGGCTGTGAAGCAACAGGAACTCTCATTCCTGCAAATGGTGCAGCAAAAACGGGGCTGCAAAACGGCACAGCCACTTTGGAAGACAGCTGAGCAGTTACCTACAAAACTAAACATACTCTTACCATGTGATCCAGCAATCGTGTTATTTTACTCAAAGGAGCTGAAAAACTTGAGATTACATAAAACCCTGCATGGAATATCTACAGCAGTTTTATGAATAAGTGCCAAAACTTGGAAGCAATTAAGATTCCTTCAGTGTGTATGTACATGCTCAAGTCACTCAGTTGTGTCCAACTCTTTGCGACCCACATGGGCCGTGGCCCACCAGCCTCCTCTGACCGTGGGATCTGCAGCAAATGGATACATAAACTGTGGTCCCTCCAGACAATGGATATCATTCAACACTAGAGAGAAATGAGCTACCAAGCCATGAAAAGACACGAAGGAACCTTAAATGCAGAGCGAATTACTATGTACCGACTTAATAAAAGAAGCCAATTTGAAAAACGACATACTGTATGATTCCAACTGCAGGACATTCTGGAAAAGGCAAAACTATGTAGGCAGTAAAAAGATCAGCGTCTGCCAGTGGGGAGGGGGGCAGGGGGGATGACGAGGCAGAGCACAGAGGATTCTGGGGGCAGAGAAACGACTGCGTGCGATGCTGTAATTGTGGATACATGTCACTATACATCTGTCCCAACCCACAGACTGGACACCACCAGGAGCGCACTGCCACGGGAACTCTGCACTCTGGATGGTAATGCCGTGAGGATGTTGGGCCATCGACTGAAATAAATGTACCGAGCTGGTGGGGAACGTGGATAGTTGGGGGGTGGGGGTGCTGTGCATGTGGGGAGGCAGGGGGTCTCTGGGAATTCTCCATACTTTCTGCACAATGTAAAAGTGAACCTAAGAGTAAAGTCTTAATTTTATGTTTCAAATTTTAATTAAAAAAAAAAATATATATATATTTTTGCTGAGCCATGCGGCAGGTGGGAACTTAGTTCCTTGACCAGGGATGGACCCACACCCCCTGCATTGGAAGCATGGAATCCTAACCACTGGACCACCAGGAAAGTCCCATAAAGCCTTAATTTTTAAAAGATGCCAACTGGAGAGAGGTGGAGAAAAGGAGCCCCAAAGGTGTTTTGGGTGAGGCTGGGGAAGATCCCAGGGAGGGGGGAGAGGGAGGAGACGGGGGTCAGCTGTGCTACCCCTGCCACACACTCCCTCCCCAGCCCGGGGTTGGAGCAGGATGAGGTGCCTGAATTCAACCTCAGCTGGCAGGCGGAGGAGGGAAGGATCAATTAATTCAATTAATTCATTAGGCTGACATGTCTGCGAACATTGCTCCCGGGACTCGACGGGCCTGGCAGCCAATGGTGGTTTAATGGGCACTTTCACTCTGAGATGACACCTGGGCCAGCTGCTCTTTCCAGGGCAGGAGACGCGGGGAGCTGCTGGCAGGCTGGTGCCCTGAAGCGGAGGATGAGGGGGATGTCCTTGGGCTGGGAGAGATCGCTGCTCAGACAGCTCCTCCTCCAGCCCTGGGCAACCAGAGGGGAGCAGGACATGGTTGGTGGGGAGACAGGCCTCAGGGTCCCTGTGGGTCCACGGAGGGGCCAGGCCAAGTGCCCTTAAACCCCTTTCAGTTCTGACCTTCCAGGACTTGTGATCTGGAGGGGAGCTTACATCTCAGAGTCTGTGGATGGTTTCTAAACACCCAGCCGCTCTGGTGTCAGAGACCAGAGAACAGGGCTGCTCTGAGAGGTGCAGGGGCGTCTCTGGCCGCAGAGCTCAGCAGCATCAGAGGTGGATGAGATCCAGTGCGTTTAGCGGCTTCCCTGTGCCGTCTCCCCGGGAGCGAGGAGGCTGGACCCAGGCTCCAGGTAGTCACACCCTAGTTCCCTGCATGCACTTCCCGGAGCGCCCCGTGCTGGGCCTTCTGCCCACCTTAGGAACTGAGGGCAGGTCTGCAGCAGGCAGGTGGAGCCCATCACTGCACCCGTTCCCTCCTGGCAGGGCCCCCCAGTCCCATCCCAGATGGACTGTTCCACCCATGAAGATGTCCCTAAACGCTCCTACTGGCCTCCATCAGGCTCCTGGTCAGAAGGCAGAGCGGGAAGAAGAAACGTGTTTCAAGATGCTGGGGACGGTGCTGTCCGCTGATCACATTTTTCGTCTCGCTTAGATCCGCTGAGTTTTATTGGCCCATTTTACAGACTGAGCAAACTGAGGTTGAGAGTGGTTAAGTCATACGCCCAATGTCTCAGAGTTAGGGGGTGACAGGGGTGGAATTCCAGCGAGGGTCCTTTCTGTTCCCCCAAAGCTTGGAGGATTCCAGGCATACCCCTGCCAGGAGGGGAGACGACCCTGCTGGTGACCGCCATCCCAACACCCCCTGCCCAGCAGAACGTCCTGCCAGGGCAGCCACAAACCTGGCTTCCTTGTTCCTCTTCCAGTCCCTCCCGACAGCTCCCAGGGCACAAGGCAAGGCCTCCTCCTGGGGTGGGCAGACAATCCAGATCTTGTTTAGGAGATGCTGAAACTGATGTCCACAGACCATGTGGCACAGAATCCAGATGTGCTGTGTTCTCTGTTGAATGACCTTCCTCCCTCCCTCCACAGCTTTTGGTGCTCACTGGGCAGCATGACCTGCCCCAGAGAGAGCTGTCTCCTCCTGAAGACGCGGCGTGGTCATTGCCCCATCCAGGGCAGCCAGTGTGGGGGCAGATCAGGTCTGCCTCTCATCAACCGTGTGACTCAGGTGCACCCAGCCCTGCTGCTGCCCCAGAGCTGGGCTGGCCCCGGCCCCAGCCACCGGCTCAGACCCCCCGAGACGTGTCATCCACGCCTGCAGCTGCTGCTGCCAGCTTTCTCCTTCTCAGTGTGAGTCTCAATGACGACCCCAATTGCCTTCTAAAGAGACACATCAAGGACTCCTGTCACCATGACGCCACCGGCCTTCTCACTGTTTGCTGAGACACTGGGCGCCAGCAGCCCCTGCCCTGGCCCTGTTGCTGGCTGATTAAAAAAAAAAATTGCTTTCTCTGCCAAAGGCAAAAAAACCCCAGCAAGTCTTTCCTTGTGAGGAAGCTCTTAGGCTGACCAGAGAAGCTGGAGTGGGGAGCAGGCATGGGGCAGTGGAGAGAGGGGTGGGAAGAGAGGAGGTGGCTTTCTCTTCCAGGCAGCCTTCCTGGACCGCGGTGGAGCAGATGGCCGGCCAGCTGGGGTTGCTCACTATTGAAGAAAGCTTCCCACTACTTCATCTCTCAGGGTTCTGGAGGAAATCTTTTACCTTTTTGCTTGTACTTGACAATTACTTTTTATTAAGTAATTTGATCCTTCAGTCATTCGCCCAGAAACCATTCTCTGAAAACCAGCAAGTCCGGGGCACTGTCAAGGTTCAACCCCTGCCCTCGGACTGTTTGCAGGCCAAGGGTTCGGATAAAGCATGGTAAAGTGCTGTGGGCGGCGAGAAGTGGGCAATCCAGGCTGGAAGTATCGGGGAAGGCTTCTTGGAGGAGGGGGTGTCTAAGTGAAGACCCGAAGGACAGATGGGAGTCAGCCAACCAGAGGTGGGGGCGTGCTCTAGAGGGAGGGGACACATGCGCAAGACCCAGAGGCAAGATGCAACAGGGCAGGTCCCACATGACTGCATTTGACTGGCTGGCAGTGGCTGAAGGCTTCTGGCACGATGGCTGTTGGTGCCCTGGACTGAGGCTGGGAACCCTGGAAAAAGTGCCGGCTTGAGGCTGGAGATGCAAGTTCCCGTGGTCTTGGGGGTGTGGGTGCTAGAGTCAGCTTGCATCGCCTCATGCGAGCACGTGTGCATGTCTCTCCCCAAATCTCTGTTCGGTCATTTCAGGTTCAGTTCACTCGAGTTCAGTTGCTCAGTCGTGTCCGACTCTCTGCGACCTCTGGGCCTGCAGCACGCCAGGCCTCCCTGTCCATCACCAACTTCTGGAGTTTACTCAAACTCACGTCCGTTGAGTCGGTGATGCCATCCAGCCATCTCATCCTCTGTCGTCCCCTTCTCCTCCTGCCTTCAATCTTTCCCAGTCTTTTCATATGAGTCAGTGTGGCTTGAAATCTGTCATGGTAGGAGCGCTTACACCATGGAAACTGGCAGCTGCTACAAGCCCAGGGCCGGCTGTTAACGCTCCCCAGCACCGCGCTGCTCCCCTCCACTCTCAGGCACATTCAAGCAGAGGAAGTTATTAGCAGGATGTCAGAAGAGGCTCTGTGCTCAGGAGAGTAACCGGGGGTAGACCTGGGTTTAGAGATGACCGGTGTAGTGACAGCAAGTGCCGAGCCACCCAGGGAGGGGCAGGGTGGACAGCGAAGGGCAGAGCAGAGTCTGAGGGTTGAGCTCTGAGGACCCCAGCCTACACAAGGAACCAACCAGCAGACTGCTGGAAATGGTCCGCTCTGAGCGTCATTCCTTGTGACACTCACCATGATTTAGCATCAATACTTCCTGGGCACTGGTCTTCCTAGATGGAGCCTGGACAGTGCTGGGCAAAGAGAGGCTATCTGGTGAATGTACGAATGAATGGACTTACGAACGAACAAATGAATGGAGAAATGAATGGCACGTCTATGTATGCACCTGTGCCCCTCTTGGTGGGCTGTCTGTTTTAGATTATACACTGCCAGCATCCCAGGGTTCAGCTTAGGTACTTAGTAAGTCTTGTAGGAGGTGATAAGGCAGAGAGTTAGCAAAGAGAGGCAGGGCGAGTGTTAGTCGCTCAGTTGTGTCCGACCCTTTGCGATCCCATGGACAGTAGCTGCCAGGTTTCTCTGCCCACAGGATTCTCCGGGCAAGAACACTGGAGTCGGTTGCCATTCCCTCCTCCAGGGGATCTTCCCCACCCAGGGATTGAACCCAGGTTTCCCGTATCGTGGGCAGATTCTTCACCATCTGAGCCACTAGGGAAGGACAGGAGTGGACAGGAAGTGGTCCTGTCTGTGTGACCTTGGACCAGCCACTAAACATCTTTGAACCTCAGATCCCTCTGTCTATAAAATAAGAACAATGACTCCTACTTCACAGAATAGAGAATTCAATGAGATGAAGAAGCTGATAAAGGTGAGAATACCCGGCACACAGTAGGTGCTCAACCAACATGCACCTCCTGCCACTCTGCTGCACATTAAGCCCCGTGTTTTCCAGGCTCCAGGTCACTTGGCATCTAGCTGCGTCACCCAGCCTGTCTCCTTGCCTGCTCCCTCCCTCCTTCCATGACTCTCCCTGTGCTCTTTTCTGATATAGTGCCCTGGTTATTTCTAGATCAAGGTGAACTGGCCCGGCTCAGAAATATGCCTGATGGAGCTCTGACTAAGAGGACTCAAGCTGAACTTGGCGCTGTAGGGGGCAAGGGGAAGAGGCGGGTGGAAGGGGCAGGGAGCATGACTCCCCCGGCCTCCCAGCCACTCTGCTCCATTAACAGAGGGTTAATGGCTCTGTAATTTATTCTTCAGAATACTACCATCCCAGGAAAGGGCCCTAACCTCCTAACCCTTTGCCCAACTGGGAAAATAGCTCAATTACTGCGAAATGAGACGTTGTCCCATGTGAATAGATCAGCAAAAAATGATCAGTAGAGAGGGCTGGACAGGAACAGCCACCTGTCTGGACACGGCAGCCTCCCTTGGGCAGGGGGAGGGCTGGGAGGGGCTGCAGGGCCTCTCCCACTCTTACCCCTGCCAGGGCAGCCCCTCTGCCCCCATTTCTCTCCCAGCGATGTTCACAGGGCAGGCTGGAGTCCAACCAGGAAACAGAAATGACTTGATGTATTAACACACAGGCATCTGCTATAGGACACTGGTTCCAGGGGAGCTGAGAAGGCAAATGGGGACAGGGAACGACGCGGAGATTAGCAAGACAGGAATCCCCACCAGTCCTAGGAGGGAAGGGTCCCGGAGGAAGCAGGATTATCAGAACCTCGGGTGGGTTGCCGGGGGCAGCAAGGACAGGGCCTCCTGTCTGCCAGGAGCTGGAGTCCCGAAGAAAACACAGTGGCTGCAAGGAATGCCAGGGGAGACTCAGAGATGGGGGCATACCCCGGCTTCCCTCTCTTTCCCACCCGCAGGTGCCTCCCATCAGCCACGCCCAACTGGAGTCCAGCTGCCTCGGAGCCTGAGAAACCAGAAGATAGCCACCTGCGATCCAGGACAGAGCAGGGGAAGGCCAAGGAAAGGATCTGAGACGGAACAGCCCAGGAATAGTACAGGGGGTCCCGACGGTAGCCTGAAGCCACAGAGCAGGCGGGTGGGGGGTCCAGAGCCCCTCACCTGGCCTTGCTTCCGGCCCCGTGCTGAGAGCTCAGCCCACAGGGCTTGACAGCAGCATTTGGCCCCTACCAGCTCCCTGTGCCTTGCTGATAAATGCCAGGGAGCTCCCACGCCCAGCCTGATCCATCAAGCTCCCAGTGGCAGGTTGCAGGGCCAGAGACCTTGCCCATCAGGAGCTTAATCTCTCAGACAAAGAGCAGAAATGCAGTCCGAGCTATGGAGACATATAACACATCAAGGGCAGTTACCAACTGTCTGAGTCAGAGCCCCGCAGCTCCTGCCAGGAGCCGAGAGGGAGACTGTCTTTGGTCTTCCCTCCTCTGACGTCTCTGGAGGGGATGGAGGAGGCCTGGAAAGGAACCCAGAGGTTTTTTTCAGGCCTTTCCCCGCTCTCCTGTATTGTTCCTCTCTGCTTAACCTAGCCTGGCCCAAGCCTTTTCTTTCTCCCTCCGGCCCTTCCTTCCTCAACAAGAATCGAAAGCCTCTGAGGCATCACTCGTTCTGGGGGGGGGGGAGCCGTGAATTCAACAGTGAGCAAGACAGGTAAGGTGGTCCCTGCCCTCACGGTGCTTGCACACAGGGTTTCCAGAACCTTCCTCAACTGCCCCCACAAGGGCAGGAAGAACCTCAGGTCTGCCCCACCCACCCCACCCTGCTGCTTCCAGAAGGAGCTGAGACCCAGGCCACCCACAGACCCAGTACAGGCCTTCTTTTCCCCTGAACCCCTTTCCTGGAAGGAGGAGGTCGGAGAAGGGGGTGGGCGGGGAGGCACTGGGCCCGAGGGCTGTGATTGGCTGCCACTAGACTGACAGACAGCGGAAGAGACCAATCCAGATGGGCAGGTGGCCAGAGTGACAGTCAACCCAGCATGGGCGGCGGATGCCACGGCGGGGCCCGGCTGCCAGCCCCCAGCCGCTGCCGGCTTCGCCCTCCCGTCTGGAGCGCATCCCTAAATCTCTTTGACATAAAATATCGTCGGCGAGCCGCAGCACGGAGAGATTAAAAAACAATAAAGAGAAAGCGAAACTCTCGACTATAATTACCAGCCTCTAGCCGGCAGCAGCAAAAGACACACTAAAATTTTAATAGGAACCACTGCATTTAATTTAACGACACATTTTTTCAATTACCAGAATAATTGTTTTATTCATAAAATGAGTTTCAATAAAGAGGGTCATTTTCCTTTGTTTTTATTATTCATTTGTGCAACATATTTGAGATAGGATTCCCTCGTGTGAAGGCAGCTTGGAGGGGACCCGTGACATCTGTGTCATGAGTGCAAGTCGGAGGGGGCAGGGGGACCTCCCGAGAGGTGGGCGTCCACACAGTCCAGATGATGCTGAGTGCGCTCTGCTAGGACACCAACCTCTGCCCCCTGCGCCGCCCACCGCCCCCCTCCCCCCGGAGAACCTTCCCGAACACACTGAGGTTCACGTCACCAGACCCCTCTGACCTCTCCAGCCACACTCACCACTCGCAATTTACTGAGCTCCCTGTGGCCACTGGGAAGGAGGAACTAGAAATTCAGCTCCTTCCATGCGAGAAGGATCCAAAAAAATCACACTGCTAAACTGTGAGACAGCCAGAGCCCGGGGCCACTTGGAGGAGAGGAGGGAAGTGAGCGAAGATAGTAAGTTAAAAAAGACAGCCTGTTGCTGGGAAATTGAGAGCCCCGGAGCCTCCGTTCCTGCCCTCCCAGCATCCGATCTGATGACTGCAATGACCATCACTTACTGGGTGCTGAGCCCATCCTACCCAGATTAACTTCCCAGCAGACAACAAAGCAGGAGCTGTTGTTCCACCCACTTTAGACACGAGAAACCGAGGCTCAAAGAGAGGAAGCCACCTGTCCCAGATCTCCCTGGGAGGATGTGGGGACAGGATCTGAACCCGGGCAGGCTGACCGCAGAGCTTACGGAGGATGCTACGTACGACGGCAGCTGGCCAGCTGGCCTCGAGGTAGGTTGCTTCTCAGAGTGCCCTCTGCGACTTCATCTTTGAATCAACTCGTCTGCACTTCTCTCTCTGGCTTCGTTTACACTGCACTCTAAGCTCTCTCCCAGGCAAGCTCTCAGCTCGAGAGCCCTCACCCGGATCCTCTGGCGGGCACTCAGAGATAGCTCCAGCTCCCAGGCCAGGGCAGACGGTCCCAGCCTCACACTGCTCCCGGGGAGGGAGGGATGGATGCAGGTCAGTGTGGAGGCCACTGTGGGGGCTGGGAGAGAAGGATCGGGGGAGCTCTGGGGTACCCAACTCTGGGCATGGAGGTGATGCTGAGCATGGAAACACGCTTGGTTGTCTGTTCATTCTGAACCCCATCAGAGACAAGAGTGGGGAGACAGGACACAAGGAACCAGTGGTGGGAACCCTCGGCTGCCTCCATACGGAAATTGACATTGATGAACCAATGTCTGTGTCAAGGCCTTTAAACACACGTTACCTATTAGTCCCCGTGGCTACCTTAGAAACTGGATATTATTATCCCTGAGTTAATGACAGGGAAACTGAGGCCCCAAGAGGTCAAACAAGTTTTGTCCAGGACCATGCCATTCACAGACTTCCCTGGTGGTCCAGTAGCTGAGAATTTGCCTTTCACTACAGGGGACACAGGTTCGATCACTGTTCGGGGAACTGAGGTCCCACACGCCACCAGGGAACTGAGCCCACGTGCTGCAACTAGAGAAGCCAGCAAGGCCCAACTAGAGAGAAGCCCCCACGCACCGCAACCCGAGCACGCGTCGAAGGCTGGGGGGCTTGCAACGGTCGAAGGCAGGGAGAAGCACGTCCCAGGTGGGGACAACAGCTGTTGTGAGGTGTGGCAGGTGGATGGAGCCCACGGCCTGGAGCGGGTGCGTGTTGGGAGCTCGCCATCAGACCCTGGACTCATGTGGCCTCTCGCCTCCTCTGTCCACTGAGCCAAGGGCAGGAGAGGAGCCCTCTCATGGATGCTTGTCTTGGCCAGGTCCCTGCCCTGGGCCACGGGGGGGAACTCGGAGGTCAAGTCCAAGCCCCACCCCTGCCATTGGGCGAGCACTGGGGCTGGCCTGAATCTCTCATTCTCTCCCTTTGCACCTCAAAGCCTGGAGCTCAGATGGAGTCGGGGCTTGAGCAAGGGCCGAGGTGGGGAGGGGACCAGGAGTGGGGCTGCCAGGCACCAAGATCACATAAGCAGCAGATGTCGGCGGATTAGCAGCTCTGCCTCCAAAGCTGCTGGAGCCACTTAATATTCTGCAGACGGATCTCTTCCCTTTCATAAAAAGCAAACATGGAATTGAAATGCCGCAGACTCCAAACACCTGGGGAGGGCTGGAGGCTGGAAGTCGTGAATCTGGGGGAAGGAGTCCGGGGAAGGAGATGCAAGGATGGGAGGGATGGGGCGTGGGCCTCCCTGCTGGCCAAAGAGTGCCAGTCCCCCCTGGAAGGGGAACTTCGGGGGTGCCTCGGCCCTGGGTTTCTGAGGCTCCCAGGAAATACCCAGGACTTTGGAGGGCGTTGCCTGGGGGGCGGGGGTGGCTCCGGCCAAGGACAGACCTTTGGGAAAAGCCATGCCACTTGTTGAAAGTCGCTGTCAGGAAGGGAGACACTCGGGGACCATTCCTCTTCTTTCTCCTGACACCACGGACTGGGGGCGGAGACACAGCCAGGGACATGGGAAGCAGCAGGTTGGCTCCAAACAAGCAGATCAACAGAGCAAAACAGCAAACAGCTTTTGTTAAATATGAATAATTCTGAGAGCCCAGTGAGCTTTTATCTTATGAGCTTTTTTTTTTTTTTAAATAAAGGAAGATGACTTCCTTACATTAAATGGAGCTCACCACGTCCAACCAGGACAGAGAAGAAGAGCTTTCTCCCTCAGCCTCACGTGAGACCCGGAGTTATTGGGCACAGCCTCTTGTTGTTCAGTCGACCCCATGGACTGCAGCACGCCAGGCTCTTCTGTCCTTCACTGTCTCCTGGATTTTGTTTGAACTCGTGTCCAGTGAGTTGGTGATGCTGTCCAACCATTTAATCCTCTGCCACCTTCTTCTCCTTTTGCCTTCGATGTTTCCCAGCATCAGGGTCTTTTGGGCACAGCCCATTATTAACAGGTGGCATTTGCTTGGGTGCTGGCTGGACAGAGGCCGTTTGTGTCTGTTTATAAACCCTGAGTCAGCTTCGGTTGGGGCACTCACATTTGACCAACATGGGACTTTTTTTTAGCACACCTTTTGTGAAAACTATTTCTTAATTCTCGTGCAGTTGTTGTTCTCTGGTTATTCCATCTCTGTTCCCTTTGTAAACCTGTTCTGGTTTTAACAGAAATACAGTCAGAGGAATAACCTAGCTCGTCTGAGAAGAAGTACAGCATGGAGACCCGGCCACCTGGGTTCACATCTGAGCTCTGCCGTCTGCTGCCTTCTGATGAAGCAGGGAGGATGCTGGGCAGAGAAAGGAGAGGAAGGCCTCATGTTCTGCCTGTGACCTGGCACAGAACACAGGCTCTCAGCCCACAGGTCCTCCGGGCAGACGTCGGTGGAGCCGGAGAATCCGAGGATGCGCGCCTGTGGTTGGCTCTGTATATGGTCCCTCCGGGTTTCCTCTGCAATCTCCCAGAATTCCTCCGTTAATGACAGTGACCCTACCCAGGCAGCCGTGGATGCTTTGTTCTGAAGCTAACTTCACTTGGAAGAAAGAAAGGGAAGAGGGAAAAGAAAAAAAAAAGGAAGGAAAGAATGGAACGATAATCAAGCTATGTCTAATATCTGTGTGGCATTTTAAAATTATTTAAAATTATTTAAAAATTATTTTGGCCACTTCGTGCGGCAAGGAACCCCGACCAGGAACCGAACCAGCGCCCCCTGCAGTGGAAGCAGTCTTAACCACTGGACGTGGCACTTTTACACGTCCAGGCACTTTAACACAGACTGCGTCTCCTTTTATCATCCAGCCGGTGACGTCACAGCTCGGGCTTCAGCCCATTAGACAGATGTGGATACCAGGGTCCACAGGCCTTCCACATGCATGTGCTGAATCAGGGGTCAAGCTAACAGGGCTTCCACCAGGAGCCCCGAGGGAAGGCTGCCGGCTGGGGTCCTGACCCTCCCCCGTGGGGGTTCCCGGCCCTGAATCCTGGGGTTGTGAGTCACCCCACATGGGAGGGATGCCCACCTCCCAGCCCCTGCAGCCCCAGGCCTGCCTGCTTCCAGCTTCTTCCAGCCAGTGGCCTGGATCCCAGGATGGGGTCTCATTTCAAAGGATGAAAAATCAGCCAAGAAACTAGTAAGAGAGGAGAATACACAAGAGAAGGAAAGGGACCGCCTTCTCTAGTGGAAGAAAGAGAAAGCTAAATAGTACTTCTGCTCCCTGCTCAGTTGGAACTGCCCACCTTCACCAGGGCCCCTGTGCGCAGGGGCCAGGACCCGAAATTGTGTCTGAGTCCAGCGGGGACTTGGGGGGCACAGCGGCTGAGAGAGGAGGACCTGTCCCACTAGACAGACGCCCGGACAGAGGGACCCTGATGGGACAGCACGCCACACGGGTTCACACGCTGACAGAGCAACTCGGGGAAAAAGCACTCAACCTCCCTGAGCCTCGGGGCTTCTCACTAGTAACATAGAGCTGACACGAATACAGATACCGCCGAGTGGGTTATAAAGCTGGTCAGAGTTGGCAGGGCGTCTGGCACAGAGCAAGGAGTGGATAAATGGAA
Source organism: Bubalus bubalis (assembly GCF_019923935.1). Classification (NCBI taxonomy): domain Eukaryota; kingdom Metazoa; phylum Chordata; class Mammalia; order Artiodactyla; family Bovidae; genus Bubalus; species Bubalus bubalis. The sequence goes on from NC_059159.1 coordinate 5,604,293, forward strand.
TGCAATAAAGTATAGTAATAATATTATCATATAACATAACAATATACATTACATTAGAAAGGGTATTCTTTTTGAGAGTTCTTGAGGTTGAGAACTTTCCTCTGACACAGGAGGAGAAGGGGTTGAGAAGGATACATGGGTGAGGGCGCTCAGCTCCCAGCCAGGACTCCGGACCGTGTGGGGGCCGACAGCAGCCCTCCCCACCTCCCTCGCCCCCTCCCCTCCCCCTTCCCCTGCTCTAGATAAACTACACCTCAGGGTGTCTGCCCTCCAGCCTGCGGAGGGCCTCCCCACGGCCAGGTGGGTGGACCCAGCAGGATGAGCAGGTAAGGTGAGCCCCTCCCCTGTCTTTCTGTTCACACCTTCCTGTCCTAACAGATGCAGGGCCCTAAATGTCTGCACTCCAGGGTCATGGAACCACAGAGACCTCGTCCAGACAGGACACAAGAGAGGGTGAGACAGCCCAAAGCCTTTAGTCCCCAAAGCGCGGGCATCACTGGTCGCTGTGGCCACTTAACAGCATCTGGTCTTGACCTTGGGTCAGCACGCAGGGTTGGGGGTCCTCTAAGCTGTCACGCAGCAGGGAGGTGGGTCTCTGCCCCAAAGTCTGGCCCCAGCCTTTCCCGGAATGAATGCAATCTGGAAAAGAGTGCTCGGGCTCCAGACCCACAGGGAGCCAAGTTCAAACCCACGCGTGATCGAACGGCTTGGCCCTGAGAGCTTCGGCATCCTAGTCTGTGAGATGCAGGCCCTTCTTGCCGTTGCTGTTTAATCTCTCAGGTGTGTCTGACTCTCTGTGACCCCATGGACTGTGGCCTGCCAGGCTCCTCTGTCCATGGGATTCTCCAGGCAACAATACTGAGTGGGTTGCCATTCCCTTCTCCAGGGGGATCTTCCTGACCCAGGGATGGAACCCGTGTCTCTTGGCGTTGGCATGTTTGGATTCTTTACCACTGTGCCACCTGGGAAGCCCGTCCCTTCTAGTACCACTGCCTTAAACCAGGAGAAGAAACTGCAGTCAGGAGTCATTAAAATTTTAATAACCAGGAATACAAGGTTCCGCTTGGCTGGGACGACATCTGGGCTGTGGGGATGAAGCAGGGCTGGGTGTACTGGCCGCTGAGACTGTGCCTGGCATCCACCTTCCAGTGGCTAGAACACAGAATGTTCCAGAGATGTTGAGCGCTATTTCTTCAATATTTAAAATCTTGCATAATGATGGAGGATCTGGGCCCCGCCTACAGGGTGACGGGAAAGATGGCTGAGATTTCGGATGTTCATACCTTGCCTGGTGCAGATCAGCTGCTCCAGAAATGCCAGCTCCCTGCCCTTCCCTTGGGTCTGACTCAGGAGCATCAGGCTCCCCTCCCAGGAGACGGGCCAGCTCCCTCCTGCCAGCGAGAAAGGAGCTGGGACGCCCTTGGGGGTCAGGAAGCAGGGAGCGTGGGATGATGCCAACAGGCCTGGCTGGCTGCCTGCTGGACACCAGGGCCCCCGCTCCCCTGCAGGTACAGGAAGAGGGGAGACACCCCGCCCTGTTCCTACTCACCCTGCCCAGGCTTTGGGGGATCTGGCGAGTGCCCCGCCCCAGACACTCACAACTTGGGCATTTCTAGCTGTGCCAGGGGTGGGGCTGGGGCAGCTATTTTGAGTCTGGAAAGAGAGCTGTGGTGGGCGTGCGAAGAGGCAATGACAGGGTTGGCAGTGCCAGGCCCCCTCCTCTGGCCTCTGTCCACTCACCCCACCCACCCCTGAGCGTAGTCAGCCCATGGGACGGCCTCTCCCAGATCAGGGAGGGGGAGGAGGAAGAGGAGACATCAGCCCAGGGTCTGGGAGGTCCCCAAATGGTGAGGTGGCTGCAGAAAAGCACCCAAGAAGACATGTTTCCTGGGCTGCTTCAGAGCAGCAGCAGCCGGCGTCCTTCTTCAGGCTGCACTGTGTGGTTGCCACCATGGACCCCAGAGGCACACGTTACAGGGCTCATTTGGGGGGTGTGCGTGATCACTGTGTCAGGGGGACTGTCTTCCTGTATGTGGCTCAGGGGTGGCCCCTGCCCCAGCCTCCAATGGCTAAAAGGCTGGACAAGGAGCAGGTGGCCCCAGAGGGCTCCCTGGGGACTGTTGAGCCCCTTCTGCCCCACCCCCCCCCAACAGCTGGCTTCCCCTAGAATGAGCCTCTGCTCGCAAGGACTCTGTTTCAGGGCCAGAATCAAGGTGAGAAGAGCGAGGCATTGGGGCAAAATTTAAAGGAAGGGTGGCAAAAATCTGAGTCATCAAAATAAATATTTTAATGTAACGTTTTAAAAAATACAAATTAATGTAAGACATTCTACGATGAACAAAACAGCAAGATGTTAAATAAAGTCAGGCTCTGACAGCGTTGGGGCTGGGGGAGGCGGTGCGGTGAAAGGGCAGGGGCAGATTTGGTCTTCTGGGAACATTCTGATATTTTATTCATCATGTGACTTTCGCATTAATTTGGATTTTTAAAAAATACTGCATTAAAACGTTATTTATCTCGATGACTGAATGTCTTGGGCACCCATTCAATTTTGTACTTGAGGCCAGAGCCTCACTCATTTGATCCTTGTTCCAGTCTTCCTCTGTTCGCTTTTCATATCCAATTAGCCTGCCTCTTCCCCCCGCTTCCCCTATACGAATTAGGGCAGGTGGAAATACGGGAGAATGACAGCCATACGCGTTCTGAATGGAGCATGAGGTCAGACGCTTCTCAAAGGAGAAAGAAGAGCTGGGGGGCGGGGGTGGGAGGCAGGCAGGTGGGAGAGGAGGGGGTGGAGGCTGTTCTGGTGTCTGTCCAGAATGATGCATGAGGGCTGGGGAGACAAGGGGTGAGTCATGGGGTCTGGGGACAGTCAGAAAGAGCAGGGAGAGGGGACAGAACCAGGGCATGGAGGAGGCGGTAAGGAAGAAAGAGAAATGTCACCAAGACGTACTGAGCATTTTATCACGTGCCAAGGACTGATGTGTCCATGTTCTATACCCTTTACCACACGCTCATGCCTCCACCCTAAACATCCTGAGGAGGTGGGCTGACTTACTGTCCCCATTTTACAGATGTGCAAGTTGAGGCACATAGACGCTCTGGAGCCCATAGCACCCCGCTGAAGCTGGAATACCACCTCAGGCAGTCTAGCTGGAACCTCAGTGCTCTCACTATTTCCTGGGGTGGGGGAGCGGAGGGGCGACGGCCCTGCCCAGGTCCTCAGACCACTGCTGGCAGGGACCCTTGGGCAGGCACCCACCACACCCAGGAGATGCATGGCTTGCGGGCAAGGCTGGACTGAGACAGAACCAGCGATGGATAACTTCGCTTCGAATCTGAGATGCGCTCTCCCAGAAGTCACAGGCAAATCTAATTTTTATAAATCATGTCCTATCTCGAATACCTTAGGGGAATTCATAACTTTAAAAAACCTGTCTGTGTTCCTTTATAATTGCTGCCTAATAGAACTCTCAGTTTGAAATGCCATGAGCAACTCTGCAGGGCAACAGGACTCCAAAAGGGGCTCTTCAGGTGTACGTACCATCTTGGGGGGAAGGGAATAAATAAAATCCTATTTCACATGCCCTAGCTGAGTTTATTTCCTTCTGCTTTCTTACAGTAAATCTTTTGGTAATTCTTTTTTACAGCTACCCTGTTTTCTATTTTCCTGTCAATTCCAGACCAATTTCTGGAATTTGCTTAGACTTGAACCAACATAGCAGCCACTAGCCTCCTGAAGCCGTGGAAATTTTAACCTGTCATTGAAATGACATAACATTTTTTAATTGATGTACAGTTGTTTTATAATGTGTTAATTTCATCTGTACAGCAAAGTGATTCAGTTATACATACAGATGCATTCTTTTTTTTAAATCTTTTCTGCTATGGTTTATTATAGAATATACAGTTATTCTGTATATTATACAGTATATATGGGAGAAGGCAATGGCACCCCACTCCAGTATTCTTGCCTGGAAAATCCCATGGACGGAGGAGCCTGGTGGGCTGCACTCCATGGGGTCGCTAAGAGTCAGACATGACTAAGCTACTTCACTTTCACTTTTCCCTTTCATACATTGGAGGAGGAAATGGCAACCCACTCCAGTGTTCTTGCCTGGAGAATCCCAGGGACGGGGGAGCCTGGTGGGCTGCCGTCTATGGGGTCGCACAGAGTCGGACACGACTGAAATGACTTAGCAGCAGCAGTGAGTTAGCAGTAGCAGCATACAGTATATATATATATATGTCACATATTTTATATATATACAGTATATATATATATATAATGACTGTATATATACAGTTATTCTGTGTATTATAGAATATACAGAACATATATATATTCTATATATAGAATATACAGTTCCCTGTGCTACACAGTCGGAGCAGGTTGTTTATTAAAATGAAATAAAATTTAAAATTTAGTCTCTCAGTCACACTGGCCACATGTGGCTGGTGGCTGCCACGTTGGGCTGTGCAGAATATAGCACATTCCTATCACCATAGGAAGCTTGACTGGACAGGGCTGGCTTGCAGCATGAAGTCTGTCTTCTCTCCCTCTGTTTTCTGGCCACTCCACACAGCATGTGGGATCCCAGTACCTGGACCAGGGATTGAACCTGTGCCTCCTGCAATGGAACCGGTGGTCCTCCTGCTCTGGACCACCCGGAAAGTCCAAAGTCCCCCTTCTCTTAAAGTGAGGCTCTTCTGCATCCTGTCCTTGAGCTGAGCCTCTGGGATGTTCAGCTATACGTGAGGAACGGCTGCTGTGACTAATGTCGCTGGGTGGGTGCAGGCGTGACCCGGATCAACACCTGCTGCCCTCCCGTGTGGCCTTGTGAGACCAAACGGCTGGCTCTGGGGCTGCTGGTGAAGGCGGCAGACCAACCTCCCTCCAGTGGACGACAAGCGTAAACAAGTGTCTGAAGGCCCTGGAGAGCAGCCAAAAGCCGGCGACAAGGAGGGGAGTCAATACTTGGAAGACAGGAGTGGCACTTGAATGACTCTTCCATGGGGCTCTGTTGATGGCAGACTCCAGCCTCTGCCAAGAGGGACAACGAAAACCCAGATGAAGTGAAAGTGTCAGTCAGTCAGTTGTGTCCGACTCTCTGCGACCCCATGGACTGTAGTCCACCAGGCTCCCCTGTCCATGGGACTCTCCAGGCAAGGATACTGGAGTGGGGAGCCATTCCCTTCTCCAGGAGATCTTCCCAACCCAGGGTCTCCGAACCTGGGTCTCCTGCATTGGCAGGAGGATTCTTTACCGTCAGAGCTACCAGGGAAGCCAGACAGAAAACCTGAAATCTTACTGACTTAAACAGCCAGAGAACAGAGTTTGGAGGGACTGCAAATAGTTGGAATGTGAGGGTGGGAATCCCAGAAGGGAGAGTCAGTGGAAGCAGACTCAAATCCTGTGTATAAACTCTTCCCAAAGCATTGGCCAACCTGTGAAATATCCAAGCACGGGCCACTCTAAGCAGCTCAACAAAGGTTGCTGCTGTTGCTGCTGCTAAGTCGCTTCAGTTGTGTCCGACTCTGTGCGACCCCATAGATGGCAGCCCACCAGGCTCCCCCATCCCTGGGATTCTCCAGGCAAGAACACTGGAGTGGGTTGCCATTTCCTTCTCCAATGCATGAAAGTGAAAAGGGAAAGTGAAGTGTCTCAGTTGTGTCCAACTCTTTGCGACCCCATGGATTGCAGCCTACCAGGCTCCTCCATCCCTGGGATTTTCCAGGCAAGAATACTGGAATGAGGTGCCATCGCCTACTCTGCAACAAAGGTTAGAAGAACTGAAAAGAGATTTCTGCTACTGGCCACCACATGGGAGACAAAGTTTGGAGTTTGAGTCCAGCCAAATTAAACATTTTCATTTGCTTTTAATCAATGCACTTGAGGGTAACATAACAAAATCCAAAGTCTTTACAACACGTCATTCACAATGTCCAGGATATGGCCCCAAACTTCCAGGCACGCACACACACACACACACACACAGAAACCCAGAAAAATGTGATCCCTACATAATAGAAATCAATACAGAGTGTTTTAAAACAGCTATTCTAACTGTCCTTAAGGACATAAAGGAAAATATACCTGTAATGAATGTCCAAATGGGGAATCTCAGTGGAGAAATAAAAACTATTAAAGAGAATCAAATAAAAATTCTTGAATTGAAAAATACAAGATCTGAAATTAAAATTTGATTGAATAGGCTTAACACTTCATTAACAAGAACAGAAGAAAGAGTCGGTGAATGTGAAGATGGATCAGTAGAAAATATCCAACCTGAAGAACAGACTGAAAAAAAAACCTAAAACCAAAAGAACAAAACTCCAAACCTAGGGCCTCAGGGACTGTATCTAAGCACCTGACATCTATATAAATGGAGCCCTAGAAAGAGAGGAGAGAAAATACGGGCAGAAAAACTGTTTGACGAAATAGAGGCAGCTGCTGCTGCTGCTGCTAAGTCGCTTCAGTCGTGTCCGACTCTGTGCGACACCAGAGACGGCAGCCCACCAGGCTCCCCCGTCCCTGGGATTCTCCAGGCAAGAACACTGGAGTGGGTTGCCATTTCCTGCTCCAATGCATGAAAGTGAAAAGTGAAAGTGAAGTCGTTCAGTCGTGTCTGACTCCTAGCGACCCCATGGAGTACAGTCTACCAGGCTCCTCCGTCCATGGGATTTTCCAGGCAAGAATACTGGAGTGGGGTGCCATTGCCTTCTCCAAATAGAGGCTGAGTACCTCCCAATTTGGGGAAAGAGAAATTGCAGATTCAAGGCGGTCAATCAAGGAGGACAGATACAAAGGGCAGCAGCCATTAACCCAATGACCCATAGAAGAAGTGACCATCACCCCTGCTTTACCTTAAAACCAATGGACAGCAGAGTCTGTCTGTCTGCGGGCTTCATGTACACTGTGATAGACAACATGGTAATATCCTGTCCTCTCTAGACAGCGCAACAAAGGGGCTGAGGCTGCAAAAGCTCCGTGCTTTTGCACACGTTTTCCTAATTGACATTCAACAATTGTCTCCTGAAGAGCCAGGAACTCTCGTCTCCATTTTGATTTTCTTATTCATTAAAAAACCGGAAATTGGCACTAAGGTTCAGAGATGCTGAACGACTCACCTACGATCACACGGTAAGGGGAGGGGCCAGGGCTGGACGCCCAGCTCCAAAGCCCATTTTCTTTCCTCTGTGAAAAGTGAGATGATGGGATGGCATCATTGACTCACTGGACATGAGTCTGAGCAAACTCCGGGAGCTGGTGAAGGACAGGGAAGCCTGGCGGGCTGCAGCCCATGGTTGCAAAAAGTCAGACACGACTGAGCGACGGAACAACATCAATGATCAAAGTGTTAGTTGCTCAGTTGTGTCCGACTCTCTGCGACCCCATGGACTACAGCCCGCCAGGCTCCTCTGTCCATGGGATTTCCTGGGCAAGAATACTGGAGTGGGTAGCTTTATATTCATGCGTGTTAACCCTGGCTGCACACTGGATTCACACATGTAGGGAGCTTTTAGAAACAATCTCTGTAGCAGATGAATCGATCAGAAACAGCAGGCACTGGGTCCAGACGTTGGAGATTTTGAAATCATCCCTCCAGGTGATTTTCAGGTGTGGCCTGGGTTGAAAAACACTGTGGCTGTTTGCTGTGTCTGGAAAATTCCAGGCAGAGGAAGAGGACTGGGTCAAGCTGGCTCACACAGGTGGGCAGTGAGAACCCTCGGTCAAGGCCCTCGGGACAAAGGTCCAAGCCCCAGCACTGTGAGTTATAACTCTCCACCTCTCATCTTTCTCCTGGACTTCTAGGAAGTGCAGAGCTGTACCCCGCTCTTGGCTCCAGAAGATATGGGAGTGATAAAACTGTCGGAGGAGCTTCTCCGCAGCAGGGCTTGAGTTACAGGAGGCTGCAGCGTCGGACGCAGGACACTTACTCTGGGTGAGGAACGAGCAGTGAGACCTCAGAGCCCTAACTCTCCCAGGCTCTGCCGGGGGAAGGCAGAGAGTCGGACAGCCTGCATTACTCTCCCGGAGCCCTGGGAGCTGCCCGGTGGTCCTGGGGAGAGAGCGAGCCTGCGCTGAGCAAGGTGGACGCAGGACAAACGCCCCCGGGTTTGCTCTGCCACGTCCCCTTCCGGTCCTTGTGGCCTCTCACGCCACTGCCTCCTAAACCCAGCCCGGCCTCAGGACCCTGCTCCCACCACCGGCGCACTCAGCCCAGCGTCCACGGGACCCATCCCTGGCTGTTTCCCCAAAGCCCAGCACAGAGCAGAGGCCCCACAGATCGTTTCTGAGAGCATGTGAGGGTGAGTGAGGCTGGCCCCTGCTGCCGACTGGCTCGGTCTGCCATCTGACACAAGGTTAGCCAAAACAGGCCAACCGCCACCACCAAAGCAAAATGGAAACAAGACCGGAAGACGCCCTGAGCATCCCTTTTATAATGGTGGTGATGCTGATGAGATGCTGATGCTGGTGGCGACGCTGGTGGCGATGCAGGCGCCACGCTCCACTGACTGCCAGCTCCACCCCACCACTTCCCCACTGCATCCTCGAGCCACCCTGCCAAGGGGACTGCTTTAACTCCACCTTACAGATGGGAAGACTGAGGCTCAGAGACTGAATACCGCTTGCCTGTGGCACAGCTGAGATCAAAGCCAGGTCCGTCTCTAATGCGGGAGCCCTTAGGGGCGGCCCCACTCTCCCATTCCCGTGTTCCCCTCAACCCGCGATGAACGGAATCAAGTTTAGTCCCCAAAGGCCCCCCTGACCAGGTCTAGGCCTCCAACAGTGTAGCCAACCCCAATGCCCTGTGTCCACTTCGGGGTTCCCATTCTGGGGAGCTCGCTGCTCCGAGCTAGCTCATGGCCTGGGGTCAAGGTGGCTACTGTGGTCCCCAGGGGCCGTCCACACTCAGGCAGCTGGCGGCCCACCCAGGTCTGCTCCTGGCTTATTGATCTGGGCCTGAGGGGGAGCAGGCAGGAGCCCAGCCCTGCGGCCTGACGGGCACTCCCAATGGCCTGTGTCTAATGACCGCAGAAAGCCATTACAGCCCACTTAGCTGTAAACAGCTCTCCACGGCACTCATTAGGGCCACTGAGATGCAGCGAGAGCCCTCCCCCTGCAGCACGAGGGGGTGTGTGCCAAGCTAGCAGGGGCTGAGCCTCCTTCTTACTGGAAACGCTGCTTCCCGCCAGGCCTGGCTTCCAGGAAAGGTGAACCCAGCTGGGTCCTGGCCAGCGGCCCTGCCCTCTGCGACCAGGGTCCCCCACGTCAGCGGCCCTGTCATCCCCGGGGCAGCAGGAATCAGGCTTTCCATGCCCCGGGGCTGGCGTGACATTCAACCTGAAGGCCAGCCAGCCTGCCAGATCCCCCGGGATCTGCCTGGTGCCCTGGCAGTGCTGGCTGGGATGGTCCCCACACATATGCCCTCCTGTCTATGGTGGGGACATCCCACCTGTCATTAGGAAGGATGGGCACTTCTAGGACCTAAACTTCAGGCAAGTGAGACCCCACGTGCTTGGACCAGATACCCTCAAATCAGCGCTTTCAAACCATCTCAGCCTCGATCCTAATAAAATCACGTAAGGGTCCCAACAGATAGAACAGAGCAATGGGCAGATGCTCTCATCCAAACAGGGGTGAGGGTGGGGGTCCAATCCTGTCTGTGTTGCTCTCCCCCCACTCCCCACCCTGATCTATCTGCCGCTTGCCACGATGGCTGAAGCACTTCTGAATTCTGGAGTCCTCGGGACACGATTTATTAACCTTTGACCCAGCCTGGGGGCTTCTCTGGTGGCTCAGCGGTAAAGAGCACCCCTGCAGGAGATGCAGGAGACTCGGGTTTGATCCCTGAGTTGCGAAGATCTCCTGGAGTAGGAAATGGCAACCCACTCCAGTATTTCTTGCCTGGGAAATCCCATGGACAGAGGAGCCTGGCCGACTGCAGTCCATGGAGTCGCAAAGAGTCGGACACGACTGAGCACGCACGCGTGCACGCTTACAGAGGTAATGAAGGCAAAATGAGATCATATGGGTGGGCTCTAGTCCAGTACGACTGGTGCCTCACAAGAAGAGAAGGTTAGGGCACAGACCCGCACAGAGGGAAGACCACGTGAAGACTCAGGGAGAAGACGGTAGACTGCAAACCTTGGACAAAGGCCTTGGAAGAAATCAACTCTGCCGACACCTTGATCTTGGACATCCAGCCTCCAGAGCCCGAGACAGTAACTGTCTGTTGTTAAGCTGCCCAGTGGATGGCTCTTTGTTATTGCTGCCCGAGCAGCTGTCCCTGACCGTCAGGGGTGGGTCCTCCTTTCTCTAACCCTCCATCTCATCCCATGCTTCTCCTTCTTGGCGCACACAGACTTACCACCATCAGACATTCCTCTCTGCTGGACCACAGAGTCCGTTTCTCCCATCGCTCAGCTTAGGACACGGTCTGCCCTCTGTGCTGAAATCTGTTGCACCCACTCCCGGGTTCCAGCGCCCCTCTTGGGTGTGGCTCCAGCACCCTCTCCTGTACCCAAAGCAGGGAACTGTGGGCTGTCTCCTCCCCGGTGGGGTCAGTCTTCCTGCCCCCAGCTGCACCCGCTGTGATACAGCGGCTCATACCAAACCAGGGCCAGCTTTGCACGCGTGAGGCCCAGGCGGCCTTTGAGTCCTGTGCTCAGAAGAGGCCGTGCCGGGATTCATGCTCTGTGGTCGCCGTCTTAAAATTCTCAGTAATTGTGTCTTTGAACTTGTGTTTTGTAAGTATGGATCTTTCTTGATTTACATTGGAGGTCACCATGAGTTGAAAATGCATTTACAACACCTAATGAACATCACAGCTGAGCCTCACCAACCTTGACTGTGCTCTGAACACTTAACATTAGCCTACAGTTGCACAAGATCACTTAACTCAAAGCCTGTTTTATAATAATGTGTCGAATATCTCAGGTCATTGACTGATTGTTGAAACTGAAGCACAGAACAGTGAAGCTATCTGGGTACAGAATGGTTGTAAGTGTATTCATTTTTGACTCGCGTGATAGCGGGGCTGCCTGGGAGCTGTGATCACGGCCACTGCCCAACTCACGAGAGAGGATGGGACCATATATCGCCAGCTGGGAAAAGATCAACGTTCAAACCCTGCAGTACAGGTTCTGCTGACTATGCATCGTTTTCGTGCCATCGACCAAAGTCGAAACGCTAAGCCGAGCCATCGTAAGTCCGAGACCCTCTGTGTTGGAAAAATAGCCCGCGCAGGTGAGCAGAAGAGAGACATGCAGAAGACAGGAAAGAGCTGGATGCTTTAGTAGCTATTAACAGCACTTTTTAACCTAGTTTTCAAACAAGGGCCACTTTTTCATTCTGGCCAGGGTCTTGCAAACTACACAGCTAGTCCCACAGCAGATTCAGGAAAAACTCCTCAGCCCCCAGGGCATTTCCCTTGAAGTGCTAGTAAGGGGAGACTGTGCTCTTAAGGATTTCTCAACTCCCCGAGGGGACCTGCATGCATTCCTACACCTGAGACCACCTGAGCTGATCCTGGTCTGTGATTCAAACGCCGCCTGCCAAGCTCAGCTCTGACAGTCCGCTTTCCACGTGCCACTCAGTCACTGATGGAAGTGGTGACCCCGCAGAGTCAGGGACGTCCCCCTCATGACCATACTAAGACCTCCCTCCCTCCAGACGGACATCCATCCCAGGTTCTTTTTATTATTTTGTGTTGGAGTACAGCCAGTTAATGATGTTGCCACAGTTTCAGGTGAACAGCTTAGGGACTCAGCCATGCACACACCTGCATCCACTCTCCCCCAAACTCCCCTCCCATCCAGGCTGGTACATAGCACTGAGCAGAGTCCCCTGTGCTGTCCAGCAGGTCCTTGTCGGTTCTCCATTTTAAACATAGCCGTGTGCACACGTCCACGCCAAACTCCCTAACTCTCCCTTTCTCCCATCTTTCCCCCTGGCCGCCCTAAGTCCATTTTCTTAGTCTGTGAGTCTGTTTCGGCCACCTGCCCTCCTGAAGAGGGGTACCCCCAGAGTGCTGGCTTGGTCAGACGCCCCTCCTCGTCTCTCACAGGAAAACTGCCTTCCCAGCCTGGCTCCAGCCTGACTCAGGACCTCTGGGACTGGGCTGAGGCTGGAAGCTGGGGTGAGAGGGTTGTGTTATTGGGGATATTTGGGGGATTGCATTGCTCACACTCTGAACCCTGACCCGGGGCTCCGATAGGTAGGGTGGGGACAGCCCCTCCTCTATACAACCCAGCATCTCACTTCCAGCTGATCGCTTGGGAGAAACAAAGCAGAAAGTGGGGCTCAAGGCACGAGCGTTTGGGGGTGTGCGCTGGGCTGGCAGGAGCGTGTCGCCTTCTTTTTTCACGCTGGCAACAGCTGGCGCTGCCTCTCAGAGCCTCTGGCTGTGACAATTACCAAAATGTTTACTATGTGTCACTATTAATAATGCAGAAGCTCCGCCAGCCTCCCTTTCAGAGAAAGAGAGCGACGCGAGAGTGGGGCCAGGCTCCTGGCAAGAGTCCCGCTGCCCTGCCCGCTCACCCCTGACCCTGCCTGGGCACCCCCCACTCCTCCTGCTCAGCCGGCCTCTCCCAACTAGAACAGGGCTCTCTCCCCACCTGGGTATCCCCCTGGCCCTTTGGATGCAGGCTTTAGAGCTACTCACTCAGGAAGTCTTGCAGAAGATTCCACCCCCACCCTCCACAGCATTGCACTCTCACCTCTGTGTGTAGAAGTGAGTGTGAGGGAGGCTCGTGTTTCACCAGCCTCCCCCCTTCCCCACCAGCTCTGTGAGCACCTTAAAGCTGAGACCTTCTCTTCCCGCCAGTCCCTCAGGCATGGCAAGCTCCCGCCCATTTGCCCCAGGAGCTCTACCCGGGCCATCTCCTCCCCCAGCAAATCCATCCCTCACCTCTTTGCCTAGTAACTCCTACACATCTTTTAGGGATCAGCTTAAATGTCCCCTCCTCCAGGAAGCCCTCCTGGACACCTCTTCTAGATCATAGATTCCCCCTTTTGAGTATTTTTTTTTACAGATTCTTGTAACTTGATCAATCACTATGAAACTAAATAATTTCTTCTAACATTGTCTTATCCTCTAGACTGTGTGCTCCCTGAGAGCAAACTGGTTTTTGCCCCTGGCTGTGTTCTCAGCATACAGTAGTCACTTAATGAATGAATGATCACCCAAGGACCAGCCCTGATTCATGCAGCCTTTGTAACAGGCAGAATCACTGGTGCTGAAGGCCTCCCTCCAGCTGAGGGGACACTCTGGGCTGCCAGTGAGTGCTGGGAGGTCTGACGTGGGGGTTAGGTACCCCTTCTTCTGGAATGTACCTGCACCTCTGTGAGGCACTCCATCCCCATCATAAGACACAGCTCCCCAAAGCTGAGCAGGGAGCTGTGGATAATAGATACCCTCCCCCGCTGTGCCGCCCCCACCCCCCAGCAAGTCACTGTTCCTTGGACCTCAAAGGCTAGGGGGGATGTCAGAAGCGGCCCCCTGGGCTGGATGTCCTGGTTGTGCTAACAGTCCCCAGCCCTCACACCTGCCCCCCTCCTGGGGGTAGAGGGTGAGAGCGCCTCTGTCCATCCACAGCTCCATCCAAGACTCTGTCCTCAGCTCGGAGTCCGGGTGGATGAATAGGCATGCGGGGGTAGGGCAGTGGGGGAGGGTGAGTGCCAGGCTCCCCCACACCCACTGTACCAGCCTGCCAGCCACCGGGGGCCTGTCTCCTAAACGCAGATTCTGACTTCGAACAACAAGATGCCGGGGACACAGTCTCCCTGGACGGCTGGATCGGCAGAGATGGCTTGAGCTGGAGGGAAGCCCAGCTGCTCCCCAAGCACACCAACCCCTACTGCCTATGTCTTGCACACCGGCCAGCCTGCAGAGCTGGGCACCGGGACACAGCCTCACCCAGGTTCTCCTGGCTCCAGGACAGGGGAAGGGGTAGCCAGGGGCCCTGGTGAGGGTGTGGGTGGCGGTAGGGGGCGGCAGGGGGTGACCAGTAGCTTTATTCAGTTTCATCTTTTCCAAAGAGTCGTGTGTCCTCAGGAGAAAAGGGAAGACCTCCGCAGACTTGAATATCCAGCTGTGGACCTGCCCACCTTCCCCCCAAAAAGGATGATGGCCGATGTCCAGGAGGTACCACGCCACCTATCCTGCCCTGCCTCCCTCCTCCTGCCGCTGATCTGCAGAGCGAGCTGGGGCACAACGTGAGTCCTTCTGAGCCTTGAGCTCCTCCGTCTAAAATAAGAGGGGCGCTGGACCTAGAGACTGTCACACTGAGTGCCGTCAAAGAAGGAGAAATGTCATATGACATCCTTATATGTGGAATCTAAAACGAAATGGTACAAATGAACTCGCAAAACGGAGACTCAAGGACTTCAAGAACAAACTTAGGGCTGCCTGTACACACTGCTGTATTTAAAATGGATAACGAACAGGGAACTACTGCACAGCTCTGGGAACTCTGCTCCATGTTCTGTGACAGTCTGGATGGCAGGGGAGCCTGGGGGAGAATGGAGATGTGTATATATATACGGCTGAGTCCCTTTGCTGTCCACCTGAAACTGTCTCAACGTGGTAAGTCAGACTTAGAGTGCTGGCTAAGTCTCTTTAGTCGTGTCTGACTCTTTGTGACCCCATGGACTATAGGCCACCAGGCTCCTCTGTCCATGGGATTCTCCAGGCAAGAATACTACAGTGGGTAGCCATTCCCTTCTCCAGGGAATCTTTCCATCCCAGGGAGTGAACCCAGGTCCCCTGCATTGAAGGCAGAGTCTTTACCATCTGAGGCAGCAGGGAAGCCCTAATCAGCTATAACCCAATACAAAATAAAAAGTTAAAAAAATATATATTTTGTATTAACATGCTCCTCTGGAGGGGCATACTCCTCTACCGATGGGGTCTCCCAGCTCTGACCTTCCAGGCGTCCTTCGTCCCCTCTGACTCCCTCCATCCGAGGGGCTTCCCTGGCCCTCCTGCCATCCCAGCCCAGTCTCCAGCACAGAAGAGGAGAGGGTGATTTATAAGAGAAGGGCCAAAGGTCTCAGAGCCTGTTGATCTGTTACAGGTGACAGATGCTGGCCGCTGCTCCTCTGTCCTTGTGGCTGATTAGAAAGCATCTCTGGTGGAGGATTAAAGGGGGGCGGGAGCGAAGGGAGCAGAGGAGGATCCGGCACAGCCAGAGAGCTCGCCGCATGGCCAGGAAGTCCACCCTCCGCTCAGGTGGTCCTGCTCTCCATCATGGGGGAGGCAGGGAGCTGTGACCCAATGCTGGGTCACACTGCCTGGCACCAGTCCGCCGAGTCTGCAAAGCCACCGGGCAAGGAAGGTGGTGCTGTTCCTGTTGGAGAGGTGAAGAATGGGAAGCTCAGAGAGGTCATGTAACTTGCCCAAGGCCACACAGCTATAGACAGAGCCAGGACTGGGATGTAGATTTAGAATGAATCCTCTGTCTCCCAGGCTGTGCACTTCCTGCCGTGGTTTCCAGGGTCCAGGGTGATTCCGTGTAAGGGGTACAGGAATCAGGAGCTCGTTCAAGCCAGCCTTCCACCCCAACAACCGCCATCAATAAGCTGTGTGACCTTGGAGAACTTGCGGTCTCTTCTGGGGCCTCAGTTTTTCTCTCTGTAAAGAGGCTGATACAGCACTTCTCAACAAACGTGACTAGGGATCACTGATGGGTGGTGGGCGCGGTGGTGATTAAAATCCAGATTCCTGGCTCCACCTCCAAATATTCTGATTCTTGGTTAGGACTGGATGATGCTGATGCTGGTGGTCTGTGGACCATGCTCGGAGCAGGTATTTGCTCATGGGTTCCTTTCCGATCTCAAAATGCATGACTGTTAGAAGCCTGGGGGTGAGCAGAGGGCAAAGCGGAATCCCAGTGATCAGGGCTTCTGTGGACTGCACTGTGGACTGTTACTTGCTCAGTCGCGTCTGACTCTTTGAGACCCCACGGACTGTAGCCCGCCTGGCTTCTCTGTCCGTGGAACTCTCCAGGCAAGAATACTGGAGTGGGTTGCCTTTCCCTTCTCCAGAGGAACTTCCCAACCCAGGGATCGGACCCTGGTCTCCTGCCTCGCAGGCAGATTCTTTACCGTTTGAGCCACAGGGAAGTCGTGATCAGGGCTTGCTCCGGATCAAACCTCCTAAACCCACCAACCCTGCAGAGAGTGTGTTGGCTACATCCTGTGGAGTTCCTCTCCTAACAGCTCCCATCCTCCACCAGGCCTGGCCACCCGCTCTACTCAGAACCCACCCACCTACTGTCCACAGGGAGCCCCCCCACCCCACGGGGAGCCCCCCCACTCCATCTGCCACACCCTGAACACAGGGCTCAGTGCCAGCCGACAGCGGGCAGCAGCAATGAGAAGGGGCTCCAGAGCCATCTGTGCACTGGGGTCTGGAAATGTGGCTCCAACCCTTGGGAGCTGTGTGGCCCTGGGAAAGTTACTAGACCTCTCCGAGCCCCAGTTTCCCTGCCTCTAAAACAAGAATGAGCCTGGAACAATGTATGGGATAACACCGTCCACGGTCAAGGCTCACCCGCAGGTTGGACCCACACAGCCTCACAGGTGTAGGTGTATGTATACCGGATGCTCCTGGAAAGGTACAAGAAACGGGCAGCTGGGTCTTTAGCAGGAAGTTAGGTCAACGGCAGAGAGAGAAGACAATGGTCCCCAAACACCTTTTTGGAGTGTTTGCATTTCTTGCTGCACGCTCGTAGTATTCTTCCGAAAACGACCGTCTCCCGGCTCACCGGGCTGCAGTTCGGTGATCACGGGCGGGCTTGAGCGTGACGCCTGCTGTATGCTGAGTGCTCGGCACGCTGCCAGCGCGTCCTCCAGGCCCTTCCTCCACCTTCTCCCTTTCCGGCCGCCTGGCTCTCCCCGGCCCCCCTGCTGGTCTCCTGAACCAGAGTGCTTCTTTTCCTCCTGCTGCCCCTTTTATATATTTATATTCCCTTCAAAAGGCAGGCGGGCGTGTTTGGACCAATCCACCCACATCACTCACTCTGCTCCGTTGGCCCCCTCTGTCCACCGTTCTCCCCCTCGCTGAGACCGGCAGCGTAAATTCCTTCTGGCTATTAATTAAAAGCAGCCTCTTCCTTGGAGTGAGTGTACTTGCCGTAAATTAATAGCGGCTTTCTTAATCAAATCTTATCTCCTCCTCGAGCCATAAACACACGGAGCTAGAGTTGGTATCTCTGGGCACCCAGCTGTGAAATTTAATTTCTGATGCTTCAGTAGACGTCGTGGGGTGGGTGGGTACCTATCTGGGGTGGGGAGGCAGCCCCACCTTGAGTCCTGGCAGCAGGCCCCAGGCCAACCAACTGGGTATACTGAACCACCTCCACGGGTGTTCAGAGGCAGAGCGCGCCTGGTTCTTAAAACCTGATGGTGCAGAAGTTTAATCGTCGTGATTATAATCCCTGGCATTCATATAGCTTATATTTTCATACATTTTCATCCCATCTGATTCCCATGACAGCCCTAGGAGGGAATGGGCTGGGAGTGTGAACCTCATTTCAGAGACAAAAAATGAAGTCAAACACGTTTTTCAGAGTCGGATCTGGATGGAACATTTGCTCTGCCGTGGTTTGGCTGCCACTCTGACCCTCCAGCTCTTCATCACTTCAGAGGGATCTGTCCTGTGGCTTTAATGTGAAAATGGGATAAGATGTCACATTAAATGGTCTGGTACAGCTCCTGGTAGGGGCCACACAGGGCAAAGATCTCCTTTTTTGCAGGAGGTGGGGGTGCGTAGCACTGCACAGAATACAGGATCCCTGACCAGGGATCAAACCCCCATTTCCTGCAGCGGAAGCATGGAGTCTTGACCACTGGACCACCAGGGAAGTCCCAGAAGCATCTTCTACTAACTGACCCCTCCCAAGATCAAACATCCAGCCACAAACGAAAGCGCAGACCCTGACTCGAATTCTACACCCTTGGAATCCCATCTTGCAACTCTGGAGTCCAGGGTCACCGGGCTGGGTCCCTGAGCAAATTCCACTCAGCCCGCTTCCTCCTCCCGGCCAGCCGGACGCTCCCCCCGCACCATGTGAGTCCAGCAGCCACAGGCCAGAGACAGAGCCAGGAGCTGCCCGGACGTGACCATGGACGGGCCAAGACAGAGCCTGGATGGAAGACGCCCCTGCCAGCCCTGTGGCCGCTGCCGAGAGGCTCTGAGTGGCCCCCACCCAGGGCGGCCCCTTGGCACCGGCCCCTCCACGGGTCATGCTGGCATCACCGCTCTGCTGAGCCGCTGCGCGTCTCCGGCGATGGCCCTTGGGCCGTGGGAAGCCTGGTGGCCGTCTCAGTGCATTATCTCTGTCACCCTCCAGGCTCTCACGTCATCCTGGCTCGGGTTCATTCACCGACCCAGACAGGGCTCCACGGCCACTGCTGAGCTGCTCACTCATTCAGAGCCAAGTCCAGGCTCCTCTGGCCCTTCAGGAAATGAGTCTTTCTGTCTGGGTCCAAGTGGCCCCACCCTCGGCTCCTGGGCAAACAGCCCGCCCCAGGCTTCCCTGGAGCTGGCTCGCGGAATTTCCCTGAATTAGTTGCTCCTGGCCTAAAGCGTGCAGCCCTTCTTCTTTCAAAGTCTTCTCACTGCCTTTGAGCTTGTTATAATTGTTTGAGTTTTGCTAGAATCTACACATTTGTTCCAGATTCTTGACATCCACAGGGCGGCACCTCTGCAGGAAATTCCGCTCCCGCCCCCTCTCTTCTCAGTCCCATGCTCACTAACCCCAGCATCTCTAAAGCCTGACCGTCTTAGAGTACGCTTACGCGGTAGTTCCCAAAGTGGGGCTCCCCGGCACAGCTAAAGTGGCAGCACCTGGGAACCTCTTAGAAGGGCAGCTTGTGGGGACCCTTCAAACCCCAGGAATCAGCACCTCTGGGGGTGACACCATGCAGGCTGCCTCTGAGCCCGCCGTCCAGGACAGTCCGATGCATTCTCGAGTTAGAGAATGTTCTAGGGCAGCAGTTTTCACCCAGGAGTGATGCAACCCCCCACCCCCCACCCCGATGGCAGGGCAGAGGTCTGGAGACATTTTTGCTTGTTACAGCGGGAATCTCGCGCATGCAATCCAAGGATGCTGCTAAACCTCCTATACCGTACAAGACAGCTCCGCTCCCTCACGACACTGAATGAGCCGGTCCAACGTGCCGAGGTGTTGAGGCTGAGAAATCTTGCTCCTGACCCATTCGGGCCAGGATGACCCTGAGATTCACACCTGAGAAGAGGGAGAAGGCACCACAGTGCCCCTCGGACTTCCCAAGGTCCAGGATGGCACAGCCCCAGGGCGGACTCCTAAAACACGGGACCCCCCTTCTGCACTGTAGGTGCGCGCGAAGCCACTTCACTCCCACAGCAGCCCTGGGAGAGGGGACCCCTCCCAGTGACCCATTTTACAGACGGGGAGCCCGCGGCACACAGAGGCCCAAGGTCTCACAGCTAGTGCCCGGTGGGGAGGGAAACCCAGAGCAGCTAAAGCCAGAGCTGGCTTCCTTGCCGCCACGGCACCCACGGCTCCCTAAGTGGAGATGCTCACTTGTTACTCAACGATCTATTTAAGCAAGAGAGAAGAACTGCGGGCACCGCAACCACTCAGTCTGTCCAGGAGCAGTTATTTAGTGCTGACGACACGCTTGTCTAGCGGCTGGCGGCTTTATGGTGGGACTCTGTATTTCCAGGCCACCAGAAATGCACACTCCAGCCGGGAGAGATTAAGATTAGCACACTCGAATGCACACATGCACACACTCCTAGAGGATAAGGCAGAATCTCTTTTGAGGTGCAGATTTGTAGGTGCTCGGTGCATTTAAAGACAGAACGGAAGTGAGGGAGGCCCCGAGGGAGAGCTGAGCCTGGAGGTGAGGCTCAGATTTGTGGAACTGGGGAAGGGAGGCCAGTGAAACAGGAGGAGCACGGGGCGATGAATGGGGCCTTAAAACAGACAGAGGTCACGCTTACCACTGGTGGTGTGGGCAAGTCCTTTCTTCCTCAAGCCTCAGTTTCCTAATCTGGGAAGTGGGGGCATTGCCACCTGCCGCACAGCAAAGGGTGGGGATGAAACAGGGAGTCATGGAATAGCTCTGTTCGTGGTGCTGCTCCTACATCAGCCCGGAAAGTGTGAGTCGCTCAGTCACGTCCAACCCTGTGTGACCCTGTGCGCTGCAGCCCACCGTCAGCCCTGACACAGGGTTAATTTCTGTCTGGTCACCGGAGACTGGAACCTTACTGGCCTGAGGTGTCTGGGCCGTAACGGAGCCGTGCCCGCCGGCAGGGCAGAGCCGCTGGTTGGCTCAGAGCAGCCCCGCAGAGCTGCTGTGGCTGCAGGCGTCACAGAGCTGCCAAGTGCCAGCAGCACCTAATTATGCCCGTGTCCTTGCTCCTGTAATCAGGTGAGCTCAACAGGGGCTGGAACGGGGGCAGCCTTAAAGAGGAAGCAGCCAGCTACTGGCCGCAAATGTCTGCAAACATGTTCGCTCCTCTCTGGAATGTGGCCTCTTCCAAACGTCCAGGGGCCTGGGGGGAGCCAAGTGCACAGATAGGATGCTGCCAATTACAGGCTCTCGAAAGTGGGGGCCACCCAGCATCCTGGCTCCACAGGAAACAGGGAAGCGACGGGGTCCTTTGAGAAAGGGAGGGCGTTGGATGAAAGAGGACATTTAGCAAGACGGCTGAGACAGCTGTCCGCGGGATGGATGGAGAGGAAAGGCCAAATCAGAGGGGTCAGCTTGGAGGCTCTTAGTGGAATCCAGGCGTGAGCGGCCATGGGAGGCTGCCAGGGATGTGTGAGAATGGACAGTCTGGCAAGTGATACCCCCATCCCAGCATCCGCTTCCCGGGTCGGAGAAGATGCCCCAAGGCCGGCGGGTCCCACAAGACACATGCCAAGGATTCAACATCCCCGTCCGTGGTAGAGAACAGCTCACTCTGCCCCTTCAGGCTCTGGACTGTTAGACCTGGAATTCTCAACAGTCCAAAGCTTCAGAAAATAAGGATCTAAAAATCTCAGGGGCCAGAGGCCTGGCCAAATCTGCCCTTCCCCCGCCTGCTGACCTTGCTAGGTGATTCCTTGCCTGCTAGCAGCTGGTTCTTACTGCTCCTGATCTGGGGGTCACAACTAGTGGGCAGAAAGGGGTCCTCTGAGGTCAGGAGAGTCCACAGGGGACTAGGGATGGTTGGGGCACTGCGCCTGGGGAGACAGAGCCGGGTCTTCTTGGCATCCAGCCCTGTCTCTGGGTTAACAGGACACCCAGTGAAATGCTAGGCCCTGGACTGTTAGAGCTGGGGTTTTCAACAGTCTACACCTGCAGGAGGGACTTCCCTGGTGGTCCAGGGGTTAGGATTCTGGGCTTCCACTGCAGGGAGCACAAGTTCGATCCCTGGTCGGGGAACTAAGATCCCACGTGCAGCATGGTACGTCCAAAAGAAAAAGTGAAAGAAACTCGCAGGAAATGTAGCATATATACTCGTGACTGATGCTTGGGACAGACTTACACTAAGAGATGGGTCCTCGTTCGTCTGAGATTTACATTTACGTGGGCATCCTGTGTCACAGCCGGTACGCTCTGCACCTGGAGATACCGGCTGTGCAGGACCTAGACGGGGGAAGGGAGCACTGACCGCCTGGGGGCCACCCGCCCTCCACACGGCTGAGGCCGCTCACCTGTGGCACGTGGGCAGATCCGAGGACAGAGACCACACGGCCGTCAGGAACACTTGCGGGTGACAAGCGCCGAGTGCTAAGAAGCGAAGCGGGGCTGGGAGCAATGCAGTTGCTGCTCAACCGGAGAGCGGAGGCCTTCAGCGGCACCCTCGCCCTCTGCGGACAGGGCGAACGCCACTCACGGGCCAGCCTCAGTTTCTTGCCTGGGAAAGGAGGAGTTGATTCCCGTGGCCACTTTCTACTTAAAAATCTAACGATTCTAGGGGCCTGATCTGTCAATAAGGATGCATTCGGGGAACCGTGGCTTGTCCCACCAAGGGCTCTTTAGCACAAAAGGGAAAAGTAAGCCACAGCCAGAAAAAAGGACCGTGTCCTGGAGCCCACAGACACGCCTCCATGACCTTAGCACCATGTACCGCTTGGAACCGTCAGGGCCGTGCTGTCCCCCTCATGGCGGAATCAAAGGCTGGGGCCACACGATGTTCACCTGTGCCTGCCGGCAAGATTGCTGCTGGCGAGGTTCAGTCGCCAAGTCATGTCCGACTCTCGGGTGACCCCCTGGACTGTAGCCCACCAGGCTCCTCTAAGAATGGGATTTCCTGGGCAAGAATACTGGAGTGGGTTGCCATTTCCTTCTCCAGGGGATCTTCCCAACCCAGGGATCGAACCCAAGTCTCCTGCGTTGGCAGGCAGCTTCTTTACCACTGAGGCCCTGCAGGAGGACTATACCTGCACAGTTAGAATGTGTAAGAGCAGGTTTTATCAGGATGATAAAAATAAAGATGATCAAAATGGGGTCAGAACCCATCTGAAGAGGGGGCAGCAGAGGAAAGAGACGGTGGCTTTTCTATTTTTCAGGTAGGCCAGCTCATGGAGCATGTGACGGTGCCTTCCTGCCATCTCCAGACCCCTATTAGTACCTCCAGCCATCTGTCTCCGCCAGCATCCTGCCTGGTTAGCCCGCCTGCAGAACTGCGGCTGTCTGGAGTCTAACCAGGGCGTGCCTGGAGCCGAGCTCTGGAGGGAAGAAGGGCGGAGAGGGCAGGGCGGGGCGGCCAGCCGAGGGCGAAGGCAGCTCACGGGGATGCACAGGTAAGGAAGAAAGGCTGTCTGGATGGGCAGGCACGCCCTGCTGGCTTCCGGCCTGTCCCCCTCCAGAACGAGGGCCCGCCGTGTGCCCCGCATGACACCACGCGCCTGGGGGAAGGAACGGAATAGAGCTCATGGACTCGTGGCCCTTCTGCAAGGCCTTTTCCCCTTATTTCCAGGTGTTAGAAACCTCTGCTCGCAGGAACAGTGTTTGCAGCACACGGGGCAGGGCAGGGGTTGGCGGTGTCCACTGAACGGTGACTCGCTGGGTCCTGCAAGGGCGATGTGGGAAGGGGGCTTGGAGCCCCGCTGGGCAATGTGCTCATTCTAGGGTGGGTGGTGAGAGGCCCAGGCGGGCTCCCCTGAGCTCGCAGGATCCCGGCGTCCTGTGCGACCGGCCCGTCTCCAGCCCTCCCCCTCCCCGGGGCACAGAATGGGCGCCTCCTCCAGGTCGTCCCTCAGCAGGTGTGTGGCTCCATCCTGTCCTCCGCCAGCTGTGTGTCACCTGGGGTGAAGGCGGGGCTCTGTGGGTCCCTCCGCAGCCTGCAGGAGCATCCACGAGGGCAGGGACCCAAACACCTCCGCTCTCCAAGGTGCCCCAGCCCCTGGCCACACTTGTGGCCATAATTGCAACTTTCCTCCTCATGAAGCAGGCAAGCTCCACCCAAGGGAACGAGGATGGTGGCTGAGCAGGAAGAGAAGGCTTCCCCTCCAAGGCCAGGGGGCTACAGGGGGCTGGACAGCATCTGCTTTTCAGGCACCTGGGGAGGACGGTGGTGGCTCAGGTTCCCTGCTCCCCGGCACCTCCCAGGCCTGCCAGAGGCGGGACACCCAGCTCGGAAGGACCGGAGGCCTGGGGAGGGGCAGATGGCAGCCACAGTTGAACCTCTTCTCTGCAGCGCCCCCCCGCCAACCTGTGCCACCCACGTGATGCCTCTGATCAGATCTGGGGTTTCTTACACACAGTAATCGGATCACAGGAGGTGTTAACTGGATTAGGCAGAAGGCTTCCAAGAGACATGGGCAGGAAGTGGCTATTACATGACTCAGGGGCCTGGGCACGTGATGAGAGCTGGTTTCCAACCCTGACCTCCCCTCTCCTTGCCCCTCTTCCTGGGCCGGGCAGGGTGAAGGGGCACGCAGAGGGGGCTTGGAGCTGGCCCTGGCTCCTCAGCCTTCTTCTTTTAATTAATATATTTATTTATTGTTGGCTGCGTTGGGACTTCAATGCTGGACATGGACTTTTTCTGGTTGCAGTGAGTGGGAGCTACTCTCTAATTTTGGGGTGCGGGCTTCTCATTGCGGTGGCTTTTCTTGTTGGGGTGCACAGGCTCAGTCACCCCACAGCATGTGGGATCTTAGTTCCCAGACCAAGGACTGAAACCGTGTCCCCTGCATCGGCGGGCGGATTCTTTACCACTGGGCCATCAGAGAAGTTCTAGCCCTCTTCTTAATGTGTCTCCGTCACCTCCCTTACCCACCCGGGTCCTGTCTCAATGCCCTTCCATCTTGGAGCTCAGATCATGTAGACACTTTGCTTTAATCTCCTTTAACTTCCATGGGGAATTTACAAGGTAGGTCTCAGCACACCCATTAAACAGAAGGAAAAACAGAGGCTTAGAGGTTAAGGAAATGACCCTGTAACTCAAGGTTAATCAGTGATGAGTTTCAGATCCCAATCCAGGCCTCCCTGCTTTTATTTCCATCTCAAAAACCATCTCCTTAAACCTAGTCACAGCCAACCCTTCCCCCTGACCCTAACCCAACTTCTGGGTACCAGCCGTGGACTGTCTACCCTCTCCAGCCTCTGAGGCTGAATGCTGGACAGGGAGCAGGCAGAACTGGTATGGATCTGTGGGCTCCAGAGAGCAGTCAGACACTGGACCACTGCCCGACGCCCAACCCTCTCTGGCTGGAGTGTGGCCTTGCTGACCGGCACCAGAGGGCCTGAGTCACATGTCATCAGGCTGCCTTAGATCGGATGCCGTGAGGGTCCCCCTCCACATACCTAAAAGGTCCACTCTTCCCTCTGCTTTATTCCGCCTCCTCCCCCCCCATAGCAACTCATCAGCATCTAATAGTATAAACTTTACTTATCCTCCTACGTCTCAACTTTTGTTACTTTGTCTTTGGTCTGAGGTCCCGGGAGGAGGGGTGTCTGGGGTATAGGTGGGCCACATCAACATATTTCAGCACCCTGCCACTTACCACTGTACACATACGACTGTCTCAAAATAGAAGAACTTCGTATTACTTAAAATACGGAATTCTAATTTCTTCACCGTTATACTGAGAATGTCGTCTTAACGTGCTTTCTCTCCTTTTATTAGATTGATTTATACCGTATTGGTTTCAGGTGTACAACAGAGAAGCAAGAAGCCTCTAGAAGCTGAAAAAGGGCAAGAAAACAGATTCTGCCCCCAGGCTCCAGAAAGGAACACAGTCCCCCGACACCTCGATTTTACTCAGTGAGAGCTGTGTCACCTAACACCAGAATTATAAGATAATAAAATTCTGCTGTTTTAACTAAAAAAAAAAAAAAATTAATTATCTATCCTGTTGTTTATCTCCCTATCAGAAGGTAAATGCCACGAGAGCAGAGAGGTTCGCCTGTTTCTTTTTTTGCTACAACCGACGGGATCCTCAGCTCCCGGAATAGAGCCTGGGAGCTGGAGGGTGTTCAGTGAGCGTGTGTTGAATGAATGAAGCTGCGGGAGGGGGAAGGGGCCTGAGACAGAGCGGCGATGCAGGAGAGTGGGAGGACACCCCTGCGCTTGTGCCAAGGGGCGAGAAGGCGGTGCACTGAGTGTGTGGGAAGCAGGTCTTGGGCACAGGAAGGGCTTGCGTGTGTCGGGGGGCTGAGGGGTGGTCGTGGCTGCAGCCTGAACGAGATGCCTCGGCCATGTGACTGTCAGACACACAAAGCAGGTGTGTGTGAGGCAGGTGGCAGGGGCCGCGGGCCCAGGTGGGCAGCAGTGTGTACCTGCCCTGTGCCCTGTGATTCTCCTTCCCCCCCGGCTCCTGATGGAGAGTGAACCCAGAGGACCCCCGGGCGCGGCATCAGAGGCCCCCCCCGAGGCTCCCAGGAGTGGGGGACAGGGTCCAGGAACGCCCGCCCTGCATCAGCGGCCGCACATGTGGCCCTCAGCCCCGCGTGTGACAGGCCACACGAGGACACGGCCGGGGCAGCCTCGAGAGGCTCAGCGGAGTGGCCGGCACCGCAAGCTGCTTCCTGATGAGGTGCGGGGTCCTGGGAACGCGGCCTGAGGCCCGGGCCAGCCCCAGATGGCCCCAGCTGCTCCCCACAGCCCCAGGGACGGGCTGGAAGCTGGAGCTGCCACTGATGGGGGACCAGAGGCATTCTGGGGAGGGGGTGGCTGGGGGCGGTGTCCGTGCAGGCCTGACCTCACCCACCACCCTCCCTGCCCCTTCCCAGGCCCCGGCCAGGGCCCGTCCTCCCGGAATGCAGAGAGGCGGCCAAGAGGGCAGAGAGGGGCCGGGGAACCGAGCTGGGTGTCGGGGGAGGGGCAGGCCCCATCCTGTCCCCGTCCTGCTGCCAAGCAGCCTGAGGGCGTCACGAACTCGGTCCAGGCATGCTGACCAGGAAACCCTTGAGACACAATATTGCAGAAATCAGGGACTCCGGCCTTTGGGGTTAGCGGGGAGGAGCCCATGACCCAGAGGGCCTCCCAGCTTCACGTCCCAGGCAGGCCTCCCCCCACCACCCACTGCCTGTCCTGACATGCTTGGCCTGTTCTGGGCACATATGCAATGTCGGACGGCCTGGCCGGAGGCAGTGAGAGGCCTGCGACACAGGGGTCCTGGGCAGCTCTGAAATGGACCCACAGGGCAATCTGGAGCGCCAAGGGGGCCGGAGCCAGGGCCCACAGTTGGGGTCGGGGGCCATGGAGGCCTTGGCAGCCTGACAGCGTGATCTGGGATCAGCACGGGGTTGGGGGTCTCCGGGTCCCGTCCTTACTCTGACTACTAGCTGGGTGACCTGGAGAGGTTGCAGGGTGTGGTATACAAGTCCAATGGCGTTCCACACCTGGCCTAGAGACCTGGGACAGGTCACTTCCCTCAACCTCGTAAGCCTCAGTTTCCTTATCTGTAAAATGGGTTGGCAGGAATAGGAAGTGAGATCACATCACTATCCGAGTGAGCTGCCTGTATCTGTGCACGTTTGTCTATTCCATCTCTCTGCGGGTGCTGGCTGGTGGATGGTGGGTCTGGTTCGTGCAGTGCAGGATCCGGAGCCCGTGGCCACCTCCCCTCCCAGCATCTCTCAACACTCAGTGAGGCCACCCCAACTCTGATGGCCCTGCCCCCACAGGACATGAGCAAGGACAGGGACAGGGGACAAGGACGGGGCAGGTGCCAGCCTCCATCGACCCTCCTGCCGCTACTCTGATTGGCCCTTGGCCTCCACAGCCTCCCTGTGGCAGGTCCCTGGGGATGGCTCCCCGTCATCGCCTGGCAGTGGCTCAGCAGAGCAGGGAGATGAGAGGGGTGGAGCGAAAGGGGTGACCTTGGCATCAGAGGCCGCCGTCTGCCTCCCTCCATCCCCAGCCCAGGAACGCACAGAGGGAGGGCCCTGACCACTTCCTATGGGGCCCTGGTGGGCAGCTGGAAGCCCAGGGACCATCTCCTACCTCTATTAGGTACTTGGTCCACACCTGGCCCAGCACTCCTGGACTCAGCTCACCTGTGCCCATAGGCAGGCCGCTCCTCCGCTCACCTGAATTTCCTTTACCTTGAACGCTCCTGACTTTTGAATATCTTCTGCTCTTGCCTGCCTGCCCCAGGGCTGCAGGGGGAAGACTCTCCCTGACTCTGGCCACCCTGGACCTCCCTGCCTGGCATGGGCCTCTGGCCACACCCACTGCTGACTCAGGAGGAGCGGACCAGCTGGAAGAGGAGAGCCAGATGCTGCGAGATTTCTGGGTTGAGATTCAGGAGGCCCGCTGTCAAGTCTCAGCCTCGCCATTTACAACTTTTGTGGGCAAGGGATTTCACTTCTGAGATCTCAGTTTTGTAAAACAGGGGCACATAATATTTGCTTACGGGACTTTTGGGGATGATGTATAGGAACTGGCTGGCATAGAGAAGGCACAGGATCCCTGGGACCACGGACATCACAGGCCACGCCATTCATCCTGGTTCTCAGGTCCCACCCAGCGACAGCCGTGTACTGGCGACAATGAATGTACATTATATAAAGGTCTGAGTGTGTGCGCCTCGTCGCTCAGTCATGTCTGACTCTTTGCAACCCCGTGGGCTATAGCCTACCAGGCTCCTCTGTCCATGGGCTTTACCAGGCAAGAATACTTGAGTGGGTGGCCATTTCCTTCTCCAGGGCATCTTCCCAACCCAGGGTGGAACCCACGTCTCTTGCGTGTCCTGCACTGGCAGGGGGATCCTTTACCCACGTCTCCTGCATGTCCTGCACTGGCAGGGGGATCCTTTACCCACGTCTCTTGCGTGCCCTGCACTGGCAGGGGATCCTTTACCCACGTCTCCTGCGTGCCCTGCACTGGCAGGGGGATCCTTTACCACTAGTGCCACCTGGGAGGCCCGTGTGTACGTCTACCTTCTCTCTGTATCTCTGCCAATCACGCTGGGAATCTCTACACGTTCACTGGAGTGTCCCCCTCGCACTCTGTGCTCGTTGTGTCGTTCCTGGGCTGCCCCGTGGGGTAAATCTCCTTTTCAGTTTCAACACATGAGCAAACAGGCTCAGCGGGCTTGGGTCACTGCGCTGAGGTCACGGGGTCAGCTGGTGGCCGAAGTGAAGAGGTGCTCACAGGTGCCCTGAGTCCAGGACTTTCTCAGCGTGTCTCTCCAGGGGGAGGTGCCAGGGGTCCCCCTTCCCCAATGCCAGTCACCACCAGCTTGCACGCGTCTGCCACCACCACTCTTTGGGAACCAACTGAGCACGTGTGGGGTGTATGGATCGACAGGGCTCAGGGGCAGCTGCTGAGGCTGGGGGGTGGGGTCAGGGGTCAGTCCCAGCACCCACCCCCTGCCCTCCTGGGTCAGGCCACTCAGCCAGTGACCTCGTGCTGTGTGGCTCGGTCGGCAAGGCCCCCCTGAGAGCCGGCTGGCCGAGGCAGCCCCATGAGCAAGCGGGTTTTAATTGTTTCTTCTCCAGCCTTGTTTATGACTCGATAAAATCTATAACACAGAGAGTGCCTGTCCTCCTCGGCTCCCTGCCTCCGCCCGGCTCTCGCTCCCTGGGGACCCAGCTCTGCTCTTTATAGAAACCACTTGCTAAACTGGACCCACTTTAAACCCGTAATTGTCAGTAAATGACCCTCCCAGAAAAGAAGCTGCAAGTTAAGTGTGAAGCTCTCAGCTGAACATGGATCGATGGCCTCTGCCTTCCCAGGAACTCGATCCTCCTCCCGGGAGCAGAGACCCCCTCCCAGGCCAGCCCCCAAGCCTCCGGCCTGTGCCACCCACTAGGGAAGAGGGGAGGGGCCTGGACATGTCGCGAGGAGAGGAGCGGACGTGGGTGCCGGCCTGGGCCTGTCACCAACTCTGAGCCCCTGGGTAAGAGTGTGTGTGTGTGTGTGCGTGTGTGTGTGTACGCACAAGCACTCAGTCCTGTCCGACTGTTTGCAACCCCATGGACTGTAGCCCGCCAGGCCCCTCTGTCCATGGGATTCTCCAGGCAAAAAAACTGGAGTGGGTAGCCATTTCCTCCTCCAGGGGCTCTTCCCGACCCAGGGATTGAAACTGCAAATCTGCGTCTCCTGCATTAGCAGGCAGAGTCTTTACCACTGAGCCACCTGGGAAGCCCATAAGCACCTCTCTGGCCTCCCCTTAACACTTATACAGCAAGTAAGTGGATTCAGCATCAGAGGCGTCAGCCTCTTTAAGTGAAATTTCAAATAGATCCCCAGTAGATAAGACAACTGAAAATAGACTTTGCAGGTTCAGGGGCAAGTGAGAAATGGAAACCCACCCTGAAGGCACCAACTTCCCCTCTTTTAAATTTTGGCTGTGCTGGGTCTTTGCCGGGGCGCACCGGCTTAGTTGCCCTGCGGCACATGGGCTCTCAGTTCCCCGACCAGGGACCGAACCACGTCCCCTGCATCGGAAGGAGAGGAACCTTAACCACTGGACCACCAGGAAGTCCCACCGCCCCTGCTTTTGGCTTCTCCAATTGAACTCAGGAGCTCCTGGAAGGCTGAGAAGGGGCCTGTCCCTCTATGAATCCCCAGTAACATTTAACACGCGTGTGTGGAAGGAGGGGTGGAGACGAGGGATAGAGGGAGAAAGGAAAGAGGCAGGAGAGGGAGGCAAACGCAGGATCCATTTTTTTTCCCCCTCTCACAGAGCTCAGATGAGCTCTTCCATCCCGAACCATCCTCGCCTTCCCGGGACTCAGGACAAAATCAGAGGCCCCTCCAGCGTGCCTTAGCAAGCCCAGCCTGCTCCCGGGACCCAGAGAGCCAAGCCAGGGGTCCCCAACACGGGGGTCCAGACAGCACACGTGTGCCCCACGCCCTGCCCGCCGATACCATCCATGCGTCTCACACACCTGTGGCTGGCTGTCAAGAGCGAGAAGCTGCTGCTGTGATGAATAAGGTAAACACCCAGTGAAAAGGGACATGGCATTCACAGCCACCCTCCGTCACGCGTTTTCACAAACAGCGGCTGCTACACGAACACCCAGCAGCACGTGGAGACCCCTGAGCTTCTCTGGGAGAGGGTCCCTATGCTGGGAGGGGGGAAGGACACTGGTCCCGCTTGGCCTGAGCCTCGGGCAGCCTGACCCCCCACCGTCGGAGCCCCCACCTCGCCTTCCCTCTGGGCCGGGAGCTCTGGGTTCCCTTCCAGGAGGCCAAGGCGGCTGCCTGCTGGGCCAGAGGCCGCATCTGGAACACATCCGCTTCATGAAATTAGTGGCTGTTTCCCAAGCTCCGGTTCCCTTGATCCCTCAAAGGCCTGTTCGTGCTGTTAACAAGGACAGTAATTTGTTCATTAAAAATGGGCCGCCTTCCCCACAGGCCTCCCGGGTGCTGCCGGTCCAGGGGAGGGAGGGCCTGGGGAGGCCCAGGGTCAGAGCCACCCCTCTCCCCCTCCGGCCTGGCTCCGGTCACTCAGCCTCTGACTCCCTGAGTGACTCCGGGCATGCCTGGGACAGCTTGGGGACCGGTCATCAGGCAGCCCCGGCCAACCCCTCTCCACTCCGTGACAGGGCTTTGTGGCCGTCCAATCGATGCACCCAACTGCATCTGGCATCAAGTCCCCGTGCAACCACGGCCCATCAGGAGGCATTTATTGTCGTGAAAATACACAGGCCCTCTCTGCCCATGGCCGCCAGTCCCACCCCACCCCCTGCCTGCGTATCCTTCGCTCGTCCTTGGAGCAGCTCAAATCCACTAATCCAGGGGTGCTAGCTACTGTGTACTCCCATCTCTGCCCGAGCAGGGCTGGTCCACGACGGAACAGGGGCCAGAGCCTGGGGGCAGGTACCCACAGGTGACCCATCCAGTCCCTGCACCCTTAGCAATGAGCTGGGTTTAACCACATCGACCTCTTGAGGTGGGGTACGGCGCTAGACAGGGTCCCCCAAAGCCTTGCTCGTCCAGAACCTCAGAATGTGACCTTCTTTGGAAACAGCGTTGCTGCCTCTATGAACAAGTTGGGATGAAGACACCCTGGACCATTGTGGCTCAGCTGGTAAAGAAGCCGCCTGCAATGCAGAAGACCTGGGTTCGATCCCTGGGTTGGGAAGATCCCCTGGAGAAGGGAAAGGCTACCCACTCCAGTATTCTGGCCTGGAGAATTCCATGGACTGTATAGTCCATGGGGTCGCAAAGAGTCGGACACGACTGAACGACTTCCACTTTCACCCTGGATCAAGGCGCACCCCAATCCAGTCGTGGTGCCCTTCTAAAAAGAAGGAAACCTGGACACAGAGACACACCCAGAGGGAAGGTGGTGAGAGACACAGAGACTCGGGGGAGACGGCCGTGTGGTCACGGAGGCAGAGGCCGGAGCAACGTGTCCACAAGCCAGGACTGCTGGGGAGGCACGGAAAGGCTTCTCCCAGGGACTCCAGGAGTCAGCCTTGCCAACAGCTTGAGTCTGGCCTCCTGAGCTGCTTTCAGTTGCCCAGTCTGTGGTGCTCTCAATCCTAAAGGAAATTAACCCTGAATGTTCACTGGAAGGACTGATGCTGAAGCTGAAACCGAGTCCTTCAGCCACCTGATGTGAAGAGCCGACTCGTTGGAAAAGACCCTGATGCTGGGGAAGACTGAAGGCAAGAGGAGACGGGGATGACAGAGGATGAGATGGTTGGATGGCTCACGCGCTCAGTGGACACAAGTTTGAGCGAGCTCCGGGAGATGGTGGAGGACAGAAGGGCTTGGAGGGCTGTAGTCCACGGGATCACAAAGAGGCAGACTCAGCTTAGGGACCGAACGACAACAACACAGCGGCCACATGGACCTCACGCGATGGGCAGTGGGCTGGGCAGTGTGATGGTCAGTACTGTGGCCACTTGGCTGGGCTAAGAGATGCCCAGATGGCCAGTGGAAGGTCACTCCTGGTGTGCCTGTGAGGCTGCTCCTGGAAGAGATTAGTATTTGGATTGGGGAAGCACAGGGCCCTTGCCCATATGGGCGGGCACTGACTGCTCTAGGGAGGACCCCAAGAGCCAGAAAGATGGGGGAAGCGTAGACGCCCTTGGTTGAGCTGGATCATCCATTTTCTCCAGTTCTTTACTCAGACTCCCAGTTCTCAGGCCTCTGGACTTGACCTTGACGTACACGACTGTACCCCCAGGTTCCCCTGGACTAGACCACCACCACCGGCGTTCCCAGGTCTGGAGCTTGAGGGATTTCTCAGCTTCCATAATACCATGAGACAAATCCTCACATAAACCTCTTTCTAAATATCTCTATATTTGTTCAGTTGCTAAGTCGAGTCCAACTCTTCACAAACCCATGGACATAGCCCGCCAGGCTCCTGTGGCCTCTGCTAACTCCCAGATTTTGCTCAAATTCACGTGCATTGAGTCAGTGATGCCATCCAACCGTCTCATCCTCTGCTGCCCCCTTTTCCTTTGGCCTTCATTCTTTCTTACCATCTGGGTCTTTCCAACGAATCAGCTCTTCACACCAGGTGGCCAGAGTATTGGTGCTTCAGCATCAGTCCTTCCAATGAGTATTCAGGGTTGATTTCCTTTAGGATGGACTGGTTTGATCACGAATATCTTCCTATGGTCTCTTGCTTTCATTTCTCTGGAGACCCCAGACTGACACAGGCAGGTTTGGGAAACTGAGGACCTCGCGTTGGAGTGGTCCACGCCAAGGTCACAGGCGCAGAGCAGTGGCAGCCCTGGCCCTGGAGTTTCCAGGCCTCCTCTTCCAAGAATCCCTCTGCGAACCCCAGGGAAGGAGCACCGCCCCATACTGAAGCCACACTGTGAAAAGGCAGCCGGGACTGCACGGCCTGAGCTTCCTCCACGGCATCCCCAGCTCCAAGAATAGCCCCGAAACAGCCTCCGCAGGAGACCCTGGACTCTCACCCGGTATCTATGACTTTCCAGCTCATGTGCAGTAGAGGCTAATAACTGAATACACAGGAAGAAGGAAAAGAAAACTCTAAGCACTTTTTATGGAGTTCCTTTGCAAAATTCTCCTTTTGGATGCCAGCTGGAAATGAAGCTGGATGACTTTTCTCCCATTTTCAGTCTTTTAAATCCCAGGAAACCCACACAAGTCGGTCTGTGTTCAGGTCTGGGCATGGCTCTCAAAGGCGAATGTTGGTTTAAGGCAGAGTTTCTCGCCCTCGGCAAGACTGATGGCTTGGGCCGGATCTTTCCTCACGGGGGTCTGTCCTCTGCATCCTGGACCTCTACCCACTAGAGGCCAGGATGATCCACACCCTCCCAAGTCAGGACACCCAGAATTGCCACCTGTCCTTGGGGTAAGTCACCCTCCCTGAGACCACCGTGTGCCGGCCAGGGTGGGTGCAGAGAAAGAGCCCAGGCCCTGCCCGTAGGGGTTCCCTTTTTGAGAGAGTAGCGGTTGATGGAACAAGGGTTCTGCATCCCAGGAGAGGGGAGACCATTCTGCCCGGCATCTAGGGGCCTTGCCTGGCAAAGGAGAAGCTTCCTGTCGAGGGAGTGTCCAGGCAGAGCCTGGGCCCCTTGTGCTGGAGAGCTCTGTCCTGGAGTGTGGATCCACTCTGCCCTTGTTGTTAAGTCGCTAAGTCGTGTCTGACTCTTGTGACCCTGTGGACGGTAGCCCGCCAGGCTCCTCTGTCCATGGGATTCCCCAGGCAAGAATACTGGAGTGGATTGTCTTCCAGGGGATCTTCCCGAACCAGGGATCGAACCTGTGTCTCCTGCACTGGCGGGTGGATTCTTTACTATCTGAGCCACCTGGGAAGCCAATCTTCCCTTGCTGCTGCTGCTAAGTTGCTTCAGTCGTGTCCAACTCTGTGCGACCCCATAGACGACAGCCCACCAGGCTCCCCCATCCCTGGGATTCTCCAGGCAAGAACACTGGAATGGGTTGCCATTTCCTTCTCCAACGCATGAAAGTGAAAAGTGAAAGTGAAGTCGCTCAGTCGTGTCCGACTCTTAGCGACCCCATGGACTGCAGCCTACCAGGCTCCTCCATCCATGGGATTTTCCAGGCAAGAGTGGGGTGCCATTGCCTTCTCCGAATCTTCCCCTAGAAGATTCTAAAATACTCTGAGCTCCTACTACACTGATGAGATGGAAAATGACTTCTCTGAAATGCAGTGACCTCTGGGGCCAAAGATGGCCAGTGCCCTGGGTTCCAGTGATGCCACCCCAGGCTGGACTGCCTTCCCAGAGTGCCTGGGAGGTTGGGCCCTCGGGGCTTACCCATAATCCGTAATCAGAGCAGCAGCCATTGGTGTTTCATAGTTCTGAGCTAGGGACTCTTCAGACATGAGGTCACTATCTCTGCTCGTTGAACCTTCCCTATTAGAGAAGTATTATTATTAGTCCCACTTTAAAGAAGAGGAAACCAAGGCCCAGAGAGGTTAAGGAAGTTGCCAGAGGTCACGCAGCTTGAAAGTGGTGGGGATTCCAACCCAGGTCTGTCTGGGTTCCTACTAACACAGGCCCTGGCATATCTGGACCCTCTGATCACAACCCCCAACTTGGGACACTTCCTGGGAGAACAGAGCCAGCAATCACACCGTGACTCTTTTTCGCAGGCGCCCCAGGAGAGAGGCATCAAAGAGGAGGGTGGAGACCTGAAGGGAGGCCCAGCAACACATGGGCGGCGTCACTTGGCAGGAGGACAGGGGCTGTCTCAGAGCCCAGGGCCCGGTGGGCAGTGGGTCCCCCGCGATGCCACACAGAGGGAGCGCCGGGTCCGGCCAGCTCCTGGCCACTGCAGTGTTTATTTCCAGGGCGGGGCCGGGAGTGGTTTCCAGGTGGGGGTCCACGGAAAGAACGCGCTCACACACGCTCCGTCTTGGGCTGCCCTTGACCGCTGCTCGGGAACAGAGCCCCATTCAGCCTATGCAGGGGGCCCGCCGGCATGGCGGGCAGCCCACGTTCCCGGGAGGGCGGAAAAGTCAACTCAGAGACGAACGCCCTGTCGGAGCCGGGCCCGCTCCACCTTCGCCACATCCTTCAGCGCCTCTCCCAGGGGGACAGAGCTCACACGGGGCCCGGGAAAGGGGACTGCCCAGGGGAGTCACTGACCCTCGACACACAGCATCCCCACAGCACCCAGCACCCAGCATCCCGAGGGCCCAGTGGGCAGTGGGCTGGAAGGACCCAGAGGTTGTGGTGGGATTCCCAAGGAGAACCGGGGCTGAGGGCAGGGGACAGCCAGGAGGTCTTTGCAAAATTCCAGGCCAGGCAGGCCTTGCTGAGCAAAGGCAGTGGCCAGGGGAAACAAGAAAGCAGGGCCAGGGCCAGGTCTAAGCTGCTGGGTGACAGGTGGGTCTCTCTTGGGGATGGCAGGCACGTGGGGGTAGAACCTTGGGGGGTCCATTTATGGGGGGTCTTTGCTAAGGGCAGGAGACACTCACACAGATGCGTCCAGGCCGTCTGGGGCTCATCACAGACATCGTGGGAGGATCTGTGGATATGCAGTTGGCACAGGGCTGGCATGAACCATGGGAGTGGGGTGGGGGCACGGAGCACTGGCCAACACCCCCAATCAGGGGACATTTAAGGGGCCACGGCAGGAGAAGGCGGCCCAAAATGGGCCTGGGAAGGAACATCAGAGAGGCAGCTGGACTCCAGGAAGTCAAGAAGAAGGGAGAGGTCGCCATCGCAACGATGGGCTAGAGCCCAAGGACCCTGAAGGGTCCGCTGGGTTTGGTGACATGAAGTCAGAGGCAACCTTGACTGGGAAGGTTCAAGGAGGGGCAGGGGTGAGGGGCAGCGAGGGATGTGGGCAAACGCAGGTGGTATTGGCAAGAAGGCTTGGCGAGAAGGGGCAGGAGCAGCCAAGAGAAACTAAGATGCAAGAGACTCAGCAGGTGTGCCCTGCTCATGGGAGGGACCCGGCAGAGAGGAGAAAGGACGCAGGTGCAGATGCCGGGGGCACCCGAGCAGGCAAGCAGGGCGGGCTACAGGAGCAGGTGGAGGGCCTGGCCTTGACCCCAGG
This sequence comes from Bubalus bubalis, assembly GCF_019923935.1. Taxonomy (NCBI): domain Eukaryota; kingdom Metazoa; phylum Chordata; class Mammalia; order Artiodactyla; family Bovidae; genus Bubalus; species Bubalus bubalis. Next base: position 5,640,709 of record NC_059159.1, read on the forward strand.
AAACACAGGAGGGGAAGGAGGGGGGCTAGCGGTCAAGAGGGTCCCCTTCTCTTCGAGAAGGCAGGTGGGGCTGCCGGTTAAGCGGTGAAGGAGTTGGCAGAGGTGATGACCCACGGCTCCTGTCCCGGAGTTCCCCACGCTCCTTTCCTGAATCGGCCAGCATCACCTCCACCAGGAGGGCGTCCTTGCTACCTAGCCCTGGATGGCTTTCCCTCCACCCCTCTAAAATTCCAGCGCTTTACCCGGCATACCTCCATGCCGCAGCCGACGCGCTGGAAGCCGGCTCTGGGTGGGGTGTCTGGGTTCCTCACTAACTCTGAGCCCGTGCTGACAGGTGGCATCCACAGGCACATCACCAGTTCCTCCGGGCAGGCCGGGCACAGGACAGACACGCCGCCTGTTTGTTGAGCGACTTACAGATCTTCTCCACACCTGCACACTCAGCCTCCGGGGATCAGCCACGTCTGAGAAAGCTGACACCCACCCCCGCTTCCCCCCCATCCCAGGGAGGCCACACAAAAGTGCGGAGTCTGCTGTGTTCCTTCCTGATGTTTAAGGATAAAGAAGAGAAAAAAAAACCCATCTACTCGCACCAAAGAAAACGAGGGGGCCTTATTGGAGTGCCAATGAGATCTAACTAGCACAATGGGGCTGTGTTGGTTTTCCTTTGCAAACATCCTCTTTACTTGTGGGGCCCTCGGGGTGGGGTGTGTCATGCTTGTTTCTTATTCCTGCCTTGCTTCATGCCTCGACTCCGCACAGATGGACTTGGGACGAAGGACTGTGCACTCAGAGGGGGCAGCAGGGGTCTGGGAAGCCAACGGAGGCAGCAGCCCCGTGGGGACGTGGGGGCATGGCAGGGGGTGAGCGTGGTCCCTGGAGCCCCTTCGGAGGTGGGGTAGGGGAGCAGACAGCCGGGAGGGGCCGCCAGCGGGGGTGAAGACAGCTTCGGCTTCCAGCTCTTCAGGGCCTGCCGCGCTCCAGGTCCTCTGCTATTTTCCATTCATCATCCCTCACCCCTTACACCAGACTCTGCAGGCGGGGCGGGCCGTTTCCATTTTGCAGACGAGGCTCAATGAGGTTTTGTAAATTGAGTGATGTGCTGTGGCGGGTAAACGGTCACATTAGGTTCCCAGCCCCGGTTTGGCTCACGCCAGAGTTCATTTCCTTTCAGAACGCCACCCTCTAAATCCAGGGGGAATCCAGATTTTCAGTCTGGAGGGCGGGGAGGGGAAAGGGAAAATCAAAGACCGGGCAATCAATTCTCTTACTTGTGGAAACTGGTACTTTTCATTCTGGAAGCACTCAGGCTGAGGGCTTAGGAAGGAGCTGGGGCGAAGACCAGGCCGAGGAGAAGCTTCCCAAGGCCAAGTCCAACAGAGGGGGTCACAGCTGGTTAGTCACTCAGTTGCGTTCGACTCTTCTGCGACTCCGTGGACTATAGCCCGCTAGGCTCCTCTGTCCATGGGATTCTTCAGGCAAGGACACGGGAATGGGTTGCCATTTCCTGCTTTAAGGGATCTTCCCAATCCAGGGACCGAACCCATATCTCCTGCGTGGCAGGTGGGTTCTTTACCACTGTGCCACCAGGGAAGCCCCTGAGGAGTCCCAGATGGACGGTAAAAAAACAATGTTCCACGCTGCCGTGACCGGAAGCACTGAAACAGCCCAAAGGCCGACGTCCGTGAGGGTCTCCGATGTTCAAGGCTCCGACCAGAGCCTGGGGCTAGACGGTGACGGGGGACCGTCCCTTCCCGCCTGATTCATTCAACACCCTTCCCAGGAGTGGCCTCTCATCCCACATTCTCTGGGAGATGAGATGTGTCCCTGAGAGGCAATTACTGACTCAAGTGCCAAACGAGAGGTGTGGACAAGGAGCGGTTGCGAGCGCTTTGTGGAATGCTCTAGATCTCGAAGAGGGAGGAGAGGAGTTCTTCCCGCCAGGACGGTCTGGCTGTGAACAAGCCCAAACCAGGAGGCAGTGCTGGGCGGGAGGGCACCGGAGGCTCCGGCTCTGAGCGGCTGGTCCACTGTTAGCAATCTTAACTGTTACCTGCCCAGGTCCTCATTTCTCCATTCATTCAAAGACACGTATGTATCCTGTGTCTACCACACACTAGGCACTGTTCCGGGCATTCGATTCACCCACGTGTGTTGAGACCCAGGTCCCCGCCCTTGGGGAGTGATGACATCACTGTCAGATGACATCATCTGATGACAGGGATGACAATGAACAATACCCACAATAAATAGCTAAGTGATTCGATGTGTTAGAAGGAGATACACGGCATGAAGAGAGAAGGGTGTCAAGCAGGGAGAGGAGGTCTGGGGTGTGGACAGCAGATGCCAGGGGTAGGTCACTGTTGGCTAGACCCCACTGAGGAGGTGAGGCCTCAGAAGACACTAAGGATAAGGGCCAAACAGCTTTACTGGGGGCGGAATGTTCAGGGTAGCCAGACCCGCCGGCTCAGAGGTCCTCCAGGGGGCTGCATGGCGCGTGTTAGGAGAACGGCAGCCGTCTGGCTGCAGTGGGGGAAGAGAACCTGGGGGACAGGGGTTCAAAAAAGCAGCAGATGGTCCGCTGCAGGGTCTCATAAGCCACATCAGGATACTGCTGGCTTCCGAGCAGAGGATAGAGGCTCTGACGCCTATCTTTTTTCTTTAACGATATTTTATAATAGGACAGGTTTTTTTGTTGTTGTTCAGGGTTTTGTGTGTGTGTGTGCGTTTTTGTTTTTAAGCTGTGGCATGCGGGATCTTTAGTTGCAGCCTATAGGATCTAGATCTCTGACCAGGGATTGAATCCGCTCCTCCCACCCTCACCATTGGGAGGGTGGAGTCTTAGTTACTGGACCACCAGGGAGGGAAGTCCCTAGAACAGTTTCAGTTCAGTTCAGTTGCTCAGTCGTGTCCGACTCTTTGCAACCCCGTGAACCACAGCACGCCAGGCCTCCCTGTCCATCACCAACTCCCGGAGTCCACCCAAACCCATGTCCATTGAGTTGGTGATGCCATCCAGCCATCTCATCCTCTGTTGTCTCCTTCTCCTCCACCTTCAATCTTTCCCAGCATCAGGGTCTTTTCAAATGAGTCAGTTTGTTGCACCAGGTGGCCAAAGTGTTGGAGTTTCAGCTTCATCAGTCCTTCCAATGAATATTCAGGACTGATTTCCTTTAGGATGGACTGGTTGGATCTCCTTGCAGTCCAAGGGACTCTCAAGAGTCTTCTCCAACACCACAGTTCAAAAGCATCAATTCTTCGAAGCTCAGCTTTCTTCACAGTCCAACTCTCACATCCATACATGACCACTGGAAAAACCATAGCTTTGACTAGATGGACCTTTGTTGGCAAAGTAATGTCTCTGCTTTTTAATATGCTGTCAAGGTTGCTCATAATTTTTCTTCCAAGTAAGCGTCTTTTAATTTCAAGGCTGCAGTCACCATGTGCTTTGTTTTTGGAGCCCCCCAAACAGTCTGTCACTGTTTCCACTGTTTCCCCATCTATTTGCCACGAAGTGATGGGACCGGATGCCATGATCTTAGTTTTCTAAATGTTGAGCTTTAAGCCAACTTTTTCACTCTCCACTTTCACTTTCATCAAGAGGCTCTTTGGTTCTTCTTCACTTTCTGCCATAAGGGTGGTGTCATCTGCACATCTGAGGTTATTGATATTTCTCCCAGCAATCTTGATTCCAGCTTGTGCTTCATCCACCCCAGCATTTCTCATGATGTACTCTGCGTTGAAGTTAAATAAGCAGGGTGACAACATACAGCCTTGACGTACTCCTTTCCCTATTTGGAACCAGTCTGTTGTTCCATGTCCAGTTCTAACTATTGCTTCCTGACCTGCATACAGGTTTCTCAGGAGTCAGGTCAGGCGGTCTGGTATTCCCATCTCTTTCAGGATTTTTCACAGTTTGTTGTGATCTGCACAGTCAAAAGGCTTTGGCATAGTCAACAAAGCAGAAGTAGATGTTTTTCTGGCGCTCTCGTGTTTTCAGATGACAGAAAGTTGCAAACGCAGGATAGAGAGCTCTGCTCTACCCCGGTCCCCGGCCTCTGCTACTGCCACTGTGTTACACCCTACAGGACACTTGTCACCACTAGGGAGCCGGGCCGCACGTCGCAGGGAACCAGCCGCATGTGCAGATTTCGATAGCTTTCCCTTCTGTCCCCATTGGTTCCAGGATCCCACTCAGGATTTGGTCGCCATGCCTCCTGGGGCTCCTCTGGGCTGTGACGGCTTCCGATGTCCTTTGTTTCTGAGGGCCTGGACGGTCTGGAGGAATCCTGGTCAGGTATTTTGTGGAAGAGTCTGTCCCTGTGGTTTTGTCTGATGTCTTTTCTCCGGGTCAGGCTGTGGTTATGGGTTTGGGGGAGGGAGACCCCCAGAAGTGGAGAGCCATGCTCACCAGGTCACATGGCATCAGGGGCACACACATTCCCTCGATGGGACGCTGTCGCCTAGCACGTGGACCTGCGTCACCTGGCTGAGATGGGCTGTGTCGGGTTAGTGCATGCGTGCTCAGTCATGTCCAACTCTTTGCAACCCCATGATGGACTGTAGCCTGCCAGGTTCCTCTGCCTATGGGATTTTCCGGGAAAAAATACTGGAGTGGGTTGTCATTCCCTTCTCCAGGGGATCTTTCCGATCCAGAGATCGAACCCACATCTCTGATGTCTCCTATATTGTAGGCAGATTTTTTTACCACTGAACCACCTGGGAAGCCCCCACCATAAAGTCACTTTTTTCTATTCCTCTTTCTAGATTCTACTCTTCAGAAGCAATGGCACTTACCACAGCCCAGAAGAAATGGGTCAATTCTGTCTGGAAAGAGCCACTGTCTGGTCTGAAGAGGTTACTTCAGCCACCCCGGGGCAAGATGACTGTGGCCGGGACCCATGGAGCAGCAGAGAAGGTGGTGAGAAGCAGCCGGATTCCTCACATGTCAGTGAAAGCTATTAATTTAATCAGATTATCCTACTGGGTGAGGCATGGGCATAAGGCAGAGTGAGGTCAAGGATGGCTCTGGGGTTTTGGCTGTAGACAACCACCCCCAGGCACTGCCCTCCACGGAGCTGCTGGAGGACACTGGGTTGCGGAGAGAGTGGTCTTGGGTGTGCTAGCCGGGGGCTGAGGCAGAGTCAGAGGGAGGAGTCCAGAGCTGGAGAGACCGGTCTGGGCTGGAGGGATACAGGAGCGCATCGCGGGTGCAGAGACGGGATGAGATCAGCAAGGTGACGAGGACACACGGGCCCGAGACGAGTCCCAGGACGCGCTGACGTCAGAGGCTGGGCCAGAGGAGGAGCCAGCGAGGGATGTGCCGCCCGGAGGGCGAGTCCTGACCACGGACCAAGACCAGGAAGCCACCCCTCCTGAACTTTTAGAATGCTCTGGAGTCATTCCCCTACAGGGATCCCCAGACATGGTGCTAAAGCCCCCTGAAATTATACCCACAAGTGCTGCCTGCTTGGGCATACACAAGGGTTTTTCTGGGTGTGGAAAGGAACCTGTACGTTTCATCAGCTCTTCAAAAAGGGTCCACGTTCTCTGGACAGAAACTCAAGATGCCCCGAAATGCACCTTGTCCCCGCCCTGCTCCAAGCCCCAGAGTTGCTTGCCCCATCCTAGACAATGCCGAAAGGCAGAAGGTAATCAATTAGCTATTCTGCTACCGGCCTGAATTTCGTCCCATCGCACGTCCTAAGTGGCTGCAAATCCCAGGGGCGGCGTGATTCTCCTCATCTGGGTCACCCTCCAGGTCTCTAACTCACAGGACGGCTGAGCTGCTGTTGGGACGCCGATGGCCAGGGGAGCCGACGGCGTCCCTAGTTTCCCCAGAGGGGCTGGAGTGGAGCGGGTGGCGTGTGCACAGGTGTGTGTTCACGCACAAATGTGTGTGAAGCGTGCAGCCGGTCTGCTCGTGCATGTCTACGTGACACGCCTGTGTTAGGGCGTATGGGTACATAGTGTGTGTTCTGTGTGTCCAGGAAGGTCTGGGAGGGCGTGTGTACACGTGTGTGCACATGTGTGTGTGTGTCAGATGGGGGGATGGGAGGGGCACAGGGCCTGCAGTGGGGATGTGGGCCCCACCTCCTCAGGATAAACACGAGGATCTGTCAGAAACGTGGTAAAACTCTCCAAAGAACACGAGATCTGCTGCAGATGTGAATTCTCTATTGTCTGCTCAGACGGAAACTGCATTTTACTAGAAATCATGCCAAACCAACGCTATGGTCCCGCCGTGATTACGCACGAGTCCGCTCAGAGCAGCTCCGATGCGGTCAAGGTCAAGGCCTATGTGCAGCATGGGGGTGAGCTCCCGGTTCTCCTGCAGCCCCTTCCCCTCGGAGTCGGGGCCCAAGGAGGGGGCTCTGGATCATCTCTGCCCCCCAACACCACGGAAAAGCAAAGACCCCTCACTCAGGTTCAGGCTTCTGGGCTCTGTTCCTCCCTTTCCCTGGCTCTGGGGCTGTGACAGAGGCCAGGCTGTGACCCCAGCTTCTCTGGAAACCTTTCTCTGGACCTGACCAGCCCCCCCGGGCGACCCACCCTGGCGCCCAGCACTCTCCCGGGGGCTGCGCGGGGCCCAGCGTCCTCTCCTTGGCCTGGTCAGACCTACCCTGACCTGCCTGCACCTCCCCAGGGCCGCCGGGGCCCACTGCTGACAGAAAGGGCTGGGTCAGCGCCCCTCCCTGCTGGACCCCTGGCACCCTGGAGACCCAGCGCCAGGCCCCCTGTGGCCACAGCGCACGTGGTCAGTGGATAGAGGCCCAAGTCATGTGTGTCACAGATGGGCGGCAGCTTGTGTCCACTGTTGAGTCTCTCCGGGCCTCAGACCCCCCGTCTGTAAACTGGTGGTCCTGACGCCATCGCTCCCTGGGCTGGCCTACTCTTCTCCGGAGGGGAGGGCCAGAAAGACCCCAGCAAGGTCAGGGCTCAGACAGGGGCCCCTGTGTCCACTTCAGCCTTGGGGTCCACCATTCACCACTCACCCCATGGGACCAAGTCCTGGCCAACTCTGCAGGGGGACAGGCCTGCCTCTCCCCAGCTTCCACTTCCCAAAGCCCACTTGGAGGAAGATGCCCCATGGTCCCTGGGGCGGACAGAGGCGTCTCTGGGGCCAGGACCTGCAGGACAAGGTGCCCACTGCCGCCCTTAGGATTCCGGACCCTGGGTGGGGAAGGGGAGGGGCAGGACTTCACCACATGCTGGTCACGGAGACTTTAAATACCGCAGACCACCGCCCCCCCATCTCAGGAGGGAGCTTGTATTACCCGTCAGCCACCAGGGGAGTCTCCCCACAGTACAGTTGTGAATTAAACATGCAGCCTAATGAGTTGATTTTATTAGTTTGCAAACGCATTGAGAACTCGTTATCAAAATAAACATCAATTCCTCTCACCCTGCCGCAGCCTCTTCCAGCGGGGAAGATGCACACGAGGCTGCGACGGCCGCGACCCAGCAGTAAGTGTGGCTCCAAGTGGGCCCAGGCGGGGTCCCACCGTCCCTCTCCGGGACCCTGTGACCCGTGTTGGGGTGGGGACAGAGGAGAAGCTGAGGGGAGGGGTTCAATTGGTGATGACAAGACCGGAGTCGGGGGTGGGGTCTGAAGGCTGTCCCAGGGCAGCACCCTCACTCCAGCTGGACTCCTGGAGTGCTGGGAGTCCAGAGGACCAGCCAGCCAAATAATAATAATAATAATAATACTTGGAGCAATAATAGCAGCAGTGCTTCTTATATACCAGGCGCTGTGCTGTGCGTTCTTCTACTAACGGGAGGAAATATGACCCCATTTTATAGATGAAAACTGAGGCACAGGGCGCCTTTTCCTCTGCTCAAGGTCGTGCAAGCCAGCCACCCTGGCTCTCAGGCCCCACGTCTGTGAACCACCCCCCCCCCCAGACCCACTCGGTCCCCAATGTGGCTTCCTGGTGGCCTGGGACAGTTTACTCAGGAGACGTTCTCCTGCGGAGTTAAGTGAGGGCTGGGTTAAAAAACAGCAAGGCTAGTTTTCCCGAAAAAGATCCCCATAATCCTGCGGCTGGGCAGGGGGCCGGAAGATGGACAAGCTGACCTTTGGAGGAACCCACTCCCCGCCAGCCCAGGCCCTCTCTGGCTCCAAGCCTGTCTCCCTGGAGACGCCAGTGAGTCGCAGGCCTCCCTCCCCCTTCCCCTGGCCCCAGGCCCCTAGGGAGAGATGGTTCCAGGCCTGCGGAATAAGCCGCGAAGCCAGCGGGACAGGGACTGTATTGTCACGCTCTGCGGTCCGTGCTCGCTTTGGAAAAGGATGCTCTAATCCCGGTTCATCCGCTTTCCGTGGCTGTCAGCTGTTTGGAGGCATTTGGGAGGCAGGTCTGTGAAATCAGAGCCTCTGCGCGGCCCCACCCCCACGGCCGGGCCCCGCCTCCGCTGGCCTGCGCTCGCCCATCCATCACTCTGTCCTGACCTCTTTGTTGGCCGGCCAACCCCCATCCAATGGCATCTCGGGCATCACCCCCCTGCCAGCTGCCCACCTTCCCTGCTATTTTGGTCTCACATTAGGACAGGGGTGGGCCAAGTCCCCTGCAAAGAGAGGGGGAGGTACCACATGGAGCTGGGAGCCTCCTGGATTCCACAGGGAAGGAATCAGCTATGTTTGAGGATTTTCTGCAAGTGAGCTTAGACAAGGATCTCTGAGAAGTGAAGGGACCTGAACTTCTTAACCGAATTTCTTCTCCTAGCGCAGCAGAGAGAACAACAACCGAAAAAACCAAAGAAACACCCAGGGCTCCTGCCTTGAGGCACGCAAGACACAGGAAAAAAATCCAGCACCCCTGGCGGGCCCCAAGCTGGCCTCTGCCCTCCCCCACCCTCCCCTACCTACCCTCTCCCCTGTACTTTAAACTCAACTGCTTTAGCCTCCCAAGCTCTCATGGCATTTCCAGCCTCAGAGGCCTTCCTCAGCCTGGAATGCCCTCCCACCCTCCCCTGCCAGCCTGGTTCCCACCCCACTTGACAACTCAGCACAGGTAGAGATGGCCCCCCAAAAAAGCTCTCCTCAACCCCAGGATGGACCCCGGGTCTGCCTCTGTTCCCCCGAAGGAACTTACGGTGCATCTTTCTTAGCAATACTGGAGGGGGTTGCCATGCCCTCCTCCAGGGGAATCGTCCCAACCCAGGGATCGAGCCCACGCCTCCTGTCCTGGCAGGTGGGTTCCCTTGCCACTAGTGCCACTGGGAAGCCCTCTTTCTTAGCACTTGATTTAAATATTCTGTGGGGTTGTCTGGGTGTATCTTGTCTCCCCCCGGACTAGACTGTGAGTTGAGGCTACAACTTGAGGTCAGGAACCCCAAAACACAGGAGAGTGGGCATCGTGCAGAGAGAGTTCACAGAGGTCCTGATCGCTGTACGAATCTGCCCTGCACAGAGCAGGTGCCCTGCAAGCCTCAGCTGCCTCTATGGCTGTCGTTATTCTTGCCACTGTCATTTTTATTTCCCAGCTCCCAGTTCGGTGCCTGGCACACAACGAGTGCATTGCTTGATAAACGCGAAAACAGAATCTCGATCGGATGAGACTCTGTTTAGAGTTACAGAAGGTACAGTGAGCAGACCACCTGAAGAATCGCTGAACACTGGCAGCTGCGACTGATGATCTGAGGCCCCAGAAGTAAAGTGACTTGTTTGCGGCCCCCCAGCTGGTCCCTGGCTGAGCTGAGCCTGGAACCAGCTCCTCCAGCATCCCGCTGAGGTGTGCCCGCTGCCCGGGGCCCTCCCCGCTGCAGGTCAGAGCTCAGGCCGGGCTCTATGCTCCTGCAGGCACAGTGAGTCTCCAGACTCACTGTGTTTCTTCAGAACTCAGTTCTCAGGATAACGCTTAAAAAGATGTTGGCTCAGGCCTGGGACAGACCCAGTGTGGGTGCTCCTCCCCAAAGGAAGAGAAGAGACACAGGTCTTCCCGGCTCTGCTCCTGTTTCCATCCACAGGCTCATTCTTTCCACTACACATGACCCCAAGGGCCCGAAGGGTCACTGTGGAGATTGGTCTAGAGTAAGGCTCCCAAGGGGGTGATGCCCAGCATGGGGGTGTGGGCAGACAGGGTAGAGGGCAGGGTGGTCAGGAGCCCTTCAGAGGCTGTTTCTGGGCCACAGGCATGTGAATCTGAGGCCCCAGAAGCAGCAAAAACACACACACAGATACTCATATATGCACATGCCCACAAATGCATGTACCCATATCCCTACAAACACATTCGCACACAGATACACACGCAGACAGTGCACACATGCACACACACACTGTCCCCTCCCACGCATCCCAGCGTGGCAGGCCGCACAGAGCAGGGACCCGGTCCAGCGTGTGGAAACCACCACCTCCTCCCCAGGAAGCCCTGGGGACCAGAAAGGCTCTGGCCTCAGGATACAGCGAAGGCAGCACTGGGCTGCTCCAGCGGTCGTGGGCCCCCTTCCCTCTCAGGCAGCCCCTCCTGAGCTGGGCAGACTCCTCGAGCCCCCACCCCACAGCCCCCTCTGGCCCCAGCTCTGAGCATCGCTGCAGACACCAGGCCGGCCACCATGATTTCACTTCACTTAGGCAGGCTGATCAACTGCCTTTAGGGCCACTGCCCGAGATGTTTAGCCCTGCATGTGTGTCTGTCTCTGTTTTGTTTTGTTCTCGGGGCTGAATCGCCACGTGGCAGCAGATTCTTCTAAAGTGATGGAGACTTAGTCTGGGGTGTTTGGGGCTAGGCAAAGCGTGCGTTTCAGGAGGGTTATAAAAGAAGGAAGATGAGCAATGGGTTGGTCTCGGAGCACAGCTACTTTGGGCAGAAAATTAGGTGTCGCAAGGAAGACCTCAGTCCAGTACCTGAAAAGGTGTCAGAGAGATGGGGGTGCGGTGGGGGGGTGGTGTTGGGGCGGGTCCGTGGTCTGCTTAGTGGGGCTGCAGGCCGGCCAGGTGAGGTTTCCTTCCAGGTCTCTGCTGGGTGGGACAGCTGGGGAAGGGGTTGGATTCCAGGCCTCTGGGCAGCAGGGTGGGGGGCCTTCTCAAGTGGGGACAGCAGAGCCTGGATGGGGCAGCCGGGGCAGATGGGGCAGGATGCGAAGAGAGAGGAAGAGTGCTGGGCGGAGGCTGAGGGTCTCACAGGCTCACGCGGCACCCAGGAGGCTGGACACAGTTGCTGAAGGAGGGACAGAAGGAGGGAGTGGCCGTGGAGGTGAACCTGCTTGTGGGTGGGCAGCAGTGGGCAAGAGAGCCGACCTCCACCCATGACGGAGGCAGAGGGCTGCACCGGGGAGGGGAGGGGCCTGGGGGTGCCTCTTAGCAGCAGCAGGAAGAACCCACATCGCCCTTCTGATTCTAGACCTTGCTGGGGCCTTCCTTAGAGACTCCTCTGGCCATACTTCCTCTCCGGAGAACTTTCCAGGGAAAAGTCACCCTATCTCTTTAGCTTTGAAAGCAGTCTTGCTCTAAGGCAAGCCAATGAACCCAGAGACCCATCTCCCCTTTCTGGTCCCCGGCTCTGGTTTCGAACTCCGGGCCACGTGGGGCAGGAGGTAGCCGGCGGTGGTGACCGATGGTGCCGCCCAGAGGCCTCGTCCACCTGGCTGGAGAGGGCTCTCCCAGCCCAGTTTTCCCAGCAGCATCTCCAGGGGACACACAGCTTCAGGGGGAAGCCGGTTGGGGGGGGGGGGTCCCGCTATTTGCGTGGTTCTCCTGAACGATTTACCGTCCTAGCCAATATAACCTCCTCTCCCGGTGAATTAACTGGCTCTTCTGAAATCATAAATAATTAGTGAGTCCGGACCGATGCCACTTAACAGTCTGTGTTTTCAAAGCACTTTACAGCCCATTAACTAAAGAATTCTCGAGGCCATCTCCAGGAGAAAAGGGCAAATCAAGAGGAGGAGGTTGCAAAGTCAGCCACAGGAAGTCGTCTCCTCCAGCCCGCCCCCCGCCTCTGGGCAGGATCATACCGAGGAAGAGGCAGAACACACACAGAGCCCTCCTTTGAAGAAGACAGCAAGATGGAACTACCCAGGGCAAAACGGGACGGAGCAAAACAAGTCCTGACCAGGGCGGGCTGCTCGCGCATGAATCCACCACCAGACGGAGCGGGCCTGCCCGGAGGCCCCGTGGAATGCAGCGGGTCAGCGAGGCGAGTCCGTTGAGGAACAGGGTGGTGATTAATTTAATCCAAGGCAAAACCAGAGAGACCTTGATCCAATAAGCAGGTTTCCTCACCTGCAAGTAGGGAAAATGGTAATTTTCTAAGCCAGACCCATTCATTAGTCTGCAAATGACACGGTTCTGATACTTAGGAATGCCCCTCTTAATGAGCCCCCCTACCTTGCCCAGCCACATTTCAAATGTTGCTTCTGGCTTGGGGTATGAATGGCCATTCCTGCTCACTTGCCTCTCCCTCCTGAAAGGGAGGTTCATATACGTGTTGATTCTTGTATAATTTGCCCAGAGAGGATCCTCTTGGCTGGCGGTGGGGTCGGATGGGGTGGGGTGGGGGTAGGGTGCAGTAGGTCAAGCCTGGAGGGCAGCAGAAGCAGAAGGAAACATCACTTCTTCATCTCTGCCATTCACAACCACTTAAGTTTTCAATGAGGAGTTACGGAAAGCCTACTGTGTACCCTGGGCTTCCCAGATGCCTCAGTAGTAAAGAACCTGCCTGCCAATGCAGGAGACGCATGTTCGATCCCTAGGTCGGGAAGATCCCCTGGAGGAGGAAATGGCAACCCACTCCCGTATCCTTGCCTGGGAAATCCCATGGACGGAGGAGCCTGGCGGGCCACAGTCCATGGGGTCGCAAAGAGTTGGACACGGCTTGGTGACTGAACACACACTGTGGGCCCAGCACAGGGCTGAGAAACAGGAAACAAGGAGTTAAGGTTCTTCATCTCTGTCCTATGAACACAGAGCGCATTTGTCTCTGGAATCTACTGGGTTGGCTAAAAATCCAACACATCCACTCAGAGCCCAGGAATGGCACAGGAGGGAAAGCACCCCACCTTCGCACTCAGGGTTCACGGGAAGATGGGCCAAGCAAGAAGTCTTCTGCAAGGAAAGTGCCTGAGCAGGTCACTTCCCATCCCCCGACTTCTGCCATCTTCACTAAAGACCTCAGAGAAAGCCCAGGAAAGCCGTAGCACGAGGAAGGGGACAGTCAGGAGGAGATTCTGCTTCTGGCTCAGTGCAGGGAACTCCTGAACAGCAAGGAGATCCAACCACTCCACCCTAAAGGAAATCAACTCTGAATATTCATTGGAAGGACTGATGCTGAAGCTCCAATACTTTGGCCACCTGATTCGAAGAGTCAACTCATTGGAAAAGACCCCAATGCTGGAAAAGATTGAAGTCGGGAGGAGAAGGGAACGGCAGAGAACGAGCTGGTTGGATGGCATCACCGACTCGATGGACATCAGCTTGAGCAAACCCCAGGAGATAGTGAAGGATGGGGAAGCTTGGTGGGCTGCAGTCCTTGGGGTCGCAAAGAATCGGACATGACTGAGCAGTTGAACAACAACAAGGGAACTCCTTCCAGAGCGGCTATCCCACAGCTGATGCAGATAGAAAGCAACCACCTCAAGGTACTGGAGAGTGAACCAAGGCAGGCAGAGTCTGGAGAAGACTTAAAGCTCACGGCGCCTCATGAGTTTCCTGTTTTTTAATGGCATTTCCCCTCCTTTTTGCGACTTTGTTGTTGCTGCTACTTTACCATTATTTTTAAATTTTATTGAAGTTTAACTGATTTACAGTGGTGTGTTTAATTTCTGCTGTATAGCATACTGATTCAGTTATACACATATGCATACATTCTTTTTCGTATTTCTGTTACTGTTTATCGCAGGATAATGAATATAGTTCCCTGTGCTACACAGCGAAAGTGAGGTGAAAGTGAAAGTCGCTCAGGCGTGTCCGGCTCTTTTCGACCCCATGGACCATACAGTTGATGGAATTCTTCAGGCCAGAATAATGGAGTGGGCAGCCTTTCCCTTCTCCAGGGGATCTTCCCAACCCAGGGATCAAATTCAGGTCTCCCGCACTGCAGGCGGATTCTTTACCAACTGAGCCACAAGGGAAGCCCAAGAATACTGGAGTGGGTAGCCTATCCCTTCTCCAGCGGATCTTCCAGACCCAGGAATCGAACCGGGGTCTCCCGCACTGCAGGCGGATTCTTTACCAACTGAGCCACCAGGGAAGCCTGTGCTATGCAGTAGGACCCTGCTACTTATCCATTCTCTCTCTATATATAATAACCTGCGTCTGTTAATCTCACACACCTTCTCTCCCCCCCGCTCCTCCTCCCTAAAAGTTTGTTTTCTACGTAAGTCTGTTACTGTTTCATAGGTATGTTCATCTGCATCATGTTTGATTCCAAATATAAGTGATACCATTTGATATTTGTCTTTCTCTTTCTGACGTAGTATGGTAATCTCATGTTGCTGGAAATGGCATTACATCATCCCTTTTAATGGCTCAGTAATATTCCATTGTGTGTACATATACATATGTTTCCCTAACACACCAATCACAGAGCCCAGGATACATTTCAAAATTACTCCACATGCAAAGAACCAGGAAAGTATGAACTACTCTCAAGATTAAAGACAACCAGTGGAGAATGACCCTGAAATGAAGATGTTGCAATTAGCTGACATTGACTGTGAAGTAGTTCTTAGCAATAGACTCAATGAGATAAATGACACAATGTTCTTAATGAAAGAAAAGACAGTATCTCTTCAGCCAGCTAGAAAAAAGTACATATAATCTATCAAGCCATGTGGAAATTTTAGAACTGAAAACTAAAGTACATTAAATTTTAAAATTCAGTAAATGGGCTTAACAGCAGAATGGAAAAAATAGAGGAAATAGTGAACTTTAAAATACACTTATAGAAACTATTTGATCTGAAGAACAGAAAGAAAAAAGATTTCAAAATGTTAGCAAAGCCTGAGGGACATGTGGGGCAACAGCAACGCATCTAATCCAGGTGTTACAGACATTCCAGAAGGAGAGGAGAGGCCGGGGCAGCAAAATATTTGAAGAAATAATGGCTGACATTTCCCCAAATTTCTGGTGAAAGACAAAGTCCTTCCTGATTCCTCAGGGGAAGACATCACCTTTTCCCCCATTGGACTGTGTGTGGGGGGGGGGGGGCGGCGAGCACACGTGCACATACTCAAAAACGTGTCTGAGTCTTTGTGACCCCCCTGGACTGTAGCTTGCCAGGGTCCTCTGCCCATGGAATTTTTCAGGCAAGAATACTGGAGTGGATAGACATTTCCTCCATACTCCAGGGGGTCTTTGCAACCCAGGGATCAAAGCCCCATCTCCGGCATTGGCAGGTGGCTTCTTTACCCCTGAGCCACCTGGGAAGCCCTCCCCACCAGATTATTGCTTTCTATTTCAACATAACAAATACTCACGTAGGGTCAACTATATGGCAGAAGCCTTTCTAAAGCATAATAATGTTTAATCCTGACAACAACCTCGAGAAGGAAGTACGACCCTTCCCAACTTACAGATGGAGAAACTGAGACTAAGAGAGCCCAGGTTGCCTGTCCACAGCCACAGAGGCAGCCTGGCCCCAGGGTGCTAGCGCTTATCCACCACCTTAGCTGGCTGAGTCGAGGAAAAAGGAATTCCTGCATTTTGACCTTGGTCCTGACAGGGAGGGCAGGAAAGAGGGACAAGGTCCTCCCACCCCTCTCCAGGCCCCCAGAGCTTGACTGGGATGAGACACTGGGGAAGCGTGATGGCACCCCGACCCAGTTCAGTTCCCTCTCTGCTCTGCAAGAGTGGGTTAGACAGGGAGGGAGTCGCAGATCCGGCCCAGGGCCATGGAGGGGACTGGATGCCATCAGGTCAACTCCCCTGCACCCCACGCCTTCTCAGGCCCTGACACACACGGCTCCCTCCTGCCTGCGGTTCTGGCTGGGCTGCTCTGAGCTCTTCCCTGATATTTAACGGATCCACAGCGTTGGGGGAATCGCACTTAAATAAGTGATGAGTTCTCAC
The DNA here is from genome assembly GCF_019923935.1 of Bubalus bubalis. Lineage (NCBI taxonomy): Eukaryota > Metazoa > Chordata > Mammalia > Artiodactyla > Bovidae > Bubalus > Bubalus bubalis. The sequence continues at coordinate 5,656,718 of NC_059159.1, forward strand.
AGCCTGCTCCTGTGCTTGTTCCCTGGAGAATTTTCCATTTTGTTTATTTAAAGGGTGATTCCCTTTCATGTTCCTGAATCAAAGATGCCACCACAGACAGACCATTAACAAAGCAGACCCTCTGGGCTGTTTTTTCAGGAGGAGGATTGCAGGGTGGGGACACAGCTCAGGTCTCCTGTGCCTTCACAGATGGGGCTGGTGCTGGGCTGGGAGAATCTTAACAAGGACCTTAAAATGCAGATTCTGATTTATCACCTGTGGAGCCAGGCCTGAGAGTCTGCACTTCTAGCAAACTCCGAGTGGTGCTGATGTTCTAAGCATCTGTCTCAGGTGCCTCCCAAGACCCTGGATTAACCTGGCTGAACCTGGGGAAGGCATAACCATGGCAACGCTGGTCGTGGTACTGCTGTGAATAGTCACAGTATTTCCTCAGCATGTACTATATGCTGGATGCGCCATGTCACCCCCGACTATAGAAGAGGAATCTATCCATAGTTGCAGAAGGATCTTCCTGACGTCCCTCAAAAAGTCTGCCAGTCACAGGAGAGAAGGAAACTGGATCCTGGAGGATCAACATTCTCTAAGCAATATATGTTGCTGCCCCATTTTACAGATGGGATAAACGAGGCTGGGAGAGTATCTCACTGAGGTCCTAGCAAGCAGCAAGGCCAGGATTCCAGCCGAGGTGTGCTCTGACCTTGAAGACAAAGGCATTTTGTACACGGCTTCTCATAGGAGAAGCAGACAGGCACTGCATTCCAGACAGGACCAGACAAGCCAGTCCCCAAGAGGCAGGGCTGAATCCCAGACCTTTCCCCTCCATTCTCCTGCCCACAGTGATCCAGACGATTCACCAGACAAAACCGGTGAATTTCATGGACAAGTTTCCAGGCTTGCTCACCATCCTGCCTCCTCGTCTTACCCCCAGAACCCGAGACAAGAGAACGCCTTGCCTTCTCAGCCCAAGGAGAGGTAGTGGGTGCCCAGAGAAGCCGGCAGGAGGAAAACAGGATCCCGGATGGCTGAGCTGAGTTTATAGACCAGGAAACAGAGGCCAAGAGAGGGAAGGGGAATCACTTACAGGTCTGACCAGAGGGCAGGGCGGGCCTCATGGGCCAGTGACCCGAGCTTAGGGGCCCTGCTCCTAGGTCAATGCTTTGCTATCACCATCTTGGAATTCTTAACAATTGATCACTAAGAGGCCTGCACTTTCATCTCACTCTGGGCCCTGTGGATTGCGTCGCTGGTCCTGCGGGTGGGAGAGAGGTCTTGCTGGAGCCAGACCCTCTTTCACAGCTTGTCCCCTTGGCGTGGTCACCGAGCAGCGCTGAGTGAGACAGAGCTGCACGCGATGGGCAGGCCAGTCCCTGCATCTCCATCAACGGAGGTCTTTGGAGAATCAAGTCGTGAGGAGGGACCTTTTGAGGGTCGGAGAGGTGACACCCCAGAATGGTGCCTCAGGGGGGCCTAACGGCTTGGCCAAGGCTGGGGAGGCGGGGAGAGAGGCCAGCTGTCTTCCGGGCCTCGGTCTCTCCAAGGAAACCATCAGCAACACCACCTAACATCTGAGGGCTGGGCGGATGCAGGGCGCTCAGCTGTGCCAGCCGGTCCCAGGGTCCTGTGCAATGAGAGCCAAGCTCTTCACTTGGCTTTTTTTGGGAACAGCCACAGGAGAGGAGAGAGCCAAGCGGAGCTGATTCAGAAGCCTGGCCCGGAAGCCCCAGCTCAGAGGGCAGGCCTGGGGAGGGATGAAGACAGACATTCATTCCTCTGGGGCCACTGTCCCCAAGGAGACAGGTGCTGGCATCGGGTGGAGCTTCAGGAGGAATGTAAAGCCTGGGGCAGGCTGGGCCAGGAGAGACTTCATCGGGTCCAGCACATGTCAGGAAGATGGTGGGGGCGGGAGGGGAGAGTGTTCTAGAGCCCTGGAGGCAAACACAGGGGTCTGAGCCCCAGTGCGTGGGTCCCCAGGGTTTTCCAATGAGTCTGGAAAAAGTCAGCGTTCAGTCGACTGGGGTGGCCTCTTGACCCTGCAGCCCTGCTCCGTTTGGGCCTCCTGGGGCCCAGCTGACAGGGTCAAGTGCTGGCCGGGAACCAGGGCCCCAGGGGAATCTCCACAAGGCTGGCCAGTCCATGAACACTGCCAGGATGAGCTTCTTAAATTTTCGGAATTGATTCCACTGGCCTGTTTTGTGGTCAAGAGGATGGTTTAGGGGGCGCCGTGAGGGTTAAACGCATTAATACACCTGGGACCCTCAGAACGGAACCTGGTGGGGGTGGCTTTCTATCCATCATGGCTATCACCCAGTTTCAGGGATTGCAAATGCACTTTCACATCTCTGCAGTCAGGATGCATCTTCCTGCAGACGGAACGGCCGCATCCTCTCTGTCTTAGTGGCACGTAAAACAGTGATGTGTCTTACTAGTGACGCTCCAGGTTCGACCAAATATGAGACGGTGATGGTGATGACCGTGGTGACTGACATCCCGACTGCGTTTTTTCAGCCCCACCTCCTTGCACGTGAGCTGAGGTCTGGGGCGCTCGAGTGCCCTTTTCCTTGTGGGAATGAGCAGGGAGATCCTAGGTGGCTGGAGAAGGCAGGAGCTCAGGGTCCCCAGGGGAGGCTGGTCTTGGGGGTGAACACAAAAGTCAGGGGCAGAGGCTGCGACAGGCTGGCAGAGTCCATGGCAGGCAAGTCAAGGGCAGGGTGGGTGGGCAAGGGTGGGCCCCCGGTTCCCTAATCCATTCAGTGGGGAAAGGATGCTTTCTCATGGGCTTGTTGAGAGGACCGGTCCATCCATATCTGGGTCACGGCAAAGGGTCAGTCCGTGGGACCTCTTGTTATCATGCACTGACTCCAAAAGCGAACTGTCTGGGAGATAAGCCGGCTGCGTGTCTGAGGCTGAGAGCTGGGGTGGCAGAGGAGTGCCTGGGCTGAATGTCCAGGGAAAGGGGCTCTAAGAGCTGATGCTCAACCCTGTAAAGGGCTGTTCAGACCCACCGCACTCCAGGAGAACTTGGGGCTTAGGGGAGCCAACGTGAAAGGGTTAGGGTTATGCCCTTTCCAAATGCGCACCCCAGGGGCTGACTCTTGACCTCCCCTTTCCCCGGCAGAGGCCCTGGCCACAGCGGTGCTGTCTGCCCCCAGACCCTCTGAACCTGGCAGGTTCTGCAGCCCGCCCTCCCTCCCTCCCAAGCCCCAATCCGGTCAATGTGAGCATCCCCGCAGCTCAGGTGGAGCTGAGAAAGAGGGTCCAGAGGAATCACGGTCCTGCCAGAGGCTGGCTTCCCAGTTAGGGTGGCCAAAGTGCTAACACCGGCCATGGAGTGAAGCCTGCAAAAGGCACCTGAAATCCCAACTGCCCGAGCGCTGTGGTTGAACACTCCTCACTGAGTCCCCTGGCCTCACGTCCTCCTCTGTGGAATTGGTTAGCCCTTGGTAATCTGACCTGAGAGGCTCCCTGAGCTGCCCTAGAGTTGTTGCTCATCTGCTGCCCCTTAGGGAGGCTCCAGGACTCAGGGCCAGAGGAGGGATCGGGGGAGGAAGACACACTCTCCCAAATGCATGTGCTCATCACAGGGCTGGACAGACAAGACAGTCACGGCCTGTGTTTCCTGCTCCCCTCCTGAAGCTTGCAGAGCTTCCAAGGCTGCCAGAGAGACAGCTGAGGGCGAGCACCCGGAGGGCGGGGCCGCGGCAGGAAGCCCCTCGAGAATGTGGCCAAGCACAGCCTGACCTCAGTGGTTAAGCCACCTCGAAGGTGTGCATTTGCTCCCTGTTAATGGCCGCTTGGCAACAAGAGGGGTGAAAACAAAGCCCCGTGGAGGGTCTCATCCGTGCAACAGGTCAAGAGAGAGGATCCAGGCTGGAAAAACAGTGAGACTGTGGGTTTGAAGACAACCTGATGGTCTGATGGAATCCACAGAAAAGCGACTAGAATCGATCACCGGGTCTGGCCACGTCTCAGATCTGAGTCAAAATCCACTGTGTGCCTACATCCTCCAGACAAACCACTGGGAGTCAAAATTTAAAAAAGCACTGACCATGGCGTAAAAAACATGAAACTCTTAGGGATACACCTGACAGATGATGTTCAAAACCTGGACTGTGAGACTCACAACATGTTGCTGAGAAGAAATCAAAGAACCAAACGATGGAGGGGCAGCCCAGGCTCGCGGGCTGGAAAACTCAACGCGGTCAGATATTGACACCCTTGAACTTGGTCTCTATTATCGATGCAATTCCAACTGGAAGTTCCAGCAGGACTTTTAAAAATCTGATTCCAAAATTCATAGGTAACATTAAGCAAAATATAAAATGCACACGGCAATGGAAAGGACCTAGAAGAGCCAAAACAACTCTGAAAAAGAACAGAGTTAGAGAGCTGACACTGCCTGGTTTCAGGACTTAGAACAAAGCAGCAGTAACCAAGACCATGTGCTGCTGGGATAAAGACAGACAAATAGAGAAATGAAGCAGAACGGTGTCCAGAAATAGACCCACACGGACAGGGACAAATGGATTTTCAAAGGCACAGAGATAATTCAGTGGCAAAAGGAAAGTTTTCGAAAAAACAAGGCTAGAACAATTGGATATCCATTGGAAAAAAAGGAAAAGACAAAGATCTATATAGCAGGCAGAGAGGGTAACCAGGGGCACGAGGAAACTCAGTGGAGACTTGGTGATGCTTTTAGGCTTTCTACATGTGTCGAGAATGACCAAGTCGTGCCCTTTAAATAGGCACAGTTTACTATGCCAAAACAAAAACAAAGACCCAAAGTTCCCTCCCACCCTACAAGTCCCCAGCTTCAGGTCACCTCCTCCAGGAAGCCTCCGCTGGGGCAGGATTCTCAGCCTCGCCCCTCTGCACACCCCGACCACCTACTTCCCACCTGCGCTAATGTCCTTCGCACTGGTCTCTACTGGTGACCGCAGGCTTGATGCCCACATGTGACCAGGAACAACTTGAGAGCCAGGACCTGCCTTAATGTGTGCTGGACCCCAGGCACTATGCTTGGCTCACAGTAGGTGCTGAGGAAGCGCTCAGAGGGCAGAGAGAGGCTTTGTCGCCCATGACACATGAGGGCTATGTTGGCGCTTCTGGCCCAAGTTACTTGAGCCAGTGATGACGTCATCCCTGTCCTTCCTCTCCCTGGAAGGAGGCCTCTGGGCTGGGTTTTTTTTTTTTCCTTTTTCTTTTTTTAAAGGAAGAACGTTGGGAGCAAGAGCTTCTGCTGGTGAGAAAAGAAGGAAGGAAGGAGAGGAGGTTCCCGCCTCCCACGGGCAACATGAACTTCACGGGTCCTGCTAAGGGAGCTTCACCACCTGCCTCCGCGGGGGAAGCGGGCAGAGCCCATCAGAGCAAATGCGGCTCTGCAAGGCCACCGGTGTGGCACCCGGGTTCCTCACGCCTCCAGGTTAGTCCTTCTAAAGTGTGGTCCCCGGAGCAGCGGCCAGCACATCACCTGGGGACCTGCGAGAAGCTCACGTGCCTGGGCCCCAACCTCGATCAGACGCTCTGTGGGGCAGAGTCAGGAGATGGGCCTCCAAGCGAGCCCCCCAGCGGGACGCCATCAGGCTCAGGGGAGAGCCTACCACTCCATGCCACTCTCTGGTGACCCCTGGGGCCCAGGATGCACTCCTGAGGGTCCAGGTGCAAGGCACCCCCTCCCCCAAGGCTTTGGTCAGCCTTTCTTCCATCCCCAGGTGTCCCAGGGCCTGGCATTGCGGAGGCGCCACTCCCGTGGCCCCATCTGCGTGTCAGCATCTCAGAGGCGCGTCTTTGCTTCAGCTGGGACCCCCAGGCTGGACCCAGAGCCCTCCCACAGCGGAGGCACAGGAGACGTGGACACAGGGGCCTGCTCCCGGCACCCCATGGCTGGACATTCAGAGTTCCTGGACAGACAATGGGTCCTCACATCACAGGCGAGGTGGCCGGCACGGGGGCGTGGACAATGGGCCTGTGTTTCTCTCCTACGCCTTCCTGCAGCCGCTCTCAGCCCAGGCGCTGCGAGGGAGGCTGAACCATCAAAAGCACAGCGGTGCACCTGACGGGTCCCCAGTGCCACTGCCCAGCGCCCAGGCCGAGGTCGGGGGGCCCCCTTATCACACCCTCCCTCCCTCCCTCCCCGGGGCCGAACAATGCTCCTTTTTCCTGAAGGCTTCCGGCCTCTTCTAAGCTCTTCATCTGCCGAGGCCTCAGGAGAAAGGGATTCAGTGCCAACCCCTCTCTCCTTCTCCCCGACGTCCAGCCTCTGTCTTCCTGGGGCGGGGAGCACGGGCGGCAGCCGGAGCTCCCCAGGCCGCCGAAACCACAGCCAGAAGCACCTCGTCTCGCCCGGGCAGGTCTCTCTTCATTAGTGCAATCACATCAGCAGTGACAGCAGCGTATTTACTGCTGCCCCGACGACAGCCATTTGTCACCTGGTGCTGCTCAGCCTGGTAATGAGCTTGGGGCAGAGCTAATGAGAGGCGCTCCCCTCCGACCCCCCTGGGCAGCTTTGGCCCCGCGCCGGCCTGCCCGCCCGCTCAGGCCCCCTGCCTACAGCCGCTCCACCAGGGCAGGGAGATGGGCTTCCAAACGGAGAGGCCCAGCCCACTAGGCTGAGCCCGACGGGAGCCGGGCCAAGTCAGCGAGCATCCGCCAGGAGGGGAGACTTCAAGGTCGATGGAGCAGGAAGGTGTGAGTGCCTGGCACGGTCTCAGGGCAGGAGTCCTTCCTTCAGTCCAGGGCAGGGAGGGCCAAACAGCCGTGATGGGGAAGGCTGGCTGCCCCCAGGGGAGCCTGGGAGTGCATGGATGCTCTGGGTTCTGCACCCAGAAGCCCGAGGGCCTCACCAGGAACCAAGGAGGGAAGTGACTGAAACGGATCTAGAACATTTGGGGCTGCAGGGGCCAGGCGTGGAGTTGCTGGGATGTAGGTTACACTGTTGCTGTTCAGTCGCCGAGTGGTGTCCGACTCTTTGTGACTCCATGGACTGCTGCACGCCAGGCCTCCCTGTCCCTCACCATCTCCTGAAGTTTGCCCAAGTTCACATCCACTGCATCGATGATGCTGTCAAGATGCAGATCGCCCTAAGGCCCTGCATTTAAAACATAATTTCCTTTACTTATTTGTGCCCACTGGGTCTTCATTGCTCTTGGCTCGGGCCTTCTCTAGTTGCAACGAGCGGGGGTCTTCACTGCGGTGCTCAAGCTTCTCGCCACGGGACCTCTCCTGTTGGGGAGCACGGCCTCTGGGTTTGCAGGGTTCCGTCCTGTGCACACAGGCTCAGCAGCGGCAGCTTGCGGGCTCCAGAGCACAGGTTCAGTCGCCGTGGCACATGGGCTGAGTTGCCCCTGGCATGTGAGATCGTCCTGGACTGGGGATTGAAACCGTGCCCCCTGCGTTGATAAGCACAGTCTTAACCACTGGGTCATCAGGGAACTCCGCCAAGGCCCTGCTTTGCCAGAGCACCGTTTCTGGTGACCTTGGCTCTCCTGGAAGGTGTATGCGTGTGAGTAAGGAAGAGTCCTGGGCAGGGGGCACGGTTACTACAGCCCAGCACCTCTCACTGGGAGAGTCTTTGGGCCTTCACTGAACACCCTGCTCCCAGCTCTTCTTCAGTCACAGTTATGTGGTGGAGCTGACGTCTGATGCCTTTGGTGGGAAGAGGTGCCAGAGGGCCCAGGGAGAGGCCGGAAAACAGGTCCCTGATGGTATGGAAGCGAAGGGAGGGCCCAGCAAACACCAAGCACCCAAGACAGCTGAGTCCTCTAGGGACCCAGGAGGCACTAGACCAGTCTCGCGGGTGGTTATGGTGGCCCAGGGTTGATTATGTCCGGGATACAACTATCTTAGGAGGGGGGTATGTATTGATAGATACAACGCTACGGAAACACTTTCACACAAATGGCTGAAATATATGTATGTAAGGCATCCTGGACTCTTAACAGACACTGTGACCCGAAGGATCATCTCATCCACGTTTTTCAAAGCCAAGTTTGACTTCTATCCCTGGGGGTTCCAGGAAGCCAGGGGGCAGACGAACCACATCTTCCAGCAACATCAATGGGCTTTAAAATACCCTTTGTGTGTTAAAATAGAATTCAGAGAGACTGAGGAATGGAATGCAAAATCTCAGGTATTAAAAAAGCAAAAGGTGGTGTGGCCGGTCCCAAGGCACGCGTCCACTCTCCTCCACCCCTAGAGCCCTTCATGGGAGAGCTTGGAAATGCTGTTCCTATGCCCCCACACTTTCCCACGGAGGACCCGGGGAGCCAGGAGGGACCCAGCGAGAATGAACCCTGGCCTCCAAGGCTGCGTGGTGTCACAAGCCTTCTTCCATCTCTATCGTCACCGTTACCCCTGCTTCCAGGGGTTAAGTTCATTAATGGAGAACAATAATTTATGTCTAACACCTCGCTCCTTGTTGATGAAGGGTTATTATCTAAACTCAAGGAATTTATAATTAAAGAAATCAGTCACACACACACATGAAGAGATAATTCAGAATCAACAAGACCAAGTGTCAAATGAGACATCCAGGCCATCGGCATTTGAGTGGCTCAGGGCCATTTGGGAAGACGTATTCCAGCCGGGGGTGGGGGTGGGGGTGGGGGGGCGGCGGGGGGAGGAGGGAAGTGCACTGATGGCCTCGGTGGGCAGGGTAGGGGAGAGGGGAGACTGCAGCTGTGCAGAGGGCAGACTGGGGCGGGCTTGGTGGTGGTACCCAGTGGAGGAAGCCACAAGGGCAAAGGTCCATCAGCAGGGTGTGGGGGGAGGAGAGACGCAAGAGGTCCCAGCCTTCCGATCCTACTGTTAAGACCCCCATGGGATGGGGCTTCCCTAGCGGTCCAGTGGTTAAGACTTTGCCTTCTAGTGTAGGGGGTGTGGGTTCGATCCCCAGTCCGGGAGCTGAGATCCCACATACCTCGTGGTCAAACAAACCAAAGCAAAACATAAAAAACAGAAGCGATATTGTAACACATTCAGTGAAGACTTTAAAAATGGTCCACATAGAAAAACCTCAGAAACAAACCCAAAAAACCCAATGGGAGAGCAGATGGGGCCTCTAGAAAGAGGTCTGAGTTTCTCTGAGAGAGGCGAGGCCATGCCAGCCCACAGCCGGTGCCCTGGCAGAGCACCCACCCGAGCCGGGGCAGAGCCTGGGGTCACACGAGACGGCTCCCTAATCCCCAAGCAGAGCGGCAAGGCGAGCGAGTCCCAAACATGGATGTCTCGACAGGATCAAAAGCTGTGACCTAAGAGGCAGTTAGTTGACCCGCCCTCGCTGTCTGTTTCGGACAAGTCAAGGGACCTTGGCAAGTGGCTTCATGTCCCTGAACTTGCTAACAAGGTGAGTAACTGAATACTTTCTGGCCCACACCCTTCATAGGTTGGGATAAAGAGGAAACTGAGATGCCGTGAGCGTCGCCCGCAGACAACTGAGTTTCTAGGAAAGGATCCCGTAAAGATATCCACCTCAAGGCCCGAAGAGCCGATAGCAGCTCCATATCTGGGTGTATATGTGGTGTATCTGCATTTTATGCTGGAGGCGGGGAATGTCTCAGCCAAAGAAATAGATCCCTAATACTGGGAGCTGAGATGCTAACTGGCAGGTCTGTGAAAGATAAAGGGAGCGGAGGTATTTGGTGACAGGTCACAAGATAAACTGCAGCCCAGAAGCTGACTTTGTTTCTTGACACCAAGATGCCAATAATGACACGGCTGTACAGCTGGCTCAGTGTTTACCACGCACGGAGCTCTGTCCTAAGAGCTTGCGTGTCTCCTTAAACCCTGTCACAACCCAGTGAGCTCAGGACAGCTGTATCTCCACTTGACAGATGGAAAAACCGAGGCCCAGGGAGGCTGTGTACCTTATCCAGGGTCACCCAAGCAGTAAATGACAGGAAAATGAATTCAGGGAGTCTTCTGTGTCTCAGGCCCCTTATGGGCCCACACTATCCCATCTGGACCCTCTGGAGGCACATTCTGAACCGCCCCTTGTGGTTCGAAGCAGGAAATAGGACACCTGGACCAGACTCAGAACTGGCTTACCTTACCCGGGGACAAGCCCAGGCAGGCAGGTGCCACAGCTCAGACTCTGGGCAACTCAGCCCCCTCCCACAGAGGAGTCTAGGTGTGGGGGATCCGGGGTCGTGGCTCCAGCAGGCCCCTGAGAGTCTCCGTGTCCACCCCAGAAGCTGAACTCCCCGAATGGGTTGCACTGCGGCCAGTAATATTTCCTCCTCTTCGGATTATCACATCATCAAAATTTCATCACCCCTCTGGGTCACTAATAGCTTCCTAAATGGATCAAACTTTAATTGCTTCTCTCGTCCACCCCCATTCAGCTTAGAAGACTCTGTGAAGCTCAGCCTTGGGGCAGCCAGTCATGAACACCGCCCAAGGGCCCCTCAGGAGACTCCCCTAACATGTCCAGATCCTCCCACCCCCCAGGAGGGAGGCCAGGCCAAAGCAGGAGAGGAGGCGAGGGCGGAAGGGGCTGCCCTCCTGAAGGCTCACGTTCTGCCAGCTGATGGAACCAGGGCAGAGGTGAGAGCCAGGAGGGTCAGGAGCAGGAGGAGGAGCTCCCAGGGCGATTTCCAAACGCCACGCCCACCCTGGGACCAGACCCTGCCTGCCAACAGCACCATGGGCCTGGCACCTCTCATCGGGAAGACGTCAGTGAAGGAGGCTGTGGAGGCACAGGCCAGCTCGGGCAGTGGAAAGACGCCCCGCAGAGCCCCAGGTTCAAATCCTGACTTCCCAGCTGTGGGGCCTTGGGCAGGTAATCGCTGTGAGACTCAGTTTACCCACACACTGGAGGTGAAGGAGGGTGGAGGCAGGCCAGGATTGGAACGCACCTGACGTGGAGAAACGGGCACCACGTGTGAGCTGGCTTCCCCTCTGGACATCCCCAGGACGGGGTGTGCTCAGGGTCTCAGTCGTGTCCGTGTCTTTGCGACCCCATGGACTGTAACCCGCCAGGCCCATCCGTCCATGGGATTTCCCAGGCAAGAATACTGGAGTGGGGCGCCACTTCCTATGCCGGGGGCTCTTCCCCACCCAGGGATTGACTCCACGTCTCCTGCGTTGGCAGGCGGATTCTTTACCACTGGGCCACGCCCCACCTAGGACGGGAAGGAGCAGCCAAATCGCTCTACTCTGGTCAAGAAGCAAGCGAAAGTGAAGCAAGAGGAAAACATGGGAGAAATACGGAGAAAAGATACCACAGGGGCGGGGGGAGCCTGGAAACAAAATCAACCTGAGGTCCAATCTGAAGACCCTTCGGCAGGGCAAACGCAGAAGTGCAAACACAGTTAAATTAGCTTATTAAGTGCCTGAGATGTGTCAGGCTCCACGCTGAGTGCTCCGCTCGTGTTCTCTCATCTACTTCTCCTTGTATTACAAACAAGCCAACGGGGCTTGAGTGTCCAAGTGATGGAACGCAAAGTGGCAGAGACAAACCCGAAGTGGCAGAGCTGGAACCCAGGCTGGCCCAGTTCCAAGCCACTGGACACTCTACACGCCACCTCTCAACAGCATAAGGAAAAAAAACAGCTCAAAAGGCAGGGAAGGAACAGTACTGGCTAGGGGCGGCTCAGAGGGGTGCCTGAGGGATGGCCCTGTCTTGGGTTAAGTGACTGCCCTGCATGAAATGCCCTTCTGGAGACCAGTGTCGACCCTGCGGTTGTGAGGAAGGGTTGGCATCACCAGAGTGCGCTGAGATGCTCTTTTTCCAGCACAGGGAAGCCTGCACCTCCCAGCTCCCTTGCCTGGAAAGGACCACTGGGTGGGGACCACGTGATCAGCTCTGGCCAATGGGCTGCAAGGGGAAGTGAGCCCGACTAGAGCATTTAATTGCAGATGCAAGTCTTCCCCTCTCCTGTATTTCAAACTGGTGCCTCCACGCCTGGATGGGCATTACCCAAGCCTCCTACCGGTCCTGCCAATAGCCTCCCTATAGAAAGATGGAGTTTGGATGACAGGGATTCAGCAAGGACCCAACCCAGAGGGCAGGATGCTAGAGGCAGCTGTACCTGCAGGGCCAGAGGTGGGAAGAGCTGGGAAGAGGGGCGAGGAAGTCTGAGCACGGGCTCCTGGCTCAAGAGAAACAATATTCTCTATGGACATGTACACACTGCTATATTTAAAACAGATAACCGGGACCTCCCTACTGGTCCAGTGGTTAAGAATTCGCCTTCTTAGGTAGGGGATGCAGGTTTGATTCCTGGTCAGGGAACTAAGATCCCACATGCCTCAAGGCCAAAAAACCAGAACATTAAAAAAAAACCCGGAAGCAATATCGTAACAAATTCAAGAAAGACTTTAAAACAACAACAACAAAAAGGATAACCAACAAGGACCTACTGTGTAGCACAGGGAACTCTGCTCAACATTAGGTAACAACCTAAATGGGAAAAGAATTTGAAAAAGAACAGATACACGTGTGTGTGTAACTGAACCACTTTGCTGCGCACTTGAAACTCTGTACCCCTGGCTCAGGGAACCGGATGAGACAAGCTGGGCAGCCCCTGCCTCGCTTTGCCCTGGGACCCTGAGCAGCCCTGGGGGTCTCTTGCTCAGCCTCACTCACCAGCCTGGCTCACTGGCCCCGCCTTCCGCCCCCAGTGGACAGAAGTGGGTGGGAGGCTGAGGAAAGGCTGGGATGTCTCAGCAACCAGGCTCGTTTTCCTTTCCATTACAGGCTGCGGAGCCGCCGCTGGCCCACTTGTTGCTATTGGCATCCCAAGGCCCCAAATTTATGATGACTCATTCCCCCGGCCTCAGGGCCGTCTGCGGCAACACGCTCCAGGCGGGGCCAGGGTGGAAATCCCACAGGCAGCACCCTAACACCCAGTGTCAATTCCAGCTCAGTTTTCCAACTCCCTAAGGGGCCCGGAGTCAGAGGGAGTGGGGAGGAGGGGAAGGAAAGGGGGTGGTTCCAGTCAATCAGAGGATTCCTGCAAGGGCTAGGAAAACCAGCCCCGGGAAGGCTCACCAACACAAAGGGCAGCTGTCTAACAACCAGCTGGTTTTGTAACATAGTGAGGCCCCTGTCACCAGGGGTATGCAAGTAGAGATCACACGGCCACTTGCCCCAGGCTTGTGGACAGGGTGGGGTCAGCACTGGAAGGATTTTCGTGTTTCAAGTCAGACGAACTGATCCATGTAAGTCCCAAGGACGAAGAACGAGTTCACTATTACTGTTTAGCTTACAGCCCAACTGTGTTCCGTGGTACAAGATCGAATGCATACCAATATGCAGTTTAACACATTATTTTAAAGTCAGCCCTTCAGGCACTGTTTAAACAGAGAACTGCTGTAAAGGACTTGGCCTCTTTCCCAGCCTCCGTTTCTTGATGGAACAAGGTTGCTGGCCCCTACTTTGGCCTTCCAGCAGAGGACATAAAGGAGAGGCGGTCGATAAATATTTGCTGTACAAATGCATGAAAGGGAGCTTTTCGGAGGCAGGTATCAGGCTGCCAGCACGACTCGGTTCTCTGGGTGGGGGTCCTGAGTCTGTCCATCCCAGGTGGGGGCGAGGCTTCTCTGGCCAAGACAAAGCACCAAACTGTGTCAACCCCAGCCAGAAATGTTCCAGACTGCCCAGCCGAAGCCCGGGGGCGCAGAGGGCGAGGGCGAGGGCTGTGTGGGGCGGAGAGCCACCTTTCTGGCCCTGGGAGAAGGGAAGGAGGGGAACATCACCACCCCCCTGACCAGGCCCACCATCACATGGGCCTCCTGACACACATCAGCTGAGCCCCAGGCAAGCACGCCACTCGGCCTCATGGTAATTAGTAAGGAGCCCTGATCAATAAGTTATTTTTTGCTGTCAGTAATTAATAATTACAGCTTAGCCACACCATGTAATTAAACTTTCATCCCGTTCCCTTGAGTGCTGTTGGGCTTTCATTGTGATTACCTCCTAGCACTAAACTTTCTCCCTCCAGAGCCTCCAGGAGCCTCCAGGGCTGCTGGACCTCCCGGTCCTCCCACTGCCTGGTTCCCTCAGCTTAGACTCCCCTCCGTGAACCTTCTGGGCCAGCTGGCCGGGCTACAGCTTCCAGCCTCCGGGCCTCCCCGGGATGTTCCAGAAGCAGTGGTCAAGTCTTTGAGGCATGTGAGACATCTTGCCAGGTGCTTAAGATGCACCCACCCTCCAATGCGAGAGCCTGGGAGTCTGGACCAGCACTGCCAGAGGGCCGCTTTGAGTCACGGTGATGTGGCCACAGAGTGAAGTCAAGGAAGGGTCTTGGGTGAGGGAAAGGTATTCAAGGCCTTTTCGGTGGGTGGCCAGGAACCCACTCCTCGTGGTTGCTTGCTGTTGCTGCTGCTAAGTTGCTTCAGTCATGTCTGACTCTATGCAACCCCATAGACGGCAGCCCACCAGGCTCCCCTGTCCCTGGGATTCTCCAGGCAAGAAGACTGGAATGGGTTGCCATTGCCTTCTCCGCATGGTCCCTTGGCTTAGAGTAAAAACAATCATGATAACAATAACAATCACCCTTTACTAAGCACCTTCTAGGGCTTTCCAGATGACTCAGTGGTAAAGAACCCATCTCTAATGCAGGAGATGTGGGTTCAATCCCTGGGTCAGGAAGATCTCCCAGAGGAAGAAACAGCAACCCACTCTAGTATTCTTGCCTGGAGAATCCCATGGACAGAGGAACCTGGCCGGCCGCAGTCCTTGGGGTCGAAAAAGAGTCGGACTCAACTGAGGGTCTAAACAGCAACAACCACAAGCACCTTCTATGTACCAGGCTCTTGCTGGGCGCCCCCAGGACGCCTGGCTCCCTCTTATGGACTCAGCTCTTTTTACACATCACTGCACTTAGTTTGGGAAATACAAGGGACCCTTGTGACACTGAGTTTCAGGGGAAATGGTCAAATGGTAGCTTTCAGTATAAACAGGTAACGTTGCCAGGACCTGAAAAAATCAACTAGGCTCAGTGGAGATAAAGTCTGGCACTGGCCAATGTGAGGTTTGTCCCCAGAGAGGAATACTGCTTGGTTCCCCTCTATATCCCGACTGAAGAACGGGGTTCATGGGCTCAAAAGTGACAGACAGGGCCAAAGGCTTTTAATGTACTTAGTTACTCAGTCGTGTCCGAGTCTCTGCAACTCCATGGACTGCAGCCCGCCAGGCTCCTCTTTCCATGGGAATTCTCAGGCAACTACCCCCAAAGGGTTAACGGCACAGAGAAGAGAGGCCAAGGAGAAACTCCGAACCCCAGAGCAGATAAGAAGCGACCCTGGAGCTCTATGCCTGACCCTCCTAACCCGACATATGAGACAACAGAGTCCCCAGACCTGGGCCGAGGCCAGGTTTCCCCACAATGCCCTGCACGGCCTGCCGCCCAGCTGACAATGGAAGCAGAGGACCCGATGGAGGCAGGAAACGCTCTCTGGGGGCCAGAGAGTACGAACGGCGCTGCGGGGGCCTGGGCAGCCACACTCAGGCGGGCAGCAAACAAGAGAAGTGGGAGAGGGAGCGAATCAATCAGAGAGACCTTAACTGCTTCTGACAGGCGAGCCCCTCCCATCGGAAGCACGGGACACAAGGCGGCCCGGCCTTCAGCAGGGAGGACACAAGGCGGCCCGGCCTTCAGCAGGGAGGATGTGAGGGCGCTTGGCCTTAGGTGGGGCTGGGCCACATGTGGAGGTGGGACCTGGAAACGACTCAGTGACATGCAAGAAGAGGCTTCAGGTGCCCTGGGGACTCCTGACAAGCCGGGTCCTGGATGGGACAAGAGCTAGCGAGCCAGCTGCCCGGGGACACCGTGGGGTTACTGGAGTCTGTGCAGTAATTAAGTTGGAAGCATCCAGACAGAGTCCTCCCTGTGTCCTGGCTTTCAGCTAGTAACCCCAGCGGCGTCTCAGAGCAGAGCTGGGACGTGTACTAGGGCACACGGACCTGTTCCTGTCCTGTCAGCCTCACCATCCTCCCCGGGGCCCTCAGAAGAGGGACCCTGTCCTAGGGTCCACCTCAGCTGCAGATGGTCCTTGTTGAAGGGGGAGAGGGGCTTAGAACTCACCTGGTCTGGGTTCTGACTCCTGTCCCCAGTAGCTTGGGGCGAGTCACCTAAGGTCCCAGACCTCAGTCTTCCCATCTGTTAAATGGCTACTAGAACAAGACGACCTCTGAAGTCCCTGCCTGCCGGAAGATTTTACGATGATCGTAAAAATAATAACTTTTATTACCTTACATTTGCAGGGCCCCATTACAAAATTTCTAAGTGCTTTAACATAAATTACGCTGTAAAATCCTCCCCTCAACCCTGTGAGTGAAGGCTGATTATTTTTAATCTCTTTGATCTCAGCTCTCTGGAGTGCCTGACGCTGGGGGAATGGGGGTCCCTTCTTCCCTGCCGTTCTGGGACTCCAGAGATGGGGTGGGGCCCTTTCGAGGCTGGAGCCTTCGCAGACCGGAGCCCTCCCCCTCCCCGCCCTGTACCCCCAGCGGCGGGTCCAGATCCCCTCCCGAGCCTGAACGAAGCAAGGCCAAGCCCGGGGAGGGAGTCCTGAGCTCAGTCCAGGCTTCGTCTCTCTCCGCCCCCAGCAGGCGCCGCTCGGACACCGCGGGCATCGCGGTCTGGATCCGCCAACACCAAAGGCAAGAAGCACTGGCGCAGCCGCCCTCCCCCGCGGGGACCTGCGCGGGGCTCGGGGGTGTCTGGGTACCCGCCCTCCGGAGGGGGGCAGGGCGGATCACGCCTCCTCCTCGGCCCGACAACCCCACCCCCAAAGCCGCCGGCCCCTCTCCACCGGGAGGCCGCTCCCGGCAGCTACAGGTCAGAGCGGCGGCTGCAGACACAACTGGGCGGCACAGGCAGGATGCTGAGTGTGTGTCTGGGGAGGGCGGGAGGGTAGACGGGCCTCAGACCGCCCAGGGCACCGCCCCCCGGAGGGTCCCGGGCTGAGCTCGCGACCTCGGCTCCGGCGCGTACCCCGAAGCACCCCTGGCCCCGGCGGCCGGCCAGGCAGCCGGGCGCGGGCTCCGGGACATGCAGGCCCCGCAACTGCCCTCCCGCGGCGTCCAAGCCGGCACCCCGCACTCTGCTCCGGCTCTTTTCAGCCGCCCTGCAGCCTCCCTCTCTTGCCCTGGGGTGGCCAGCGCGTGCCCGGCGGGGCCTTGCCGGTCCCCGCGGACTCCGAGCCGGGGCCCAGGAGCCGCCTCAGCCGCTGGGTGCCGCCGGGCGCTGAGCCCCCCGAGGAAGGGCCGCCCCTCCCACGCTAGCCCGAGGGCGCTCGCAGCGGGCGGGGGTGGGTAGCGACCCCCACCCACTCCTCTAAGGCTCTTCTCAGCCTCCACGGGCGACGCCTCCTTGCACGGACCCCCACCTTCCCTCATTCGGAAGCCACAAGTCTCAAGACCGCCCCATGCCCCGAAAAAGAGCTCCCAAACTCGGGGAACGGATCCTGAAACTCCCGGGAGAGGGCTTTGCCCCGGCCAAGACCGGGGTCCCGGAGGCCGTCGTGAGGCCAGCGGGCTCCCGCTCCCCGCCCCCTCTCCCCTACCCCACGTGGGGGTGACCCCCCATACCTTGGGCTCCGATCGCGCAGATCCGGTGCAGGGCCACCAGCGTCCAGATGAGCAGTTCCCACATGGTGATCAGCCTTGTTTTCGGAGGGGGTCTCTTCCGTACTGTTTTATAATCCTGATGGGGTTCGGTCCCCCGCGGCTCCGACCCGGAGCGGTATTCACCCGGGAGGGGCGTTGCTGGCGACCCCGACCGTTCCTCCTCTTCTTCAGTCCAAGTCCGATCCCCGGTGGCGCGCCGGGAAGGCGAGGGGCGAGCAATGAAACGGAGGAGAAGCCGCTCTCGGTCTTGGGGCGCCTCCCCCCTGAGCACCCCAACTCCGACTTCTCCCGCGCAGGGCCGCCTCGGCGATCCGGCCGGGTAGGGGCTGGTCTCCTGAATAAACCGACAACTTCGGGAAACTTCCTCCGGTGGCCACGTTGCCCGCCCCCCGCCCCCTCCCCGCCCCCTGGTTGGGTGCTCGGCGCGGACGCAGTCACCGCCGATCCGGGCGCCGGGCGGGAGGCGAGCGCGGCGGTGGACGCGGCTGCGGGGCTTCTTTCAGGGGCGCGGGGTTCGGGGGGCACAGCGAGCGTAGCGGTCCGAACCTCCCTGGGGCTGAAGTTTTCTTCTCTCTAACTTTGCAGCCGGCATCTGGCGGGGCCGAGCCACCCCTCTTGGCTTCACCGCCCCGGCGTCCAGTCCGGGGACTCTCGGTCCCTCCCGGGGCCGCCCGGCCCGGGCGCGCCCTCGGCTCCGCGCCCAGCGGGCTAGCAAACTTTGCGGGTCCCGCGGCCCGGCGCGCCGCCCCGCGCGCCCATGTCCGCGCCGGCTGCGGGGCGGCGGGGACGGCTGCTGGGCTCGGCGATCCCGGCTGGTGGCCGGCGCCGGGGCGCGGAGGCTCCTGCCGGCCCGAGGCTGGAGCTCAGCGGCTCTGCCCTCCGCCGCGCCCCGGCCGGAGCTCTCGGCGAGACGCGCGGAGAGCCCGGCGGGCGGCCCCGGCTCCGGGGGCGCGGCGCCTCCTCAGACGTCCGGCGCGCGCCGACCGCCGGGGCCGAAGAAGCAGCGGCGGCCGCCGCGCCCGCCTCAGCGCCTCGGCCGCGCCGCCGCCGCCGCCCGCCTCGGCCGCTCGCTGGCCGAACCCGCCGCCCTCGGCTTCCCGGGCTCGGCGTCCGGAGAGCCGCTCCTGCCTGCGCCGAGCGGGAGCTGCGGGGGCAGCGCGAGCCGGGGACGAGCGCGGCGGAGGCGGAGGCGGAGACGCGGCGAGGGGGGCCGAGCGCTACCCCGTGGCCGCGACTGGAGAGCAGCCTGCGCGCGGGGAGGGGGAGCGGCGGCGGCGGCCCCGAGCCAGGCCCGGGAGCGAGCCCCGCGGAAACGCGAGCCGTTTGCGCGGCCGCGGGCGCCCAGCGTCTCCGGGACCCGCCGGAGGGCAGCAGTGGAAACCTGGAACCTTAGCCAGGCGGGATGCGCTCAGAGCCCCTGGGGTCTCTTCCAGCCTCGAACCGGTACCCCCATCTCAGAGATCTCATTCGACCTCTCTTCCCAGCTGGGAACCCTAACACCCTTCCCGGACGTTGAGTAACACGGGTGGACGGAGAGCCGGGAACGGGGGTTCGGTCAACTGGTTGATTAGAGTTTCCCCTTCCCAGGTCAGGCTTTCAAAAGTCTGAAACCGCTCAGAACAGAGAGCAAGACGAAAGAGAGGCAGGGGACTTACAGATGGCCCAGAAAGTGAAGTTGGTGCCAAGGCACATGCATCCTTTGTTTCTTCTTTAAAAAAAAAAAATTATTATTATTTTTTTTTCCTTTTGAGCTTTCTTGCAAAGAGTAGAAGAACGGTAAATTAGAGAAGAAGCTATAACAAGGAAGCTCGGAGGTTTCCTTTGTGAGGGACCAGAGAAGTCAGCTGAACTCAGGAACTGAGCCCAGCATTCCTGAGGCAGACGCCCAGCACGGGATTCCAGGACTCGGTTACACAGTCCTGGGTACTAGACAGCCTTGCTTCCAGAGACCCCTACCTCCATGAAAACACCCATCTGTGTATGTTGAAAATAATATTTATGACTGTTTTGGCACAGAGACGAATATATTAATATTACATATTGAAACCATTGTCTTCAACCTGAAAGTTCATTGGTTTCTCCTGATTTTAAAAGAAAGGAAAACATTTCCCTGTCGTGTTGCTGGTGCTGCACCGGCGGAGCCGCGTGGCATCTCCCTGTCCCCTTGGTGTTTCTGCTGAGAGCAAAGAGCTGCAGAGATGCCACCTGCGGGCACCGCGCTTTTGTCCTCTCTCTCCCTGGCGGCCCTTTCCACCCCAGAGGGCATCCTTTCTGTTTGCTGTGGAGCAGACACAGCCCTGCCAAGCTTTCATCACTTTTATATTCCCATCTCACTTACCTCGGAAAAAGAACCCTGGGCCTCCTCTGACAGCGGCTGAGAAGCCAGCCTGCTTTACCCACGTGCTTCCATTGCCTAATCAAACACTATTTCATGACTTTCCGCCCCCCATGGAACCTGTGCTTCATCCCAGGCTGAAGTCCTTCTGACTGGCTGACGAGTAAAGGGGGGGGGAAGCTTCGAGGGCCAGGTGGCCCAGGTGTGGCCAGCCCGCCTTTGTCTTACTGGCCACGTCATTGCTGGCTGCTTGGGGATGACCAGCTGGGGCCTCGCACACACCTGCCTGCTCTCACCGCCCCGTCCTGGGGCTCAGGCCCTTCCCAGACCTCCAGAACAGCTGTCCACATGATGCTGTTACACTTTCTGCTCACAGAGGGGGCCTGAGAGCCGGATTTGCAGAAACCTCTGCTTCTCAGCCAGCAAAGGACCAGCAGAAAGGCTGTTCTCCGTTCTCTAAGAGTGGGTGCTCCCATCCACCCGAACAGCCACCTTCCTCGTGTCCAGTCCCAGACTTCAGCTGCCAGGAGTCTGAACCAGATGCTACTAGGAGCTCTGAACAGCGTTTATTTCTTTGTCAAAAGAGACATGGTTGCACAACTGTGTGTAGCCCCATGCACCTTCTTCTGGGATTTTAATCCCCACAGGCCAGGGCCGGGCCTGAACCGGTGGCGGCTGGTGGTGGAGGAGGTGTCCTTCTGTGTCGGAAGCCTCCAGGCGTGCCTGCTTGTTAGAGAGCGAAGAGGACGGTACCCTTGCAGCAAACCTTTGTGTCCGTCCATCTGAGGCTGTCTCCCGCCTCTGCCTGTACGCACACAGACAGGAGGGAACTGATTTTGCTTCTGAGTTTCCCTGGCCCAGGAGGAGGCTGAGCAGGGAGCCTGCTGCGGTGAGAAGGGCTAGTTACAGAGAAAGTCACTTGCAGACACCATGACCTCATTCTTGCCAGCAGCGGTGTAATTAGAGGTTGCAAGCGGCGCAGTTACAGTGGGGACCCCATCAGGAGGGGCTGTGTGGCTGTCCCAGGCTCTCCACTGCCTCCCTGGCCCCTTTTGAGTCTGTGGGTATAGCTCTCCCGGAAAGCTCGGTGGCACAGGATCTGGGGCTTTCCCCTCATTTATATCCCACCTCCCTACATCCCCAGATCATGCAGGCCCACAGAAGGCTCTTTCTTGGCGACGCTCTCCCCATCCATTCCAGTCTGTAAATTCGAGGTGGCGGGTGGGCACAGCCATTGAGTTGAGCACAATTCATTTCAAACGAGAAGGAAAGGCTGGGGTCACCCCGCTGCCCCCGCCCCCTCTCCCATTCCAGGTGGATGCCGTGTGTTTAAAACGTCATCCTTCTTGTAGAAAAACCTTTGCAAGGGCCCCAAACAGGACCACGCTTTCTCCCATCCCACACATCCCAGCCCGTGCAAGAGCATTACTGCAGAACTTGGCCAAGGAGCCTTCGGTGTGGGAGGTAAATTACACCGTGTGCCAGCCAAGAGCGGGGAGACCAAGCCCAGGACGGTCAGATGGAGCTGTTCAATCTCACAGAAGGCTAAGATCCTCCCCATCACCCCTCAACCTCCAGCCTGTCTTCCGCCTCATCGTACACACAGAAACCAAAGGGTAGGCTGGGTCAGCTCTTCAATAAGATTATTATAGTTTTTTTTTTTTCTTATTTTCTATTATCCCAAATGTAACAACAACGAGAACAGAGTGTTCTTTTGCAGGGCCAGGCAAATCCTCCACCCGCAGGGACCAGGCGGGAGGCAGTGATCCTGCAGAGGTAGACACGTATGCCCTCTCCCTGTCCCCACTCCCTCATCCCTGCTTCCCAAGGTGCTCCAGGGGCCGCCCGCAGCCGGGAAGCCCTCTCCAGGGGTTAGTTTGCTGAGGATGAGAGGTAGAAGAGTGAGCCTCAAGAGGAGGGGAAAAGGACTAGACAGGACTCCATCTAGAAGGAGTGCTTCCCAGGGGGCGCTAGTGGTAAAGAGCAGGATGTAAGAGATGCGGGTTCAATCCCTGGGTTGGGAAGATCCCCTGGAGGAGGGCATGGCAACTCACTCCAGTGTTCTTGCCTGGAGAATCCCATGGACAGAGGAGCCTGGAGGGCTACAAAGAGTCAGACACGACTGAGCAACTTAGAACACAGGCCATCTAGAAGGAAGAAGAAAGAGAGACCAGAAGAGAGTTAGGGTTGAAATGGTTTTTGTTTATTTTTGGCAGCAGCTTGCGGCATGCGGGATCTTACTTCCCTAACCGGGGATCGAACCCTCGGCCCCTGTGGCTGCAGTGCAGATTCCCAACCACTGGACCATTAGGGACGTCCCTGAAGTGGTCCTTAGACTACAGGTTTCAGGGCAGAAATACTTCCCAGACCCATCCTTCCCTCTCCCCGCTCCCCCTTCCTCCCCACTCCTTCCCCCCCTTCCCCTCCTCCACAGCATCTCATTCCCTGCTGTTCTTGGGGTTGCCATGGGCACAGCTGGGAAAGGTCCCCCAGAGCAGGGCCCCTCAGCAGAGCCATCTCTGCTCTACCTGAAGGGAACTCAGACAACTAATTGCCTTGAAACACGGCTCCTGGTAAATAATTAATGGCATTCTTTTTTTTTGTTTGTTCTGTTTTGAGGACGGAGAAAGCGATGGAGTCAAGTTGATCAAGAGGTTTATTAGTCTCCATCGGAAAAGAGGGATGCTCTGGGGTCCTGTCTCAGGCAGCTGGGGCTTCCCTGACCAAATGCCACAGGCTGCGGGCTGGGAAGTCCAAGGTCAAGGGGCTGGTGTAGTCAACTCTTGGGGAAGGCTCTCCCTCTGGCTTGTAGACGGCCACTTTCTTGCTGTGTCCTCATGTGGGAGAGAGAGGGGGCCGAGGAGGGGGAGGCTGGAGGAAGGGAAAGAGCTCTGGGCTCACGTCCTCTTTTTTTAAACAGTATTTGTGATTTATTTTTGGCTGTGTTAGGCCTTAGCTGAGGCCTGTGGGCTCAGTAGCTGCTGCGCACAGGCTTAGTAGCTCTGAGACACATGGGATCCTGGCTTCCCAACTTGGGATCGAACCTGAATCCTCTGCACTGGAAGACAGATTCTTAACCACTGGGCCCTCAGGGAAGTCCCCCACTTCCTCTTTTTATAAGGACACCAATCCCACCTTTGGTGTCCCATCCATGTGTGCCCATCTAAACCCAATTATTCATGTCTCCAAGAGACCCCATTTTTAAATATTGTCACATTTGTGAAGGTTGAAAGCTGGGGGAGAAGACAGTTTACACCGCTACAGTCCCCTAACCCAAGATCCACCCCATCCTCAATTACGTGCTGTAACTTACTGTCACTCCCTTAGGAGAAAGGGCCTAAGAAAACAACACATGTTCATGGCTGGGCTGGGGCAGCCTGCTTCTCTGGCTTTCCTGTGCCAAGGCCAGAACCACCGTGAGGGTAGCTACCCATCTCCCAAACCCAGGATCTGACTGGCTGTGAAAATACCTAAATGGTCTGGGGTTTCCTCTTCCATGCCCTCCAGGAGGAGGGAAAGAGACACAGAGAGATGGAGGAGAAACCCAGCAACACCAGTGCAGAAATGAGATGCACGTGGCCTGCTGGTCCGGAGCCAGGTGCAAGCCAGAGAGACGGAGGTTAACAGACCACAGGAGACAGCGTTTTTAAACAATAAAACTGCTAAATGTAGGCTAGGCTGGGGAAGGAAGTGAACGCATGAGGAAGCACAGGCATCTGCTGTATCTAGGCCATTTTCAGTCACTCTGAGCCCCCAGCTCAGCATGTTGGGAGGTGCAGTCAGGTATAGTGGAGAAGCAGTGCTCACACTGGACAGGAGAGGGCGCTATAAACACATACTGCTGGCAGGCCCAGGAAGGAGGAAGTGGGTTGGGGTCAAGTGTGCACTTTGTGGTCGTTTCAGGAACAAAACCAGCATATATTGTACTCAAGAATGTCCTTAACGTGTCTACAATGCAATGTAGAGCACCACAGAGATGCCTGCCTCTGGGTGGCCGGGACATTGATCTTTAAATTAGACAAGGATTTAGAATCGTTTAAGGCCATTCAAAATCACAGAGCAATGAACTCGAACTTGAGCGGGGTTTATTTCATCTGCTTAGTACGAGAGGAAACTGTGACTCTGCCTTTCAGAGCCATCAAAGGCGAGCTCTCCCAACTTAAAGGGTGAGTGCCTTTGATTGGGCACCGTCGACGTCAGGAACACTCCCCTCTTGACTGTTTCGAAGCCACGCTGCACAGGGCATGGCTGCCTTAAAGCTGGGGCCTGCCCATCCCTGAGCCTGAAACGCCCTTCCTCCAAATGTGCGCAGGGCTCACCCTCCGCCTTCACGGTGTCTCTGTTTAAATGGTACCCAGCCAGTCAACCACTTTGAAAAAGGAACCCAGCCGAAGGGTGATGCTCAAAAGCAGTCCCTACTGGTGAGGGGGAGATACTCACTGGTCAGCACAGTCGCTGGCAGGGCGACATGACCAGCACATGTGCCCTGCACACACATGCATGTGTACACACGTGTGCACACACACACACACCCTATGCTTCCTCTGACTTTCTTTCATTTAGCACTTTTATCACCATGTGACCATTTGATATGGGCTTCCCAGGTATCTTAGCGGTGAAGAATCTGCCTGCCAATCAGGAGACTCAGGTTCGATCACTGGGGTCAGGAAGATCTCTTGGAGAAGGAAATGTCCACCCATCCCAGTATTCTTGCCTGAGAAATCCCAAGGACAGAGAAGCCTGGAGGGCTACAGTCCCTGCGGTTGCAAAGGAGTCTAACACGGGTAGCGAGACAATAACAACCACCATCCGATATGCCTTAGATTCTAAATAGTTGTTAGTATCTTTATTGCCCATCTTTCCCCACTGGAATATAAGCATCTTAAAGGCAGGGATTTTCACCAGTTTTGCTCTGTGTATGTCAAAGAACCACAGTCAGACCCAGCGATGATATATATTCAAGGAAATCAAAACCACAGGAAAATGTGTATGAAGTGTGAACAGCTTTTCAATTTCATTACTGTGTCTTTCCTTCACTGACCTTGCAAATTGGGCTATTTACACCTCACGTGTGTATTTTCCCATATTTACAGCAAACATTCCTACTGCCTGAAAATTAACCCAATCTCCGCCTAATGCCTGTAACTTATCCAATCACATGTGGTGGTGGTGGTTTAGTAGCTAAGCCATTTCTGACTCTTTGTGACCCCCTGGACTGCAATCCATCAGGCTCCTCTGTCCATGGGATTTTCCAGGCAAGAACACAGGAGTGGGTTGCTATTCCCTTCTCCAAGGGATCTACCCCACCTAGGGATGGAACCCGGGTCTCCTGCATTGCAGGCGGATTGTTTACTGACAACCACCAGGAAAGCCCATACAATTACGCTCATTCATTTAATTTCTAAGAAATAGGTTTTACTGAACTAGTTATGTCGAAAAGCTGCGTGGATTTTAGGCATGAGGCTGCTTCTCATTACTGTGCAATCCATAATGAAATCATTCCACAGATCACTTAGAGTTTTGGAACAATCCTGCAGTTACTTCCTCAGATAATAGAACTAGACTTTGCTCCAGGGCAGGCTGGTAAACTACAGCCTTCAGGCCGGATCCCACCTGCCAGCAATTTTTGTAAATAAAGTTTTATTGGCACCATCACGCCCATTCACTTCCCAATTGTCTGTGGTTCCTTGCAGTTACTATTTAATAGCAGAGATGAGTAGTTGGGACAGAGACCTTATGGCTTGGAAATTTCAATATTAGTTGCGTGCATGCGTACTCAGTAGCTCAGTCATGTCCAGCTCTCTGCGACCTCATGGACTGTAGCCCACCAGGCTCCTCTGCCCATGGGATTCTTCAGGCAAGAATACTGGAGTGGGTTGCCGTTTCCCCCTCCAGGGGAATCTCCACAGCCCGGAGATCAAACCCACGTTGCTTGCATTGCAGGCTGCTTGTTTACCACTGGCCACGTGGGAAGCTGCTGTATTCGCTAACTGGCCATTTACAGAAAAAATATGCCAACGCTCACTCGAAAATGATGCATCGTTCCATATGTGTCCTAGATTTGGGGGTTCTGAGAGTGTCCATCTCTGCTCTTACCATCTTCTTGCAGGCCTGGCTTTCAGCCTGCCTCCCTGACCTTGTCTGAAGCTATCTGAGGGCAGCAGTTCAGGGATGTGGCATGCTGCTAGTCTCCCCACACCTGTCTTCTCTCTGGCTAAAAATTGCACCCGGTAGGAATTGATACAATATAAAGAGTGGGCCAGACAACAGCGTTACTCATTGTTAGTGAAATGCAAATCAAAACTCCAACGAGGGATCGCCTCAGCCTGGTCGGGATGACCATCATCAAAAAAAGTCTATAAATAACATTAATAAATGCTGGAGAGGGTGTGGAGGAAAAGGAACCTTCCTATGCTGTTGCTGGGAATGTAAATTGATACAGCGATACGCCCACAGTATGGAGGTTCCTTAAAAAACTAAGAGTTACTATATGATTTCCTGCAATCCCACTGCTGGGCATATATCTGGAGAAAACTCTAATTCGAAAAGATACACACACACCCCAATCTTCATTGCAGCACTGTTTACCTTAGCCAAGACATGGAAGCAACCCTAGTGTCCATCAGCAGAGGAGTGGACGGACCTCTTTGGCTCAAGTTTCTGCCATCATCCTCTCCTTGCCTCTCTTGATGACACAACTTACTCCCTCGTTCCTAAATGACTGTCCCTCATTTTTTCTCTCTCTCGTTCAGTTGACTTCCTCTAGGTAAATTCAGGAAATGAGATCAGTAAGACTTCCCTGGTTGTCCAGCGGTTAGGAATCCACCTGCCAGTGCAGGGGACCTGGGTTCAATCCCTGGTCCAGGAAGATCCCTCATGCCAAGGAGCAACTAAGCCCGTGCACCATGCCACAGCTACTGAACCTGTGCTCAAGAGCCTGTGCTCTGAAACCAGAGAAGCCACAGCAATGAGAAGCCCATGAACCCCAATGAGGAACAGCGCCAGCTCATCACGACTGGAGAAAGCCGACACACAGCAAGACTCAGCACAGACAAAAATAAATAATTCTTTGAAAAAGAAAATCAGATCAGTGTATCTGAACTCCTTTCACTGCCTTGTTTTTACTGAATTCCATGCTGCCATTTTGCCGGTAGAGTCACGGAAAGATGAAATGAGAAAGAGCGCTGAGAAGCCAAATCCATAGGTTCTTGTTGAGTAAGTCGTGCTTTTGATCTGAGTAGCCTCTTGGAGTGATAGTTGGGCTGGGTGTATTAAGATGCAAGTTCAGAATAATCTTCCCTTAGAATGTTGTCTGTATTGGAGCCCCTGCATTTCTGATGAAACATATGATACTAGCTTTATTCTCCTAGCTTTGCAGACAACCTGTTGGTTATCTCTGCAGAGAATTTCTTGTGGTCCTCATTCTGAAATTTCTCCAGCATGTCCTGTTTCACTCTGGATTGTCTTGTTTCATTCATCCCGTTTTGTGAGCCCTTTCCTTTGGAGACCTTCCTTCAGCTCAAGGACGTTTCCTTCCGTTAGGTTTTTGATAATTTCCTCTATTCCATGTGGTTCTCTGTTCCCCCATCCTAAGACTCTTAGTAGCTGGATATTGTACACAGAGACCAGGGGTCTTCCCTGATGGCTCAGTGGTAAAGAATCAGCCTGCAAAGCAGGAGATGAGGGCTTGATCGCACCAGGGAAGGATTCTCTGGAGGAGGAAATGGCAACCCACTGCAGTATTCTTGCCTGGGAAACCCCATGGACAGTGGAGTCTGATGGGCTATAGTCCATAAGGGTTGCGAAGAGTGAGACACACCTGGGCACGTACACACACACACACACACACACATGACAAAGACAAGTAACAAGGGCACCACCTGGACGTGTGGATTCTCAGGCCTCACCCCAGACATACTAAATCAGAATTTGTATTTTTGAAAGATCCTTAGGTGACGTGTATGTGCATCACATTTTGAGACGCGCTGCTTTAATTCACTCTCAGTTCACGTTTGACGGGAACGACGGAGGCTGCATACCCAAAGTGCATCACTCATCAGCGCCTCTCTCCCCGGCCCCGTGCTCTCATCTCTCCAGGCTTAGAAATCAGGTGTCCCTCTTCTCTGAGGTCAGACACTTCCTAGCTCCCAAGGGAGCCTCCTCCTTTATGCGCTTGTCCCTCTCTGATATGCTGGAGGGTTTTTTTCCTTTCTTTTCTTTTCATGGAGTCTTTTCATAACATCTTTAAATAGAAGCAGGTATTCCCAAAGAGAAAAAGCTTCCCTTGACCCTTCTGCCTCTTCCAGTTATCATCCCATTTCTCAACTGCCTTTTTCTGCCAAATTTCCTGAATTCATGCCAAGCAAGTTCTGCTGTGTCTTTCTACATCTCCCTTCCTTAACCCCTTGAAATCTGGCTGTCGACTCACTGCCTTTAAAAACTTTTCTGAAAGGCCTTCTTGGCCATGGCTGGTGGCTGTGGTCTTTCTGGGTCCTGCCTTTCTGTTGACTTTTGTGACACCTTGGGGTGGGGGAGGAGGAGGCAGAGAAGTGGGGTCTGGGCGTATGACCGGCACCTTTCATCACCCGCTCTGAGCAAACTCCTTGGCGCGAACAGAGATCCTTAAAGCTGAACTCTTCACCCCTTCTCCTGCCCACACTCACCACCCAGTGTCTTCAACTCAGTGGCACACCTCCACTCTCCTGGGTGCTTGGGAGGGAGCCTCAGGGTCAGAGCTGGGCACCTCCCCGTCTCATCCTCACTCTCCATCCGTCACCGAGTCTGTGCGTCCACCTCTCAGGTCGCCGATGTGCGCACTGTCTCTGTGTCCGCCTCCGCCGCCCTGGTCCAGCCTCCACCAGGTCCCGCCTCGGCCTCTACTGTGGGCTCCTAATGCCTTGCCTCCATTTCTCCAGCCCCCAGCTCCATTCCAGCACAGGGTGCCCATGATGTTTTCTTAGAAGTAAATCACACGATGTGATTCTCCTGCTTACAGACTCATTCGGAAATTATTATTCAGTTTTTAGATAGGACATTGTAGGTTTGGTTCTCTTTCCCAAAAGAAAGTGCTCCCCTTTTAGCGGTATGTTCTGTGATATTTCTAAGTGACATGATGTGCTATGCCGGATTCTCTCCAAAATGCTACCCTGTGGATCAGGGAGGTGAGATTGGTTCTGTTGAAGCCGGGTACCCAGGGTTTCCTTGTGATCTTTTACTTTTGTGTGTTTGAACATTTTTACAATGAAGTCATACAAACAAATTGCAAGGCTATTTTGTTACTCATAAGGCCAAAACAAAAACAAAAACAAAAACAAAAAACCCTGCTTGTGAAGATACTCCATTATTCATAAAATTCAAACAAACCCGGAAAACATCCTCCCCATGGCCTGCACATTCCAGCCTGCCTGCGGCCTGTTGAAGCCTTTAGCTTCGTCTCTTGCCGTGAGCATCCTTCTGCGAGGCTCTGCCCTGCGACCCTCCCCAGTGGCGTCCTCCTTTTCTTCCAACGAAGTCTTCTCCGATGGGCCTGGAAGCTTCTCCCATCATTCCCAAGACCCCTCATCCAGCCCATCTCCCAAAACCCCCATCGGCCACTTGCTGCTAACCCCCCTTTCCCGCCAGGCCTCTGTTTAAAGCCAGTCTTTCAGCAATGCCCTTTCCAATCCCCAATTTAAATTTAACCTCCCCGGTTTACTTTATCTCTGCACCCTATAATTTCCCATCTTTGCACTTACCGCGGTTTAAGTCTGTTTTCCTCACCAAGCCATGAACTCTCTGAGGGCCAAGTTCATGACTTCTGTTTTTTCACATGGGTGTCCACCAACGCAGAGCTGCAAAATGAGATGAGGGGGTCGCCACGCCCTCAGTCCCCTTCTAAAGAAGTTCAGCCTCAGCCATGAAAACGATAATTAAAAAGAAAATACGGTAGCTGGGAGGCAAGAATTCAGGTATCTGCTGGGCCAGGTTAACAAAGTGATGAGTATGTTTTTCATTTTTTATGATCACTTTCTCTTTCATTGAAGAATATAAACTGGGAGATGAGATTAAAGCCCCCTGTATTCCCCCCATCCTCTCCCACCCAGCCCCCTCTCTTTCTTCCCCTAAGTAACTACTATCATGATTCTGGCATGGATTCAGTGTATATTTTTTATATTTTTATTACAAATGTGTGCATCCATAAAGAATCCATGGCATTGTTTTATGTGTTTTTAAAAGTGCGTGTAGATGACATAATTTGCTACATCATGTTGTACTGCTCGTGGTTTTCACTCAGTGTTGTCATATATATGTGTATATGCCTATATATTATGTATCGGCTCATCCATTTTAACATCTAGACAGCCATCTACTGTATGAATACATTGCAATTTATTTATTCATTCCCTTAACGAGGTACCTCTGGCTCATCTCCAACTTTCATCTCTGACAAGAATTCTGGGAAGAATGTGCTTGAACTTGCATCTCGCTAGGCAGAGGTGCCCCCCCCCTTTGCCATTAGACTGGCCAAAATAAATGAGGGAGGGCTGGCCATGTGACAAGGAGATGGGCATTCTTGTATGCTGCTGCTGGTGAGAGCAGAAGCTGATACGATCATTTTAGAGAGCCAGTTGGCAATACCTGGTTAGGATAAAAACACTCAACCTTGCGGCCCAGCAATTCTCCTTTTATAATAAATCCTTATCATCAAAGCTAAATGATGGAATTCTTTTCTACTCAACAGAAAGCATTCTATATGTAATAATCCTCTATGCCTCAGAGTTGACAATGCATTTGCACACGTGTTAACCTAATTTGATACTCCCAGCTGTGGAAGCATGGATTTCTTTTTGTTGTTTCGATTGCCAAGTGTCCAAGTCTTTTGTGACTCGACAGGCTCCTCTGTCCATGGGATTTCCCAAACAAGGATACTGGAGTCAGTTGCCATTTCCCCCTCCAGGGGATCTTCCTGGACTAGGGATTGAACCCAAGCCTCCTGCCTTAGCAGGCAGAGTCCTTACCATTGAGCTACCCGGGAAACCCTAAGGGTGTGGTATATAACCCCTATTACAAATGGGGCTAAATACAAGGGGAACCTAAATGTAGTTTGGTGCCAAGGCTTAAATGCAATGGTTTCACTTTTTGCCCAGTGTGTTTTCTTTACATGTATATTATGTATATTTAAATAATTTATTTGTTTATATTTTGGCTGCGCTGGATCTTCGTAGCTGTGTGTGGCTTTCTCTAGCTGCAGAGAGCAGGGGCTGCTCTCCAGTTGGGCTGTGCTCCCCATTGCAGCGACTTCTCTTGTTGCAGAGCACAGGCTCTAGAGCGTGTGGGCTTCCCTGTTTGTGGGGCACGGGGCTTAGTTGCACTAAGACATGTTGAGTCTTCCTGGCTCGGGAATTGAACCCATGCTTCCTGCGTTGGCCGGCAGGCTCTCAATCCCTGGGCCACCAGGGAAGTCCCTGCCCAGTGCATTTACAACCGCCCTACACGGCCCCACCGTGTTCTCGTGAGACCAAAAAAAAGAACAAGCTCCAGGTCCCTTGTCGGAGATGCTGTTGGTCCCACAGCCAGACGCCTTCCACCAGGCCTTGGACTCACACCCTGGGGACTAGAAACGTTGGTGGTTAACAGCTCACAGCTTCTCCTTTAGAGAATTGCCCACAGCCATCTGGAGCGGACGTACTTGAAGACGCCTGGAAAGTTTCCCCCACCGCCCTCGGTGGGGGTCCCTTAGCCAATGGCCCACGACACAGGGGTGCACAGCCGGCGTTTATGCTCCAGAGCTCCCCCGGGAGCAGACGGAGGCAGACCGTCTCGGCTGAACCCACTTCTCAGCCTCGTTACTTGCTCTGCCTTATTCTGCCTCCTCACTCCTTACACCTCCTCCTGACAGTGTATCTTGGAGAGATCACTTGTACAAAATCTTATCCCAGGCTCTGCTTCCAGGGCAAGGAGTTCTCAACGTTTAGCAGAATTGGAATCACCTTTAGGCCTGTGTTAACGCACAGATAGCTCACCCACCAAGTTTCTCTTTCTGTGGATCTAGGGGAGGGCCCCAGACTTTATATTTCTCTCTTTTTCTCCAAGCTTTATATTTTTAAATTATTATTTTTGTTATTTTGGTTGTGCTGTGTGGCATGTGGGATTTTAGTTCCCTGACCAGGGATTGAACCCATGCCCCCTGCATTGGGAGCATGGAGTCTCAACCACTGGACCACCAGGGAAGTCCCTTTTCCAAACTTTAAACTTTTTATTTTGTATTGGGGTATAGCCGATTAACCACATTGTGGCAGTTTCATGTGAAGAGTGAAGGACTCAGTCATACATATGCAT
This sequence comes from Bubalus bubalis, assembly GCF_019923935.1. NCBI lineage: Eukaryota > Metazoa > Chordata > Mammalia > Artiodactyla > Bovidae > Bubalus > Bubalus bubalis. Next base: position 5,688,943 of record NC_059159.1, read on the forward strand.
GTATCCATTCTCCCCCAGACTCCCCTCCCATCCAGGCTGCCATGTCACATTGAGCAGACTTCCCTGTGCTGTACAGGAGGTCCTTGTTGGTTATCCGTTTTAAATACAGCCGTGTGTACAGGTAACCGTTAAGTTTGCTCTTGAAGCCTGCAGGTCTGTTCCTGTAAGTAAGTTCATTTGTACCATTTCCTTTTAGTTTCCGCATATAAGGGATGCCATAGATATTTCTCCTTCTTTGTCTGACTTCACCCAGGATGACAATCTCTAGGTCCATTGTCCCTCTTATTTTAGACGGAGGAGTTCAAGGCTCACAAGGACTCACGTTCTGTCCCAGCTCACACGCAGGCCTGTTTTCTCATCAGTGTTTTGGCAGCACCATGCAACATGTGGGATCTTATTTCCTTGACCAGGAATCAAAGCCATCCCCTTTGCAGTGGAAGCATAGAGTCTTAACCCTTGGACCACCAGGGACGTTCCCCTTTTGCATTTCTGATGTGGCTGGGCTTTCCTGGTGGCTCAGATGGTAAAGAATCCTCCTGCAATGCAGGAGGCCCAGGTTTGATCCCTAAGTCAGGAAGATCCCCTGGAGAAGGGAATGGCGACCCACTCCAATATTCTTGCCTAGAGAATCCCATGGACAGAGGAGCCTGGCGGGCCACAGTCCATGGGGTCACAAAGAGTCAGGCACGACTGAGCGACTGAGCATGCCATGCCATTCTAGGGGCCTGACCTGAGACAGCTGATGCCAAAAGAAACAGACCCTAGGGATGGGGTTTGGAGTTGGGTGACTTGCTGGCAATGAGGACCCCAACCCCAGTGGCTGAAGGAGAAGTGTTAGTTTCTGGCTTGTGGGAAACACAATTTCGGTGATAGCTTGTAGCTGGGAGGGGTTACACGGGCTTTCACAGTATGTCTGGCTCTGGGGCCATCGAGCAGAGAGCGTAATGCTAAAGACCGTGGAGTCAAGAGGTTGTGTCCCAGAACCACTGTTGTATCAAAGAAAGAACCTGAGAGGCCCAGGTGGTTTCATCTGCAATTCAGAGCAGAGTATGGCAGTCATAGGAACGCTTTGGTAGGAAGGGCCTAATTTCCTGGAGCAGAAAGACTGATTAGGCTGAAAGCCAGGTTCAGTGTCTACTAGTAAGAGATGCAGATCCTCAGAGAAGTTTGAATTCTCAGCCTCAGAGGGTCTGCTGTGCCAAAGTCAGGGCCCTCATGGGACGGGGAAGGACCTGAGATTGAGGAATGGCATGTCCATGTGGTTGGTATTAGGAGTCCTGGAGGAGGACCTTGAACCCTCGGGCCCCTTCAGAAGGGGTCCAGTCCCTGTTGTTAGAAGATAGTCCATCAACTCAGGCAACTATGCCTTCATGGAAAGGGAACACCCAGGTCCTTCAATGGTCAGAAACAAATTCTGAGTTGGCAGTGGTACCCAGTGTTACCACGGCTCCCCTGGTAGAGGCATATCTAGGGGTCAGACAGTACATGGAGTTCTGGGCCGGGGTCATCTCACAGCAGCCCCACTAGGTCCATAGACCCAACAGGTGGTCGCTTTTCAGGTTCATGAATGTGTGATCATGATGAATATACCTAGAAGCTGGAGCATCCTCACCTTCATTCCTTGGGCGACGGAATACGTGCTATTACATTTAGTAGGAAAGAGTGATCGTGGTGGCAAAGACCAAGTGGAAGTCCTTGATATTGACCAACCCACCCCCACTAGACCAATGTCGTAAACTGAAAGTGATATTGCTTATGGGGAGTGAGGGCGGAGAGCAGGGCCCAGAGACTTCCCAGGTGCAGGGGTGGTGGTCTTCATCCTGTTCATGTCGTCTGACCCCTGGAAGACCTGACGGATCGTGGCAGGTGACCGTGGACTCCCACCAACTGCGGCCGCAACAGCTCCAACTGTGCCTGCTCTGCTTCATGCAGTATCTATAAAATAAAAATGCGGCATCTTTAAGAGAAGAAACCACACAGCTTCTGGTCTATGATGTGCAGCTACCGATAGGGTGGATGCGTTCTTTTCACCACCCCTCGAGAAGGAGGATTGGAAGCAGCGTGCATTCCCAGGGGACCACAGTCTTGGCCCAGGGCGCTGTGGATTCTCCTGCTCCGGCTCATGTCACACTCATGGTACATTGGTCACACTTCACACTGCAGCCCACGATGCCGATACTGGAGTACGAAAGCCCAACCCTGTTGCCTTGAGGAGGGCCAGTTTGTGCTACTGTTCACGCTCCAGAGAACCTCTCGGGATCAAGCTGAGCTTGGGCTTTAGTGAAAGCCACATCTCTGCTTCGAGTTCCTCCCCTTCCTTATTCCGTGTTCCCCGTTTCCTTCCAGGCTTGTCTTGCAGAAGTTCTCCCCCAGAAACCACTTGCACAAGAATGTTTTTCTTGGGCTCTGCTTCCAGAAAATACAATAAAAGATGCTTCTCTCTCTTAAAGTATATTTCTCGAGGCTCAATTAGCAGGAAAATATACAGAAAATAGCGAAACTCCCCCAACCCTAACTGTCACTCCATCTGCCCTTCCTGAGGGTCCTCACTGACAGCAATCTGATGATGTACCAACTTTGTAACTTTGCTGTGCAATTCTGTGTGCATTGTGTGTATACTTAAAAGTAAATTGGATAATTTTATACATATTTTTTCTGTGACTTGTTTCATGTGACAAAATGCCTCAGAAACCTTTCCATGATAATACCTATTTTTTGTTGTTGAAATGGCTCTATAGTATTGAATGTACAGATGCATTGTATCACAATTTATTGGATAACTTCCCTGTGGGAAAACAAAAGATTTCATGAAAGATTTCAAGTGGAAGGAACACAATAGAGGGAATTGTTTTCACACTTGTTGGGAGGCTCAAAAGAGCAGAAGGGGACACTGAGGCAGCTCAGATATTAATGCACACCTGAGCTCAGGCCACAGTAACGGTAGGAAAGAGCAGCCACTCCTACAACTGGGGACACCAGTGGGAACAAGTGGGGTGCCCCTAACCTAAGTCTTGCAGAGGACTTCCCTGGTGGCTCAGTGATGAAGAATCCGCCTGCAATGCAGGAGATGCCAGTAGACACAGGTTCGATCCCTGGGTTGGATGGATTCCCTTGGAGAAGGAAGTGGCAACCCACTCCAGTACTCTTGTTGGGAAAATCCCGTGGACAGAGGAGCCTGACGGGCTACAGCCCACGAGGTCGCAAAAGAGTCATCGGACACGACTGAGCGACTGAGCGATAAACACAAAGCTCAAGACATGCAGAAGGTGAGCGGGTGGACGCCGCGAGTTACAGTTTTCACTGAATGAAACTGAATCGGTGAAAAAAAAAACCAAAACCTTCCCACTCTTATTTGCATATTTCTGATTACCAGTTAATAAGTAGTTTGAAAAATAGATATTAGCCATTTTTGTATTGTTTAAAATGGTGAATTACTTGTATATTTTCTTCTGTTCTTCAATTGAATATTTTAGCTTTTCTTCTAGAGTTGTGGAAAGATGCTTTCTGTCTCTTTTACGAATTGTTCTTTTGTGGGTAATTCTGTTGTAAATATTTTCTCCCAGACTGTCACTTTGGTTCTGGTTGTTTTTTGTGTGTGTGTGTGTGTGTTGTTTTAAAAAAATATTTGTTGGATTACATTTTTTCCCCTTTATGACTACTACGTTTTTTCTTAGAAACGCTTTCTCTACCATAAGAATGTTCTTTTTTTGTTTTCAAATAATGGTATTAATCTAACACTGTTTTCAAAGGTTAGATTTTGTTTATATTTGGACCTTTATTTTGAGTATATTTTTGCCTAAGATGTGATGAAGGGCGTAACTCCCCTGCCCAAAAGGGAGCAGACGTAATTTACTGACTACGCTACCCTTTCTCCTGGTTTTGTTGTTCAGTCGCTAAGCCATGTCCGACTCTAACACCATGGACTGCAGCACGCCATACCTTCCTGCTCACCGTCACCTAAATCTTAAACTAAATCACTTTGTATAAAGGTATCTGTTTTGGGCCTCCGTTCTGCTTATTTGATCTGCTTTTCTGTTCTGGTATTGTTACTAAGATATCTTAACAAACACCTGCGTATTATGTTTTCCTATTAAATGTTTAAGGCCCTATATGTTGTGCTTTCTCCAAAAATTTTTCAGCTATTTTTGGACATTGCTTTTTCCAAATTTCCTATCATTTTTCAACATTAGGATTGACTCATCAACTTAAAAATCTCTTGTCTGGATTTTAACTGAGATAGCATTATATGTATATATTAACATAAAGAGAACTAATGTATCTTCAAGGTTGAGTCTTTCCATAGAGGAATACTCTCTCTAAGCCCTCTTTTGTGTCCTGTGAGTTTTATCATTTTTTCACGTACATATTTATTAGGTTTATCTGAGTATAATGGAGAAGGCAATGGCACCCCACTCCAGTACTCTTGCCTGGAAAATCCCGTGGACCGAGGAGCCTGGTAGGCTGCAGTCCATGGAGTCGCTAAGAGTCGGACACGACTGAGCGACTTCACTTTCACTTTTCACTTTCCTGCATTGGAGAAGGAAATGGCAACCCACTCCAGTGTTCTTGCCTGGAGAATCCCGGGGACGGGGGAGCCTGGTGGGCTGCCGTCTGTGGGGTCGCACAGAGTCGGACACGACTGAAGCGACTTAGCAGTAGCAGAAGCATCTGAGTATAAAGTGTAAAGTATAAAGGTTTATCTGAGTATAAAGTATAAACTATAAAGTTTCTGTTGTAATCGGGAATGGCAGCTTAAAATTCAACTTAATGTTATTTGTTCTAATAGCTTGTCAGTTGACTCTCCTGTGTACCTTCAGTTGATAATCACACTGTATGGAAGTAATGACAGTCCAGTCTTGTCTTTGCCTGTATTTGTACCTTATTTTGGTGACTCAGTGGTAAAGAATCTGCCTGTCAATGTGGGAGAGCCAGGTTCAGTCCCTGGGTTGGGAAGATCCCCTGGAGGAGGAAATGCCTACCTACTCCAGTACTCTTGCCTGGAGAATCCCACAGACAGAGACGCCTGATGAGCTACAGTCCATGGGGTCACAGGAGAGTCTGAGCAACTAAACAATAGCAAAAACCTTATTTTGCTTAATTTCCTCAATGCACTGGTCTGTACATCGCCTACAGTAGTAAGTGGTACGTGTGATAGCATTTAAACTGAAACTGAAACTGTTTTTAGTGGGGATGGTTGTAATATGTAACTATTTAGTACCAGATTAGTGGGTGGTTTGTTATACTGTAAAGGAAACTTTACCAGGTTGAGAAATGTTTAGTCCATCAATCTTTCATTATTGAGATGGTTCAATATCAGTAAGAGATTTGGTGAAAACAGGAGATCTTAGCCTGATAAACCTGAAGATAAACCCCAAACTACCCTTCCTGGGGCCGTCTGAGCACCAGATGAGGCTGGATGCAAAGCTGATTTATTTTTCCTCTTGAGAATGAAGGGAAAAAATTACTCCCCACCACAGCCTTGAATTCTGCAAAATAAAACCTTGTCATACCTGCCAACACTTTTCATTTTTAATGAGATAAGGTGTTAGATGTTTATCAAATCTCTCTTTAGTATCCACTGAAATGATCAGAACATTTCCCCCTGTAATTTGTTAATGTGAAAAATGACATTAATATGTTTGCTAATATCAAACCATCCTTTCATTCCTAAAGCAAATTAAACTTCGGTAATTTTTTAATACACTGATGAATTTGATTTAGTCATAACTTTTTTCTGTCTCTAAATTTCAATAATGAAATTAGCTTTTAGGTATTTTCTTGCCTTTGGTGCTACTCTGGGTTTGGTATCTGAGTCCTGGTATTTCGTAGAATTAATTTGAAACATTTTCATTTGTTTCTGTGCTCCTGAATAGTTTATGTATCGTAGGAATCAACTGTGCCTTGAAGGGTTAGTAGAATTTGCCCATCGGCTCCTTGGGACCAGACCTCGAGCCAGACATGCCCTCTTTGTCATCAGACTCATTGCCTGTCCTTCCCTGCCTTGCGCTGTGTCTCAGGGAGGAATCTTTCCAGGCTCACTTGTCCTCTGCTTCTGGGTTTTTTGGCCAATGGGAGGCACTGGTTGGAAAGATGAAAGCAGAGAAGTTGGGATACGCAAGGGGGTCCCTTCTCCCGTGGTTTGGGTAGCATCCCTGCCAGCAGCCCCAGCCCCTTGGTGGTGTAATTTCAGTCTCCATTCTCAGCCCTTCCCTCAAAGACCAGGTTGGCCTCTGCTGGTGGTACTTCCTCCCTCATCCTGCCCGCTTCCCACTGTTGCTAGGCAACTCTGGGATGTGCCTGGACTCTTCTGTCACCTATGTAACCAATTCCCTGTGTTAAACCCCCTTGGTTTGAAACACGTAGCATGATATCTGTATTCTGAATGATTCCTGACTCATATAGACATTGACTTGATACTCCCTTAGTCAGTTTTGATTATTTACTTTTTGGGAGGGGAGTCATTTATTTCATGTAGATTTTTAAAAATTTGCTGAGTAAAGTTGTATATACACTGTTATGCTTTAAAAAATTGTCTCAATTTCAGTAGTTATGCTTCCACTTCTGTTTCTAAAGTTGTTTACTTGCAAATCTGTATATTTTGTGATCAAACTTGTCAGACGTTTGTCTATTTTATATTAGCATCTTGATGGGGACGTTACATAAATCCTGATTTAATCTTCCTACCGACTTCACAAAAAAAGGTTTCTATATCAAGAGATGGCAGCAGAAAATCACTCCTTTCTATGCCCAAGAGTGCATACTTACTCAGTTGCAGAAATGGTACTTGAACTCAGGTCTCTCTGAATTCAAAATCCAGATTTTCCTCATGGTATCAGGAGAGCCTGAATATTCTGAATGAGTTTAAAAGGATCATTATAAACAGGCTTGACATTTCCTACAAAGAATATGAATTTCTTTTGTAATTGGGGGAAAAAAAGTTAATTAAGCTTCAACAAATAATTATAATAAAAATAGCTTTGAAAGGAGAGAAAATGTCACGGCTGAGCAATGGAAAGCTTTGGAATGTTTATAAAAGAGAGCTGCATCCTGGCCAGGTAGCCACCTCCAACCTGCTTTACTGGCTCCAGCAGTTAGAACTTGGCTTCCCCTTCCCCACCAGGTGAGATGCAGAAGTTTTCCCGAAAGGTGAAGGTCATGCTTATGACTCTGATGGGTGCTCCTCCTAGCACCACTCAATGAAATATGTTTTGGGGAGATGACCACCTTGCCATGCCCGTCATGGCTCTTGCAGTTTGGAAATTCCACTCTTTCTAAAGGATGTGGCCGGAACGGTTGGAGTCACAGAAGCTGAGATTCTCTGCAGAGACGGGGCTGATCCCCACTCGTGGTGTAGGTTGCCCGTTCTCCTTGGCCAGGGCAATGAGCAAAGGATCATTTTCTCTGTTGACTTTCTCTTCAGCCCCTGATTGCAGTTTCTGATGGCAGAGAAGCCCTGCAACCTCCTGAAATAGCCTCTTTCTGGAAAGAAGGAATGCAATGCATACCACGGTATGCACATTGATTTCTATTTTTGGTTCTTATCAAGATTTATTCTTCATCCCTTCAGGTAAGTAGTGACTTTGGACACACTGCCTTCCATATTTGCAGTCTGGGTCAATGAATTTCGGTATTGACCTTGGGGGCCATCAATAGCTGCTTATTGTTCAGATATTTCAGTGTCAATAAGTGGCCTCATGGAAGTGGGAGAGGGGCTGTCCAGCCAACCCAGCAGCTAAAAAACCAATCCCTTTTCTCCTTGTTGTCATCTCACACAGAAGGGGGCTGTTCTGAAATTGATTAACTTTTCTGCAGGGAGTAGAAAAACAAACTCCCCAACATAGCCTGAATCCTATAAAGGGAACCTTCTCAGAATTACTATCCATTATTATGAAAGGAGAGAAACACCCATGTGCATTCTATCTTCTCTGTCTCTGTCACACACACACACACTGTCACACTCACTCTCATAAGATCCAAAACACTTTGGAAATAGAAATATGGTGCCTAACACAGCTACTAGGAGCCCATTGCATCCGGCACTTCCAAACCCATCACCCACCCAGGCTGACCCGATTGAGGAGTAAGCAAGCTGGTACAGTTCAAAGAGCTTACGCATTGGCATCTGACCCTCCTAGCAGTAAATTCAGGTTTTATTACTGACAAGCTATAGTTTCTTCATCTCTCTAATGCCAGTAGGTGCCTGGTACTTACTAGGCAATTCATAAACCCAAGTTCTTCTTGTTTGGTTTCGATTCTACTTGCTAAGTGGGGCTGGTAGGGGACCAGCACTCTCCACTTGGAGTCTCAGCTCTCTGATGGTCTCCGCTCTTCACCTACTCCTGTGTCACATTCAAAGGAGGATTACAAAAAAAAGAATGAATATGTGACTGAGACTAAACACTTTCTTACTATCAGATCATGTGTTTACTTGAGTTTATGGGCCATGCTTCCAGATATTAGTTCACTTATTTGTCCACCTTGGTGTGTTGTCCTGGCTTGGAGGCTCCATGAAGGCGAGGTTGAGCCTGGAGTGAATTCTCTGGACCAGGGATGGGGGAAGGGAGTGGTGTTCCACTGGGCAGCACTGATTCTCCCCCATCCAGTGTGTGGTGTTGTCCTGGTGATAATGGAAAGATGCTTAGACTGAGGCAGGTGGAAGATGCCAAGAAACAGAAGTAACCAGGGCAGGCATTTTACAAACAGGACTTCACGGGGTGCTTGAAACAATCTGGAGTGACAGGCTTCAATATCCCCATTTTACAGATGAGGAAACAGAGGCTTGCAGAGTTTAAGAGCTGAGATTTGAACTCAGATCTGCCTGATTCCAGGGACTTCCCAGGTGGTGCTAGTGGTAAAGAACCCGCCTGCCAATGCAGGAGACATAAGAGACATGGGTTTGATTCCTTTGTTGGGAAGATTCCCCTGGAGGAAGGCATGGCAACCCACTGCAGTGTTCTTGCCTGGAGAACCCCATGGACAGAGAGCCTGGTGGACTATGGTCCATGGGGTCATAAAGAATCGGATACAATGGAAGTGACTTAGCACGCATGCACGCATGCATGCTGCCTGATTCCGAATCCCATGTATGACTAAGCAGTTGTGTTTGAAGGATTCTGGGGGCAGAGGAGAAATAGGAAGGAGACAGTTAAGCATCTGATTTGGTTAAAATGTTAGAAGAGATACCTTTATCCTGCCATGGGTCTGAAATTCTAAGAATAGAAGTAAGCAGTGCCAGCCTTGCTTGAGGCCATTCCTGGCACAAACCTCAGCCCTCAAAGCCCAGTTTCCCTTTCAGAGTAGATTTCACTAACCACAGGCCGGCTTTGGGCAGGTTCCAAAGCCCTTCGCCTATTGCTGTCTCTGGATTCATGCTGCCAGAAATCTCATCTTTAAAGCAGACACCCCAAACTCAGAGTACTCAGGCGGAATTACTAATTTGCATATGCAAACCAACACTTGTCCTCACACAACAGTCCCCTTCACAACCAAGCAGGATTTAGATCACACGTGAGCAGGTGGTAACCATGTCACCATGTCACTGTGGATGGGGCTTCAGAGCAGAGAGCAGGGAGTTTTTCATTTATTGATTTATCAACTCCACAAATATGAATTATGTGCTTACCATGTGTCAGACAGGGCACTAGGAACCGGAATCTGGACACAAAAGATGAAAATTCATGTGTTAGTTGGTACAACAAGCACATATAGAGGCCTTTTTGTGGTTTAGACCCTAAGTTGTGTCCAACTTTTTGAGACCCCCTTGGAATGTGGCCCATCAGGCTCCTCTGTCCATGGGATTTCCCGGGCAAGATTCCTGGAATGGGTTGTCATTTCCTGTTCCAGGGGACCTTCCCAACCCAGGGATTTAACCCACATTTCCTGCATTGACAGGTGGATTCTTTACCACTGAGCCACCTAGGAAGCCCCATATGGATATAGTAATTAGTATATATCGTGTGTGTGTGTGTAATTTCTTAACAGGATTCTTGCCCACAAGGAACTCAAAGTTCAGCAGAGAAGACAGGCGTGCAAACCATTATGCTACAGTAAGAAAAACAGCAAAGTGAAAGGACATAATACCAGACTGAAGCCTACATCTGCAGGAAGAAACGAAGATCCAAAAAGTGTAAACCTGAGGGTAATGGCAGATTATCTTTACATTTGATGAGAAAAATATTTTAAAATCTCTGTAAAAGACTATTGACTAAAGCAAAAATTATAACAATGTGGGTTTATACCTTATTAGAAGTAAAATATGTAACAGTGAGAGCACATTATGCAGTAGCAAGATTTTTACATTGTTAGTAAAGCAATGCAAAATGATTTAAAGGTAAACGATGTTAGGTTGAAGATGGGTATTGTAACCCAGAGTAAGTACTAAAAATTTAACACAAAGAGGTATTACTTTGGAGGAGATTAAATGAATCATTGCAAAGTAATTAATCAAAAAAGGAAGCAAGGAGTGCAGAACAGGATAGCAACAGGACAAACAGGAATATTGAAAGTAGATAAATTCAACTTCGATCTATTGACAGCTAAATATCAATATTTTAAAGCTGTAAACGGACTGAACTCTGAAATGTAAAGACAGAGATTGTCAGAATGGATAAAGGCAAGATCTGACCATATGCTGTTTATAAGAAACACAATTTAATGTAAAGTCAGGGACAAGTTGAAAGGAGTAAAAGCAGTATCAGTGCAAATACCAATCATAAGAGAGGTGATCAGACAGAGTAGAATTCAAAATGAGGAGCACAGAAAGCATTCATCACATGACATTTCATGTAGATACAAGGATGAATTTATCAAGAAGAACTAACAGCCTTACACTTGAACTGTGTAATAATAATAATAATACGTGAACAACCAACAGAACTAAAGAGGGGTTAGAAAAATACACAATAATCGTTGAATATGTTCATGCCCTTTGATCATTAGTTGACATAACAAACAGGCAAAGCATCAGTAACAGACGTAGAGGGTTGGAAAAATACTGACAAATTATAGTTGAGCAGTACTTCCCATCAATGGATAACTGACACGAGCAGATCGCAGTTACACTCAGTACCTGTAGAGAACACATGCTTTCCAAATGTACACAAACATTCATCAAGATGGCCCATGTGCCGGATCAAAAACACCTTTCAAAGATTAAAAAGTTTAAATGCTGCAGAGTATGTTCTTTAAGCTTTGCCTAGTTAAATTAGAAATGAATAGCAAGACGAGTCTAGAAAATCTGCAAATACTTGGAAATTAAACAATGTATTTCTAAGTAATCCACTGGTCAAAGAAAAATATCCTCAAAGTAATCAGAAAATATTTTAAATTACATGTAAAGCGTAATATATCAAAAGTTATGAAATGAAGCTGATTCAGTCTCTAAGGGAAATTTGCAGCCTTAAATGCTTATTTATAGAAAAAAAGAAAGACTGGAGTTCACTTTAAGAAGGCAGGGGGAAAAAACATTAAACCCCAAACTATAAGGATGGAAATAGTAAAGTTAAGAGGAGAAATCTATAATACAGGAAATTAAAAAATAATAGATGATCAATAAGAATAACAATAGATAAAAATCAAGCAAAAAATCAATCCTTTGAAATGATTAATCAAATTGAAGAAACCCAGCAAGACTTACAAAAGAAAGAAAAAGGGAGAAGAGACAAATTTGCAGCGTTAGGAATTAAAGAGGCACCATCATACAAATCCCATGAACATGAAAAGATGAGAAGGTAATATTACAAAAGTCATATGCCAATACATTTGACAACTTGGGTGAAATTGACAAATATTTGAAGAACACAATCTAAGCGAACTTAGAAAACCCAGATAACCTTATATCAATTATAGACATTGAAATAAAAAAAAAAACCCTTTCACAAAGAAAACAGTTTCATTGGTTACTTCTCTCAAATCAAATTATAGTATACCCATACAATGGCACGGGCTTCTCTGTGGCTCAGATGGTAAAGAATCTGCCTGCAGTGCAGGCAACCTGGGCTGGATCCCGGGGCCAGGAAGATCCCCTGAAGAGGGAATGGCTACCTACTCTAGTAGTCTTGCCTAGAGAATCCACGGATCGAGGAGCCTGGAGGGCTACAGTCCATGGCGTCAAAAAGAGCTGGACACGACTGAGTGACCTACACATACATGTTCACAATGGGGCACAACTCATTCGTCAGAAGAAATGAACTCCTGAGATGCACAGCATCAGGGATGAGTCTCCGAGACATTATCTGAACCAACAAGACCAGATATAACACACTGTATGATTCCACACGTGTTAAGACCTTCAAGAACAGGAAAAGCAAGTGCAGGGCGATAGAAGTCAGAGGAGCAGCTGCTTTGGGTGAGGATAGTATGGATCGACTGGCATGAGACCTTCATTCCTGAGCTGATTTTGTGTAGGGTGATGATACAGTCATGGGTGGGTACAACTGTCAACCCCCATCAAGGTGTTCATTTCATCTGATGTAGCTTGAACCCCAGTATCAGAGAAAGGGGAAGGAGAAGAGTAGAGGGGAAGAAGTATAGAAATTGTTTTTTAAGTCTTCATTAAATTTGCTACAATATTGCTTCCGTTTTATATTTCGGTCGTGAGGCATGTGGGATCCCAGCTCCCCGACCAGGGATTGAACCCACAGCGCCTACACCGGAAGGGAAGTCTCAGTCATTGGACCACCACAGAAGTCACTGGATATAAACTTAAGAAAAACAGATGTGATATTTGGACCTTGTTTGGTACCTGATTCAAACCAACCAACTGTAAAAACTCGTTTTTGAGACAATCAAGAAAAACTGATCATGAACTAGGTAATAGAAAGTACTAGATAATGTCTGTTATTATTGTTATTTGTTAGAAATACCTATGGATGGATATAAGGACAAAATGACGTGTGTGTGAGAGTTGCTTGAAAATGCTTCAGCAAAAAAAAAAAGCAGAGGGGAGGGGGCAGGGACAGCTGAAAGCAAGATGGCAAAACGTTGGCAACTGTTGAACCTGAACAAAAAGTGTGCATGGCTTACGTTATTCTCCCTAGTCTTGTGTCTGTTTTCAATTTTCCATAAAAATGTTTAAGAAATAAAATGTAAGTGAAGAAACGAACCAGAGCTTAGGTCATGCCCCTCCTCTGTTGAAAACCCCCCTAGCAGCTTTTCATCTCAGAGTGGAATCCGAAAACTTCTCCACGTACAAAGAAATCTATTAACGGGTCATGAAGTCAATCTAGTGGATCACGATCAGCATTTTTATTATACGAAAGGGAACACAATGGAACAGAAGAGTAAAGAAGAAAAACTACTAGGCAGCATAACACACGACAAGTGTTGCTTCATGCAACGTTCTGTTTGAGTATGTGCTTGTGTGTGTGTGTGTGTGTGTGTGCACGCGTGTGCACATGCAGGTGTGTTTTTTTTTCAGTAGATGGTGGAGAAAAAGTTTAAGAAACACAGCCGTGAGTAATATCCACCTCCACACTTCCCATCTCCCTGCCTTGGCTCCGCCCCCCACCCCTTCCATACAAACCTTCTCACTCCGCATCTGTCATGCCAACCTCTGCCCTAGGCACCCACTCCACTGCCTTTTTCATCTTCAGATATCTGCTCCACTGTTACCGTATCAGCGAGGTTCTCCCTGGCCATCTCATGCAGCAGCAGCGCTCTCCAGCTTCCTTCTCCAGTTTTAGTGCTTAATCCACGGCACTTGTTACTAACTCCGCGCACCATATACTGCGTCTGGGGTTCTCTGCTAACTAGTTCTCTCTTCACTCCTATCTCCTGGAGAAGACAAAGGCACCCCACTCCAGTGTTCTTGCCTGGAGAATCCCAGGGACGGAGCCTGGTGGGCTTCCGTCTATGGGTCACATCGAGTCGGACATGACTGAAGCGACTTGGCAGCAGCAGCACTCCTATCTCCATCCGGGGATGGGAGTCTGATGTAGAGACGACCACAGCTGCAGACAAGCCCGTGACCCTGGATGAGTCATTTAATTTCTCCCAGCCTCAGTATTCTCATCTTTAAAGTGGGGGTAATGCTAGCACGTACCTCGGTGTTCTGGCCAGGACTGAATAGAGTGGCGCGTGTTCATCGTCACCACGGCAAACCCCCGCCCTGCCCAGTGCCCTGCCTGGCTTGACTCTGCGGAAGGAAGCTCTCCTCCCACCAGAGAGAAAGGGCTCCCTGACTGGAGCTCTTGTACGTCAAGTGTCTCGTTTTTCACCAGCATCCACTGTCCAGGCACAGACCCATCAGCCCTTGCTGTGCTAGGTAAGGGGCCAGCCCAGTCTATCTGCCTCTCCTTCCCATCCCTTTGTTTTCTTTTTGTTAATTAAATGTGGGTCAGCTATTTACATGAATGATAACTGTTGCCATGCCAACCTGGAGAGCATCTTGAAGTGACAGCATCCTTTGCCCTGCTCCAGGAGAAGCTGCTCCTCAGCCTCTCTCTCCGGGTCCTAAGCCTGTGCCCATGCCTCCTCCTCCTTGCCTCCCTCCCTCTCTCCTTCCTTCCCTCCGGCAGGATGCTTTTCTAGGTTTAACACCTGTTTCCTGCCAACCAGCTCCCAAGAGAGCAGGACACAAGGCCACCAAGTCTTCCAGACAGGTCTTAAGATCCCTCCCACCCCCCTGCCGTCCCATTTTTTATGTTCAAAGGTCTCTTAGATCTTCTTCCCACCATCCCCCATACGTTTAGCATCTATCAGCTGAGAAAATGCATAACAATGAAAACTTACTATGAATTCAGTAACGCTTTTAATGTATTTTATTCATCCTCACCAGCATGAGGAATACTGATACATATATCTAAGAAGCATGTAATTGATTCTGATTCAGGCGACGTTTGGCACCTTGTGGATTCATAGTCAGCTTCTCTGCCCCCGGCTCCTTGCTGCAATCCTGAGAAGACCCCCAGTTCCCTGCCTATAGGTTAGCACTCTGCACCAGCCCCTGCCGCTCAGATCAGGACCCAGGCACCCGCACCTCAGACATCTTCTGGGGACCGGCTAGAAATACAGACTCTCAGGCCTCACTCCAGACCTACCGATCAGAGTCTATCTTTGAACAAGATCTCCAGGTGACTCTTGTGCACATTAAAATTGCTGAAGGCTGATTTAATATAGGCTGCTAGGGTCACCTACCGTCAGTCAATCAGCTTGCTGAGTGCATGGGCGTTGGAACTGGCGACCTGGGTGTGGATCCCAGGTCTTCATCCATGCAGCACATATTGGTGGGGTTCCTCCCAGTGTGCACACCGGAGAAACAGCAGAAGGAAAACCAGCTGTGGGTCCTGCTCTCTGGGCTCCCACAGTCAAGTGGGGGAGACACGTGTTAACGTGTGAATGAAAGGCTCTGAGAGAGGGACACAGTGATCCCTCCATTCATTCTATTTACTTCACAGACGTTTACATGCTTGAACGCATGGGAGCCTGTACAGTGGAACTTGACCTACAAAGGGTAGTCCAGGAGGGCTTCCCTGAGGAAGTGACGCTTGAATAGAGACCTGAGGGATGCACGGGAGTTCACTGAGAAAGGAGTGAGGTGGGCGATTGCAGAGCCTTTCACAGTCGACAGGCTAAAGCACTGCCGGAAAGATAAGTGCATCAAGGACTGAGAAACCCCCGTGGGATGTAACACAGAGCCGTCTCTCTTGAACTTAGCAGAAATTTTCTTGGGAGCACTTTGGCTGAAGCCAGGGTGCATGGTTGGAGGAATGAGTGGCAGGGAAGAAAAAGAAGAGGGTGAGCAAAGCTGGACTTCCAAGTCTCATGTTTGAGGAGGAGGAGGGCTGGGGGCAGGGAGACCCCTGGCAAGGATGCCAGCAGCCCCAGCATTGGTGAGAAGGCTCGCCCTCACCCTGAACAGAGAGGGTGGAGAATAAAGCAGATGGGAGAGAGACCCCAGAGAGAACTTACCTGGTATATCTCAGGATCCCCCAAATACAGACCTTTGTTGTCATCTTAACCCACGGAGAGTGGCTTTTCAGTGAAGTTCCAGACAGTGGAATTTGAATATCGACCTTCATATTAGGGTAGTCCAGTGGCTATTAGCAGGTATCAGTGCCAATTCTAGGCATCTGTACTGTGGAGAACAGTATGGAGTTTCCTTAAAAAAAACTAAAATTAGAACTACCATATGATCCTGCAATCCCACTCCTGGGCATACATCCAAAGAAAACCACAATTTGAAAAGATCCACGCACCCCAATGCTCACTGCAGCGTTATTTACATAACATGACAAGGAAGCAACCCAGATGTCCACTGATGGATGAACAGACAAAGATGTGGTACATATACACAATGGAATAGTACTCAGCCGTGAAAAGACTGAAACAGCGCCCTTTGCAGCAACTTGGAGGGACCTAGAGATGATCAAACTTAGTGAAGTCAGTCAGACAAGAACAGATATCATATGATATCACTTACATGAGAAATCTAGGAAAATGATACAAATGAACTTATTTACAAAACAGAAACAGATTCACAGACACAGAAAACAAACTTATGGTTGTTGCTGCTGCTGCTGCGTCAGTCGTATCCGACTGTGCGACCCCATAGACGGCAGCCCACCAGGCTCCCCCGTCCCTGGGATTCTCCAGGCAAGAACACTGGAGTGGGTTGCCATTTCCTCTCCAATGCATGAAAGTGAAAAGTGAAAGTGAAGGTGCTCAGTCGTGTCCGACTCTTAGTGACCCCATGGACTGCAGCCCACCAGGCTCCTCCATCCGTGGGATTTTCCAGGCAAGAGGACTGGAGTGGGGTGCCATTGCCTTCTCCCAAAGGGGAAAGATGAGGGAGATAAACTGGGACACACAGCAGTGTGTATACACCACTACATACAAAGTAGACAACCAGCAACTGCCTATTGTACAGCACAGGGAACTATACTCAGCTTTGGCAATAACCTAGATGGAAAAGAATCTGAAAAAGAACATGTCTATAACTGGAACCACTGTGCCATACACCTGAAACTGACAGAACTTTGTAAATCAACTATACTTCACTAAAAAATGCTTTTAAAATGCCTAGGTGTCTGTAATGGAATCTGGACATTTGCATTCAAATCGTCAATGACAGTCATACACCAGCTGAGCAGGCTGGTTGCAGTGAGTCGTAAGACTCATCAGAGCTATGAAATGATGAGGAGGAATCTACACTGGTAGAGTGCATTCAAATCAGATTAATTAGTTAATTACAAATAAAAAGACCCATTAAGATCATTAGGAACACTCAGTTGATTTAGCATCCCAGCTGTAAACCCCTCACAGCTTTTCTCAGGACTGTCTCATTGATGGGTGAGCCTGGCTCTCACAGCCTGATTGGTGAAGCTGGATCTGCAGGCCTTCATTTATGTAACAAGCATGCATTTCCAAGTGGCTCGGTGGTAAAGAATCTGCCTGCTGGGCAGGAGATGTGGGTTCAGTTCCTGGGCAGGGAGGATCCCCTGGAGGAGGAAATGGCAACCAGCTCCAATATTCTTGCCTGGAGAATCCCATGGAGCCTGGCCGGCTGCGTGGGGTCGCAAAGAGTCGGACACGACTGAGCGACTAAGCTACCACTGGGCGCCACGCCTTCGGCTGAGCCTGCGGACCCAAAGCGGAGCAAGATGGGGCCTCATCCTTGCCCTTTCTTGGGAGTGGGGAGGGAGACAGCCCTGGGAATGACTGGTGCTGGCTCAGGAGCCAGGCTGAGCACTGTGAACTCGGAAGGAAGCACAGCTTGGGGAACAGGAAGCCTGATGCCCAGAGAGGCTTGTGAAAACCACCAGTGACCTCATTGGTGCTGCCCGCCATGATGATCATGGATGTCTGGTTCAACGGATCAGTGCCGCTGAACTCCGACAAGGTGTTGTTGCTGGTGTTCAGTTGCTAAGTCGTGTCCAACTCTTATTTTCCCAGGCAAGGATACTGGAGTGGGTTGCCATTTCCTTCTCCAGGGGATCATCCCAACCCAGGGATTGAACCCGTGTCTCCTGCATTGATGCTGGTGGATTCTTTACCACTGAGCCACCTGGGAAGCCCCGTGCAGCCCATAAGTCTGCTCAAACCCATTCCCCATCTCCAGAATTCAGAAAGCATCATGATGTCCTCTGGCTTCCCAGGGCACATCCCGTCCCCGCCGAAGGAGGAGGCCAGCTGGCACTTCTCTCCCCCTTTGCGGCTCCACCCACATCGTATCTTTGCTCAGTGTTATGTTTCAATTAACAACCCCAATCCTCTGGATCCAATTTCTCATTTGCCAGGGTTATGCGTAGTGAAAATACTCACTCTGATGATAAATATTGGCTGTGGCTCTGTGCTCTGCCCAGGGCCCCAGCTCTGCCCACGCAGCGTAATTAAAAAGCCAGCCACGTGGGCACATGGAAAGCCTGATGCCCCCTCCGGCCACAGAGAGGACACAGGAGGCCCGTGGACTCCAAACAGGCCATTAATGCCAGGCTGGAGCCACCAGCAAATACCGAACAAAACAAACGAAGCCAAGGGAGAAGCCTAATAAATCTTGCCCAAAGTAGCTTTCACTTGGGGCCCTGAGCTG
The DNA here is from genome assembly GCF_019923935.1 of Bubalus bubalis. Taxonomy (NCBI): domain Eukaryota; kingdom Metazoa; phylum Chordata; class Mammalia; order Artiodactyla; family Bovidae; genus Bubalus; species Bubalus bubalis. The sequence goes on from NC_059159.1 coordinate 5,707,472, forward strand.
TGACTGGGGGTGGGGTGGGGCTGCAGGGAGCCTGCTCTGGAAGCCGGCTCACTCTTTGCCTTTGCTCTGAGTGCTGACCCCTGGGCCCCCGCCGCGGGGAGGGCGGGCACCACTGCTCCCCCTCACTTACTTCCCATCTCACCCTGACCTGCCCTCTGGGGCTGCCGGGGCAGCCTTGTCTCTGCTGCTTCCAAGCTCTCGATGCACGCTCTCGCTCCAGCCTCAGGCCTTCCTTCAGCATCAGCTCCGCCCACCACTGCCTTCCCTCCCACCTCCTTCCCTCCTAGGTTTGCGCCTTCACATCCCTGTTCCCCTCCCTCTTCTCAGGATCTCCGGTGGGCTGGGGGACAAGGGTGAGAGCGCCAGATCCTAGCCACTAGACCAGTGGTCAGAGACATGGGCCCTGGTCCTCCGGCTTTGCGGAAAAGAATTTCCACAAAAATGGAAAGTAGTGAAGCAAGAGAAGTAGTCATTAGGAGGAGAAAGAGTGCAGTACGGGTGGGTAGACACACTGGCAGACTCAGAGGGCAAGTCCCTGGGCTGCTGAGTCAATCTCGTGGCAGTCTGAGTAACTTTTATGGGGCTCTTCTTCCTGGTTTCCTTTGGCCGATCACTCTGACTTGCCTGGTTCACAGTCCATATTTGGTGCATATCAGGATCCTCCCATGTGTGTGCACGCGTCTCTTAGCCAAGATGGATCCTACCCTAAAGGTATCTGGGAAGAGCATCCCTTGACATGACTCCCGTTTGGCCTCCAAAGAGCCTTTTCTGTGCCTGTGTGGTCGGGGAGGTCTTCCGACTTCAGGAACGAGAAATATGTGGTCTGAGCAGGGCCCAGCCTCCTCCCTTAATTGTCCTGCTGTTTTTGTCTTGGATTTCAGGTCATGAATCTCCAATTGCTTTACCCGGGGGGTGGGGGGCGGTGCCTGTCTGCCTGCTGCCTCACTCACATCCGCCTATTTCTCTCTTCTTCCGCGCCTCTTCCTCTTTTGCGAGGCTGGCCTCCCATCTCCCCTTCCCAGCAGCCTCTCCTTCTGCCTCCTTCCCTTGGTAGGTTGCGTGTTCCTTCCTGCGGACCTCGCGCGGGTCCTGGAGTAGCTGACTTCCCACTTGAGCTCTGCCCCGCAGTGAGCTGCGTGACTCTGGGCCAGTCGAGCCCCCTCTCTGGTCCTCAGGTCCCCATCCACGGGGCAGCTTCCTCACATCCATGCTCTGGGGATTAAATGAGTTGGTGATGGACAGGGAGGCCTGGCGTGCTGCAGTCCATGGGGTTGCAAAGAGTCGGACATGACTGAGCGACTGAACTGGACTGATATGCAGAGGGGTCTGGTACGCGGTGGGAGCTCAACTAAAGTCAATGGGGCAACCCTCTTATCTGGACAGCTGACATGGAACCTTCTCGTCCTCAAGTTGCCGGGGGTATGTTCTCTGGCCCTTCAGTGTGTCTTCCCATCCGACTGGGGGTGACCCCTGCTTCTGCTTGTCCTTCCTTAAAGAGCCGACGGACGGACCTATGTGCTGGGGAATCCGAATTCTTGATGCTCTTGACTTGATGGTCAGTCACCAGGATGGGCCCCCTTTCTCCTCGTCCCTGGGAAGCTGCCTGGCCTCCAGCTGCCTGGTGCTCCCACAGACTTGCTTGCAAGGACGGCAAAAGGGGTCTGGGTTACTTGCTTCTGGTCTTCAGGCCTGATTTGGGGGCAGCATATTTTCCCCTGAGCCCCCAAGAGAAAAAAAAAGCTAATTCTGTTTCCCCAACCCTACAGTCTGAGCTGCTTCTGTGCACCCCAGTCCCCTGCCACACACCCAGTTCCCTAAAGGTCAGGGTTCTCCTACATTTCTGAACGCTCAGCCTGCCTTCAGCCCTCGAGTCACAGGGTCTAACACAATCTGTATTTCCAACAATAGGGAGTTTGTTAAATTACAGTGCCATGAGCACATTTATAACATATTTTCGATGCCAAAAAGCAGGTTTCAAAACAGTATGTAAAGTAAGAATCTATTTTAGATAGAAAAAAAAAAACAAACCCCTTCAACTATATTTGTATGGGAAGAAGATTGTCTGGGAGAATATACACCAAAATGTTAGCAACGGGTTTTGTTTTTTCTTCCTGAGTGGTGGGCTAACAAGGGGTTTTGATTTCCTTCTTTGTGCATCTCCGTCTTTCCTGATTCGTTTACAATGAGCAGATATTTCTTCCGTCTCAACTAAATAAACAAATAGAAAAGCATCACCGGGTTCTCGGAGGCCTCATTTGCATATATTTGCATGCATCCCATCAACGCCATCCATCAGAGCTCGGCGCCATCAGCCTTCAAGAGTGGAAGGGCCCCAGAGTGCCAGCATCCTTTGTGGCCCCGGGGCTGCCGTGGCGAGTAGCCCACACCTCCTTGGGAGGACCCTGGCATCGTCCATCCCAGCCCCCCAGTCCAGCAAACCTCCGCCACGGAGCCCTCTAGCCGGCATCCGAGCCTTCAGAGCAAACATGGCCGGGACACCGTCTCACAGGCAACAACCGCTCAGTTGTCACATTTCCAACCTGGAAGCCGTCTTGCTTCCGCTCCGTTGGCAGCGCGTTCGTGTTATTCTCACTGCTTTGACCTTAAGTGGTGGATTTTCCTTTCTTTCTCCTTTCCCTCGTGTTCCGCCTCTCCCCCCTCCCCTTCTCTGCCTTGGCTGCGACTGTCTGAGCCAGGCATCTGAGCCGTCTCGAGCGTGCCTATTTTTGTACTTTGTGAAACCAGGGGATACGAAGGGCTAGGAGTCCAACGCCTCCTCTGGGTCCTGTGCTGACGCGTCTGTCTCCCCGCCTTGGCTGGGGCCCGATCGCACCTCAGCAGCACTTGGGGAGCATTAGCCGGGGGACCATCACATACACTCTGGTCAGTTCAAGTCTTATCTCACCCTCCATCATGGGAAAAATGATTCATTCAAAACTACACACACACACACACACACACACACACACACACAGGATCGAAAGTTAGCTGAGAAGCATGGCTGTCCCGCTGTTCGATCAGCTGTACAGGAGACTTCCCCCAGTGACTTTAGGTGGGCCAGGAGCTCCCTGGACCACAAAATCCCAAGCCCATCCATCTGTCCTGGGGCTCCATGACAAGCCCCAGGGGGGGAAAATGGTTACGCCCTTTACAGAGCTGGTCTCATTCAGCCTCCACCCAAGGACCAGTAGGTTACATCCTGAAACCTCCACAGTCTCCACTTACCAGCCAGGTAGGTCATCCTGGTTGAATGACTCAGCATCTTGATGCTTCGATTTTCCTCATCCATCCCTGAGGACAGAACAACCGCTGCCTCCTGTGCTTCCTGTGAGGAGCAAATGAGTTCACCCATAGAAAGTCATCAGGACAGCGTCTGACCCTTGGGGGCATCCTGTTCAAGTCACTGTCTGATTTCCCTCCTCTGACAAGCTGGGGAGCAGGGAGGGGAAGGGGTGACCATAGACCTGAAACGTGGAAATGTAGACTATTATTCCATCACTCACTGCCGTCTCAATAATCCATCTGTGGTCTGTTCATTGTCTGGAGCGACCGCTCTAGCGTCTACCCTCATCCCACCATGGAAAACGAAGATGAAGACGAATCCTTACCTGGCTGGTGAGCCGTGTGTGGCAGGATGTGCGGTTCCAAGCCCACTGCAAGCCCTCTGCTGGGCCTGACCTGAGTCCCCGCCCCCTGTCACTTCCTTCTCTTGTCCTGTCCTGACCGTGGTGGAGGATCACGCTGTCTTTCCGGGGGACACGGTTGGTTATTACATTCTTTCTCTGCCTGAGACCCCGCTTTCCCACCTGTCCTTGAGGGGTTGTTTGCCCCCTTGCTAAATTGCTCTCGGTTCAAGATGGTGCAGGGAGAGAACTGGGTGTCGGGGTGGGGTTTCTCTTCAAGCTTCTCACAGAGTTTGTGGAAAGAACATCGAGGGGCCCATCTGGCAGATTCCGCCCAAGTCTCACAGGCATTTGCTGCTGGAGCTGCTGGTCTGTCTGTCTGGATGGTGAAGCCCGCGGGGTGGGCCTCTGTCTTCTGTGTGTCTCGTATGGTGCCAGCCGTGCAGTCCACGCTGGACAGGTGACAGTAAACCCCGCTGATGCCCACGGATGTGAGGAGGGGCAGAGCCAGCCTGGGCTCCTCCTCCTCTCTTTCTGGAGGTGGAGATGCAGAAGGGCACCCTCTGCGTGGATCCTGGATGCGCCTGGCCCCTGGGGTCTGCCGACAGGGCTCTCTGGCCCTAGGAGGCAGGCAGACGAGAAGATCCCACCCGCAGCAGCTGCTCCGTCCCCTAGTGAACAGAGAGGTCCCAAAGCTGTGTCCACAGCGCAGACCCCCGCCTCTCCCTCTGGTTTCCCGCTGTCTGTGGGACCCCCAACCAGTGTCCAAGCATGGACCCAGGGAGGGACAAGGAAGTCTGAAGTCATCTAATCTAAGTCTATGATTTTGTGCAGCTCCCAGAGCAGGTCTGGGCTGGGGGAGAGTCCCCTTCTAGGAGGACGGGGCTGGTTGCTGGTGGAGCCTGACCTCTGGAGACGTTCTCCAGCTGCTCCTTGCTGCCCCTTCTCACAGCCGAGGGACACGCGGACCCCCTCCCATGGCCGGAACGCACCCATGAGCATCTCTCGCTGAAGCTGTGGGTGTCGGAACTGGGTCTCCCCATCAGACCTCAGGTGCCCTCAGGAGCTTGATGTGAAGGGCTCTCCCTGAGGCTCTCTGGATTCTTGTTCTCCCCTTGACCCCCTTCAGGGTGGCCCAGAGCCCCTGTCTGTGGCTCAGTTGACACGTCAGAGCGTCCCGTGAGGGCAGCTGAGGCTAGGACCCCGCCTCCCCTGTCTTTGCTCCAACACCTGTTGCCCCCACCAAGGCTCCTATCCCGCTACTGTAGTCCCCATGGTCAGGGCGGGCAGACAGGCTTGGAGCCCTGCCCACATGCTCCAGGGAGCCGAGAATCTCAGGATTCACCAGCTTGACCCTCGTCTGCCCCGGCTGCCCACTGCGACCCACAGCCACTCACACACATACATGAACCCACAATCATACACACAGCCATACATGTATGCATGTACACCATGGATCAATATGTGCGCATACAATCACATACATGCTCACACACTGACATCCACACACACATGCATGCACACACATCGTGTATACGTGCACACACATACAAGCACACAGCCACACACATGTACACAGAATCACACACACAGCCACATTTGCATGCACACAATCATAGGTACATATACAGTCACAACACACACACACAAGTCACACATACATCAGGCACACACAGCCATAAACACATGCACACACACACACACCCCCCACATATCCTGGGTTTGGGGGACCTTGGTCTCCCCTCCCCGTGAATCCTGGGACTCTGGGGTATTTGAAGGTAAGAGGAGCTTACGTTCGGCTGATCACCAAGCCCACTGGCCTCGGCTCAGGGCCAAGGTCCCGTCGAGGGCTCAGCCCCTCCTCTCTCCGCAGCACTCACACTTCTAGAGAGAAGGAAGGTCTCCAAGGAAGTTCTCAAGGCTGGAAATGGATTTCTCAGTTTCCACATGCCCTGTGCTCCCAACCCAGGGCGTGCAAAGACGTAGCACCTGTTTCACTGACCCTCGTCAGGTGGCGAGTGTGGCGGCGGCTGGAATCATGGGGAAGGGGCAGCCAGGGGCTCCCCGGAGTCCTGGGAGCCCTGGAAGAAGTTGGCTTCAGAGTTAGTGCTGCCGTGTGACTTTTGAAGATGCGCAGCCTGGTTTATCTGTTTCTCGGTTTGGTTTTCCCCCTTGGCAGCGTCCTGCCCAGACAGAAGGGCTTATAACCCACTGCTGACTTGCCGGGGAGGGGCTGGGTCCCTCCCGTTTTTTTTTTAACAAATTAGCCCCGGGCGCCCCTAAAGAACCCTGACCAAATTTCTCGTCTGGCCTCTAGTCCATTGCTATTGATTACGGAAGGTCGAGAACCCTGGTCGGTGTCAATACCTACCTCTCCTGGTGGTCACGAGGATGCGGGGCACGGATGCTCACGAAGCACCTGGAATGGATGCACCAGGCAGCCCCCAGACCCACCTTGTCAGCAGACACCAGCAGGTCCTGAAAGCTCAGGCTCTTTGTCCCCCAGATCAGTCCTGACCTGGGTGGACTCTGGGAAGGTTGAGGACTACTTCCCTCTCAGTCCTGAGAAACAGAATTTGGAGGCCCTGAGCCCCAGGATGAGGATGGTGGGATGGCATCGCCGAGGAAAATGGATATGAATGTGGGCAAACTCCAGGAGATGGTGATGGACAGGGAGGCCTGGCGTGCTGCAGTCCATGGGGTCACAGTCGACTGGACGACTCAGCGACAACAGCCCCAGTGTGGGTGATGGGTTGGGTGTGAACGTGGACCCCTGTACCTGGTCCACTGATGCCAGGAAATTGTCCGGCCGACCTTGGTACCCTGGGGGACACACCTGACCCCAGGAGCGGGGGCAAACCCTCTCGGCAGGAGGCCACTGTGTAAAGTGAGAGGAGACCCAGCTTCTGAATCACAGACCTGGGCTTCAACCCCATTCCCGCCATACACCAGCTGGGGTGCGTTTGTCATTTAACCTCTCTGACCCTCGGTGTCTTCATCCATCCATGAAAGATGATACTCAGCCCCTCATAAGATTCTAGTAGAGATGAAATCAGTTCAGTTCAGTCGCTCAGTCATGTCCAGCTCTTTGCCACCCCATGGACTACAGCACGCCAGGCTTCCCTGTCTGTCGCCAATGCCTGGATCTTGCTTAAACTCACGTCCATTGACTTGATGATGCCATCCAACCATCTCATCCTCTGTCATCCCCTTCTCCTTCTGCCTTCAATCTTTCCCAGCATCAGGGTCTTTTCCAATGAGTCAGTTCTTCACATCGGGTGGCCAAAGTATTGGAGTTTCAGCTTCAGCATCAGTCCTTCCAATGAATATTCAGGACTGATTTCTTTCAGGATTGAAAATAGAGATGAAATAATAGTACCTAATAATAATAATGATAGTCAGCAGATAAGAATTGGTTCTTAAATACTCTATTAAAAGTAGGTAAAACACATATGAGATGGGAAATGTGTGATTCCGAAGTTCCCTTTTCCAGGCTGGGGGCCTTTTTAAAGAACAACTCTTGACGGCTGACAGGGCATCTTCCTGAGCATTGGGAGTCCCGCAGATTCACAGCTGAGTTCTACTCTGGTTGAGGGATTCAGGAAAATTCCTGGTGGGTAATTATATTCAATAAGGGCCTGCCAATATAATTTTCTGTCAATTGTCACTTTGTGCCATGGGAGGCAGAGTGGACTCGGGGGCCCTGGGGGGAGCTTAGTGGAGGCCGGGCCCACTTAAGCAACAGCCATAGGGCTGCTGACCTGCGGGCTCAAAGGGGTTGTCTCATCCTGATGACCTGGGAGGCCAGGCCGGGTCTTCAACCGAGCAGTGCTCTGGCCGGAGCCTTCTGGGGATGACAAAGGAGTAACGGTGCCCAGGAGCTGCGAGGACTCTGGGTTGATGAGGTGGGTCCGGGAGCTTCTAGGAGAGACCCAGCCAGCCCCCGACTGCCCTCCGAGATGTCCGCATGAACTCCCTGGGTCCTGAGAACCAGGACGGGCCATTTACCAAGCTGGCTGAGGTTTTATTAACCTGCCACCCACCAAGGCAAGTAAATCAAAGAAGCCCACGTTATCGAACCGCTGGCCTCCGGCTGCATGACGCAGCATCAAAGGCTGCCGCCTCTCAGTGGTGACAGGTGCAGACTCAGGACGCTTAGATAATCACATTATATTTCTTCTGAGCCCTGAAAGGCACTAGCAGCTTGTTGGGGTGTCTCGCTGTTGTTGGGGGTTTGTGTCACAGCGGATCTGCTGTGCTCTTTGCTCTGATGATGTTGAAATGAGTTTCCCTTTCTGGGTTCAAACCCGCAGTCGACAAGGAGTCGTCCTTGGGTGTGTGGGTGGGGCAGAGAGGAGCCTCCTCTTGAATAAGATGATGGGAAGTCCATTCCAGAGAGTCAGTGATTCTTCAGGCCCAGGCGTCTCTGTGCTCTTGTGCTTAAGTACACCTCCTTCCTTATCTGCACTTCTGGAGTATCCTTTCCCCCCTTCCTCTTCCCCTCCTTCCTTCCCTCCTCCCTGCCCTCCTCCCTTCCCTCCTTCCATCCTTTCTTTCCTGATTTCATGTATACATATGTCTTAGTCCTTTGGAGCCTCTATAACAAAACACTACACACCCAGTGACTTAAGCAGAACTTTATTCCTTATGCTTCTGGAGACTAACAGTCCAAAATCAGGGTGCCAGCATGGCAGGTGAGGGCCATCTTCCAGGCTGCAGACTTCATACATTTCCACCTGGTGGAAAGGCCTGCGGATCACTCCTGAGCCTCTTTCTATTAGGGCGCTCATCCCATTCATGAGGGTTCTGCCTTCATGACCTTAATCACTTCCCAAAAGCCCCACCTTCCAATACCAGCCCCTTGGGCATTAGATTTTAAGTGTATGATTTCTGGAGGGACATAAATTTTCAGACCATAGTACTATATGTATTTGTACATCCATCTATCTTATTTACCAAATCATTTTTGAATTCTTATGCTAAGTACTAGGCATCAACAGAAGAGGGGAAATGGCATTGTTCTGGCCCTGTGTCAGATTGCATTTATCAAAAGTGGCTGCAAAAATCTCTCCCATCCTATAAGCTCTTCTTCTGTGTCATCCTGCCATCCCCACATCAAGAGGCGGGGTCCACTCCCCTCTCCTTGAATCTGGTCTCAGTGACTCACTTGTAAGTGGTAGAATGCAGCTGAAGTCAAATGACACTGAATGGCTTCCAAGAGTGGACCAGAAACAGCCATACAGCAATCTGTGGGCCGCATGGAGCTCAGGTGCCCTCAGCCTACCGTGTCAGGGAGGCCGCGTGAAGACGCTCTGGTCAACAACCCATTTGAACTTCCAGCAGAAGTCAAGTGGGAGGCACGTGAACGCACCCGAACCTCGGATGTCCAGCCTAGTTAAGCTTTCGCATGACCACGCTCCCTGGCCGACATGGGATTGCTGCCGCCTAAGGGATCCAAGTGCGAGCTACCTGGCTGAGCGTTCTCCAGATTTCTGACCCACGAGTCACGATGAAATGCAGTGGTTGTTTTCAACCACGGAACCGGAGGGCCATGTGTTACACAGCACTCACTGACTGGGACGTGCTCTCGTGGAACTTACAGCCCTGAGACAGATGTTGAAGTCTCAGATGTGAGGAGACAGATCTGTAGGAGACAGGTGTTACAGTCCAGATGTTAACGTCTCCTCCAAATTAGCGTGAAAGTATGCTTGAGCTCAGTGCTATCTTGAAAGCCTCCAAGGGTGCCTTGGCCCAGGAAGGGCAGGGAAGATGCCCTGGGGAAGGCTTGACTGGGAACTAAAAGAAGGAGGGATTTCATGGATCCAGGAGGAGGAATATTCTGGCCCGAGCAAAGTCCCTGGGGCAGCAAGGAGATGCTGCAAGAAGGCCACGGATGCTACAGGATGGGGAGCAGGGGACATCAGAGAGGAACCCGGGCAGAGTCTCGGCATGATGGGAATTGGGCCACAGCCATGGCTGGAAGCAGCACCCGTGGCAGCTCACAGGCTGGCCAGTGACCACGGTGAGTGCCGTCCATTGAAACGATGCATGCAAATCCCCATCATCCAGCAGAACCCAGGTGCCTGGGGGGGTCGCTTTCCTGCTGAGGGCCCTAAAGCCCACCTCTTCTGGTAAAGGATGCCACTCCAAATTTAATCACACGACCTTGGGTAGGTCACTTCACCTCTCTGGGGACCGGCCTTGCATAGATGATTTATAGGTCCTTTCAAATTCCGTGAATCTAAGAATCATTCCTAAGATGAGTTTCCCATCACGAAGAAAGACCTCGCTAAAACTTACATAAAAAGATTAAATAGGCCAATGACATGAAATTATATTTAATATGATTTATTATCAGCACGTGCTATATACAGAGCTATCTCTTTTGTCCCTACTGTCTGCCTTATTTTCATGGCAACACAGGGGTTCGGGAAGACAGTCACTGAGCAAATGTGCCGGGGTTCCCCGGGGAGAGTCTGGTGGTGAGATGCCACAGCACGGAAACCGACGCCGTGTGCGCGGCTGTGGGCTGGCCGCGGGCCCGCCTGCCTGCTCACTCCCCTAGAGGTGCCCACTGCCTGGTCTGGTAGGCTCACCTGCCAGGCAGAGACGTGTACAATGTCGTCAACAGCAGTGGGGTAAGCTCCAACTCAGTTTCGTTGAAAATGCAGGGAGTGGCCGGGCACCTGTGTTTGGCATCATTTCCTCTCTGTGACCTTGGTCCCTGCACTTGACCTCTGCAAGCAGCAATGTCCTCTACAATGGGGATAAAAATGCCCAGCTCTCAACCTTAAAGGGGCGATGTGGAGATGAGACAACATAATCCCTGTCCACGGTGACTGACCAGGCGCCCCGCGCGAGGTCTGTGCATCAATGTTGACTGTGTTTTCCCAGCCCTCTTCCTTCGAGCTGTTTTCTCGGGTAACTAGAGCTACGACAGAACTGAGATGACAAGTGTCAGGCCCACAGATACTGAGGGTCTGCTGTCTGTCTTGACGGGTAATTGACTGTTCAGAAAACAGAGTAGGTTCGGCTCCTCGCCATGATCCCTCTTGCTGTTTAGATCCTGTCCCTGCTGAAAGATAAAAGCAGAAACACAGCCGTAAGTAATGTTTAAAGAGAGATGCCCCAGCCGGGTGGCTCCAAGTGACATGTGGAGTTACTCGTGGAATAGCCAGCAGGGTCCCAGCCCTTGTTGGGAAGGCACGCTTGGGGCTTGAGTGTGAGTGGGTGGGCGTACACGTGCTAGGGCACGTGTGCGCGCGCACACACACACCTCATGGCTGTGTGTGTGTGTGAGTGTGTGTGTGCCTGGAAAGCTAACTCCTGTTTCCTTGACACAGTCCTGCTCTGCTTTCCAAGATGAAAACACATCACCTCCCCCAGCTGCCGCCTCCCTCCCGTCTGATGAGGGCGAGAGGTGAGGCAGGCAGAACGTGGGAAAGGCAGGGCGTCTGGATGAGACGAGGACGGTATCAAATCTGGACCAGCATCCCTGGCCCTAGCCTACCAGGCCCCTCACAGGTCGGGGTGGGAGGAGGGCCATGTGTCTTCAGAGCAGGCAAAGATTGAAAAAAAAAAAAAAAAAAAACCAAAATGGTTGCGTCCTGAATCCATCTAGACAGTAAATTTTTGAGTCCCTATAAGCTAAAATCAATATTGGCACAACTGTGTGTCATTAAAAACTAAATGAACATGACAAAGCCAAACTGCTGCCTATTAAACAAATGAGTTTTCTCCCTGCACAGGCACAGCGGGTTATTAAATTCTTTATTACAGGAACATCACCATTTGAAGGGGGTAAAAAGCCGTCTTTATGAGTCATCTGTATGTGTGAAGCAGCCCAGCCTTCCTGTGTTCACCGCCCCCAAAGATGGCTCTGGCAGTCCCCGACCTGGTCCCCCCGCAGGGAGAGGTGGCTTCTGAGAGCCGACAGGAGAAGGGAAGGGAGAAGGGTGGGGTGACGCGGGCATTCACTTGCGTGGCATGGGTCCCTCTGATCTTTACTGATTCCGTCAACAAGCGCTTAGCAAACACCTACTACATGTCCGATGCTTTGTGACCCCATGGACGGTAGCCTGCCAGGCTCCTCTGTCCAAGGGATTCTCCAGGCTAGAACACTGGAGTGGGCTGCCATGCCCTCCTCCGGGGACCTTCCCAACCCAAGGATTGAAACCCAGGTCTCCCGCACTGCAGGCGATTCTTTACCATCTGAGCCACCAGTGACTCACACACTTACTGCATGTCAGGCATTCTGCAGGGCCCTGGGGATACAGTCGTGACCCACCACCATGGCCAGTCCTGCCTTGTAACTCATCAGCACAGATACTGGCAACTCCACCTCAGAAGACTCAACTGTCCATGACCTACAAGCCAGTTATTTTCTCACTTAACATGAAGTCTGCAGGCAAAGTAGTTCCAGAGTTATGCCATGATACAGTGATGGGATCAGAGGCAGAGGTGTTTTCCAGCTTTGTGCTCTGCCCTTGTGCCCTCACGGTTGCAAAGGGGCTGCCATAGCTCCCAACCTCTTGACCTCGCACAAAGCTATATCCAACAGCAGTTTCTAATCCCACATGTCATTGGATTAGGGAGTGAAACCTTTTCCAGAAGCCCCTAGTTTCCCCTCAGGTCCCACTGGCTACTGGTGGTGGTGAGTGCACTCAAGCTCTCTGTGAGGAAGGCTGGAATGTGAGTCACGTGAGATGCATGTGAATGGTGGTCCACAGGCTCCCCAAGAAATGTTTCTCTATTTCCCAGGCATCTGTGATACTCTTGGGTCCTCACCTCCTAATGGCCCCCAAGCCTACTTGCTGTGTTAATGTGAAGAAAGGAGATGACAGAGACAACTTGCAAAGATGTTAAGGTTAAGAAGACTAATGGGACCCTTTCTGAGCAGACACCCTGTCCCTGGGCGGTGTGCAGGGCTATGCTCCCGGCTTCTACTGACAAAGAGAGGACACCGGCGGGGGCTCCAGGCAGCCTGGCACATACCCACCAGGCTCCCTCGTTTGCACTAGGGTGTGACTGGTCTTCCCTGCTTCAGCTCAGGGTCAGGTGCCACCTCAGGTCTGGAAAGCAGTGATTCAGGACTCAGCACTTCTATGTACGTTGTTGCTCTTAACATTCACAATGACCAAGCAAGGTAGACACGATGGTCTCCATTTTACAGATGAGGAAACCAAAACATCTTGCCCAAGTTCAAATAGTATTCTCGGCAGGACTGGGACCAGAATCCTACCCACTGACTCATAATTCCCTGCTATATCCTCCACGTGGCTGTGGTTCCCAGTCTCTGCTCTGAACAGTTTTGGGGGCTGCAGGCTGAACGAAAGGGCTCGTGCTATTGGTCAAATAGAGTAACGACTATCTCTTCTCGATTTGTAGATAGAATTCATTTGTGCATAGATTTTATTCAATTATAAACCCTGTTTCTCAGTTTTCTTTTTGGTCTTTTGACACATCAGCCTGTCATCAGTACCAGACTCTCATGTTAAACAGGATATGATTTAGCACGGCTTTACATATCTAGATCCAGTGTCTCAATAGTTCACAGTGTTTTGCATGGACTATTACCTGCTATTCTGTGCTTTATGCCCAAATCCCGTGTTCTTGCCTGGAGAATCCCAGGGAAGGGGAGCCTGGTGGGCTGCCATCTATGGGGTCGCACAGAGTCGGACACGACTGAAGCGACTTAGCAGCAGCAGCAGCAGCAGCAGCAGTGGTTTGAAAACCACAAATTGTTGCACAGTTGCTTTCAGAGTCTGAAAGGTTAATCTGGACGTTAGACAGCAAATTAGTTCATATCAGATTCTAGCATGAATTCTCGCATGACTTTGGGAGTGATTGTTGGAAAGGGTGTGGGGCTGCGTCTGGACTCAGAGGTGGTGGGGAGATAGGGGCTCCATTAGTTATGCCTGCCACAAGAGGCGGTGGAGGGGAGATAGGGGCTCCATTTGTTATGCCTGCCACAGGCACAGGCCTTGGGATTGTTGAAGTGCTTGCCGTGTGTCTGCACACCCTCACCCAGGCCTGTTCTTCCCGCAGAAGAAGAGAAGCCGGTTTCAACCCTTCTTGGTTTGGGTACCTCTTAGAATGAAGAACTGGTGGCTCAGATGGTAAAGAATCTGCCTGCAATGCAGGAGACCCGGGATTTACCCCTGGGTGGGGAAGATCCCCTGAAGAAGGGGTACCTTCACCAGTATTCTTGTCTGGAGAATCCCAGGGACAGAGGAGCCTGGCGGGCTACAGTCCATGGGGTCACAAAGAGTTAGACTCAACTGAGTGACTAACACTTTAGAATGAAGAAGGTGCTGGAGAGAGGACAAGCTAGGCTCATTTCCCCTGCCTCTTTTAAGTGGTAATTGCGATGGCATAAAAGATGATCACATAATATTATTTAAACATGCTTTTTAATAGCCACGAGTATGGCCAAACTCCATTTGCAGACAGTGGCCATGACCTCGCAGAGGGCAATGACTTGGGAAGATGAGAACACTGTTGGCAGGGAGCCCCTCGGCATCCTTGCGGGAGGAAGTTCAGAGCTGAGTCTCTCTGGAGGTGGCACGGCAGCTTGTGGAGTGTGGAAGGGCGGGTGCCCTGCTGCCTGGATGGAGGTGGGACGGACGGAAGTCCAGTTGCCCAGGATGGTTGGGGGACACAGAAGCAGCGACCCCTTCTGGCCAACAGAGGAATGGCATGGGCTTTCTAGGGAGGGTGGGAGAGAATTTAGGGTGTCTGTGAGCAAAGACAAAACGTGACCCACAGAGCAGGCTCTGGGAGGGGAAGACAGATTTGGGGTAAAAAAAAGAGAGTCTGAAATGGGACTTTAAAGTCAAATCAAGGGAAACCGAGCCTGTGAAGCCTGTTACATGTCCCCGCCCTTGGGTTCAGGTTGCTGTTCAGTCGCTAAGTCATGTCCGACGCTTTGTGACCCCATGAACTGCAGCACTCCAGGCTCCTCTGTCCTCTGCTATCTCCTGGAATTTGCTCAAATTCATGTCCATTGAGTTGGTGATGCCATCCAACCATCTCATGCTCTGCTGCCCCCTTCTCCTTCTGCCCTCGATCTTTCCCAGCATTAAGATCTTTTCCAATGAGTCAGTTCTTTGCATCAGGTGGCCAAAATATTGGCGCTTCTGCAACAGACCTTCCAATGAATATTCAGGGTTGATTTCCTTTAAGATTGACTGGTTTGATGTCCTTGCAGTCTTGGGTTCAAGAGGGACGTGTTTATGGCATCTGATGGATGCTCTAAGCTGGAAGAAGAGAACGTGAAATGTTCTGAATTCCAAGGACAGGGACTGGTGGCATCCTGGGTTGTCCCCCAGCCCTGAGGATCAGCTGAGGGGCCTTCACCATGTAAGCACTGCTTCTTTCATCTGAAGTAAGGGATTTTAAGCCATTACAGGTGCCTGGGGAGTCAGTGAATATACTTTGAAAGGTCCACGGGCTCTGTAGAAATTGTTTGTGAAATTCAGTGCGTATTTATGTACATTTTCTTTTCCTAGGGAGAAGGTTCATAGCACTCGTCAGATTCTCAAAGGCTTCTGTGACCCCCTCGAAAGAGGATTTATTTAAAGTATTTGTCTGCAAGGAGGATTATCCTATAAATGGTACTGGGATAATAAGCGAACCTTTGGGGGAGAAAAGTAAAGCTGGATTCTCACCTAATTCTTTACACCAAAATATATTCCAGATGGAGCAAAGATTTCAATGTTACAGAAAAAAAAAGAAACAATGAAAGTTATGGATGAAATTTGGGTAAATAGATTTATAACTTTAGTGTTAGAAACCAGTTTTCAAAACAAGACGAGTTCTGAAGTCATTTAGGACAAGATTGATGAATGTAGCACAGAGAAGCTAAAGTTTAGGGTGAGGAAAAGGAAACAGGGAGCATATTGAGGTCAAAACACAAGGGACAAACAGGGAAAAACATCTACAGTACAAGGCAAAGGACAAGAAAGCAATTTATTAACGTATAGAGAGCTGGGGCAATCCATAAGACAAAAATTAAAATAACACATATAAAGAGGTATACAGGACATAGGCAAGCAGCGTCTGTGAAAAGAAACACAATGAACTGAGGACCAAAGGGAAAACATGCCCAGCAATTCATTAAATAATTACGGAAATACAAATCAGTACCCAAAACGGGATTACCATTTTTACCTTCAAAGACTGAACAAAATTTACATCAAATCCTATTTTACAACATGGATGTTTTATATTTTATTTGGTCTGCTGCATCGTAATATTTACATTGTGTCTGGTTTTCAACAAACAATGTTGTCAAGAACAATTTTGTAGCAAATCTGTGATTATTTACTTAAGACGGATTCCTAGAAGGATCATCAGCCTTTAGCATCTTTTAGCAGATCTGATCACCTCTAAGGCGATGCGAGTTGACAGGCCGGAGCTGGAGCCACAGTACAGGGTTCAGAGCCCTCCTGGGAATGGCAGCCCTGGATGTGGAGATTTTTAAAAAGTGTTAAATAATGTTCCATGAACATCTGCTATGTGCCAAGGAGCGCAGCAGACATTTCCACACTTATTAGGTGTTTTGTTTCACCCTGAGACAGCCTTAAGAATTGAGGTGAGCATTCCCCCCCTCCCTGTCCCCCCGCTTGTGGAGATGAAGAATCTGAGGATCAGAGAGGTTTAGTAACTGGCCTGAGATTGCACAGTGAAGCTGGGATTGCAGGCGCGGGTCTCCGGCTTGAGAGTCTGTGTTCTTTTCGCTTTGCCAGCTGCCCATCGGAGGAAGTAGCTGGTGGCTTGGCTGGAGGCTGGGGAGTCAAGGAGGGAAGAAAGTCCCCTGGAGATGACTCGAGAGTCTCTTGGACTGCAAGTTGACCAAACCAGTCACTCAACCCTGAATATTCATAGGAAGGACAGATGCTGGAACTGAAGCTCCAATCCTTTGGCCACCTGATGCAAAGAGCTGACTCATTGGGAAAGACCCTGATTCTGGGAAAGATTGAGGGCAGGAGAAGGGAACGACAGAGGATGAGATGGTTGGATGGCATCACTGACTCAATAGATATGAGTTTGGGTAAACTCTGGGAGATAGTGAAGGACAGGGAAGCCTGGTGTGCTGCCGTCCATGGGGTCGCAGAGAGTTGGATACAATGGAGCCACAGAACAACAACAAAGGGAGGTGGGAGGACCCCAAAGACAGTGCTGTTCCTGTTAAGGATTTTCTGGAAGGTTGTTCCTATTCCTGGCTGCCCAGAGGTGTAGCTCTCCAGGGAAAGTTCTGGACAAGGACTGGGTGAACGGATATGAAATAGTGAAGGGCGTGGTGAGGTCACCAGTCTTGCTTTGCCTGCTCCCAACCTTGACTCGTTAGGTGCATTTAAATGGGCCACCCATGCAGGACCTAAGCTTCCAGTCACCAGCACGTGTACACAAGTTTACACATAGCTCAGCAACACAAAGGAGGCTTCCGCGGTCCCCAGGGAATTCCAGACCCTTGCCCATCTAATTGTTCTTCTTAACCCTTCTATGGGGTCTTCCCCCAGCAAAGCCAGTTCATCCTTCCTTCACATTTGCCCAGACCAGCCCTCCCTAGATCATCCAATTAAGGAATCCTGTTCAGGTCACAGGTTTAGAGAGAAAAAGGGCGGGTCTGATGTTACCTTTCAAATAAATTCTAAAGCTCCAACAAGTCAGAAGGAGTTTGGAGGCTCAGTTAATTTTCTAAGAGAAATCACTCTCTCCACTATCACCATGTCTCAGCTCTGCTGTAGCCAAAGGAAATAAATGATGGTTCTGGAAACAGCCGGTGTAAGCAGAGAGATGAATCATTCCCCCACGTCTGTGATGGACAGTAACTCACTTCCCCTGCTCCGTTGTTATCCCAGAGTCAATACTGGTCCAAGTTATTCCAAAATTATTTGGTGAGTCCTAAAGACACAGCACAATCAGAGAGAATGTTGTTGTTTAGTCGCTCAGCTGTGTCTGACTCTTTGAGACCCCATGGACAGTAGCCCACCAGGCTCCTCCATCCATGGGAATTCTCAGGCAAGAACACTGGAGCGGGTTGCCATTTCCTTCTCCAGGGGATCTTCCTGACCCAGAGATTGAACCTGTGTCTCCTGCATTGACAGGCAGATTCTTTACCCCTGAGCCATCCAGAAAGCTCAAGAGAGAATGTATCAAAAGCTTTTAAAAAAATGTACATGTTTGACTCAGCAAAATTGTACTCCTACAAATTTATCTTAAGGAAATAATGTGATTTGCTCAAAGATCTATGTACAATATGTTCTTCACAGCATCTTTTATACTGTGGGCAGATTGGAAGCAAACTAGTGTTCAATAAAAGAGACTGACCGAAAAAATTAATGTGGTGATTAAAAGCTATACTGGAGGAAAGATAATGATGGGGAAGAAGGTCACTATGTGACCGTTAGTGGGCTGGGCCTGGAGAACCAGCCGGAAAGCAATATGTACAATGTATCCCAATAAAGAAAAATGTTGAGGCAGGGGAGAGAGAAAGAAGTCCGAAAAGCCTGTGAACCAAAAATGTTTCCCTCCAGGTGATGGATTTGCGGGCAATTTTTCTTTTCCTCATGCTTTTTGGCTTTCCACGTTTACTGCATTGTCATAAGGAAGACCATTTTAAAAAGATGGTTCTGGGAGAGGTGCTTTTGCTGGCTGTCTGAGGACGTATGTTTCAGAGCGAGGCAGCCACCCGGTTGGGTTCAGGACGCGGGTGGCCGCGCGAGCTTGTGTGCCTGGGAGAGGTGAGCCTGGCCTTTGGATTCATAGCCTGTGATCGCTCTTACCTCTGATCCACAGGGGACAATCAGTATCCCAAATACCCAGCCTGTTAGACACAATGTTTGATGGAAGATCGAGTTTCTTGGATTAATGCTGGGTTGAAAAATGACCCACGAGTCCCCAGAGAGAGAGCAGAGCTGGAGAAACCTCGGTATTTATAACCCAGTCTCCCGGCTCGGGGTCTGGACACTGCACAATTTTGACAGATGATTCTCATGAGAAACTTACAGTTTCCATTTGATTATAGGCTCATAAACACAGATCGCAATTGAGCAGAGTTAGGGCTCTGCCTGCATTGGACCAGCCAGGGCTCAGGAAGCCCTTCTGGATGGCTCTGGCATGCCTGTCACCTGTGGGGCTTCCAAGATGCTCTTGGTTCTAGGAAGCTGCCCTTGGTCATGTCTGTGTTCTGATGAGGCTATTTGAAGTACCCACCTACATCCTTGATGTGGGCGCCTGCATCTCCTGTTATCTGGCCAGGGGTGCGTCTTTCCCCTGCATCATCCCATCCTACCCAGCTTTGGTAGGTAGCGAGTGCCCAGCTTGTTCTAGGAGGCTGGTCTGGGGTCCACCACCTGCTTTTGATCTTCTTCACTCACTCACTCACTCATTCATTATTTGGCGATACTGAGCAGGGCTAGTTGATGGTAGCAGGCACCGTGGCGACAACAGAGGACATTGTCATGGAGGCACCTTGAGAGCAGAGCATTCGGGATGAGGGGTGGGGGAAACGAGAGGTGTGCAGGCTGCTTCCCTGTTCCTTTCTTAGGTACTGAGGGCAGGGTGGGGCACAGTTGCTGTTTACTGAGGTGGAGGAAGCTGGAGGAGAACCTCTGGGGAAATGTCTCTTCTAATCCACAGCTCTGTCCCAGGGCTCCCCATGTGCCAGCCCCTTGACCCAGGGCTCTGATGCATCACTTTGTCTTTTTGGTCAACCTCCTGAATCTGCCTGCCTTCCCTGGTTGAGGCATCATTTGCAGAATGCTCTGGAGAAGGCCATGGGCAGAGGAGCCTGGCAGGTTACAGTCCATAGGGCCGCATGGAGTCGGACACGACCGAGTGAGCGCACATGCACACTGAATCGCAAACGCTGCTCTCATGCATGTTCCCCCCTTCCCCAACACCTCCATCTGCTGTGAACCCCAGGGCAGTGGGCTCCAGCCCAGAGCCCTGAGGTGACCTTCCGGTCCTGCTGCCTGGACCCCATGGCAGGGTCCGGGCACCTGCGGACGCTGCTGCCATATTGCCTCGCCCTGCAGCTCGGGTTCCTCCTCCACAGAAACCCCCAGGCCCCCAGCACGGCTGCACCAGCCTCTGCTGTGGACCAGCTGCTGGGTCTCTGCTCTTTCATCCCCCATCCTCAGGGGACCCTGGCTCTGCTTCCTGAGCAAACACATCTGGACTCATCAGACCGTGTGATCGAAACATCTGCCTCCAGAAAGCAAAGGAGACAGCAGCCCTTTTGTAATCACTCCTAACTGTCTCCAGCCCCAGGGGCTCTGGCCTCTGGGCTCTGGATTTAAGGACATTCAAGTTGTTTCTAGCTGCGTGTTATGGGCTCTATGGTCCAGGTGGCAGCAGGAAGCGGGTGCAGAGGCTCCAGGGTGGAACAAGAGGACTGAAGCAAATCTTCGGTCTCTGGTGTCCCTGGGAAACGGACAGACACCCACTGGAGAAGGCGACGTGGCAGGTGCCCAGCGGACCCCTTGGCCTCACTGCTTCCACAGTCTCCTGCTACCGTCTCTCCCCCAGGAGGGCCATCTCTTTGCTCACAGGCTTTTCCTGATGTCCTGAAAGCTTGCTTTGCCAGAAGAAGAATTGGCACCCCACTCCGGTACTCTTGCCTGGAAAATCCCATGGACTGAGGAACCTGGTAGGCTGTAATCCATGGTGTCACTAAGAGTCGGACATGACTGAGCGACTTCACTTTCACACATTGGAGAAGGGAATGGCAATCCACTCCAGTCCTTGCCTGGAGAATCCCAGGGACGGGGGAGCCTGGTGGGCTGCCGTCTATGGGGTCGCACAGAGTCGGACACGACTGAAGCGACTTAGCAGCAGCAGCAGCAGCAGCAGTGGCCGAGGGGAGGGAATGTAGAAGTCACCAATCGCCTTGCCCCTGGGCGGGGGTGACTCGGAGGCGTCCACCCTACAGGTCTCCTGGAGATCTGCCGGGGAGGAAGTTCCAGTTGCCCCCGGAGGAGCAATTGTGATGACCTGCTCCTCTGTTGGGCTCCCAACCCCTCCCCTCTCCTGAATCGCCTCCCTCCTCCCTTCCCCTCCCCTCCCTCCTCCCTTCCCCTCCCCTTCCTCCTCCCCTCCTCTGCATCCCCTCCCTCCTCCCCCTACCTCCATCCTCCCCTCCCCTGCCTCCATCCTCCCCTCCCCTTCCTCCCTCCTCCCCTGCATCCCCTCCCTCCTCCCCTAAATCATCTCCCTCCTCCCCTCCCTCCTCCCCTCCCCTACATCCCCTCCCTCCTCCCCTCCCTCCTCCCCTCTCCTACATCCCCTCCCTCCTCCCCTCCCCTACATCCCCTCCCTCCTCCCCTGCCTCCCCTCCCCTCCCTCCTCCCCTGCCTCCCCTCCCCTCCCTCCTCCCCTGCCTCCCCTCCCTCCCCTCCCTCCTCCCCTGCATCCCCTCCCTTCCCCTCCCTCCTCCTCTGTATCACCTCCCTCCTCCCCTGTATCACCTCCCTCCTCCCCTGCATCCCCTCCCTCCTCCCCTCTCTTGCATCCCCTCTCCTTCCTCCCTCCTCCCCTCCCCTTCCTCCCTCCTCCCCTCCCTCCTTCCCTCCCCTTCCTCCCTCCTCCCCTCCCCTTCCTCCCTCCTCCCTTTCCTCCTCCCCTGTATCCCCTCCCTCCTCCCCTCCCCTCCCCTGTATCACCTCCCTCCTCCCCTCCCTCCGCCCACCCCCCCCCCCCCCACCTACAGGTGTACCGGATCTGCCTCTCAGGAGCGGCTCTTGGGTGAACCCAAACTGAGACCAGTGATGGCAAGTGTCAGCATCTGTGGCCTTACGGTTTTTCTTTTCTGTTTTTAAAGTAGACCAATGAGTGCCAAGGGCTAGGGGAGGGGGCCTTAGTGTTTATTTATTTTTGGCTGGCTGGGTCTTTGTTGCTGTGCAGGCTTTCCTCTACTTTTGACGATCAGGTCTACTCTGTATGTGCGCCGTGCGGGTTTTAACTGCGGTGGCTTCTCTTGCTGCGGAGCGTGGGCTCTAGAGCACAGGCTCAACAGTCGCGGCGATGGGCTTAGTTGTCCTGAGGCTTGTGGGATCTTCCCAACCCAGGGACGGAAGCTGCTTCTCCTTCATTGGCAGGCAGATTCCTTACCACTGAGCCATCAGGGAAGCCCTACAGGTTGTTTTTAGGACAGTTTGAAGAGGCAGCAAGAGTCTGTGGATGTTCTGGGGCCTCAGAAGAGGGGAGAGATGCCCTGGGGCTGGGGTGAGCACACTGTAAGCAGGATTCCCTCAGTGAACGGGTCTGCTCCGGCCCAGCTGTGATGTGATTGAAACCCAGCCAGGCTCATAAAACCAGCCCTTTTCACGGCGTGGCTCCACCATCGCAGGAAAGAGTTCCTCCCTCTTCTCCGTCTCCCACAAAAGCACGATCATGCCTCCCTGTTGAAACTCCAAGCCATGTAGACCTCTGTTCTCTGAGTCAGACATTTGGGCTGGATTTAACTGGTTCATTTTGACATGGTGTAACATTGCATTGGGCTTCCCAGGTGGTGCCGGCCAGTGCTGGAGACAGAAGAGATGTGGGTTCGATCCCTGGGTCGGGAAGATCCCCTGGAGGAGGGCATGGCAACCCACTCCAGGATTCTTGCCTGGAGAATCCCATGGACAGAGGAGCCTGGTGGGCCACAGTCCATAGGGTCACAAAGAGTCAGACACGATGGAAATGACTTAGCACGTGCAACATGGTATTAAGAGAAAGTGACAGGTTTCATATCAGCCAGATGGCAAGGGGTCATTCTTTGGCTGCTGCCTTTAGTGAAGTGGGACTTTTGATGTCCAGAACCCCATGAAAGAAAGTGAACGGGTTAGTCGCTCAGTCATGCCTGACTCTTTGCGACCCCATGGACTGTAGCCCACCAGGACCCTCTGTCCATGGGATTTTTCTAGGCAAGGATGCTGGAGTGGTTTGCCATTTCCTTCTCCAGGGGATCTTCCTGACCCAGGGATCGAACTCGTGTCTTCTGAACTGCAGGCAGATTCTTTACTGACTGAGCTACCAGAAAGCCCCCAGCACCCCGTAACCTCATAATTCAGCTGATGGGGTTGCGTCTTGGGTAATGTTGACATTGACCATGGTGTGATTCCAGAATCAATCTTTTTATTTTACAAATAGGAGAACTGAGCCTCAGTGACCCTCTCCTACACCCTCAAGGCCCACCCTGTTCTCATCGTCCCTTATGAATGAGTTTTGCAAGTATTTATAGTTTACTTCCATCCTCACAGCCCGTCTCCACATCCTTTATGGAGTTTATCAGGGATGGCCAATGCTGACTTTCAAAAAGTACTCACAACCTAAAAGTTGAGGGTTATGTTTTATTTGATGCAAATTTTTTGGACCTCAAGCCCGGAAGACAGCATCTCAAGTGACCCTGAGCGAACTGTTCGGAGGAGGCGGTGGTGTGGGGAGGAGTCGGGTTATACAGAAGCTTGCAACAAGGGGCAGGGAGTCTGAACATCAGAAGATTATTGTTAATTAAGGGAGACCAGATATCTCAAGGAATTCAGTGCTTTTTCTATGGGAAAAAGCAAGTCTGGGCTCAACTGAAGTCACTCCTTTCTATGCACCTCAGCTCTCTGGGGTCAGCATCCTGAGATTTGAGTTTTCACATCCTTAGTTCCTTGCTCACTGGTGGGGATGGCAGCGGCTTGGTGGCAGCTGGGAAGCAGGTACTGCTCTTCCTGGGCTCAGAAATTCACATGTGGAGGGCTGGAATCCCTGAGGGCTGTGACATGCTTGTTTACTGACACAGCAGGAAAAACTCTGTCCCACGCCAACACGGAGGGCCGCCCCATTCCAGGCCCAGTGACAGGACCCCCGTGATCCAAAAGAGGGCTGACAATAGTGCAATCCCATCTGAGACGCGTGCAGCTGGTTGAAAGGACACATGAGAAATCGTTTAAAATCCGCTTTTGATCCCTTGAGCCTCCGGCCTTGAAAGGCATGGAGGGGAGCCTGGTTCTCGTTTGAGCAGATGGGCCTGTTGGCAAATATACTTCCTTTGATTCCCCCCTAAACACACAACATCCTGTCTTGGGTGGGTGGCTTGTGGCACAAGGGACCGAACAGACCTCCAAGAACACCTGTCATAAGAGCAGCAACCTCCGTGTGCAGAGCCCAGAAAGCACTGGCGTGCGTGGCTGCCTCTTTGTCTAAGGGTGCAGTTCCTTTAAGGAGTGGGCCGCCTGTAAGAGTCCCTGAGAGGGAAGCCCCGCCCCTTGCCAGGCTCCCTGGGGACCTGCCTTAGAGGCAGTGGGCTGAGGTCTGGAGGGACCAAGAGGAAACAGGGATGCGCAAGATGTCAAGGCCCAGGATGCATTGCTGCTACGCTTGGCGATGGGCTCAGGGAGGAAGTTTCTCCAAGGCCTGACGCTGATCTGAGAAAGCGCCTTGCCTAACGCAGTGGTCTCCTCGTCCCTGACTTGTCCGGTTTTCTTCCCCAGGAGAGGCAGCTGACATCGTGGTCTGTTTGCAATAAGGATTGACTGCGGTTGGAGGGAGAACGGGGGAGGAAGGCCTGCCTCTAGGCCTTTCAAAGAATCTCCATTATCCTTCAGCATCTGTACAGAAAGAGCCCCCGAGACCCCTGACACTCTCTGAGACAGGAGTGGCTGATAGCAGACGGGATGTCGCCACTCCATCTCCCGTGCCCCGAGTGGGTGTAGCTTGTGGTATTCCGACCTTCACCTGGGATGTAACCTCAGAATTCTTCTTAACACTACGACCTGGGCCAGGACTAACACTAAGGCCCAGAGCTGGCACTGAAGATGAAACTCATTTTCCGTGTCAGTTTAAAACTCATTCAGCAGAATAAACTGTGCAGCTGTAAAGAAACAAGAATAAATAAATAAATCCTTACCCTTAAAGAAAAAAAAACCCGTTCGCTGACTCAGATGAACTTATAACAGGTATGCAGATACTTTGATAACAAATGCTTAATGATCATAAAAGCAGAATTGATTGCTCAGCTTGCTTAAAAGGTGAGGGTTTGTACCACACCGCGAGGCTTCAGATCAGAGTATCACATGATCCACCTCAAATCTGATGCGAGGTCCATTCTTCCTTTTTTATTTTTGGCTGAGCGGGGTCTTACGGCTGCACGCGGGCCTTCGCTAGTTGTGGCGAGGGGGGCTACTCTTTTGCGGTGAGCGGCTTCTCACTGCAGCGGCTTCTCTTCCGCGGACCCTGGGCTCTAGGGCACGGACTTCGGCAGTTGCGGCACACGGCCTTAGTCGCCCTGCAGCTTGGCACGTGGAATCTTCCCAGACAAGAGACTGAATCCGTGCCCCCTGCACCGGCAGGCGGATTCTTTAGCCACTGGGCCGGCAGGGACGTCCCCATCCTTGAGTCAGCTGGGAGGGTCTAGAAGCAAATTTTGCCAGTCCCGCCCCAAGGGGTCCTGGGCTCCCCACCCAGCTTATAAGTTCTGGAAAGAGAGCGAGGCAGATGAGACCCGTGTCTCGGTTCTCAGTAGCATCTCTCCAGTCTGCTCCTCTTCCTTCTGTTTCTCTCCTGGGCTCCACTTTGGAGGGTGACCCTGTAAGTTGTCATCTGAACTGGGAGTGAAAGTGAAGTCGCTTAGTCATGTCTGATTCTTTGTGACCGCGTGGACTGTACCTCACCAGGCTCCTCCGTCCATGGGATTTTCCAGGCAAGAATAATGGAGTGGGTTGCCGTTTCCTTCTCCAGGGGATCTTCCCGACCCAGGGATCGAACTCAGGTCTCCCGCATTGCGGGCAGACTTTTTATCATCTGAGCCACCAGGGAATCCAGACTGGGAGGGATCACTATTAATAATCGCACCAGAACCACACACCAAGACACATAGTCATCAATGAATGAAACCTATAAAGGCAAGGTGTCCTAAGTAAACAGAGATGGCCATGCCCTTAGGCCCTATACTATTGTATGGAAATGCATATTTGTGTGTGTGTGTGTGTGTGTGTGTGTGTGTGTGATGCGTGGATGTGCATGAGCGCTCAGTCATGTCCGACTCTTTGCAGCCTACCAGGTTCCTCTCTCCCTGGAATTTTCCAGGCAAGAATACTGGAGTGGGTTGCCATTTCCTACTCCGGATAGATGTGTGTGCCCCGGGGCAATAAGAGAAAGCCCAGCCTCCCCCAGCTGCCCTGTGCCCTCTAGCTCCTCTTGCCAGCTCTCAGGTGTGAGATGTACAGATGGATGCAGACCCTGGCTGAACTGACAAGACTCCCGGAGGCTGGAGCAGTTAACTGAGCCTTGCCCGGCTCTAAGCACAACCTCAGCTTCTGTAAGGGCCTTTCAATTGCCACTTGAGTGAGTAGCTCTATTTCTTTCTCAAAGTCAAGATTCTGCTCAGCACTAGGAGAGGAGGGCTGGCAAGTTGCTAATGCTGGTCCATTCAGCAAAAGTCCCCGATTCTGAGCCGTCCCCAGGGACACTTCCGTCCAGCGGCTTCTTCCCAGATATGCCCACTTTCAGATCTTCTGCACTGATGAAATTCAAACAGCTGCAAATGGAAGGGACTCTGGAGAGCTTTGAGCTCAACTGAAGTTCCTAGGGGAGAAGGTTTCCTGCGAGGGGAGGTAGAAGGGCAGCCCTCTGGTCAGCTCCAGCTCTGATCATGGAAAATGTCATCACGGATAGAAGAGACCCAGATGCTGTTACTGCTGGCAGGGGGTGCCCAGGACAGAGGGCCAGATCCAGGACAGAGGGATGGGCTCCACCAGCAATGGCAGAGCTTAAAGCCATGTTGAAAAACCAAGACTCTCCAAACCAAGTGAGTGCAGCCCATAGAATCTGGGGGCCACTGCATGGAAATTGATCACTGGAAAGCCCTCGGGGGGGCAGGGCTCAGGCACTGGGTGGGGGTCAGGCTGCCCCCAGGCAGCCCCTGGAGGAGCCCCCGGTAACTCAGTACCCTTAAAGCTGCCTCTTAACTGAGACGCTGGGTGCTGATTCTGCAACAGATCCACGTGCAGCCAGCATCCAACACGGAATACCTGTGCCCCCAGTCTGCCCTGACCCGCGCCGGGCGGTGGCCGTGCTGTTCTGCCCAGACAGCCAATAATCTGGAATGCGTTAGGATTCCAATTTTCAACAGATTTTCCCTCCCAAACCCGCCTGGCTTCACAGACACGTGCACTCAGATGGGAGGCAGGTGAAACGGAGGTCCAGCCCAGTGACAACCATGAAGACGACGATGCCTGATAACCGTACAAATTACAGCCCTCGTCTTCCTCCTGCCTGTGGAGGAGCCCCAACGCTGCCTTCCTTCCTCTTGGTCTGTCTTGCAGTCACTCCTACTGAGCAGCTGCTACTATGGCCCCATTCTATAGATGCGAACACTGAGGACAGAGAGGTTAATTCATAAGGTGCTCAGCGGGTAAGTAACACATGAAGATTGAAGGCTACTGTCTGCCTTTGGGGCTCCCCGGACCTGTTACCCTTGGGCAGAGTAAGGAGAGAGAAACTTGCAGATGAGTGGGTTTTCAGCACTGAAGAAGCTAAGAAAGCAGCTGCAAGGGTGGACTTCCTTACCCGGGGCTGTTCTTCATCTTCCAGGTCAACAGGAGTCAGGGTGGGCCTTGGGGCACACGGCAGCATGGCAGATCTTTGTCTTTCCGACCATGTGGGCACAGAACACAGCAGGCTCCTGACTCCCAGCCCGAGGGTTTTTGGTAGCTGTCCAATTGCTGGATCAGTATAGTAGCTCTGCCTTCATTAAGGTCCCAGCAAGAGGAAACAACTAACCTGCTTGGTGCCCAGGGCCTCTGGGGTTACTGTTCTCTGACCGGACGCCGCAGGCCAGGGCATTGGGCACAAGGGAGCTGGCCAGGTGGGCGGCATGCATCTGTGCAGAGGGCAGGCGTCATGCTTTTTTTTCTGCAGAGAAGTGCAAAATCAGCTTTCTGGTGGCGAGTGGCTGAACCTGGCTAGGGCAAGTGGACAGCAGCAGGGCAGCGGGCAGCTCCCGGGGCCCCACGTTTTCAGTGCCCGTTGAACTATGGCAAACTCTGCTGGCTCAGGCCTCCCTCCATGGAGCCCCAGTCAGCAGAAGCGGGTGGGTGGCTGGGCATGGGGCTGGGAGTGGGAGCTGGCAGAAGAGCAGGGAGAGGAGAAAGAGGTTCTATCAGACAACTTGATCAGACGTGACAGGAAACCCTCCTAGTAATGGCTTATTGTTCTGCGCTGCTCGGTCGTGTCTGACTCTTTGCAACTCCATGAACTGTAGCTCGCCAGGCTCCTCTGTCCATGGAGTTTCCCAGGCAAGAATACTGGAGTGGGGAGCCGTTTCCTATGCAGGAATCGAACCCCTGTCTCCTGCATCTCCTGCATTGGTAGGTGGGTTCTTTACCACTGCGCTACCTGGGACTTGTTCAGTCGCTATGTCATGTCCAGCTCTTTGCGACCCCATGAACTGCAGCACACCAAGCCCTCCCTGTCCTTCACTATCTCCCAGAGTTTGCTCAGACTCATGTCCATTGAGTCTGTGATACCATCCAGCTATCTCATCCTCTGCCACCATCTTCCCCTCCTGCCCTCAATCTTTCCCAGCATCAGGCTCTTTTCCAATGAGTCAGCTCTTCACATCAGGTGGCCAAAGTATTGGAGCTTCAGCTTCAGCAACAGTCCTTCCAATGAATATTCAGGGTTGGTTTCCTTTAGGATGGACTGGTTGGATCTCCTTGCAGTCCAAGGGATAATTCAAAGGCATCCGTTCTTTGCACTCAGCCTTCTTTATGATCCAACCTTCTCTATGGTCCAACTTTATGGTCCAACCTGGGACTTAAGAGAAACCAGATGAGAGGGAATGGGATGTCTCTTCCTGGTTCCTTTCACTAAAATATCCAGACCTGAACCTGGATGCTGTCTCCAGGATGATATCATGCTGGTGTGTCCCCGTTCCTTAGCTCTGTTTCTTTCTGTGTTGGCTCAGGGAATTGAGGCAAGATGGTGGCTCCCAGCTCTCCACCTTGGGAAAAAAGAGTTTTTTCTCCTCCACCAAGAAAAGAAAAGTTCCGAGCCTGATTGTCTTTGGCCTGAATTGAGTCACATGGTGACTCTGGAAGAAAGCCTGTGTCCGCTGAGTGCGACTTCCTGAAGCTGGAGGTGGGATCGTCCTGCGTGAGACGGGATGGGGGAAGGGTCATGGTGCCCAAGACCCAAGATTGGATGTGGGTGGCCCAAGGAACCCTCCCTGCATGTCAACTGGGACCGGGTTAACACAGATGGGAGAGCGCGGGCAGTTCTTGGATGGAGGTGTGTCTGGACGCCGGTGCCCCCGGGGCCGAGGGAGGGAGGGGAATACACAGGTGTGGACAGGCAGATGCTGGAGGATTTGTTCAGAGAGAGCACAGTGGTGCCGCCTCTGGAGGGCATCATATGGGAGGCAGTGGGTGTGGGGGGACGGGGGTCCCCTTGTTCCCTGGGAACATCTAGCCTGCAGAGCCTAACAAGACCTGCCCAGCAGTACCGGGATTTCCCTAGTGCTTCTACACCACAAGGCTTTCCATGTCGCGTGTCCTTGGATCTTCCCCATCTTCCTGGGCAGCAGGTCAGGCTGTTACCCTGAGGATCTCCTTTCAACAGGTGAGGTACCACATAGCAGGTACACTGGCCTCCTCTGGGGTCAAGCTGCATGGGATGGAAGCAGGGCTCTGCTGTGTGACTTCAGGCCAGACGCTCAGCCTCTCTGTGCCTTGGCTTCTGTGTTTGTAAGAGGAGCTGATGGCGGTGCCCAAAGCGCAGGATATGGTGAGGCTGAGACATGTTGGTGACATGCAAGAGGTCACCACTTGGCATGCTGCAGAAGATCTGGGGTTGGCCTCTGGGACCGTTGGATTCAATCCAGCAGCCGGGCCAGTGGTTTCCAGAGCCCACAGCCGTGTGATGGGAAACTTTGGATAAACCTTTCCATGGAAGTCTCTAGCGCTCTCCTGTGAACACTCCTTCTCACAGCCAGGACTGCAAGCAAGACAGAGACCCCGTGGGACCGCCTGGCTGACGCTGAGCTGGTGAGGCCGCCCGGCACTGTTATTAAACAGCCCGGCTGACGCTGCCAATCTGAGCCAAGCCAGGGATGCATGAGCTGGAGGTCTTTCTCCAGCTGTTTCCGCCTGGGTCAAGGCCTCCAGGGATGGAGTGCTGAGGGTTTGGGCTTCTCTTCTTTGAAAGGGAGACACGGGGAAAGGCAGAAGGAGGTGGTTTGGCAGGTGGACTGATGGAAGGAGGCGGGTTGTTTGCCTGCTGTAAAGGGGGAGAACTTCGAGCTTGGCTATCCAATGCGGGAAACCTTGTTAGGAACGCAGACCCCCCAGGCCTGCCCCAGACTATGCATCGGAATCTGCTTTAATGGATCCTTTCCACATTCATGTTTGAGAAGCTGCTTTGGTCTGGTCCTCTTCGGCCTGGGGAGGTTCCGGTTTCCTCTGGCTGTGTAGAGTTTCTATGGAGGTTTCAGAACTCAAGAGAGACAGAATCTCAAGTTCAAGTCAGATGGCTAAGCTCTAGCCCCCACCTTTGAGGGCTGCATTGTCCCATGCAGGCAGCAGCCACTAGCTGCCCAGGGCTATTAACATTAAGGCTAAAGGCTGGACTTCCCTGGTGGTCCAGAGATTAAGAATCTGCCTGCCAGTGCAGGGGATGCGGGGTCCTGGTCTGGGAAGATCCCACACGCTGCAGAGCAGCTAAGCCCGTCAGCCACAGCTCCTGAAACCTGTGCCCCTAGAACCTCCGCTCTGCAACAAGAGAAGCATCACAATGAGAAGCCCGCACATGCCAACTGTAGAGTGCCCCTGCTCGCCACAACTAGAGAAAGACCATGCCCAACGGTGAGACCCAGTGCCACCAAAAAAATACAGAAAGAAAAAAAAATTTTTTTCAAAGTTAAATACAAACCAGGTGGTGAAGGACAGGGAAGCCTGGCATGCTGCAGTCCACAGGGTTGCAAAGAGTCGGACGCGACTGAGTGACTGAACAGCAACAGCACAAACCAGTGGAGACAAAATACAGTGGCTTGGTGACAAAGGCACGTCTCGGTGGTCAACAGCCACAGGTGGCCAGTGGCGATTGCAGAGTGAACGGTTCCATCATCATGGAACATTCTACGGGGCAGCATGGGCGCAGTGGTCATTGGGTGGCCGTGGGTGATGGGTGCCCCACCCAGCCTGGCTCTTGCTGATTGGCAGCTTCCCTCTCTGGGTGGCGGGGAGGGTGGCGTGTATGGCCAACATGCAAGTGACAGATGTGTGGGAACTCGGGGCGGGGGGTGCGAGCATGGAGGAGGGAAGCAGAGGCCTCAGGAAGCAGCTGCAGAAGAACATCTGGTGCAAAGTCAAAGCTGGAGTTAGTTATGGTGAGAAACACAGGGGGGCATTTAGAAGTCATTTAGCTCAAACCCCACCCCACACCGAGCTTCCCCACCCCATCTACTAGAGTAAGACCTGAAAGCTGGATTGAGGGGCAGCAGCCAGACCTACAGTTGGGTTTTGGACCCCAAGCCCAGTGATCCATTCGTTTGCTAGTGAGACAGTCAGACGGTGTGGGGGCTTTATCAGGAGGAGGGAACGTGTGGGGCTGGGGAATGGGCAGCCGTGCAAGACGCCCCTTCTCAGAACCTGAGAACTTGCATCCGCTGATTCCTGCTGCCAGCCACAGAGTGAGCTTGGAGGTGGCTCCTGCTCCAGCCGAGACCCCAGCCCTGGCTGACACTTTGACCACAGCCTTGTGAGACCCAGAGACAGAGGATCCAGTTAAACCACACCCTGACCCAGAGAAATGCGCTGGTTTAAAAATTAAGTTGGGGGCATTTGTAAAATGCATCAATAGATAATGAATATGTTCATCTTTATCATCCATGAAGACTCAAGCACCACAGTTGAAGCCTTCTCCAGCTGTGATGTTGGAGAATACTCATGAGATTCCCTTGGACTGCAAGGAGATCAAACCAGTCAATCCTGAAGGAAATCAGTCCTGAATATTCATTGGAATTCATTCCTGAAACTCCGATGCTTTGGCCACCTGATGCGAAGAGCTGACTCATTGGAAAAGACCCTGATTCTGGGAAAGATTGAGGGCAGGAGGAAAAGGGGATGGCAGACGATAAAAAGGTTGGATGGCATCACTGACTCAATGGATATGAATTTAAGCAAATTCTAGGAGATAGTAGAGGACAGGGAAGGCTGGCATGCTGCAGTCCATGGGGTTGCAAAGAATCAGACATGACTTAGCAACTGAACAATATGTCCACAGGGGAAAAAGATTAATGAAGGAAGGCAAATTGGTCCTGGCAATCAAGCGGTACAGTGAGTAGGTTGGTGGAGTTGCAGGAAGTGGAGAGAATGGAGGGGGACCTTGGATGAATGACTGGATCCTGCCAGGCACCCTCTCATGTGGGCCCCTAGGAACGGCCCTGAGGGCAGCTTCTGGGGATTTGTGGATCCTCGGGTGGGGGATGGCTCTCCTAAATCTCTGTTCCCTGAGCCGGCCGGCTCTCACTCCACATTCTGTCCACATAGCTATAAATATTAAAAGGCACCAGAGGAGAGATTGGGAAATCGGGCTGTGGGCAAGATACTGTTCTGACCGGGGAGAGAAAACGAGAATGAAATTTCTTTCCATCCCTGCTCCGGTATGGTTATTGCAAAAGGTGCTGCGGTGATAAGGAGTGGGAGGCTCGTGCCCTGCGGGCTCTGAGCGGAGGTGGTTCCGTGGGGGTCACCTGGAGAGGTTGGGGATGGGAACCACCTGGCCCTGGGTGCCAGCCTTCTTCACGAGGCTCCTGAGGTTCGGAGCCCCTCCCCAGAGCATCCTGGATCCCTGCTACTGAGCAGAACTCTGAACTAGCCCTGATGGTCCACACCGGGGCAGAAATCAAAGATTTGTTTTTGTTGTTTAGTCACTAAGTCATGTTTGACATTTTGCAACCCCATCGGCTGTAGCCCGCCAGGCTCCTCTGTCCATGGGATTCTCCAGGCAAGAATACTGGAGTGGGTTGCCATTTCCTTCTCTAGGGGATCTTCTGACCCAGTGGTTGAACCAATGTCTCCTACACTGGCAGGAAGATTCTTTATCGCTGAGCCACCGGGGAAGCCCAAAAATCAAAGATAAGGTAAAACGAAATAAAATAAAAGCAAACAAAGTGCCCCACAGGTGTGGGTAGCGTTTGGGGCGCTCTCTATGACAGTCTTAGTTCTAGAGCCAGCAGAATCCAGCGGGCACTGCTGGTCTTTCTCTGCATCCACGTCTCCCCCAGAATCTTCTTTCCATCCACCCCTGTCTTTTGCATTCCTGCTGCCAGCACCCCATTTGCATACAGCACCTCACCTCCCCTTCCAGTGATCTCAGTGGATTTATGATGGATCTTGCCTCCCTAGATCATGCCTTGGTTAAAAATTTTCCATTTGTCCAAAAGCACCAGTAGGAACCCCAAGTCCAAGAGTGTTGGCCAGACCCCAGGCCCTTGAGTAGCCCTTTCAATCACAGCCTTTGAAGCCCATACCCCTGAGCACCACTGCTCACCCCATGACCCCCTCAAGCTCACCCTGAGCTCTGGTCTTCTCCCACACTTCCCATGTGGCCTGGCAGATCCTCACCAGCCCTCAGCTGACATCCCTTCCCGCACAAATTCCACCCCTCCTTCAAAACCCAGGTCAAATCTTACCTCTCAGCAAATCCAATCTTGACAATTGAAGCCCTAAGCGCGTCCTCTGTCCTCTGAACTTTGATGCAATTTTAGCCTGTGCAGTTCATTTGTTAATTAATCATGCACTGTGCAGCCTTGAGACATTTTTTTTTTTTTCCCTCTTCTAGCCTTGCACTGAGCGTTAACTCTTTGCTGCGTGTGCTGGGCTTAGTCACTCAGTCATGTCTGACTTTTTGCGACCCCATGGACTGCAGCCCGCCAGGCTCCTTTGTCCACGGGGATTCTCCAGGCAAGAATACTGGAGTGGGTTGCCATGCCCTCCTCCAGGGGAATCTTTCCAACCCAGGGATCAAACCCAGGTCTCCCACATTGCAGGTGGATTCCTTACTGTCCGAACCACCAGGGAAGCCCCTGACTCTTTGGGGGTCATTTAAATTTTGCTTGTTTACCCTGTGGCTTCCTGCCCTCTTGTGATCTCCTTGGAGATGGATACCATGATTATGTCCCTTGGGCTCCCCTAGGAGCCCAGCCTCACACAGGGCCAGTCTGGGGTGAGAGGGGTTTTTGTTGGATTTTATTTTCTCCTTCCACAGGTCCTGGGATACAGTCTGGCCCTAGTTTCTCCATTCACTCATTCATTCATGATGCCGCCTTTTGGAAGTGCATGGTCGCCTTTTGGAACACATCTTTTCATGCTTGTCCTTAAGTGGCATTTCCTTGGGATTCTGCCTGAGCTCTCTATTTTTCTCATAGTCCACCTGAGCCCCGAAGATTTGATGCTTTCAAACTGTGGTGCTACAGAAGACTCTTGAGAGTCCCTTGGACTGCAAGGAGATCAAACCAGTCAATCCTAAAGGAAATCAACCCTGAATATTTATCGGAAGGACTGATGCTGAAGCTCCAATACTTTGGCCACCAGGTGTGAAGAGCTGATTGGTTGGAAAAGATCCTGATGCTGGGAAAGATTGAAGGCAGGACAACAGAGGATGAGATGGTTGGATGGCATCACCAACTCAATGGACATGAGTTTGAGTAAACTTTGGGAGTTGGTGATGGACAGGGAGGCCTGGCGTGCTGCAGTCCATGGGGTCGCAGATAGTTGGACACGCCTGAGTAACTGAACGACACCTGTCCCTGGGGAACCTCAGCGGCATCCTCTTTCTCTGCTCCCGCATGCAGGCTGATGGCATCAGGATCCACCCCTCATTGCTCCCTGGCCCAGCTCCCTATGGAACCTCTTAAGCCGCACATCTCCAGAGTTCAGCCCCACGTCTTTCAGAGTCAGACTCTGCGAGTGTTTCACTGGATGCATGAATAAATGAGTGAGTGAGTGAATGAAAGGCTTCTCTGCGCTGTGTCTCCATTTCCCAACCGGCTCAGGCTCCACCATCGCAGCCTGGCACCAAGTGCCCAGGAGCTGCTCAGCTTCTGCGTGCTCATCTCCTCCTTGACAGACTAACTCTTCTCTTCCAGGCAGCTGCCACCGTGTAGGCTCCTTATTCTTACTCCTAGGTGGCTTCTCTCTGTGTTTTAACTCTCCTCCAGGGGCTCCAGGCCTCCCTCTCCGCCGTCCTTCCCTCCCCTTCCATGGTCCGGCTGCCTGCTGTTGCCTCTTTGGCCCCAATGTTATGAGATGGGTGCTTCTCGGAGGTGATGTGTCTGGTACCCTCTCTTACTCAGTGATGAAAGATGGATGCTGGGGTGCTCCTGTTTCCTTCTTTCCTCCTCTTCTCCCTCATGTTGGGGTCCGTGGTACCATCTGGGTTTAGAAACGATGCTCCCTGTCATTGGAATGAAGTGTGGAACCGGGTCCATCCCATCGCTCCACCAAAAGGATTCCCACTGGAGCAGCTGGTACCGTTTCAAATGGATGAGTCACAGTTTCCTCAGTTGAGTCTCCTGGTTGGGGGTGATGACATCCCCGCTGTGGGAAGAGGGCCGGGAGCCAGGTCCCAGCCTTCTTGTCTCCCTGCATGTTCATCAAGAAGGGGACAGTGCTGGCTTGGGCTCCTGGATCCATCAGATCAAAGAGAGTTACTGGACCGCTGTCCCCTACCCCGCTGGCTCCGTGGCCCCTGCCTCCCTGGTTCCAGGCAGGTGTGCCTCAGAGCAGGGAGGGCAGGTGGGCTGCAGATTAGTGTCCCTACCCGGGAGGGTGAACCTCACTCCACGCCCGGGGACTAGGTTTGGCAGGACAAATGGCAACAAGGGCAGCATGAGAGAGACTGGGGTTGAGGAAAGGACAGCTGTAGCAGAAAGAGTGTAAAGAGCGCGTGATCTGAAGTCAAAAGGAAGGGATTCAAGCCCCACCTCTCCCCTCCCCACCCGGGGACTCTCTGTGTGACCTTGGAAAAGTCATTTATCTTCTCTGGGCTTCATTCGCCTCATCTGTCAACTGGCAAATCACAATGCCTCCCTGAGGGACTTCCCTGGAGGTCCCGTGGTTAAGGCTCTGTGCTTCCACTGTGGGAGGCGTGGGTTCGATCCCTGGCTGGGGAAGATCCCACATGCTATGCCACCGAAAATCGAAAGGATTAAAAAAAAAAATACCTCCCCATTAAGGGTGACCATAAAAGATCAATGGAAGAAGGCACGTGGATGAATTTTACAAAAGCTCTCTGCATGCAAAGCATTTTCATGGTTCCAATCTCTGTCTCCTACCCGCTAAGATAGAAACCCACGGTGATTTTAGAGGCTTCTAGAACCAGATGAGGGTTGATGACTCCTGCCACCCAGCCTCTGGGGATGTGGAGCGAGGGGGGTGCTGGGGGGATGACACGGGGAAAGCATACGTTCGTTCCCCTGTCGGGCAGGGATGGTGGGAGCAAAGACTGCCTCACCCGACTTTGCTGCTGTTTGTTATTCTTGGGCAGAGAGTCCTCCACCTGATTCTGCTTGAAGCAGGGCTGTCCGGGGTGATGCCGTGACAGCATGATGGATGGGGACCAGGCACGGCTTTCGACGCCGCAGCACACAGGCTGCATTCTTTATCTGGAGCCGCCGGCGGGAGGCTGCAAATAAGCTTTCCAGTTCCAGGGATCCCTGATAAAATTCCATTCCGGGCCCCGGAGACACAGGCTGGATTCAATCGCCCGGCAGACTGGGAGGCGAGGGGCGTGTAGGGAGGAGCGCACTGCCTCTTGGGGAACGGTCCCGGAGCCCGGGGGTTCTCGCACCAGAATTCCGTAAAAGTCACCCGTCTGGGTCTGAGCAGAGACTCAAACCGTCTCTGACACCCAATTGCCTTTTCCATTTGCAATTGCGGTGGGCCTTGCAGTAGCCCAGGAGGCCGGGCCCTCGGGGCTGGAGGCTCTCCCGTGTAAATGAGATGTGAGCCATCCCTTGGGGGACAGGTCCCGGGGAAGCCGCCGCGGTGAATACCTCACCCCCAACCCCTCGGAGATTCTGAAAACGTTGGCTCACACCTTCAGTGTTGTGCTTGCAGCCATCCCTGGGGACATTATCTGCGCAGAAATGGATATTAAACCCAATCCACTGGCATCAGGCATCTTGTGAGTTCAGTGAGACTTGAGGGGTGTAGGGGCGCCTCTCGAGCTTCCAGGCTCCCTGGGTCACGCCACCCCGCTGACCCTGGCTCTGCCTTTCTCCTCCATCCTTGCAGCCGACCGCTCCTCCTGTGTCTCTACGAGGCGGCCATTCCCCCACTAGGCTCCCAGGACCCAGCTTCTATCTCGAGCAGCCTGACAGAGGCAGGTCTCTAAGAGGAATCTTCCGCCAACTGCTCAGAGGATGAGACAGCACCCCTCTTGCCGTACAATCTAATAGTTAACACGCAGGCAGCTGTCCTGCCGCCGGCCAGGCGCCGTTGTGCGGGATTTTCACGTAGGGACCCATTTGGTCCTCTCGGTGACACGGCGCTCTCCTTGCCCCATTTTGCAGAGGAGAAAACCAAGCCACAGGTAAGTTGAGTCCCATGGTGAAGGTCACACAGTGAACCCAGACCTTCTGGCTCGGGTCCTCCCGTCATGACCATTACCCTGGATGCAGATGGGCCCCTGTGAGTGCTCCCCCAGCCAGCAGCGCCTTGGGAGCCCTTCTAGAGGAGGCAAGAGACCCTGGCAGACCCCAGTCACATCCTGGTTCCAATTTAGAAGTTTGTTTCCAGCCATCCCACAGGGCATCACTTCCAAGGGCAGTGGCTCCCCAGGTCAGGGCTGAGTGACCTGAGTTTGCACCCAGTCCTGGCTCCTTGAGGCTTCCCAGGTGGCTCAGTGGGAAAGAACCCACCTGCCAACGCAAGAGACGTGGGTTCAATCCCTGGGCGGTCAGGAAGATCCCCTGGAAAAGGGAACGGCAGCCCACTCCAGTATTCTTGCCTGGGCAGTTCCATGGACAGAGAAGCCTGGTGGGCTAGGGAAGACCATGTGAAAACACAGGGAGAAGCCAAGGACAGAGGCCTCGAGAAAACCAGCACTGCTGACGCCTTGATCTTAGACATCCCCCTCCAGAACTGTGAGAAAAAGCATTTCTTACAATGCATTTTTTTTAAATAAATGAGAAACAGAGAATCGAAAATCTCATCCAGTCCACATAAGGACTAATACTGAAGCGCTCCCAACGGGGTTGTTGATCCTAAGAGACAGGCCGGGAGGAGACAGGAGTAGGAGGAGACGGGAAGGGCGTCTTAGGTGGCCCAGCCCGTGGTGCTTTGTCAGGGCAGCTGTCATCAACCCCCGTCTCAACAGCTGGCCAGGCTGGTGGGCTGCAACAGGTGGGTGGAGAGAGAAGAGTAGGGCAGGTGGGGAGAGGGGACGGCCCGTCCTCTTAGCAAGATGCCAGTTTGGCTCCTCCTGGGGTCGGAATGAAAACCGGAAGAGGACTGGTGGGGAATTAGGACTCGGGCAGGGTCTGCAGGAGCTGGAAAACCGTCATGTGATGCCAGAGCCCGCACCCTGCCTAGGTTCACCCTGCCAGAAAGGGTCTGCTCAGCCCAGCCTACCACACCTCCCCTCCCCTCTCTCAGACCCTCTGGAAGGAAGAGGGAGTAAAGCCTTTCCTTCCCGTTTCTTCCATGTCCATCTTGAGGAACTAGCTGTCTGGCTCTGCCGCTCTCTTTCCTAGACAGCGCCTCCTCTAGGTGCCCGTTCTCCGTCCGTATGCCTGGCCTTTGCCAACCCAGCTCTGGTTCCTCCTTCCCTCAGCGTCCTCTTCCAGCTCGAGCCTGTCCCCTCATCTTGTCCAGCCCATCCAGCTCATCCACACCTTCTACACCATCCACATCCCTGACATGTCACGTCCCCTGGTCCCCTGGTGAGTCTGTCTCCCATCGGTTCATCTCTGACTCACTAGTACCTCGAGTGTAGGAGTTCCATCTCCTTCCAGGGGAATGTGCCCATCTTCCTCCTGCACGTGGGGACTCAGGGCGTGTTCTTCCGGCTCGGTTGTGCGTGGAGCCTGGTGCTCCTTGATGGGGTCTATGGGGCGCCCTTCCCGTCTCCTCCTACTCCTGTCTCCTCCCGGCCTGTCTCTTAGGATCAACAACCCAGTTGGGAGCACTTCAATATTAGTCCTTATGTGGACTGGATGAGATTTTCGATTCTCTGTTTCTCATTAAAAAAAAAAAAAAAATTACGTGTTCAGCAACATTCCCCGCTCTGTTCTCTGCAGGACCGGGAAGGAATCAAACGTTTTGTTATTTTGTCTCTCGAACATAAATTTTGTGTAAATTGTTTTCGCTGCTTCCTCTTCCTCATCCTCCTTCTCCCCTCCCTTCTCTCCCTGAGCCTCCCCGTCTTCCTTCCTCTCCTCCTTCTGCTCCTTCTCTTTTCTGATATTCTGAAGGTCAGTGGCCTCATATGGAAAAGAGAGTCTCCAGTTCAACAAACAGACTATAGGTTCCCATCTGTTTCTCAAACACGTGAAGTTGCAGTCATTCCGATGTTTCCTGCAGGGAAGGGGGCAGGGCAGAGGAAGAGGGTGGTGGAGGAGCTCGGACCCAGGCCCTGGGCCCCCTGGACTCCCTAGGGCATCACCACCTGTCCCTCTGTCCCCGCGAGTCAGAGCCCCTCCTGCCCGGGCCTAGGTCCTGGCCCCTGGAGCTCGCACCCCACTGGGCTGTTCTCTGACCTTGACCTTGCTGGCACACACCCCCTCTTCCTGACTCAGCTCCGAGCTCACTCCCTGGGTGCCCCTCCACCTGGGCGTGGCTCCAGTGGCTGTCCACAGAGACAAAGCCACCACCTTCTCCTAAATCGTCCTCCCCAGGGAAGCAAATCGCTTGTCCTTCTGGTTCTGCCTGACCGTGGCCAGGCCTCTTCCTTTTCCCTTCATTAGAGGTGACAGAAACTCCGATCTCCCTTGATGGAAAGTTTCAAAGAGGTTGAAAGGGTTTCCTGCCTTTCCCCCCGGAGCCCCGAGGAGAGGAGGAGACCAGGGAGGCCAGCAGAGGATGCTGGTGTTGCTCTGGCCTTGGGTCCTCAGAAAGGACCGGATTGGGGGGCTGCGGGATCTGGCCGGGGGGGTGCTCCCGGATCAAACCAGAGGACGCTCCCACTCCGCCCCCGGCCCACGGGGTAGCACACCTCCCAGCCTCCAGGCGCTCAGGCTCTCCCCCCAACCCCCCCCACCCGCCGTCACGAGCTCGGCACCCTCACACCGCGCCCGGACAGGGGATGCAATCAGACTCTCGGCTATTAGTCCCCAAGTGGTAATTGAAGTGGTCTGATTGGACCCATCTATTAGGCCCGGGGAGCTGTGGGGAGACGGCTCCCAGAGCATTTCCTCCGCCTGCTAATCTATCTGTCTGGCATTTTATCTGGAGCCCAGAGCCCATGCTTGAGCACTCAGGCATTTTACGGTATTATTATTACTTAGCACTTATAACGCAGTTCATCAATGAGAGGGCCAGCGGCCGTGGCCGGGACGATAAAGCACGGGGCTTCGGATACAGATAAGGATCTCGCTTGGGCCTGTGTAATATTTGATGCCTGTGTCTTTGGTCCCCTGTGTCTGGTTATTAGTTATGTCTCCTCAAGGAGAAAACCAATCCTCTTTCTCCTGATAAATGGGAGCCAGGTGGGCGGGAGGCTGGGGGTGGGGAAGGACACACTCAGGGGAGATCTTAGCGCGGGTCGCCCAGAAGCTGGCCTGGGATAGGACACTCAGTTCGAGGAGCGTCTCTGGGAGGTGACCCCAGGACCAGGAGGGGCGGGAGCCGATACTGGATGCTATGCTGTCGGGAAGGTCACTGCCATGAACAAAGGGCGTTCAACTCCACAGCGGAAGTGAGGAGATGGTGAGGAGCACCCCAAAGTCATTCTGCCCCAAGGATCTAGGAAGCTAGAACTTCTGTCTTTGGATTCTGAGCTGTTATTGGCTGGGCTACTCCCAAGGGCATTAGGTCCCAGCTGTTTGACCTTGGACCCTGCGTGTGCTAAGAGAATCCCCAACTGGGGACTTAAAGGTGCTGGTCCAGTGGGTACCCAGGAGATGGCAGGGTGCTGGCAGGGCCTGATGGATGGGCTGCAGGGTCTGGAAAAAGGTGTTTGATCGAAGGCCCAGGAGAGGGGCCTTCTTCCCTCCTCCTCTCCTGCCAGCCGTGACGGTCCCCGTGAGTCTATAGGTTGATCCTGACCGGATATCGTGGTGGCCGGTGCGAGCTGTACCAGGGCCCCCACCCAGCTGCTGCCCCTTTCCGGATCCTGCTACAAGTGGCGGGTTCAAGCAAAGGTAGAGAGTGGTTCAGGTTCAAATGCCAGTCCCGGCGCCTCTGGAGGTAAAACCATGGCAAGTGGCTTACTGTCTGCGACCCTTGGCGTCCTGACCTGTGAGGTGGGGGCAGCAGCACCCTGCACGATTATTTTTGAGGATGAATAAGGTACTGTCCACAGAGCGCCTGGTCCTATACCCACCACAAGACTCCATGCGTGCTAAATTGCCTCAGTCCTGTCC
Organism: Bubalus bubalis; assembly: GCF_019923935.1. Lineage (NCBI taxonomy): Eukaryota > Metazoa > Chordata > Mammalia > Artiodactyla > Bovidae > Bubalus > Bubalus bubalis. The sequence goes on from NC_059159.1 coordinate 5,748,656, forward strand.
GATTCTTTGTGACCCCGTGGACTGCAGCCCACCAGGCTCCTCTATCTGTGGGATTTCCCAGGCAAGAATACTGGAGTGGGTTGCCATTTCCTTCTCCAAAGGGTTGCCTGTGTGCATGCTAAGTCACTTCAGTCGTGTCCAGCTCTTTGTGACCCCATGGACTGCAGCCCGCCAGGCTCCTCTGTCCATGGGATTCTCCAGGCAAGAATACTGGAGTGGGTTGCCATGCCCTCCTCCAGGGGATCTTCCCAACCCAGGGATCAAACTCGCATCTCTTATGTCTCCTGCATTGGCAGGAGGGTTCATTTGCCACTTGCGCCACCTGGGAAGACCAGCACAAGTCCATTTCCCTCCCTCTTGACCGCTTGCCCCCATCCCCACCCAGGACCTCACTTCCTGTTTGGAATATTTTGAGTTACAAGAATTTTTTCTGATGCTCACATTCGCTGGAGTAGGTGAAGGACTCCCCACCTCCAGGACACTTTCCACGCTTTCCATGCAGAAGGCAGGACACGCCCTTTACTGGATCCTCAGACAGCCTCCTGCCTGATGCCTGTGGTTGAAAACATCCCTGTACTCATCAGGCCAGGGCAGAACCACAGGGCATCCCCTGAGGGGCCAATGGATGCAAAAATGTAAATATCTTTCTAAAACTCCTTGCCTTTCCTGCAGATGTGGGAGTCAGGCACTACTGCTCGGGGCTTGAGGTTCTTCTTCAAAGGGCATCCCCCATAGGCAGATGGAAAACTTGCTAGGAAAAGCTTTTTATTTTTTTCTTACATATTTTTTCTCCTTCACAGAATTCTTGCTGCTGTCTCAACCCCTAGCTTCCACAGAGCAATCAGGGAGCCTCAGGGAACCAGACATCTCCTGCTGCCTGGGGGCACCTCCTGCAGGAAGTCTTCCCTAATTATCTCTCCTCCTCCAGCATCCCTTCTCTGCCTTTTCTTCTGCCTCTCTGGTTTGCAGGCTTCTGGCGGCCATATGGTTGACTTGCGGGGGTGGGGGGGGTTGCCTTTAAGGTCTGAAAAATGTGTGTGTAGTGGGGAAATTGACATCTATCTCTCCAGAGAGATGAGAGGGTCTCAGAGGACGGGAATCGGGCCCCATGCTTCCTCTGATCCTCCTACGGGACCCGATGGATCCAAGGCCTGGGGGCAGGGGCCGCTGCTGCCCACTGACCAGGCGGGTGAAGCCGAATCTGAGCCCACCACGAAGCTGCCTCCCCGGCCCAGGCAGGCTCCAGGCAGGAGCCAGTGTCTCTGAAGCAGAAGGGATCCATCAGGGCTGAAGGGGCTGGCAGCCCTTCATCATATTAAAGAGCAATTCAGTGCAGATTAAGAGGACACAGCATCCTTTCTCTTGGGCTTGGGGAAACCATCCATCCTCCTGGAGCCTCTGGGCGGGGGGCAAGCGGTGGAGCTCTGGGCAGGGAAGGGAAAGGACTCAGGGAGCCTCGTGGGGTTGTGCCTGGAAATGAGGCCCAGTGGGTGTGGCTCTGCTCTGGTCCCCTGCCAGGTGCTCAGCACCGCGTTTCCTGCCTGAGGCCATCTCCTCAGTCAGAGTCCCTCAAATGCTCAGGGGCCCTGGTTCTTTCATCTTAAGTTGCGGCACACGGGACCTCCGGTCTTCACTGCAGCGCACGAACAATTCGCTGTGGCATGTGGGATCCAGTTCCCCGACCAGGGATGGAACCTGGGCCCCTCTGCATCGGGAATGCTGAGTTCCAGCCGCTGGACCGCCAGGGAAGTGCCAGCTCCGGTTCTTTCTTAAGATCAACTTCCTACTCCTTCCAAGGTCCGGAGCTGGGCTCCGTCTGGGACCCTGCCAGCCATCTACCTCCTTCGTCTGCCCTTCCCACATCACCAGCAACCAGGGCTCAGCCGTACCTTGGGGGAGGACCACCTCTCCCTGGTGGGCTGGCTGGGGAGGAGGAGGCAGGGATACCCTACGTACACCGTTCTTTGGAGGAGGGCATGTGAGCAGCCTGAAGCTGGGCGCTGCACTGAGCAGGCGGAGCGGGGCTGAGGGAGAGCTCTGCTCAGGAAAGGAAGGGCAGAGAGGAGGGAGTGGGCATTTGTGGATGCCCCTCTGTGCTCCCACCTCCAGGCCAGGCCCCTTTCATGTATCATCTCCTCATGTGACTCTAGCAGGGTGCTCAGGGGCTTGAGCTGGTGAGTCGACAGAGCTGGGGTAGAATTCTAGCTCCCCGGTCTCTGCCTGGGCGGTCCTAGGTTAGTGGTTTAACCTACCTAAGCTTCAATGTGCTCACCTGCTGTTATTGTTTAATCACTAAGTGGTGTCTGACTTTCAGACTCCTGCCAGGCTCCTCTGTCCATGGAATTTCCCAGGCAAGAATACTGGCGTGGGTTGCCATTTCCTTCTCCAGGGGATCTTCCCAACCCAGGGATCGAACCTGCGTCTCCTGCATGGGCAGGCAGATTCTTCAGCACTGAGCCATCTGGGAAGCCCCTGTTCATCTGTAAAGGGTGACTAATAGCATTCCCCGTTCCAAAGATTAAATGAGGTCCTCTGTCTAAAGCTCCTGGCAGCGGTCCCGACACATGGACACACCCCTTAAGTGTGAGCTCCATCCGTTATCAGCACCCCTGTGATGTAGAACTCACTGCCTTTATTTCTGCTGAAGGTAGCCGGGGCTCTGAAATATTCAGGCTCTCACAAGGCCTCTGAGTTAAAGGCTGGCAGGCTGAGATCCGGCCCAGGCCTCTCAGACATCCTTCAGCCTCCGCGGGGAAAAGAGATAAATGAGCCCAGGCCTTGAGAGGTGCCCGCCTGCCCAGCCTCGTGGCAAGGGCAGAGAGGCACCGGCGGCCAAGCTCCTGGCAGCTGACGCGGCTGGGCGGGGCCCTGCTCTGGGAGTCGGAGGAAAAGCCCCTCCCGAGTGGGCTGGGATGTGGACGGGGCTCTGCTCCCAGGGCTGCAGACGGTCTCACCTTGTGCCCGGTGGCTCTGTCCTTCAGCGGCCCAGAGAGGGGGTAGCAGCCGGAAGGATGGTGAGGCGGGAGGGCTGGGGGCTGCGGGCCCCGCACCCGCTCCCTCCCTCACGGCAGAACCGACTCTGGATAAACAATTACAGTCTATTTACCTCAGACCATATGGCGCTGGGAAACAGGTGTGCAGGTAATGAAGAGCCCGGCTCCAATTAAGCGTCTGGGAACCCGGCCGGATTCCTGCTGAATCTTTTGCTTGGGCTGAGGCCCACTTACAAATGAGAGCTAAATGGGACAGCAGCTCAATAGAGGCAGAAATAGAAGCCCAGAGGCACCCGAGATGCTGGGCTGGGCGATGCGGGTGATGGAGAGGGTGCGGGCGGGGGTAGTCAGGGTTCCCCCCCGCCCCGATCTGGCAGGGAAGGCAGACCTCGCCCGGGGCCCTCGTGGCAGCACCCATGTGTCTGGGAGTCGTGAAGGGAGACAGTCTCTTGGCAATGCCCACCTGGTACCTGCGTCAATAGGGATGGGGGGTGGGGTGCAGAGCGGGGACTTGGCACCCCGCCAGACTCTTTCAGCCTGCCCCCTCACCAAGCACCTTAGGCCTCCTCTACCTGAATTCCAGAGCATTCGATACATTTGTTGAAGACTTGCTATGTGCCCCCAGTCCCTGAGCAGAAGGCAATGGCACCCCACTCCAGTACTCTTGCCTGGAAAATCCCATGGACGGAGGAGCCTGGTAGGCTCCAGTCCGTGGGGTCACTGACGATTGGATGTGACTGAGTGACTTCACTTTCACTTTTCACTTTCATGCATTGGAGAAGGAAATGACAACCCACTCCAGTGTTCTTGCCTGGAGAATCCCAGGGACGGGGGAGCCTGGTGGGCTGCCGTCTGCGGGGTCGCACAGAGTCGGACACGACTGAAGCTACTTAGCAGCAGCAGCAGCAGGCCCTGAACTAAGCACACACACACAGAAGAACCAAATAGACAAAGACCTTGGTTCCATGGGGTTTATTTTACGAGGATGGAGATTTCAGGCATTTTAGTAAAGAACCCGCCTGCCAATGCAGGAGATGTAAGAGATGCGAGTGCGATCCCTGGGTCGGGAAGATCCCCTGGAGGAAGGCGTGACCACCCACTCCAGTATTTTTGCCTGGAGAATCCCATGGACAGAGGAGCCTGAAGGGCTACAGTCAGTAGGGTTGCAAAGAGCTGGACATGACTGGAGAGCCTCAGCATGCACGCACACGATGGAAGAACAACCCACGAGTCAGAGGGTGCAAATGAGGTCCTTTCAGGGAGCAGTGAGTCCCGCAGGGAAAGCCAGTCCTTTCTTGCTGGTTGATCTCCTCGCCATCCTTGCAGGCCCAGCTTAAGGGCCCTCTATTGGGATGTTTCTCTGAGGCCTCCAGTGGTCAGTCCCCACCTCCTCTAGGCCCCCGGCCATGCCTGTCCCCACTCTGATCGCTCTAGTGGCCTTGTAAACAGCTACTTCTATGTCCCTCTCCCCCCAAGACACTGACTCTCTCCAGGGCAGGGCGAGTGTCCAGCTCATGGCCATTTCCAGAACACGCTGCAGGGCTAGGCAGGCAGGAAGAAGGTCTGGGGAGTGATGAGCGGGATGGTCCAGACCTCGCCCCCATTTCCAGCCTCCCAGGAGGTTTGTTTGACCTGCTGAGAAGACACTGACCACTCCAGCCTGGCCTGAGACAGTGGACAAACCGTGACTCTGGAGGGTGCCCAGCTGTGGGGAGGGGCCTCGGTGCCCCCTCTGATTACGGAGCTGGGCAAGGTGCCCCTCACCATGCTGCAGGCTGAGCCTGAAGGAAGATGAACAGCTCCTGTCCCTGCGGCGGGCTGATGCGAGGCGGACGGGGGCACATGTTCCGATGAATCTCTTGTGTCAGATTTTACTGCAGAGCGGTGAGGCCGTGCGAAGCGGGGGAGGCGGAGGAGGCATTGTTTCTTCTGGAAGCCCCGGCTGGAGTGGCTGGTAAGGAGGGAGAGCCAGAAATGGAGATTTTTCATGCCCTTCTGCCTGCTTAATATTTTCACTTTCTTCTAATCTTGGATTTATGCCTTGCTTTGGGACTTGCCAAATCAAAATCAGCCCCTTTCCCAGTCTCCCTGTTGGGAGGAGGGAATGTCCTCTCCCAATGCCGTGGTCCCACTCTTGCCCCGCCGGGTCCCACTCCATCCTTCCTCGAGGATGCTGGCCCCATCCACACACAGGGCTCTCACCAGCTCTGTCTGATTATAGAGAGGATGCCTTCCCTCGGAAACACACAGCCACGCTGAGGGAAATGGATGGCAGATAATTCCAGGGGAGATGCAGGTTTCAGATGAGGGGCTTGCACTCTTTCTGGGGGTACAAGGTTTTCAGAGCCAGGATTCTGGGAAGCCCCAGGATCCAGCCTCCCTTCTGAACACGGAAAGCAGGGAGCAAAGTAAATGGTTTTTGAGGCGGGAAACAAATTGGATTTTTAAAAAATGTTCCGGTTCTAATGATCGGAGGGGTTATTCATAATCCTGGAGTAGAAAGTATGTCTTGAAATCTATGTTTTGCGTTGACAGCTTCTCCCTAATGGGCAAGATCTCACACACGATAAGGTCATAAAACACGGAGTTCTGGCTGGCCCTGTCGCTTGTCTGATCTGGAAAGCGACTCTCTCAGCAGCAGGCAGAGGGTGTGGGGCCAGGGTCTCCTACCCCACCCCCTACCCTGCTGGTCCAGGCTTTGAGACTTTCCCTCCGACAAACCCCCAGCAGGTGAAGGTGGGGAGGGGAAGGAGGGAGCAGCAAGTAGAGCCCTTGATGCAGAATAATCCTTGAAGACAGAAGTTTCCAGAATGTCTGGATGGTCTACAGAACACAGATCTCCTGGCTGCTTTGCAGGAGAGAGTTTCATGTTCAAGACAGTCCTGTAAATTAGGAAATGCCACCTACCCTGTCCCCTGTGTGACACAGAGTCACAGCGGCTCTGAGCATGGTCAGAGCTGTAAGGAGTCTCTCATTTAAAAAAAACATAAACAAAAACCACATAGTTTGACTCAACCCAACGGTTCCCAAATGTGTTTGACAATGAGCCCCGTGTTGACACAACCCCCAAAGGACATTCTGCGGAATCAGCGTTTCCTGAACCCACAGTGGTCACAGCCGCATTATTGTTGCTGTTCAGTTGCTAAGTTGTGTCTGCCTGTTTGTGACCCCATGGACTGTAGCCCACCAGGCTCCTCTGTTAATGGAATTCTCCAAGCAAGAATACTGAAGCGGATTGCCTTTTCCTCCTCCAGGGGATCTTCCTGATCCAGGGATTGAACCGGCGTCTCCTACATTGGCAGGGAGATTCTTTACCATTCAGCCACCAGGGAAGCCCCAGCCTTATTATTGGGTTGGCCAAAAAGCTCGTTTGGGCTTTTCACAGGATATGAGATGACACAGAAAAACCCAGACAAGCTTTGTGGCCAGCCCAGTAGTTCCCAGAACCCCAGGACGGGCGTATTTTCTTACAATTCTGGAGGCCGGACAACTGAGACCAAGATGAAGGCAGAGTTGCCTCCTGCTCAGAGGTCTGTCCTCGGCTTGTGGATGGTCGCCTTCTGTCTGTCCCTGTGTGAGTGTGTTGGTATGTCCTCTTCTAAAAAGGACCCTAGTCCTACCGGGTCAGTGCCCATCCATACGACCTTGTTTTGACTCAGTTACCTCTTGAAGGTCCTTCTCCAGATGCAGTGACATTCTGGGGTCTTGGGGGTTAGGACTCCACCATGCAAAGTTGGGGGGACACCATTCATCTCATAACAATGGCAATGGATCTCGGCATTAGGACTGGAAACTTGGTCATTGATGGAATCCTGAAGGGGTAGGGGATAGAGGTGGGTGCCCTGGCAGAAGGGACTGGTGCCATCCCACTTACGCCTTCTAACACACAGCAGTGACGTTGACAGCAGCCGCTTGTGTGAGGCACTAACAGATACACTGTCCTTTAAGAAAGGGAGAGTGTTAATCACTCAGTCGTGTCTGACTCTTTGCGACCCCATGGACTGTAACCCACCGGGCTCCTCTGTCCATAGCATTCTCCAGGCAAGAATACTGGAGTGGGTAGCCATTCCCTTCTCCAGGGGATCTTCCCAACTTAAGGATCGAACCTGGGTCTCCCGCATTGCAGGCAGATTCTTTACCATCTGAGCTACCAGGAAAGCCTGGTGGGAGGTCCCATTATTATCACCACTTAACAGAAGAAGACATCTGTGCTCACAGAGGTTGTGTCACTGATTTTAGGTCAGCCAGTAAACAGTGGAGTGGAGGAGTGAGCCCAGATGGGCTTAAAGAACCAGATGTGAGGACCAGGGGCAGCTGGGTCTCCCCTGTGCCCTGAGATGGATATGGCTGTAGCTAGCAGCAGAGGCAAGCGCCATCTCAGAGCAGCTCAGAGGCCCTGCCACCCCTGAGCCCGAGCACCCACGTGCGTGATAAGTCATTTCAGGCATCTCCGACTCCGTGTGACCCCATGGACTGTAGCCTGAAAGGCCCCTCTGTCCGTGGGATTCTCCAGGCAAGAATACTGGAGGGGTTGCCAAGCTCTCCTCCAAGGGAATCTTCCCCACCCAGGAATCAAAGCTGTGTCTCTTGCATCTCCTGCATTGGCAGGCGGGTTCTTTACCACTGGCCTCACCTGGGAAGCACCATAGGTGGCATTAATTCTGATGAGGCTGGCACATGCCAGGGTCCACACTCTCTTTGCCAGCTTGGATGGAGAGCTGTCCTGGAGCTTCTCAAGGGGTTTCAGATGAGCCTGTCCTGCCGGAGGCTCTAGGCACCTGGCCATTAGAGCCGGGAGCCTGCCAGGAAGAATAAGCCAGAGAGTTCTTGGCTGTTGCATGGACCAGACCAGGTCAGAGAGGACAGAATACAGAGCTACACCAGGCCTGAGTTCATGGAGACTGAGACACGGGGCATCTGATGGTTAGCATCCCCCAGGAAAGAGAAATTCAGGGGGGTGGGAGCAGGGAGATGGCAGGTCTGCGGCAGGGGAGGGTGGTGATTTAGCAGCACCCGGGAACCAGCAGACTCGTGCTGTCCTGGCCCATCGTGGCCAGCGCACCTGCTATTTGTCTCCTCGAGCCTCTTGGCAAGTTTCCCACCAGGCCGTCAGGCCTGTTTTTCATTGATTCTTCTTCCTGGTACCTGGACAAAGTGCTCGTGGCTCACAGTCCCCACCCCCATCAGCTCACCAGGCATGCTGGCTGGGGACATTTAGTCCAACATGCTTGACAAAGGAGGCGCAGTGGTTGTTTGGAGGTATAGACAGGAATTCTAGGCCCGAGCCCCTAGTTCTGAGCTGAGGAGCCTGGGCAGTTGGACTTTCCCTGAACCACAAGCTCACCATTTTATTTTATTATTTTTTACTGGCCACGTGGCACCTTAGTTCTCTGACATGATATCAAATCCACACCACCTGAAAGTGCAGAGTCTTAACCACTGGACTGCGAGGCAAGTCCCAAGTTCATCATCTTAAATGGGGCTAATGAATGAATGTCAAGGTCACTGTGAAGGTCCGATTGACGGGGAGGTAGAAGCTGCCCAGGAGAAGACTGATCTCTGCCCAGTGGGGTCACCTGGGCTTCGGGCAGGTTACACTGAAGACATGTTGGAGGACGCCAGGATGAGATCTTACCTGGAGAAGAGGAGATGCATCGAGACCATGTCTTTAAATATTTGAGCAGATCTTGCAATGGCTTGAATGAAAGAAAGAAAGTGAAAGTGAAGTCGCTCAGTCGTGTCCAACTCTTTGCGACCCTGTGGACTGTAGCCCACCAGGCCCCTCCGTCCATGGGATTCTCCAGGCAAGAGTACTGGAGTGGGTTGCCATTTCCTTCTCCAGGGGATCTTCCCAACCCAGGGATCAAACCTAGGTCTCCGCATTGCAGGCAGACACTTTAACCTCTGAGCTACCAGGGAAGCCCAATGGTTTGAATGGTGGCCCTCAAAAGATTCACTCACGTCCTAACTCCTGGAATCTGTAGATCTTATTTGGAAAAGGGTCTTTGAAGCTATGTGCTAAGTGTCTTCAGTCATTTCCAACTCTTCGTGACTCCATGGGCTATAGCCCACCAGGCTCCTCTGTCCATGGGATTCTCCAGATAAGAGTACTCCAGTGGGTGGTCATTTCCTCCTCCAGCCAGTCTTCCCAACCCAGGGATCGAACCCGCATCTCCTTATGTCTCCTGCATTGGCAGACAGGGTCTTTACCACTAGCACCACCTGGGAATCCCCTTTGAAGGTATAACTAAGCTAAAGATCTCAAAATTAGGATTCAGGGCAGGCCCTAAATCCCATGACAGATGTTGTAAGAGAGGCAGCTTTGAGATTCAGACGCAGAGAAGGAGGCCGTGTGAAGTTTCAGGCAGGGACTGGAGTCATGCAACTACTAGCCAAGGAGCCCCTGGGGCCTCCAGACCCTGGGAGAGGCAGGGCAGGTGTTATGAACTGACTGTGTCCTCTTCACGCTTCGTGTGTTGGAACCCTAAACCTCAGTGTGGTGGTATTATGGTATTAGGAGGTGGGGACCTTTGGGGTCATTAGGTCACAGGGGTGCAGTCCTCGTGTGGGGATTAGTGCCCTTGTAAGAAGAGACAGAGAGCTTGTTCCCTTCTCTGCTCCCTGCTCTGTGAGGACACAGCAAGAAGAGAGCCTTCTGCAATCGAGGAAGTGGCCCTTCACCAGACACCGGCTCTGTCTGGGCCTTGACCTTGGGCTTCCCAGCCTCCAAAACTGTGAGGAGCTAACGTTTGTAGTTTCATCTCCCAGCCTATGGCATTTTGTGGCAGCAACCCAAAGAAAGACAGCCCTGTTTCTCTCTGCCTCCTCTCTGCAGACAGGTGCCCCCAAGCCCCTCTCCCTTCCCAAATCCTCCTACCCTCCCTGCTGCATCCCTTTGGCCAGCCTAGTATGAGAAGCAAGAGGCTGGCTCCCGCCTCCCTCTTAAAAAAATGGAACCTCGCTCCTCAATCGACTCTTTACAGCAAGCGGCAGGTCCTGGGATGGGAGCTCAGGCTTGCAAGAGGCCAGGTCTTTGAGGTCAAGGATGGAACTCTAAGGAGCATGTGGGTGCATTCTTGGCAGGTAGACAGTTCTCCAGCTGAGGTTTCGGGCTGCTGATGGTTTCACCTGCAACCCTGCCCCCAGAGCAGCATCACGGCTCCAGGGTCCCTAGTCCTTTCTGAGAGAGAGAATCCCGACAGAGATCCAGGCATTAGCTGCATCCCTAGAAAAAAAAACAAGGCAGATTCCAAGAAAAGCAAATAAGCCAATTAAGAGCCTGGCCCATTCCGGCAGCCGGGGCATCAGCGGCTCTCATCTTGCAAGGCTCTCCGTGGCTTGGCTGCTGGGAAGGTACAGTGCGTCCCAATTACACTCTCCTCTGCGACAGGCGGTGTCAGAGGATTAAAGAAATCAAGCCAAGTGGCTCTTCAGCAGTCCCTCCCCCAAGAACAAGACAGCTGCTGTGTGGAGACGCTCAGGATACCAAGGTAGTGGTTAGCAAGAGAATTTTCAAGGGGCCCGTGCCTGCCGCGGCTGCCTTCACCAGCTGCATGTCAGTACTGCATCTGGGCAGCCTTGCCTGGGCTCCTCAGATTCATTTTCTTTCATGTTGGCACAGCTGAACAGAAGAAAACACTTTAAGCACCCTTGCCTCTACGACCCCATCGCCCCACCATGCCCCACCACCCTCCACTGCCTCCCAACCCCGCCATGCACAGCCCTTCCTGATCAGAAAACTTTCTCTCCTCCAGTTTGTTTTCTCCCATTATTTGAGATTCTTCCCCATGTTCCTTCCTCTCTATCTTCACTTCATTCTGCCCGTTCTCATCTCCTGTTTGGTCCCCGACTTTCTTTTCTTCTCCCTCCTTAAATACCCACCAGATCTCAAGGAAAAAAAGAAGCCACTGTGTGCTTTTTGTTTTTCCTTTTTTTCTCCCTGACTCCCCGCCCCGGTCTTTGGAAGCATAGCACTGATAATAACGACCTCTTCCTGAGCACTCACGTCTTGTAAGTCCGCGCATGGAGCTCTTCTCTCGTGTGAGCTAGTTTATCCTCACCAGATGTTATCAGATAAGAAAACTGATGCTCCGTGGCTCCGTGGTGACTTGCCGCAGGTCACACGGATGGGAAGGGCGGGGACCAGGATTATGAGCTCAGTTGCTGACTGCAAAGGTGACTGCAGACCTGCTGCCCGTACTCTTCCCTGGGGAATGGAGGAGGAAGACATGGTTAGCAAACAATTTTGGGAGCAAGCCTGGAAGAAAACTCTGAGAGCATCTTCTCCAGACAGAGAGGACCAGGCATCAGGAGAGCAGGAAGGGCCAGGGTGGCAGGACTCTGTCCCCCCCCACTCCCCGCCAAGCTCTCATATATGCCTGCCTGATGTAGAGAATTTCTGCTGCAATGGATCCTAGCTTAGCCAGCTTAGGCTACTGTCAGAAAATACCATAGACTGGCAGCTTGAATGATAGACATTTATTTTCCACTGTTCTGGAGGCTGGAAGTCCATGATCAAGGTGACAGCAACATAGTTTCCTACTGAGGCCTCTTCTCTGGGCATGGAGGTGGCCACCCTCTTACTGCATGCTCACATGACCTCTTCTTTGTGAAGCCATGTGTGGGGATAGGGAGCATTTTGAGGGAAGAGAGACCTGGGATCTCTTCACGAAAGGGCACTAATCTCACCATGGAGGCCCCACCCCCATGATCTCATCTAACTCAGTTACCTCCTAAAGGTGATTGTTGTCTGTTGTTTAGCTGTGTCTGACTCTTCTGCAACTCCATGGACTGTAACCCACCAGGTTCCTCTGTCTGTGGGATTCTCCAGGCAAGAATACTGGAGTTGGTTGCCCCTTCCTTCTCCAGGGCATCTTCTCAACCCAGGGATCAAATCCGGGCCTCCTGCAATACAAGCAGATTCTTTACCATTAAGCCACCAGGGAAGCCCTTACCTCCCAAAGGCCCCATCTCCAAATCCTATCACACTGAGGGTTAGGAGTTCAACATGAATCTTAGGGGACACAATTCAGTCCATAGCAGACATCACCCCTGATCAGGGAATGGCACGTCTTTCAGGTATGCTGGCGCAGGGCGATGGTCAGAAACTCCTGACCCATACTTTCATTACACATGGAGGGGTGGGGTCTGACAAATCGTGTGACTTGCTCAGGATCACCTGGATGAGACTAGAGTCCGGCTGCCCTGCCCTCCAGCCTAAGGGTTGTTTGGCATTCCTCTGAACCCTCATGTCTGTGGGGCCTTGGCTCAAGCCCAGCCCTCTGCTGAAGGGGTCCTCTGATGAGGCACAGCCATCTATGAGCAGAAGGGAAGATGCTGAGGGCGGGGTGCTGGTGGGTGGTGGACCCTGGTTTTGACCATGGCCTCTGCTTCTGGTGGCCTGAGGGTGTGACTGGGGATTGGGGGGGGCAGTTTTATTAATGTCACTGCACGTGTTACTTCCTGGGGATGGCGTCTGTTGCGGGAGGTGGGGGTAAGTAGGGGCGTGGGGGCGGGCAGGATGTAGTCCCTGCCTTGCCTGGCCTCCTCCCTCCCAGGGAGGAGCATCAGGGCAGGGCTGGGGGTTAAAAAGTGGCCACGGGGGGAAAGCACACGAGAGGCCTGCACAGCTAATGTGGGGCATCTCCATTATCATAATAACTAACCACTTAATAACTGACTTCCCTGCTAATTCTAATTGAAACACGGGACCGTATTTCCAGGCGGAGAGTGGCAGGCTCAAGTCTGGGTGGACATCTACAGGGGCCCCCCAGCTTCACGTGGAGAAAACCGTGGGGCCTCCTCGGGCATTCTGCTGGAATAGGCTGGGGTGGCAGCGCTTGTATGGCTGCCAGGAACCACAGCTGATGATAAAAGCCATTAAAGGTCAGCTGGGAATAGAAAACTATTTATGTTAAATGTCACAAATTAAGCCGCAGAATGGGCCTCGGGTGTGGAGCAGAGGGTGAGGTGAGAAAGACTGGTCACTGTGCTTGCCTCTTGAGGGGCCTCGAAGGGGTGGGTGGCCTTGAGGGGTAGAGGATGGGGGCTGGGGGAGGCTGGCGTAGGCTTGGTTTCTGGCTGCACCAGCCTGGGGAAGCAGGTGGATGTCAGCAGCCACAGGTGATTGGCCAGGCTGACCACCCGTCTAGGTTGCTAGGCGACCTGAGTGCAGGTTCAGGGAGTGAGGACCCAGCTAGTCTCCATCACATCATAGTAGAAGGGGTCTGGGGTGTCTCCACCACATCAGAGAAGGTGGCCTGGGCGTGTCCCGAGGTCCGTGCAATGGACTCTGAGTCCAGACAGACTGCTCTCACCTACAGAGGGGACCCAGGCCGGCTCTGTTTTCCTGTTTATCATCTTGGGTTTGGCATGGCTGTGCTTAATCATAATGGAGATTTAATGCAACACAACTGAGCCAAGGAGGTCACAGAGAGAGGACAGGACTTTCTCTTCTCCAAGGATCCTGGATGCGGGGCTCTGAAGGGCGGGAGAGGGACTACCAGGCTGTGATGCTCCCGGGAGGGGCTTTGGGGCTCAGCGGGGCCTGGACCAAGTTCTGAAATGGCAGGTCCACCCAGGGAACCAGGTAGCCCACAGTTTCCCCACCATAAAGGCACTGGGGCTCCCAACCCGGGCCTGAGCCCCTGGCAAGAGTCCCCCGTGTGGTGTCTGACCCCATCCATTCACCAAAGACACCTGAAGACGGAGTCTCCGCTGACAGGTGGAAATCTCCCCCAGGAGGCCCCACAGGAAAGATCACTGCAACTACACACACTGCCTAGCTGGGGACTGTTCATTTTGCAGGTTGAGGCAGAGCCTTAATTTCCATATTTTTCAACCACCCACCCTGCCTCTGGACCTCCCAGCCATTATATGAGTTGCTGTGTGTACAGGGACTATAAGCACATTTTAATATTGATGTAAGCGGGCATAATTAGGAAGGTAAATCTAGTGGAAAAATACACTCAGGCTAAATAAATAAATACCACTCCAACCCTGTCCTTCCATCAAGTAACAAGAGGGTGGGCTGCGGGTCTGGGACACCCATGACTTGACATTCCTCCATCTGTTAGGGTTGACTGTACTGTGTGAAGGGATCTCAGATAGATAAGGGGCTTCCCTGATGGCTCAGTGGTAAAGAATCTGCCTGCAATGTAGGAGACCCGGGTTTGATCCCTGGGTCGGCAAGATCCCCTGGAGGAGGGCATGGCAACCCACTCCAGTACTTTTGCCTGGAGAATCCCACGAACAGAGGAGCCTGGCAGGGTACAGACCACCGGGTCGAAAATGCAACTGAGGACCTGAGCAGCAGCAGCAGGTGGACACCCCTCCATCCCACCCACCAGGATGGGAAACAGACTCCATAGTAGTCCAACAGCCCCTCCCCTCGCCGGAAGGGGCTTTGCTCTTCCTACATCCTGATTGGTGGCAGGATGACTGGGTTGGAAGTGACTTGACCCAGATGGACCCACAGGAGAATAGGAGGGATCAAGCGAGGTCCCAGGAGGTCAGAGAGTCCAGGTGGGTGGGCAATGGATCAAGATGGTGGGGTGGGTGGGATTGGCTGGGGGTGGTGGGTGGGGCTCTGGTAGACCCCAGGAGGGGTTAGATTCATACTGGGCATCCATACATATGTATCTCCAGCCCGGTGCTTGGCATTGGAAATACGGTGTCGAAAGAGACCGTAACTGATGCTCCCAGAGGCTCACAGTGTGTAGGGAAGAGCAAGCATCCCCAGGAACTTAGAGCGCGTGAGAGCTATCACCAGAAGAGAGCGGTGGGCAGGGCCTCAGAGCACTGAGGAGGACGAGGAGGGCAGGCAGAGCTTCACCGAGGCGGCATCTGAGCCTTTAGCTCCTCAAAGGACCGTGCTGTGCTCAGTCGCTTCAGTTGCATTCGACTCTTTGCGACCTCACAGACTGTAGCCTGCTAGGCTCCTCTGTTTATAGGATTCTCCAGGCAAGAATCCTGGAGTGGGTTGCCATGCCCCCCTCCAGGGGATCTTCCTGGGCCAGGAATCGAACCTGCATTTTCCTGCGTCTCCTGCATTGCAGGTGGATTCTTTACCCACTGAACCACCTGAGAAGGCTCCCTCGAAGGGAACAGCAGTACTGTAAGGCCTGGGCTGAGGGGGCGGGGAAGGATGGAAAGGGAAATTTGGGGAAGATGGCGAGGGGTCTCGAAATCTGTGTTTAACAAGTTAATTGGAAATTAATTCTGAAGGCGTGGGAGAGCTTAGCCACTGGTGCTGAGCAGCTGAATGAGAGGACGTGGTCTGGATTTCAGAAAGAACACCCTGGAAGCTGCAGGGAGGACGTGCTAGACACAGGGGTTCCCACCTGAGCCTCTGGGAATCATCTGGGGCTTGCTGAACCGAGGATGCCGGGCCACGCCCCCAGAGCTCCCGGTCCAACAGGTCTGGAGAATTTGCATTTCTAAGGAGTGATGCAGACGCTGCTGGCCCAGGAGGTATCTTGGGAGAAGCTCTGTGGTAGAGAGAGCCAGGAGGCCGGGGAAAGAGATGGTAACCAAATGAAAGGTGATGAAGGGATGGGTAGGTAGATTCACCCGCTGGGGAGGGAGACGCAGGGCCCAGATGTGGAGAGTGGGTAGCGGAATAGCGATAGAATCTTGAACTGGCTGAAGCAGCAGGTGATGGACAAAGGCAAAGACATACAGAGCAGGGAAGCCAGGGGCGGGATGTGAGGCTTGGTGCCCGGCAGAAGCCAGGCACAGGGGCCGAGGTCAGAGTGCCAGCTCAGGTTACTGAGTGGGGGCCTCATTCAACCCCTCCGGCTTCAGGCAGACTTCAGGTCTGGGCGGTAGCTGCAGCCGCAGGTGAGCCTGGATTTGAAGGTCAGGAGGATGCAAGGGCAGTGGATCAAGCAGATCAGGCCTATAAATAGCACTTGCTGCTGCTGCTGCTAAGTCACTTCAGTCGTGTCTGACTCTGTGCGACCCCATAGATGGCAGCCCACCAGGCTCCTCTGCCCCTGGGATTCTCCAGGCAGGAATACTGGAGTGGGTTGCCATTCTTTCTCCAGAAATAGCACAGATGGGAGAAAACCTGATTGCCTGCATGCCCTGAGGCTCCAGCCCAGGGAAAGCTCCTGCTGCTGGGCCCTGACCTGCAGCCCGGACCCAAGAACATCAAAGCACACAGCCTCCATCCGAGACCAAAGCCCCAGGGACACCGGCCCTGCTCAGACCCAGCGCCAAAGAGGAAGCATCTCCTGGGGCGGGTGGGGGATCTGGCCCAGGCAGAGCAGCACACAGTCCCTCCCATTGTCTTTGCCAGCAGCCCCGGGGCAAAGAAGAGGGCTGCAGGGGGGAGCGGGTGGGCAGACAGACTCCAGGAAGGTGTGGCTCGAAGTCATCAGCTGAGGGGGCCCAAGTACACAGCTCCACCAACTGTCTGGTTCCCAGGCCTCTGTCCTGAGTTGTGTCTGACTCTCTGTGACCCCATGGACTGTAGCCTGCCAACCTTCTCTGTCCATGGAATTATCCCGACAAGAATAGTGGAGCGGGTTGCCATTTTCTTCTCCAGGGGACCTTCCCAATCCAGAGATTGAACCCGCATCTCCTGCCTCTCCTGTAATGCAGGCAGATTCTCTACCGCTGAGCCATGGGGGGAGCCCCTCTGATGCGACGATGCCTGTTACAGGTGTGGGGCCAGTGGGGCAGGTCAGCAAGGCGAGGGAAGCTGTCAGGGGGTGGCAGTGAGCTCTCGAAGCCCATTGTCCCTCTGGCAGGGGGCAGAGGGGCTGCCATTCTGCAGAGCCCACCCTGTGCCTTCCTACTTGTTTTTCTTTGACATTTTTTAATTTTATTGGCTGCACTGTGCGGCATGCGGGATCTTATTTAGTTCCCTGACAAGGGATCAAACCTGGGCCTCCTGCAGAGGAAATGCAGAGTCCTAACCACTGGACCGCCGGGGAAGTTCATCTTTGAAGCTTTCAAAGAGCTCAGTGGGCCCCTAGAAACACAATCAGAAGGGAAGGTAGGAAGATGACAAGTTTTTTTTTGCAGGGGAAGAGGACAAAAATCCCAAAAGTCTCCGGCAAGGACTCTCCTCTGAGAGACAAAACACCAAGGCGGAAACTCACCCTACGATCACCACCCCTAGAAGCTGACACCCACTCAGCACTTACTCCAGACCTAACTCAGATTCACATGCATCATCCGAGTTCTCATGACCCTGGGAGGAAAAATCACTATCGCTATCATCCTGGAGACGAGAAAACGGAAACTCAGAGCTAAGTATCTGACCCATGATCATCCAGCAAAGACCGGAGATGGGGGTGTCCACTCTCAAAACCCATATGAGCGACTCTGCCAGCCCAGTGGCTGAGCCGAATTGTACTCAATGCACCCCGGGTGGCTGGGGGGTGCGGGCTCCTTGCCCCGCAGCACCAAGCATCACCTAAGCCTGTCACACCAGCTGCGTCCCCAACAATTAGCCTTTGGCAGGCTGGCCTACAGCCAAATCTGCCTTGCCACCTGTTTTTGTATGAAGTTGTACTGGAATACGGGCTTCCACCCATTCATTTAGGCACAGCCCCTGCCTGCTTCCTCCCTCCAAGGCCGGCTTGAAACGTTGCAACAGGGACCATATGGCCCATCATACCTGCAAGATTTACTCTCTGACCCTGGGCAGAAGGGTGTGTCAGCCCTCCACCTTCGATGAAACCACCAGCTGCCTGAGTCTCGCAGAGCCCAGCTGAGATGATGCTGAGAGCGATGTGTGTGTAGGCGTGCATGCGTGCCCATGAGTGTGCGCGTGGCCCCGATGGCATCGGTGACAACCAGCACCGGAAGAGCGGGCGTGAGTGCTGTGTGGGCAGCGAGCTCCTCTCCAAGGGAGCCAGGTTAGAGGCTTTTATAGTCGGAATGGAACCTCGGTGGCTACCGCCGCTGCTGCACCCATTTAAGTCATTTTCTCCTAATTAAGCAATTATCTCGGATAAAGCTGCTCCCATCTCGAGGAACTTTTTTTGTGGAGGGTGGGGCGGAGCGAGATGGAGGTGTAGCGTTTGGGAAGACCCAGATATAGAAATGCCCTGACTGTGAGCTGCCATGCCTAGCAGAGCTGATGGAGATGGCGGTGGAGGGAGAGCGGAGCGGACTTCAAAGGCTGGAAAGTGACACGCCGACCCTCCCCGAGCGCTGCCAGCCCAAGCCAAGCACACACATGGCAACTAACTCATCACAGGAGATCTGAGCCCACCAAGGTCTCTGGGAAAGAAGAGCTGGATTTAGGGCGGGGACAGGTCCTTTTAAGTTGGCAAGGGCGAGCATGCAGGCTTAGAGGCCAGAAAAGGGGAGTTGCGGGGGTGGTGGTGGGGCTCTATCCTTATGTTAGGAGGGCAGGTTGGACCACCCAGAAGAGCCAGTCCCAGAACACGAGGCTACCCTGTCTTCCCGCAAAGACTTCACACAGTTACAGGCGGGAGTAGTTATGGGCTCAACACTCCTCCAGGCAGACAATCCATAGATTCCCCCAACCAAGTCTGGAAGCTGAGCCTGTAGGCTAAGGCTAGGATGGCCCCAGAGACAGGATGCCCCAGTGCACTGGACTTTCACATAAAGGATGGAAAAGGGTGTAATGGAAGGAGGTTCCAGCATACTTATTCCAAGGGGGCTTCCCTGGTGGCTCACTTCAGTTCTGTTCAGTTCCATTGCTCAGTCGTGTCTGATTCTGCAACCCCATGGACTGCAGCACGCCAGGCTTCCCTGTCCATCACCAACTCCCGGAGCTTACTCACACTCATATCCATTGAGTCGGTGATGCCATCCAACCATCTTATCCTCTGCCGCCCTCTTCTCCTTTTGCCTTCCACCTTTCCCAGCATCAGGGTCTTTTCAAATGAGTCAGTTCTTCGCATCAGCTTCAGCATCAGTCCTTCCAATGAATATTCAGGACTGATTTCCTTTAGGATGGACTGGTTGGATTCCCTTGCAGTCCAAGGAACCCTCAAGCGTCTTCTTCAACACCACAGTTCAAAAGCATCAATTCTTCAGTGCTTAGCTTTCTTTATAGTCCAACTCTCACATCCATATGTGACCACTGGAAAAACCAAAGCTTTGACCTTTGTTGGCAAAGTAATGTCTCTGCTTTTTAATATGCTGTCTAGGTTGGTCATAGGTTTTCTTCCAAGGAGCAAGCATCTTTTAATTTCATGGCTACAGTCACCATCTTCAGTGATTTTGAAACCCCCCAAAATAAAGTTAGCCACTGTTTCCACTGTTTCCCTATCTATTTGCCATGAAGGGATGGGACCAGATCCCATGATCTTAGTTTTCTGAATGTTGAGTTTTAAGCCAGTTTTTTCACTCTTCTCTTTCACTTTCATCAAGAGGCTCTTTAGTTCTTCTTTACTTTCTGCCGTAAGTGTGGTATCATCTGCATATATGAGGTTAATGATATTTCTCCCAGCAATCTTGATTCCAGCTTGTGCTTCATCCTGTCTAGCATTTCTCATAATGTACTCTGCATATAAGTTAAATAAGCAGGGTGACAATATACAGCCTTGATGTACTCCTTTCCTGATTTCCTGGTGGCTCAGTGGTAAAGAAGTCGCCTGCCAAAGCAGGAGACACAGATTCAATCCCTGGGTCAGGAAGATCCCCTGGAGGAGGAAATGACTCCTCACTCCAGTATTCTTGCCTGGGAAATCCCATGGACAGAGGAGCCTGGTGGGCTATAGCCTATGGGGTCGCAAAGAGTCAGATACAACTGAGTGACTAAACAACAATAACAACAAAATACTTATGCCAAAGGTCTGTTCGTTGTTTAATTCAGTTGTGTTGTT
Source organism: Bubalus bubalis (assembly GCF_019923935.1). Lineage (NCBI taxonomy): Eukaryota > Metazoa > Chordata > Mammalia > Artiodactyla > Bovidae > Bubalus > Bubalus bubalis. Next base: position 5,768,463 of record NC_059159.1, read on the forward strand.
TCATCTAACAAGGCATTCTGTAGTTTGCTTTCTTTTTTTCCATTCTGTAGTTTTATTAGGACTTCCCTGATGGCTCAGATGGTAAAGCGTCTGTCTACAATGCAGGAGACCTGGGTTTGATCCCTGGGTCAGGAAGATCCACTGGAGAAGGCAATGGCACCCCACTCCAGTACTCTTGCCTGGAGAATCCCATGGACGGAGGAGCCTCGTAGGCTGCAGTCCATGGAGTCGCTAAGAGTCGGACACAACTGAGCGACTTCACTTTCACTTTTCACTTTCATGCATTGGAGAAGGAAATGGCAACCCACGCTTGAGGGTTCCTTGGACTGCAAGGGGATCCAACCAGTCCATCCTAAAGGAAATCAGAATCCCAGGGATGGGGAAGCCTGGTGGGCTGCCGTCTCTGGGGTCGCACAGAGTCGGACACGACTGAAGCGACTTAGCAGCAGCAGCAGCCAGTACTCTTGCCTGGAAAATCCCATGGACAGAGGAGCCTGGTGGGCTACAGTCCACGGGGTCGCAAAGAGTCAGACACGACTAGTTTTATTTGCCTAATCTGGCCTCTTTGTCCAGGGTCCATGCTCTAACTACCTTCTCCCCACAATTTCCATGTAGCAAATGATCATTTGTCCCCTGGCAGTCACCGGATCCAACCCAGGCAACCCAAGGGATCCAGGCTGGAGATCTAGAAATTTCTAGCTCTGAGGGAGGTACAGAAAACCTGAGAGTTCCTTGTTCATCAGGTTGAGGTGGGTGTGTGTGCTAGGCAACCCATTAAAGTGGCTTTTTGCCTTGGAGTAAGATAGAAGAGGGCTTCCCTGGTGGCTCAGATGGTGAAAAATCTGCCTGAGATGCAGGAGATCTGGGTTTGACCCCTGGGGATCGACTGGGGACCCCCACACCATACTCCTCCACACAACCCAGGATCTCTAGGTCAGGAAGGTTCCCTGGAGGAGGCCATGGCAACCCACTGCAATATTCTTGCCTGGAGAATTCCATGGACAGAGGAGCCTGGCGGGCTACAGTCCACGTGGTCGCAAAGTGTAGGACATGACTGAGCAACTAACAGACACACAGAGATAGAAGAAAGCCAGAAAGGAAGGGGGGAAAGGCCTTTGTTTGAAGGGTAATCATTTGCACGCATGCTCAGTTGCTTAGTCATATCCATCTCTTTGCAACCCCATGGACTGTAGCTCGCCAGGCATCTCTCTCCATGGGATTGCCCAGGTAAGAATACTGGAGTGGATTGCCATTTCCTTCTCCAAATCATTTACTATAGTTGAAAAAAAATTTTTCTAAGTCTACTGTTGAGAGAGGTGTTTCTTTGAGAAACAGGGTGGACAGGACCCATCTCCCCTTCCAACAGATTATTGACTGGACCTTCATACAGATCTTTCCAGTGGAAGAACATCACCAGGTACTACAGGCCTTTGGTTCCAAGCTTTCAGGCATAGGAGTCCAGTCAGGTCCTGCCTGGGGGCGCCCAGGTTGGCAGGCATGAGCACGATGGAGATTGTGCTGGGTCTGCCTAGTGCCAGCTTGAACTCAGGAGGGAACCTCATCCTCCAGGGTGACCACAGACCTGGTACCATTGGCCTGGCCTCTATCGGCACTGGGCTCGACCCACGATGGAGATGCAGCAGGTGTTCCTTTGAGCTGCTCCTTGCTGCTTCACAGTTGAGGGGTTTGTTGGAAGATTGCGAGGAAGGGTATGGTTGTGGGGGGTCCCCAGTCACTTCCCGGTGGAACATGTGGCAGGTGGGGAAGCTGAGGACCACCAAGGGAGACCATGCCTTGGGGGTGAAGACCCAGGGAGCCCAGAATGAAATGCATCAACTTTAACTGATGCTTTTGAATTGGTGCTGCAGATGAATTGAATTGATTTGGTGTTGGAGATGATTGAATTGAATTAGTGCAGGGGAAGACTCTTGAGAGTCCCTTGGACTGCACGGAGATCAAACCAGTCAATCCTAAGGGAAATCAGCCTGAATATTCGTTGTAAGGACTGATACTGAAGTTCCAGTACTTTGGTCACCTGATGCGAAGGGTCAACTCACTGGAAAAGACCGTGATGTTGGGAATGATTGAAGGCAGGAGGAGAAGGGGGTGACAGAGGATGAAATGGCTGGATGGCATCACTGACTCAATGGACATGAGTTTGAGCAAGCTCTGGGAGATGGTGAAGGACAGGGGAGCCTGACTGTTGAAGGCCATGGGGTTGCAAAGAGTTGGACACGACTGAGCGACTGAACAACACGGGCACAGAGTGGTTCCGATGCACCTACCTTTCTAGCCTCTGTCTGCCTGATTCTGGGGATCCAGGCAGCTCAGACCTCACCCAGCCCCGAGGGTTACAGTGGATCAAGGCTGAGAAAAGCTCCACTATATTTATTTATTCCCCAGAAGTGCAGAGGGACCTGTATAAAAGGAAAGGGCACAGCGTGTAGAGACCATAAAAGGAGAGTTTAGTTTTTATGCAGTGGTAACCTGGGGAATTAATTCCCAGCTGACAGAGGTCATGCGACAGTCGCTGAGTTTTAAACAGGCGGAGAAGATCCTAGGGAAGCAGGGAAGAGGCAGCCAGGGCTGGGGAGGGGCAGAGCGGGGTGGGGTGAGGGGTGGGAGGCAGTGGGCTGGTCCCGGCAGGTGTGGGAGATGGAGCCCCATTTCAAAGTGAGTTAGGCAGGGACTTTAAAGGCTAAACTCAAGGCTGATCTCATTCAGCCCACATTTATCGGGCATCTACTGCATATCAGGACCTGGCTTGTTGCCATGGAGATTACAGTGTTAGATAAACTGGGGTTCTGGCTCTTAAGGCCCTCTGTCTTTCAGGGTACCAGCAATTATGCTCATGGTGATAAGGACCATCAGGCATGTTAGACAGAGTGTAACCAGGGAACTAGGTTGGAATTCTGCTTCTTTTACTATAAACTCTGCCATCTGGGGCAAAATCCTCATCTCTCTGTGCCTCAGTTTCCTAACAAAGAAAACAGAGTAGCTACCTCCTAAGGTTTTTCTAGGAATTGATATGGATAGAAGTGGGCCTGCCACATAGGGCTTTCTATCTAAGGTTCTATGATGGCCCAATGTGGTTCATTCATTGAAGCAGTCTGGGAAGGCTTCACGGAGGAGATGACTTCTGACCTAGATTTTCAAGGGTGAAATAAGACACACATGAGAGGAGATAAGGGGCAAAACTTCTCGGTAGGGGCTCCAGGTTAAGCAGAACCATGGAAGTGTGACAGTAAGACTGGAGGGGGCTGTCTGGCACTGGAAGCATGGTGTCCTGGGGTGTTTTGGCCAACTTTGGGGAGACTCCTGTAAATACACAAGGCTGAACCCTGGATCCTGAGCAGTGGGCAGGCAAGAACATCTGCTCAGCTGCCTGTCCATGGGATCGCTAAATGCGGGGAACTATTTCAGTTGAGGGCTTCCCTGGTCGCTCAGACAGTAAAGAATCCTCCATTAATGCAGGAGGCCCGGGTTTGATCCGTGGGCTGGGAAGATCCCCTGGAGAAGGGAATGGCAACCCACTCCAGTATTCTTGCCTGGAGACTCCCACGGACAGAGGAGCCTGGAGGGCTACAATCCATGGGTCACAAAGAGTCGGACACGACTGAGCGACTTGACCAACGTCACTGTCGTTTTTGCTGAAGCCAGCTGTCCCCAGCTTCTGAAGGCACAATGTTAATCAAGTCAGAAACTCAGGATGGGGAGAATGACGTGGTTGAAAATTTCCCACCAGCCGCATGGAAAAAGTAAACAGCAAACAAGCAGGTGAGATTAAGTTTAATAGCACGCTTTATTTTACTGAACATATGCACCATAGTATCGTGCCGATACGTAATAACTATGAAGGCATTATTCATGAACTCTTTTGCATTCTCTGCTTTAGACTGTGATGGAAATCTGGTGTGTAATTGACACTTAGCGTGCATCCCTGTGCTAAGTCACTTCAGCCGTGTCTGACTCTTTGTGACCCTATGGGGGTACATCCCCAGCTCAAGGTCAAGCACTCAGTAGCCACCTGTGGCCTAGGCTACCCCGTCAGACAGCACTGGGATAGAGAATCACTGAGTGAAACCCTTCCTCTGTTGGATCCACAGCTGGTCCACCTCCCTATGGCTCTCCAAACACACACATCTGGAAATAAGCTCAGCTGTGTCTTATGTGCTGGTGTGTATTGATTCCTTTAGTGTTGACCAGGAAGGGGAGCTTCTGGAGGTGATTGTGGGGTGGGGTGGGGAGTAGACCAGCCGCAGAAGGTGGGGTTTCAGGGCATCCCCTACAGAAGCTGCTCCTGAAGGGCCTCTAATAACCCTAAGCTTCCCACTTCCGGAACCAAGGTCGTGGTTCTAGGAACAATCAGAGGAAGCCACTGGTCTCGAGGGAGGAGCCTGGGAGAGCTCCAGCTTCCGTGGTGGTGGAGAGATCTCCTGTGCTTCCGCCTGTCACACGTTTGAAAAGACCCAAAGCTAAAGCTACCCCTTCTCCCCAGCAGGTGGACACTCCCTACCATCTGTGGACCTGAGCTGTGATCACAGAACCCATCCGTTTATTCACTGCTTGTTAATGTGTGAGACACGGTGTTTTACATGCATGAGCCCAAGTAAGCCTCTCAACCACCCTTGAGATTGCTGTCTTTGTTCATTCGCTCAGTCGTGTCCGATTCTTTGTGACCCTGTGGACTGCAGCATGCCAGGCTTCCCTGTCTATCACCATCTCCGAGTTTGCTCAAACTCATGTCCTCTGAGTCAGTGATGCCATCCAACTGTCTCATCCTGTGTCACCCCCTTCTCCTCCCACCTTCAATCTTTCCCACCATCAGGGTCTTTTCCCTTAAAACTGGTTCTATTATTTCCATTTTAAAGATGAGGAAAGTGGAGCCCAGAGAGGTTAAGCTGCTTGTCTGAAGTCACACAGCTAGTCAGGGTTGGGGGTGGGATGCCCAGGATTTGGACCTGAGTCAGATTCCACCGAGGTGCCAGCCATTCACCACTGCCCTTGCGGGTCTTCTGTCATCTGGAACCTGCATCATGACGAGAGAGGTGGAAAGCGGGGAGGCTGTAGCTGGTGACAAGGAGGGGGACGGTTGCGTCTGGCACTGCCACGCAGCCGCTCGGTCCCAGATGGCGGAGAACTGCATCAACCGCGTGGCAGGGCTGGAACGGACCCGAGCACAGACAGGCTCCGTGATGAGGGTCTCCGCCCCACCTGGGAGGGAGGGAGGCAGGGGGAGCACAGAAGGAAGGGAAGCCTGTGACCTCACCGGTCGGGCCAACGGCCAATGACATCACCAGGAGGGCCAGGAGCCAGGCCCGGCGAGTTATTTATGGAAAAGGCTGGCAGCCAGGCACAGCAGCCCCTGAGCCGGCTCAGATGTGGCGGGGATAAAGCCTCCAGCTGGCCCAGTGGGGCTGCCAGGCCCGGGCAGGCGGACGAGGGGGCAGGACGGCTGGAGGAAGCTGCCAACTGGCGGGGCGGGAGGACTCCTCGGAGCCTCCCCGAGAGGGGGACAGGCAGGGGTCCCTGGGCTCCTCCTTCCTGGAGTCTGCCCACCCCTCTCCACACTTGCTCTGGGTGAGCCTTGGGTCTCTGCAGCCCTCCGACTCAGGGTGGAGGAAGGAGGGGTCACCCATTCACAACTCAGAGACCAGATGGGCTCAGAAAAGGCAACCGAGGGATTTCAGTGGCTCTGCCTTGGTGCGCGTGAGGGCGTGTGCTTGTGTGCATGGCTGGTGTGTGTGCTTCTTCATCAATGGGGAAGGTTCGCTCCCTGGCTCCTTGGATGCCGATGGGCACCTGTGTACAAGTCAGTTTGTGAGTGTGTGTATACATGCATCTCTGAATACTGTGCGTGTGTGTGCGTGTGTGCGTGCACAAGGAAGGGAGAAGGGGAGAGGGTGAGTGAGAAGCGGCAGACAGCGGGAGAGGTGTCCCTAGAGGAGAGGCATCCTTGGAGGAAGCTGAGAAATATAATTTCTGTGGAAGACACAGAAGCATCTACTGAAGCTTCAGCAAAACTAGACAAACCTTTCATTCCATTTATCAAACATGCCTGTAGCTCTGCTGCCCAGGCAGGAGCAACAAGAATGAAATATTGAGCAGAACCAGCAATTGTGGGGCTGGAGGAGTCCAATAAATAAGGGGTTACTGCCGTGCTCGCCCTGCGTCGACGGGGTTTGCTCCAGCAGGCGCCTCCGCCCATCACGCCCAGTGGTCCTACAGGCACTGCCTGCCTCCCTGGGCTTCTGACAATAGGCCCTGGGGCAGGGTGCCAGGGGTCACAGGGACCAGCTTGCCAAGCCCCGTGCAGATGAGCTTTGGTGTGAGAGCAGCATGGGGCCTTCCTCGTTGTGCTGCTGGGGCTTGCAAACCACCCTCCTTCCCTTTAAAATCCTCCACGAAGGAACAGGACTCAGGTGCTCCCCATGGGGCTTGGGGGGTCATTCTATGGGCCCCAGTGGGGAGCAGGAGGGGCTGAAAGGGGGGCCAGGGAGTGACTAATGGGGCTCCTGCACCCAGATCCCAGGCTGTGCCGTCTATGGAGAACCCACCCCCCGACCCAAGCCCATGTCTTGACAATTTGGCTTTTTGAGCAGTGGGTGGGTGGATAGACATCTCGGCACATCCACCAAACAGGGAACCCACCCTCTAATACTTTCTGTGCCCCCTCATTCACAGCACCCCCTCCTTCATGCCAGAAAAGGAGACGTATCTTCACACAGTAATTTTCAAATCCTCCTAAAACATGAGCCCATAGACAAGGAGATCTGTACTGATCAGTCCGCCTCCAATTCCACAATGGGCAGTGGCAGTGGTTTCTGCCTCCCCCTCCCCAGCCTCACACAACTCGGGGGACCGCCCCACACCCCACTGCTCATCATGTGGTTTCTCATCCCTGGACCACCGCCTGCTCGTTACCTAACCTGCATCACCGCATCCTGATGTCAGGAGCCGAAAGGGCAGGGGACTCCGTCCAGGGCGGCTGCCACGGGAGGCCATTCTCTGAGTCCTCTCGGCCGAGACAGGGGCATGGGAAAGGCGCAGCTGAGTGGCTCTCTGGGTCGCCAGACTAAATACCTGGAATGCAGGAAATAGGATTAAACCTCAGCAGGAAACAGAGGGATAAAGGTTAATGAGGGAAGCGGGGAGTGCACACAGGCTGGCTGCTCCCAAGGACAACAGGACAGCGCCTCGGCTCTGTGGGAGCAGCCTCAGGTCACATGGTCCACCCTTCTGCTTTTACAGACCCAGCAGATGGGAGCCCCACTTCCTCTAGAAAGTGCAAAGTTCTTGGAACGCAAAAGCCCTATCGACAAGTTGCTCTTTGGCTGCCTGGATCACCTGCCTCATCACAGTTTCTGTTCTTATTTCCTGTTCCCCCAAGAACTTGGATTTTCTTATAGTTCTTGTGGGACCCAGGTGGGGCTAGTGGTAGAGAACTCGCCTGCCAATGCGGGAGATGTAAGAGACACAGGTTCGATCCCTGGGTCAAGGAAGATCCTCTGGAGGAGGGCATGGCAACCCACTCCAGCATTCCTGCCTGGAGAATCCCCTGGACAGAGATGCCTGGTGGAATCTGGTTCGTGGGGTTGCAAAGAGCCAGACACGACTGAAATGACTTAGCACGCATGCATGTGGGACTAGGCAGGAGGCTCTGCTCTCCTCTGAACCTAACTCAGTCCCTGCCTTGCATCTCCGTTTTCTCACGCATCCTGGGGACTGCAGGAGGTCCGTCTTGTGACCCGTGCAAGAAGCAATGTCAGTAGGGTCGAGTGACCTGGTAAAAGCACCCGGTCGGCAGCTGAGACGAGCCTCTTACTCCAAAGGCATCCTTTTCTCCTTTGAAAAGATGTGGGTGGAAAGGCAGGAAGAACTTCCCACCAGCTGTCACTCTGGAATTTTCGGGACATCTGCATCCAGGGATGGAGATGGGGCTGAGCCGGGACAGAGTTTGGGGAGGGGTGCCTGGTTCTCCGGAGCGTTACTGTTCGGTCATACTTTTCATAAACCTGCAAATGAGTGCCCTTCCAGATGGCTGGCCCCCTAGGAACCTACCCTCCCCCAGCCCTGTTTCCAGGCTACGTGTGGGGAGGGGCTGTGAGCAAAGTTGCCAGGGCAACCGTCCCAACACCCTCTTTCCTCTGCCATTGGAAATCTTCAAGGAAAGGAAGGAGTCATGTTCCTGGGGTGCTGGGGTGCGGCCCCACAGCGTCAGAACCACGAAAGGCCCTGCACCACGCGGCAAGCCCTGGTCCCCAGCCCGCCATCTGCATCCCAGCTGCCTGCTTTACGGGCTCCTTTAAAGACTGAACATCTGGGCTTCAGCCAACCCTCTGATCCAGGGTGGAGGGGCTGTGCTTGTTGTGAGCTGGTGAGGCAAGAATGTCAGTTCTTCCAGGAGGATCTTTCACCAGTCTCTTCCTTTTCTCATGGCTTAAGGAGATGAGTCCAAATGATGATTAGCGTGACAATGACAATGTGACGTCACCCTGGACTCACTCTCTGCCGGGCAACCGTTCAGCCCTTCACTTGCATTCTCTCTTTAAGTCGTACAACCATGCTACAGAGTGTGGCTTCCCTGGGGGCTCAGATGGTAAAGAATCTGCCTGCCGTGCAGGAGACCTGGGTTTGATCCCTGGGTCAGGAAGATCCCTGGAGAAGGGAATGGCAACCCACTCCAGTATTCTTGCCTGGAGAATCTCATGGACAGAGGACCCTGGTGGGCTACCATCCATGGGGTCACAAAGAGCCAGACACGACTGAGCGATGACCACACTTGACACACCACAAAGCTTCACGTGGGGAAACTGAGGCTGGGGAAGCTGTGGGACTTGCCAACAGGTACCGGTAGTAAGTGAACTCTGCTGGGCCCGATCCCTGAGAGGAAAGTGGAGGAGAAATCAAAAAGCCAGCCTGAGCAGTTAGCTCTTCTCGGGGCTGATGGACCTGAACTTTCTGGCAGAGGACACAGAGCAGGTGACTCATCCCGGGGTGCCTGGGGCTTCTTGAGTCTTCTCGCTGAAAGCCCTGTATCTGAGAGCCTCCTAGTCCTGGGCACATGCAGACAATTGTTCCGCGCCCCTCGAGAAGGGCGTACACAGAGGACCGTGTTGGATAGGTACCTTGATGCGGCAGCCCCAGCCTTTCTGGCACCAGGGACCAGTTTCGTGGAAGACAATTTTTCCACGGATTGAGGGTAGGGGGATGGTTTCGGGATGATTCAAGAGCAGGAGGGTTTGAGCTCCTTTGAGAATCTAATGCCACCGCTGCTCGGACCGGAAGTGGAGCTTGGGCAGTAATTGGAGCAATGGGACGTGGCTGCAAATACAGGTGGAGCTTCACTCGTGCACCTGAGGCTCACCTCCTACTGTACAGCTGGAGTCCTAGCGGGCCAGGACTGGTACTGGTCCTTGGACCTGGGGTCGGGCTCCTGCCTTGATGGATGTTGGACACCCACCTGCCGTGGGGGTTTAAGGCTGTTTAAGGCTTAAGTTCACGGGCAGGATGAGAGATGCTTGCAAGGGGTCTTCTGGACAGCTCATCTGAGGCTCTGAGGACCACCAGCTTGATCCTCTCCTTTCTCCACTAGAAATGATGTATACCCTCGGCCCCTGAAGTCTTTTTTTTTTTTTTTTTTTTTTTATTATTTATTTGGCTGCACCAGGTCTTAGTTGAGGCATGCAGGATCTTTAGTTGCTGCCTGTGGGATCCAGTTCTCTGACCAGGAATCGAACCCGGGCTCTCTGCTGTGGGAGCTCAGAGTCTTAGCCTCTGGACCACCAGGGGAAGTGTCCCCTGGACCAGCCTTTTACTAGGTCTGCGCTGGCTGAAATATGCCCCACACCTCTGATACCCGCCACTCTGGCTCTCACCCCAACCACACCAGATCCCCGAAGACGGTAAGTGGAAAGAGACTGAGGATCATTTCAGCCTCTTGTACCGCCAGCTGTCTCTGCCCTCCACAAGTCAAGTCACAAAGGGGACTGAGCTCACTGGGAAGCAGTGTGTGGGGTCCCCTACTGCCCAGTGCAGACCCCAGGCTGCTGGTGAGTAGGGGCAGTGGGGAAAAGGTGAGAAGAAGAGGAGGAAGGCAAAACTCCCAGCAAAAAGGAAGTTCAATCAGATTTGTAAAGGGCACAATTTACAAATCCGTCACATATTTTACTGGGCTGGGATTTACGGATTAGCCTGTAATACTTAGGCGGCTTTTTGTAATAAAACCCTGAGCCCAGGCAGCCTTGGGGGAAGTGAGGAGGAGGAAGGGACTTCTCTCTCTATCTCACTTTCATTTTCCCAGCATTTTTTGATCTAGGCAGCCCCATTAATCTGTGCTTTATCTGCCTATGGAGAAGGATTGAGCTCTTTATTGGATTTTTGTCAAGAATAAATGATTTAGTTTGGGATATTGTGGAAGCGATTTTTGTGGTATTACACCATCTAATAAATGAAACAGCAGGGATCAATTCCTTTCTTGCAATGTGTTCAACAGGCAGGGTGAAATATGCCCCACAATTATTTGGTATTGCCCTCTATAGATATTTATAACTGAGTATGACTGCATGTATATGGGTCTGCCCGGCCAAGATGTGATCCATCAGATCTAAAGCATGAGACTTGGGGGACCCATGAGAAGGGCCAGTCAGACACCCAGATCAAGTTCACTTGAGCAGGCAGGCCTGAGTGCTGGAGAGGAGTCAGGTTTAGGGGTGAAGGCTGGAGGTTGCCAGATGATGTTTACTAAGACCCTTGGCTTCTCCCGGAGAGATGGGAAACTGACAGCAGGGAGGGATGTCATGGCCACAGCAAGCCTGACAAACATCCAGGGCGGGGACATGGTGCAGAGAAGCCAGGGTCCCATCCTGCCCGGTCTTGGGTGTCCTGGCGCATGCCCCACTGCCCTCTCTCCCAAGACAACACTTCAAGGGAAGAGGTCTGGAAATACTTGGAGTTTGAAGCTGGCTTTCTGCCCAGGTAGGCTTTTAAAATTTATATCCCTTCATAAGGTTTACAAATATTTATTGAGAGCCTATTATACAACAATGCTTAGCACATGCCTGGCACAAAGTAAGCCAGAGATAGATAGTTGTTCACAGACTGACTGATAAACACAATGCCTTCAAGATGCCCCCAAACCCACATTGTTCTCATCAGCAGAAATGGGCAGTAGGAAGAGGGAAGAAGATATTAGGGCAAGATCAGCCAAGCCCCTTTGCTCAAGCCCCTCCTCTAGAGAAGGATTAGAATTACTCCAAAAAGGGCAAAGTCAAGAGGGATTGTTGCTGATGTTCAGTTGCTAAGTCGTGTCCAATCTTTGCAACCCCATGGACTGCAGCACACCAGGCTCCTCTGTCCTCCACTCTCCTGCAGTTTGCCCAAATTCATGTCCATTGAATCCATGATTCCATCCAACCATCTCATCCTCTGCCGCCTTCAATCTTTCCCAGCATCAGAGTCTTTGCCAATGAGTCGGCTCTTCACATCAGGTGGCCAAAGTATTGAAGCTTCAGCTTCAGTATCAGTCCTTCCAATGAATGTTTAGAGTTGATTTCCTTTAGGATGGACTGGTTAGATGTCTATGCGGTCCAAGGGACTCTCAAGAGTCTTCTCCAGCACCAAATTTCGAAAGCATCAATTCTTCGGTGCTCAGCCTTCTTTATGGTCCAGTTCTCACATATGGACAACCACAGCCAATGGGGTGATGACAAAACCAGTGGGGTGATGCCCACAGCCAATGGGGTGATGACAAAAACCAGTGGGGTGATGCCCACAGCCAATGGGGTGATGACAAAAACCAGTGGGGTGATGCCCACAGCCAATGGGGTGATGACAAAAACCAGTGGGGTGATGCCCACAGCCAATGGGGTGATGACAAAAACCAGTGGGGTGATGCCCACAGCCAATGGGGTGATGACAAAAACCAGTGGGGTGATGCCCACAGCCAATGGGGTGATGCCCACAGCCAATGGGGTGATGACAAAAACCAGAGGGGTGATGCCCACAGCCAATGGGGTGATAACTGCAGCCAATGAGAGGATAACTACAGCCAACAGGGCCGTGGTGAGCTGGCTGGTGAGATCCTCTGTCGAGACTCTCGTGTTATTTGATTGTACAAGGTCTGAGCTGTGCCTTCTGTCCCACACTGAAGCCAGCGTTACTAGGTCTTTGTCCCTGTTTATGGACTTAGAGTGTCTGATCTCTTCCTAAGTGACTTCCTTAGGGGATTCATTTCCTTGACAGGCTCTGTCTCCCTGCCGCTTGTTCTGTAAACGTCGGGAGTGACAGTGAGACCTTAGAGCTGTCTCACTATCCTTAGCGTCATATTTTTGTCCAATTTTGGACTGTCTTCACTGGCTGTGGGTTCTTTTTTTTTTTTCCTGCCAGTCAGAATTCTTGGAGCTTGATGATGATGGGAGGAAAGTTTTAAGTGTCTTAGGCATGAAGAGTCTCTTCCTGCCCCCTTTGCAAAGAAAGAAGTAATGCTGTGTGAAACCGATTAGAAAATCATGGACAGTTCCCACCCTTTCCCTGACGGTGGCAGCTCAGAGGCTTCTGTGTGTGCGTGTGTGATCAGTTGCTCAGTCGTGTTCGACTCTCTGTGACCCCACAGACTGTAACCCACCAGGCTCCTCTGTCCATGGGATTTTCCCGGCATGAGTGCTGGAGTGGGTTGCTATTTCCTCCTCACGACTGCTGGAATAATCCACATACAGTTATGTGGATGGATCACGAGCAGAAGCTAGCTGTGGTCAACAGTGGAGGCTGGGGTTGAGCTTGGGGTCCTATGGCATTATACCATTTGCCCAGCTCCCAGCCAGGGGACAATCAGGAGAGGTTTCCTTCTAACTCCTGAGGCTGACTTCCAGAAGTTCAACTTGGGTCTTGACCTTGGGCCCTTTTGGGTTTTTTGATGTTCCTCTCGACGTGCTCACACGCTCACATTCCAGTGGATATGAAAGTGTCAAGCAAGCATTATCATTTCTACTACAGATTCCTTTGAAAGATAGCTCCTTGGGATATAACACCTTTGTAGCAAGACAGTTATTGTCATCTCAACGTGTTATGCTGAGATCTTGTCTTCAGAGGGAGTTGCCGCTCTTGTTAGAAAACAAGCATCCCCTGCATCTTGGCGGAGAGCAACGCTGTCTCATGGCTGTGGCTCCGTGTCGTCTGGGGTGCTCCTGTTTCTCCCGTGTTCCACGTCCCCTGCATCGGAAAGTCCTGTGGGTTCTACCTCAGGTCGTCCAGAATCCCACCACTGCTCCTCTTTGTTCCTACTGCTGCCACCCTGTCAGGGCCACCAGCATCTCCAGCTGGCTTTCCTGATCCACTTCTGCCCGGGGCAGCCCACTCTCAACCAGCAGCTGGAGCTCAGAATCCCTCTCGTCTCCCCTCTCCCCGCAGCAGAGGTCAAGTCCTCACCGTGGCCGGAGTGAGAGCTCTGACCACCATCTCCCTGCCCAGTGCTGTCGGCCACAGCGGGAGCCTTGCCAGGGTGGCCACGTAACCCAGGCATGCTCCTGCCTCAGGGCCTTTGCACTGGCCACTCCTTTCCCTGGGAATGCTTCTCCCACTGAGATCTGCATGGCCGACTCCTTTATGGCCTTGAGGTTTTTTCTCAGACATCGGGCGGCATTGTATAGAGGACGGGAGGCCAGACTGGAGCCACGTGGCCTGAGCTCACAATCCTTTCCTCCCACCCGCCAGCCATCGGATGCTCCCAGTGTTATTTCACCTCGCTGTGCCTCAGTTTTCTCATCTGTAAAATGGAGATAATAAGGGCATTCATTCACAAGGCTGTAATGAAGATGAAGTAATGTGATGTTTGTAAAGTACTTAGAAACTGAAGTTGAGTAAGTATGATATAAGTGATCGCTTAAAGGAATAAATCAAGTGAGGCTGACATGGACCGCAGTATTTTTTAAATGTTTATTTGCTCATTTATTTCGTTGCACCAGGTCTTGGTTTCGACAGGCAGTGTCTTCAGTCGTGGCACGCGAACTCTTAGTTGCAGCGTGCAGGATCTAATTCCATGACCAGGGATCAAACCTGGGTGCCCTGCATTGGAAGTGTGGAATCTCAGCCCCTGAACCAGCAGCAAAGTCCCCCGGACTGCAGTATTTAAACATGCAGTCAGCCCTCACCCAAGCTCGCTCCTCTTGTACTTACATTCCATTGTATGCATGACCTCTAACTTCCTACAAGATCTGCTTAGTTCTTACATTTACAATTTTTTTATCTGTCTCCCTGGAACAAAATGGCTACAACATAAGCTCCTAGCAGGCAGAAATCTTGGTTTTGCTCACTGATATGCCTAGGACTACAGGAGGCATTCAGCAAAGTATTTGTGGAGTGAACAACTACATTCCCTCGCTCCCCCTCCCATTATAACCATTTTGTGTGCGCGCTGAGTTACTTCAGTCATGTCCAACTCTTGATGACCCTATGGACCACAGCCCGCCAGGCTCCTCTGTCCGTGGGATTCTCCCAGCAAGAATACTGGAGTGGGTTGCCATGCCCTCCTCCAGGGGATCTTTCTGACCCAGGGATCAAATTCATGTCTCCTGAATTGGCATGCGGGTTCTTTACCACTAGCACCAACTGGGAAGCCCTATAATCATTTTACAGACTTTTTAAAAGAATGCTTTTCTGACTATATAAGGAAGATATACAGAAAAGCTCCCACGGTGGGAAGCTGTTGGAGATGCCATACTGAACAGAAGGGAATCAGCTGAAATTCTACATCTTGGGATGGGGTCCGCCAAAGAGGACCCTGAGATAAGGTGTGCGAGTTTCCTGCAGTGGTTGAACAACTTATCACAAAGCTAGTGGCGGAAAACAACACAAGTCTTTTATCTTACAGTTTCAGAGATCAGAAGCCCAAAATGAGTCTTAGGCAGGCAAAATCGAGGAAAACACAGGGCCTGCCTTTCAAGAGGCTCCAGGGCAGGATCTGCTCCTTGCTTTTTCCAGCTTCTAAGGCTGCCTGTCTTTCTGGCTGTGGCTCCCTTCCAGCCAGCAATCCGTTGCTCTGAGCTCTGCTGCCCTCCTCACGCCTTCTCTGGCCCTCCTGCCGCCCTCTCATAAGGACCCTGTGATTACACGGCCCACAGGAATCACTCAGGACACACTCCCCACCTACAGATCTCCCCTTAACCTCATCTGTGGAGTCCCTGCTGTTGGCTCTTATTTAGTCGCTAAGTCGTATCTGACTCTTCGTGACATCATGGGCCAGGCTCCTCTGCCCATGGGGTTTCCCAGCAAGAACACTGGAGTGGGTTGCCATGTCCTCCTCCAGGGGATCTTCCTGACCCAGGGATCGAACCCAAGGCTCATAAATCTCCTGCATTGGAAGGCAGGTTCTTTACCACTAGCACCACCTGGGAAGCCTGTATATATGTATGGTGGTGGTGGTTTAGTCACTCAGTCGTGTCTGACTCTTTGTGACCCCATGGACTGTAGCCCACCAGGCTCCTCTGTCCATAGGATTCTCCAGGCAAGAATACTGGAGTAGGTTCCCATTTCCTCCTCCAGGGGATCTTCCCGGCCCAGGGATCGAACCCAGGTCTCCCACATTGCAGGCAGACGCTTTAACCTCTGAGCCACCAGGGAAGCCCATGTATAGATACCTATATATGTTATCATATGTGTAATATCTACACATGTGTGTATACATGTATGCACATGTGTGTGCATACTGGTGGCTCAGTGGTAAAAAATCCACCAGCTAATGCGGGAGATGCCGGTTTGATTTCTGAGTCAGGAGAGATCCTTCCTGGAGAGGGAAATGGCTGTCCACTCCAGTATTGTTGCCTGGGAAATCCCAGGGCCAGGGAAACCTGGTGGCTACTGTCCATGGGGTCACAAAAGAGTAGGAGACAATTTAGTGACTAAACAACAGCAACAATATAAATATTATATATATATATATATACACACCACATACAAATTCTATAGACTATATACCAAATGATTATCAAAAGCTATGGCAGAAAACAGCTTTCATTTATAATATAATTCAAATTTATTTCTACACAGAGAATGTTTTATTTTGTACTTGAAAAAGGTTTTAACATCAAGAAAGATTTTAAACTACATGGAATAAAGGCAAATTGCAGGGAAGATGGAAAATCCATACATGCATAAAGAAGGAAACTTTTGATATATTTCTTCCTAGTTCTCTTTCAACACACGTGGCCTGTCCTGAATATGCAATTCTAAGTTCTCATTTTTTTTAACTTACTCTTAAACTGTGAGCATCTTCCAGGCCATTAAATATCCTTTGCATATGCATTTTTAATGGCTGCATAATATTCCTTCATGGCTATGCCATCACTTATTTATCCACCCTCCCATCAGTTGCCCTCCTCACCCTCCTCTCCACCACTGCTTAATACCTTAACTACTTGGATGAGAAATGGTGGCTTTCACAGTCTCCAGTCAATGGCTGTATATCTGGAACATTTCAGTGAATATCAAAGTCGCTGCTTCATTAATATAAAGAGGGCACAGACCAAAACAAATGAATGTCTCCGTGACACATCCTCCCGGAAGGAGCAGACTCCCCCAGCATCATGACCTCCTCTCAGCACTATGCATGATCTCACTCGGGTCTTTATGTCTCCCCTGGCCCCCCAGTTCCTGGCACATACCCTGAACAGAGCCAACTTACCCATTACTTTCTGAAAAAATAAGTTTGGGCTAAAAATAGGGTTGGTATAAGAGCTTAAATAATTTTCCAAAAATAGACCTTCCTAGGCTTTGTGGTCTGTCCCTTTGTAGGAGAAGCTACCATTTGGCCAACAAAGATTGTATATGGGTTAGACCGGAACTGTCAGGAGTCAACAGAAGCAGAGAGAGAAGCGGGGCTCATTATTTTAACAGGATTTCTAAGCAAATACTAGGGGTGCCTCCTTGCAGTTGCTCTAGCGGATGAGGGAGAGTGGGGGCTCAGGGGCTGGAGAGGGGTGCACGGAGGGACAGTCCTCCCCTGCAGCCTGGCGTTTTATACCCAGTTGGCAGCTGGGGCCACACATCTCTGGGGAAACAGGAAAAGCATTGACCTATTCCGGTTTGGTATCAACTCCATCACATTGGTAATCCTAAAATAGCTTTCCTGTCTTCCGAATAAAACCTTTTGCATTGAGCGGAATCGGGGAGAAGAGGTTAATTGAGGGTTGACTCACAATCTCAGGTTTGCAAAAAAAGAGGGTTAAGTGGAGCCCTTTCATAGCAGTTACTTACCCTGAAGCTCCAGCCTTCCCACCAGGCCGAAGAAGCTGCCAGGGAGGGCTGAATCTTCCTCCAGCTCCATCTTGGTACCCAGGAACTGGGATGCTGTGTCCTACCCTCAGGGAATTATAATCTGCGGGCACTTCATGATAAAGGAAAATTGTAAAAATCTGGTCCAGCTTTTTGGAGTCTTCGGCTTCAGCCTTCCTTTCTTCCCTGAACAGGAACGATGGATGATTGCATTAGTGACAAGGTCCACTGGACCTCCAAGTGAGATTGGGTTCAACTCAAAAGGCAAATACGAAGCCAGCCATTGTTCAGGGGACTGTGCGTACGGAGTTGGATAAGAGTCTGTGTGGTCAAGGGGGTCTCGGTCTAGAAGGAACACAGACCTGAAAATAATTACAGTGGGGAGGGAGGGGCAGCCACACTGCTCATTCATTTATTCCCTCAGCAGCTGTGGTCTGCGGTGTGCGGGCATCGCACTATATTGGGGATTCCATGTGTCACAACGGACGTGGTCCCTGCCCTCAAGTAGCTTATCGCCCAGCAGGCAACATAGTGCGTGCAGGCTAAGTTGCTTCAGTCTTGTGTTTGACTCTTTGCAACCCTATGGACTGCAGCCCGCCAGGCTCAGTTCATGGGATTCTCCAGGCAAGAATCCTGGAGTGCATTGCCATTTCCTCCTCCAGGGGATCTTCCCCACCCAGGGATCAAACTCACGTCTCCTGCGGCTCCTGCATTGCAGGTGGATTCTTGACCGCTGAGTCATCGGGGAAGCCCAGGCAATGTGGACAACAGATACAAACACAATACATCTTTGATTTTCTTTTGTGATAAACACATTAAAAGACACACAGGGGGACTTCCTCGTGGTTCAGTGGTTAAGACTCTGTGCTTCTGATGCAGGGGTGAGGCTTCCATTCCTGGAAGATCCCACATGCCTGCCACGCGGTGCAGTAAAAAACCAAAAAGACAGGCAGGGAGCTCTGAGTATAATGGAGGAGAGCTTGTGAGCTTAGATAATTTCCCCAAACAGGCTTCCCTAGGATCCTCTGCCTGTCCTTGCCTCAGTCTGCTGTGTGTACACACACCCTCCTTCTTCACCGGGCCCTGACTCTGGATCCCTCTGATCCCCCAGATCCTGGCAGCCTGCTGGTGGGATGGGCATGGCCTGCAGCCTCTGGAGCTGGAAAGCTTGGTTTCAGAGCCTGCCAAGTTGCCTCCAGGTGCCTCGGTTTTCTCCTCTGTACAACGGGGAGAATATCCATGCCAGTACCGAGGGTGGTTGTGTGGGTTCAGTGGACCGATGAAAGCGCGCCTCACACATGGTCCGTGGGCTGGAAGCTGCTCTTCCCACTATTTGTTTTGCGTGATGGTTAATTTCATGTGTCCACTGCACTGGGCCACGGGATGCTCAGCTTGCTGGCTAAACATTCTGTCTGGGTGTGTCCGCCAAAGTGTTTCTGGAAGAGATTAGCATTTGAATTGGTGAACTGAGCAGAGCAGATGGTCCTCTCCAGTGTGGGTGGGTCTCCTCCAATCCACAGAGGGCCTGAAGGGAACAAAAAGGCGGAGAGCTTGAATTTACTGTCTGCCTGGTTAGCAGGGAGACATCAATCTTGCCTCACCCTCGGCACTGCTGGTCCTCCGGGCCTCAGATTCTGACTGCAACCTTCATCATCAGCTCCCTGGCTCCCAGACCTTCAAACTACACCGCTGGCTCCTGGGATCTCCAGCTCATAGACAGCAGATCATGGGAAGTCTCATAATCAGCCTCCATGATCTTATGAGCGCATTCTAAGCAACCTATCTTCCTATCTGTCTATTTCTCCTGCTGGTTCTCACTCTGAGAACCCTACTGCTCATGATTTCTCCTCCGAAGCCGTGTGACTCAGAAGTTAGCACACAGTGATTTATGGCTCATCGGACAGAGCATTTAGTGGTCTCACCCCTGGGTCTCACCCTGGAGCATGCAGCCAAGCCACCTGGAGGGCTTGCTATTAATAGAACAGATTGCTGGACCTCACCCAGCATTTCCAGACTCCTTGGGTCCAGGGCTTCCCTGATGGTTCAGGTGGTAAAGAATCTGCCTGCAATATAGGAGACCTGGGGTTGATTCCTGGGTCAGGAAGATCCCCTGGAGGAGGGCATGGCTACTTACTCCAGTATTCTTACCTGGAGAATCCCACGCAGAGGAGCCTGGCAGGCTGCAGTCCATGGGGCTGCACAGAGCCGGACATGGCTGAGTGGATGTTCAGGTCCAGGGCAGGGCCTAGGGATGCTTACTTCTAGCAAGCTCCCTGGTGGTGATGCAGCTAGTCATGATCTGGGGACCACACTTAGAGGACCACTCAAACGCAGGCTTTATTTGTATAAGCCTATAAATAGATCCATAGTTGCTGCTGCTAAGTCGCTTCAGTTGTGTCCGACTCTGTGCGACCCCATAGACAGCAGCCCACCAGGCTTCCTTATCCCTGGGATTCTCCAGGCAAGAACACTGGAGTGGGTTGCCATTTCCTCCTCCAATGCATGAAAGTGAAAAGTGAAAGGGAAGTCGCTCAGTCGTGTCCGACTCTTAGCGACCCCATGGACTGCAGCCTACCAGGCTCCTCCGTCCATGGGATTTTCCAGGCAAGAGTACTGGAGTGGGGTGCCATTGCCTTCTCCCAGATCCATAGTTAAGCACGCACAGTGTGCCTGCCCCCGTGCTAGGCGCTTTCACATACACCTCCCTTTATTTGCACAGCTCAGCAAAGCCCGCTTCGTCTTCTTGTTTTTGGAAGATGAAGTTACCAGTGCTCAGACAAGATCCATGACTTGCCCAAGACCATGTGACTTGGAAGTGATGGAGCTGGTCTTGAGTTCTGACCTCTGGGTGTCCTTTTCAATGTTCTGCTCTCCATGGCTTTTGGAAGCTGATCGGGGGACAGAAAGTGTACCAGGAGGAATCTGATGAGGAGGAGGAATCTGACGAGGAGGAGGGAACTGTCTGGGAAAGGTGTCCTACAGGCAGATGAGACCATAAATGTGTGATGCTTCTTGTGGAAATGAGAGAAATGCACCCAACTAAGGTCCAGACAGGCTCAGCCAGCTGATTGCAGATTTGGGGTGGAATCTGCCAAGAGTTTCCCTGGCAGCTCTCGGGGGTTGGGGACCTGGAACTCTGGCCTGGGTGACTCCCCGTGATTCAGGAGTGGCGACACACCCTCAGCTGAGCTGAACAAGGTAGGCTGTTGCCCAGCCTCTCCTCCACCCCTGCCCTTCCTCCCAGCAGCCCAGAAAACAGGTGTTGTCCATTAACAGGAGAGCAGCATCACTCTGAAGGAACCACTCAGCCATTTAGGCTGTGACATCATGTTACAATTTTGACAAATAGGACACAAGTGCCCAAGGTGCCAAGGGCCCCCAATCCAGTCCCAGTCGCTGGCCTGAGTAAGGAAGAGAGGGAATGGGGGTTTTGGCCAAGAGAAGCCCAGCACAGGGGGCCCCTCCAGGTGTCACTCTGCTGGCCTTTCATCTGCAAGGAGCCTGGGTTTGCTTCATGAGTCAGGCCTGGGCCCGTGGGAGCTGACGGCCAGGAGAAGGAGACTGCACAACAGTGAAAGACCTCACTCTTACCACCAGCTTTTAATCTCGTCTGCAGAGTTGCATGACTCTCCCCAGCCCTGAATCCAAAAGCTTCCAGGGTGCTGATTTGCATGTGATTTGCATATGACCTGCATGCCACCCTTTTCCCTCCCTTTCTCTGTGGGGTTGAAAGTGAAGTGAAAGTGTTAGTTGCTCAGTCATGTCCGACTCTTTGCAAGCCCTTGGACTGTAGGCCACCAGGCTCCTCTGTCCATGGGATTTTCCAGGCAAGAATACTGGAGTGGGTTGCCATTTCCTTTCCCAGGGGATCTTCCCGACCCAGGGATCGAACCTCTCTTGCATTACAGGTGGATTCTTTACTAGTGCGCCTCTGGGGAAGCCCCCAGGTCAATTACCAAGTAGCAAAAACATGCCACTTGACCGTAAGCTCCACGGGTAGTGACCACATTGGCTTTTGTATTGTTTTGTCCAGTGTCCAGTGTCTGGAACACAGTAGGTGCTGAAAGGGGGCAACAGTGGACCAACACGTGGAGGAATGGACGTTGGCTGTGATGGGATTGACTGCCCATCCTCCTCCCCAGCCTGCCATATTGGGCGTTAGAATGCAGTGTTTCTGGCATTGGAGCAGAGACTGGATTTGGGAAAAGGACTTTTTTTTCCCCAGTGAAAAAGCATCCTCACGCCCCTTGATAATCAAGCTCCTTTCCTTGGCAGAGAGGATGGAGAGGAAGAGAAAAACTTTCACTCCACAGAAGGGCATCTGCCAGTTTCCCACATAGAGACGGGATTGAAATAACTTTTTCAGATCCTCCCGTTAAGCTGACACATGTGGCCCCCTCCAACCCTCCACTGGGTTCCCTCCCAGCAGCACTTATCTCGGCTCCAACAGAACGGCTCTATCTCCCTGCAGCTCGCGGCTGTCTTGCTTCACAATAGAGAGAGGCTCCGGCCCCAAAGAGGGTCTGGTGCAAACAGCATCAGAATACAGATGGGTTGCAGTGCAGGGGGCGGGGAGGGGAGGAGAGGGAAGTGGAGGTGAGGAGACGACCACCCCTCCTGTGTCAGTCTGCACCTGGGGACACGTCGATGTTGTCCGTGAGGATGAGTACAGGGCCGGGGCTGAAAGTGATCTGAAGATGGCACAGCTAAAAAAGCATCACTTAAAGTTGTGGAAGGTAAATGCCACTTCTAGGCCAGCACTGCTCCCCCAGGCTTGGGAAGGAGATAATGAATTATTACCCAAGGAAATGAAACTGCTAATAAATTCAGAAGGAAAGCTGAGGGAGGTTAAACTCCATTTTTTAAAGGGAGCTGGTGATTTATAAAGTTCCCTCTCTCTTTGCCTCCTGGGGCTCCATCAGGGACCCTGTTCCTCCTGTCTCCGGCACAGGCTGCCCCCAACACAGTTCCCCGGGCCAGGTCTCCGGCTGCTCTTTTTAACCCTTCCCCCGTGAGACACGCCCACCCAGTAGCAATATAAAGCCCAAACTGGGCTGAGATTTGGGCCAATTAATTTTGAGTTCAGTCCCCAAGGACTAGCCAGAGGAAATTTGTCTAAGAAGTCTATTCTGACCTTTGAGACAACAAATGAGAGGTAGAACCGGTTAGCAATGGGCAATCAGGCTCTGGAGCTTGGCCCAAGGGCAGGGGCAGCGCCCATGTGGAGTGACCAATCATCTTTGCCTACCACTGAGGCCCACGCCTCCCACCGATGGCCCCGCCTCCCAGCGGCAGCCACGCCTCCCATTGAGGGCCACACCTCCCACCAAAGGCCACGCCTCCAAGTGGCAGCCACGCCTCTCACTGAAGGCCGCGCCTCCCGGGGGCAGTCCCTCTTTGGGGACTTCTTTAGGCTACCTTTTTAGCTTTACAGGTGTCAGGCGTCAATCCTAATCCTTCCTTGGTTTCCATTCCCGAAACTCTGCCCCTCCATCTAGGCTCCCCTTCTCTTCGTGAAGCCATCATGTCCCTCGCTGCCTGACCTCATTGCCCGTTTCCCTGGTGACAGGCCTGTGATGTGAGTCGTGGAGGCCTGCGAGCCTTCAGGTGGGTAGGACGGGCCCAGCAGCTGCCCAGGAAGAGGGAAGGAACAAAGCTCTAGCGTCTGTGCCATCACCCAGTACCTGGAAATCGGGGAGGGGGCAGTGGAGATAGAGGAGGGGCAAGTGGAAGCTTGCAGCCCTGCCTAACCTCCCCTGCCCTGATGTAGCCCCAGCTCCCTAGGGAAGGCAGAGGCTTCCCAACCCCCTTCCCCCACACTCCTGCCTGGCAGCAACGATTTAAAATCTTCTTGAGTCCTGGAGGAACTCAGTTTCTCCAATGAGTCAATTCCTACAGCCTGCCCCACACCTTCCAATGGTGTGACATAGAGAGAGACTGCCCTGCTCAGCTGGTGGGCCTGCCTCCAGCAAAATCAGGCTCCAGGGTCCCCTTCGCAGAGTCTGGGGTCTGCAGGAAGCCCCTGTGCCAAGTGGCTCTCGCAGCTGGCCTCAGCTAGGACCATGGACACGAGTTCAGTGATGGGAAAGCGACTCCCCCAGCTCCCCTGTTTCTGGTCTCGTCTGTTTCTGCCAGCTCCCAAGAGGATAATACAGCCTCCCTGTGGAAACAACAGCTCTGGCCAGCAGGCTCTGCATGGTCTGAAAAGCCCACTTCCACCCGAGTATCAGGTAATTTGCTTGCAGCCTGCATTATGTAGACAAATCAGGCTCTGTTGGACTTCAGGTGTCCCAATTACCTGAGTAATTTGCATGTTTATGAGTGAGGGGGATTGAACACCAGCTCAAAGCAAATGGAAATTTCTGACTTTGGAGGCCCCGGAAGCCCTCCTGTGCACCTTTGCTCACCACCGGCAGGATGAAGGACGGGGAAGCCCGCAGCCTTGCAAAACCACAGAGCAGGCGACTGAGGAGTCTCGAGCCATCTCAGGCCGTGACCTTACCTTAGTTTCTCCTCCAGGATCTGTCAGAAACCCAAAGCAACGGCATAAGAACAACTCCAAAGAAAAGTGGGAGAAGAAAGCGAGGGAAATCTTTATTATTGATTGTTTATACCTAAGGAAAGAGAGGAGGGAGAATTCCCTGTAGCCCAGCCAGGAGATGAAGAGTTAATCCTATAATCTAGTCTGCCAGGGAGGAGGAAGGACTAAAACTATTTTCAAGCTGAATCGTGCGTGCAGAATGCTTGATTGCCTGGGGGTGGAGCCCAGGATCCTGATGCCTTTTGAAAGCATCCATTGGGCGCTCAGAGTGTATGGAGCCCTGTTCTCAAGGCTCCTTGGAATTCCGAAGTTCCCAGGGGCGTTCTGCTGTCTTCTATGAAAGAAAGGATCACCCCCTTTTAGTTTCTTGGGTGCTCCAGTTCCCCTCACCCAGGCCACAGCTCCCCACTGGGCTCAGTGAAGCCCCTGCAAAAGCCTGGTGACCTTTTCAGAGTCAGACCAATTACACTCCAGTGCAACAGCTTAAGAAATGCAAAGCAGCCCATGCCAACTCTTCTAGTTGATCTGAGTAAGAGCCAGAGCCACCCCACGGGCCCTGGCTATGTACTGGAATCATCTAGAGAATTTTTGAAACTACCGGTGCCCGAGTTCTGTCCCCAGGGAACGTGATTTCACTGGTATTGGAGACAGTGGCAGTTTTTGAAAGCTCCCACATGACTTAAACATGTATCAAAGTCTAAGAACTGCTGAGCTGGAGGATTTGGGAGTTTTGAATTATTGAATGGTGAGTCTTTGGGCTGAAATTGATCAAATTTGATATTCTGCTAAAGGGAAGGCACGCTTCATGTTCTATTTACCTGGTAGGCTGCCATCATGAAACAAAATAATGATGGCAAAGTTTTCTTTTGGATATTAGTTTGCATGAGTGTGTGCTAAGTTGCTTCAGTTGTGTCTGACTCTGTGACCCTGTGGACTGTAGCCTGCCAGGCTCCTACGTCCATGGGATTCTCCAGGCATGGAAAAGGGAATGGGTTGCCATTTCCTTCACCAGGAGATCTCCTCGACCCAGGGATTGAACATGTGTCTTCTGCTTGGCAGGTGGATTCTTTACCACTGAGCCACCTGGGAAGCTCAGGAACTGTACTTAAGAGACTACATTAATATTTCATTTATTCTTTCCAGCCAGGTACCAGATGGATATTATCCCCATTTGACAGAAGAAACTGAGGCTCAGAGATGAAGACACAACCACTGAGTGTTAGGAGACAGTTATCCTCTCACATTATGTTTTCTTGGAAGCAGACTTGCAGGCACCTTTGTCGTGGTGAATAGCATTGAATGGCATAAAGTCACCCTCTGCAGTCAAGGGTAGGCATGCTGTCCATTTTAAAAGATTCAGGTTCCCTAATCTCAGGGTTTTTTTCCCCTTACACACCCTACAATGTAAGCCCAGGTATCACCTGGCCCTCTTTGCAATGCCTTGTGGGAACTGTGGCTTAAGGAACAGTTGCAAAAACACCACCACTCTGGCTACCCTGGTTGCTGTGATAAAGAGTCCCGTATGTCTGACTGGGTGAGTTTCATGCCTTCTGCTAACATCAAGGAAACTATGTCAGGGCAGGCTAACTTCTTAACTTGTGGGGGACTGGGCATCTTAATTTACATCTGTTTTGAAAACCTGTACACTTAGGAGATGGATAAGCCAGAGGTGATATTAAAACAAAGCAAAATACATATTCCAGATCAATGATTGCTTTTCCCCTAGATAGAAAATAACAACACAAATCAGTTCCTGTTTCATTCATTCATCTTTTTTATGAGCGGGATAAACAAATTCAATCTGCAACATGAATTAAAAGAAGGGACTTCCCTGGTGGTCCAGTGGTTAAGACTCCATACTCCCAATGCAGGGGGCCTGGGTTTGATCCCTGCATGGGGATCTAAGATCCCACATGCTTGGGGAACTAAGATCCCACATGCTGCATAGCACGACCAAGTAAATAAACAGATATCTAGTGAATTCAATTCCTTAAATAGATCCAGGGCTTTAGAAAAAAGTTACAAGAAATGTAAACCTTGGGTACATAACAGCACCCTGGTGGTTCCAAATTCCACTTGATTTTAAACTCCATCAAGCTATCTCCTTTTTTTCTCTCTGAGAACATTTCAATTAATTCTATCAAAACAGCCTCTAGGCGTGATAAGCCTGTCTAGGTCCTGGCTTTGCCTCAGCACCTAAACCTACTCATCCTCTTGCTGTCAGACGTCGATCACCCCTTATTACCCACCGTATCCCAAACTGGAGAGAGATGATTTTTCCTCTTGTATTAACACTACTGGCCCTTTCGTTGGTGACCATTTCCCTTTGAGGTCTCAATCTTTAAAAGATAGTTTATAACGAGACTGAGTCTCTTCCTCAGCCCTTTTTTACTCAGTTCTTAACTTAAACCAACTCAGTTATTAGGTAAGCATCCTTTCGAAAGCATCACTTCCTTTCATACTTACTACCTTCTCTTCTGGAGGAGGGCATGGCAACCCACTCCAGGATTCTTGCCTGGAGAACCCCATGAACAGAAGAGCCTGGCAGACTACAGTCCACGGGGTCACAAAGAGTCAGACAGGGCTGAAGTGACTTAGCAAGCCCGCACGCACACCTTCCCGTCTAATGAATGAGAATTTAATATGCGACAGTAATTTCTAGTAGCATCTTCATTATAATTTTCAGCTGCTAATTATTATTGTTAAAATTATTAAAACTAACTACTGTTTATATGGCAGGCGCTTTTAAAGTGCTTTATAAAGGATCTGAAGTCGACTCAACAACCCTAAGTGTTTTCACTCGAAGAAGATGGGGTTTCCAGGAGGTTGAATGTTTTGTCATCGGAGCAAGAAAGTGGTAAAGCTGGAACTCAGAGCTATGTCTGTCCAGCCCCAAAGCTCTGCTTTCCCTCCCTTCTACCCCAACTGCCCTTTTTGTAAACAATTTTCTTGAGATGTAATTCGCATAGCATACAATTCACTCACTTAAACAACTCAGTGGCTTTAGTCTATTCTCAGATATGTGTGCTTCCGTCACCATAGCCAATTTTAGAACATTTCCATCACATCCAAAAGAAACCCTATCCACTCTCGTTACCACCCTCCATCTCCCCATCCTCCTCCTCAACCCTAACCAACTGCCTTCTAGCAAAGTCTCTTTCTAAAAAAGCCAAACCTTTTCTTCCCTCTCCGTTACATATCAGGGTATATTTATATTCATTTGTAAATTGATGACTTCTTTGGGTTACTGAGAAGGTTAAGAGTTGCCAAAAAACAGAAAGCAACCCATGTGGCTTCTCACTGATACTCCCTGGGTTGGTTTTTTGCTCCTCCTTCTGCCCAGAGGCCACCGAGAAGAACCTCAGAAGGGCCAGGGGCCGCTCGGGTGACTGCGTCCCTGCCTTCAGCGCCTGGTCCCAGGAAGCAGCTCTTAGATCTGTGATGATGGCCTTAAGGACTGGGACCCCGGAAAGCTTCTCCCTGCCTGGACTCAAGCCTCACCTCTTATGACAGAGAGCAGCCCTCGCCATCTCCCCTCAGACAACCCCGTCCCCCTAAAGTAGTCTCTCATCAGTCCTTCCTGTGAGGGCTGATCTTGTCCAAGGAGGGTCTTGTCAGCAGCAGCCTAGCGTCCATCTGACTTTGCAGGAAGAGAGGTCCGTGTATGTGCCCATCTGAAGAAGGACTCATGTGCTCGGAGATTGGTTGGAGATACAGGGAGCCCCGGTGGGGTGGGGAGCATGTGGGGAAGGGATGCAGGGAAGGGAAGGTGAGCAGGAAGCCAGCGCCCTGGTGGAAGACCGGCTCTCCCTGATGTAGGCCAATTCCAGGAGACACTGGAAAGACACCTCAGGGTTACCCAGCCCTGAGGGTGAGGTGGCCACGGTGTTTCAGCATCAGCCCCTAAGAGTCCTTGGCTAAGGGCTGCTCCCAGAAACAGCCATTCCTCAGCTCGCCTGGCTGCCATGCTCCTGCAGGCAGAGCGGTCTTATGTCGTCTTGGGAAAATCCCTCCAGCAGAAAAATGAAGATAATGGCATTTGGGGGTTGGTGAAGGATCATGAAATGGTCTGATGTGAGGGTTACAGGTGGGTATCCGAGGCATCTCCGGTAGCCTGCTGCTGCTGCCGCCAAGTCACTTCAGTCGTGTCCGACTCTGTGCGACCCCATAGAAGGCAGCCCACCAGGCTCCCCCATCCCTGGGATTCTCCAGGCAAGAACACTGGAGTGGGTTGCCATTTCCTTCTCCAATGCATGAAAGTGAAAAGTGAAAGCGAAGTCGCTCAGTCGTGTCCGACTCTTAGCGACCCCATGGACTGCAGCCCACCAGGCTTCTCTGTCCATGGGATTTTCCAGGCAAGAGTACTGGAGTGGGATGCCATTGCCTTCTCCTGTAGCCTAGCCCTGTTCTAACTCCTGCATGCATGTATACACATGTGCATACACGTGCACATGCACGCACACCCACACACACGAGCACATGTACACACACACACACACACACAAACACACACACAGCGAGTAGGATGGGAATGCAGCCTCCACAGAGCATAATCCTCCATCCCCGGGCTCTCCTCCTCCCGACAATAATCAGGTCTCACCTTTCCATAGTGATGAGAAGCAGCAGCAAGGCGTTTGATCCACCTTTTACCTACATCTTTTACTTCCAAAGCTGGAGAGTTTCCCACCAGGCTTTGCAAACAGTATAGGACCCCAGACAAGATTGCCTGGGGGTGGAGTTGCTCCAGGATGAAGGAAGGAATAAGCTCCTCCATTGCTTTGGGTCCAGAGGAAGGGACCTCAGGTTTGCAAAGCGCATCAGAGTCTGGCTTTCAAGCTGCAACCTGACTGTTCTCCCTGCCCCACCCACAATCACAGGCCCTGGAGACTCAAAGGCCGGCAAGTAGCCTGGCTGAGTTGGAAAGACGAGTCACCTTTCTTGGTTAATACTTTCAAAGCCTGTGTGCCTTGGGGGCGCCTCTTCTCCAGGAATGGAATAGAACATTGGAGTTCTGGGTAGTCCAAGGCCATGTCCACCTTGTTGCTAGTTGGCAGGATGTTCATTCATTCACTTATTTATTCATCCTTGAACTCATTCATTCATCATCTTCAGAGCTCAGGAGTTGAGGGGACCATGGTAATGAGACAGTGACAAATATGCAAACATTTCACCTTCTTTCAAAGACCTCAGAGTACATGTGAGTCCAGCGTGGTCTAGAATCCCTGGTCCACCTCCTCAGCAGCTTCTTGCTCTGTGCCTCTGTGTATGTCTCCGCGCCTCTGTGTCTGTCTCTGCACATCAGTAGACTATGAGCTCACCTGGGAGAAGACCCGTGGCCTTGTCCACCACTGTATCCCTGTAACCCAGCATCATCCCTGGAACACAGCAGGTTGCCCAATAAATACTTGTGAATGAATGGATGGATGTGTGCCTTGGGGCAAAAGGCAGATCCTTGTATGTGTTTTAATGTATTTCTATGTCTCTGTGTTTGGGTATCAGTGCACATACTTCTGTATCTGTGTCATTTTTTATACTGTATCTAACTGAGTGTGCGTGTGCATATGTGTGTGTGTGTAATTTGTAATAGACAGTCTTCCCTTCACAATATTTCAAGAGAATGAACATTTCTGCTTCTGGTATCTGACTTCATAACCCCAATCTGCATTTTCCTCTCACTTTCAGCTCCCAGATTTTCAAATATTTATACTCCTATATTTAAAACCCGTGAGATCTCTCTCTTTCTCACCCTGCTTGCGCTCTCTCCCTCCTTCCCACCCTGCCATCAGCTCTTCCTCTCCACCGTATTTCCTCTTCTCTCCCAGATACATAGAGGTGTTGGTGAAGACATTCCCCACGGAGCCAGGCTTTCACCTCCAAGTTGGGGTCACTGAGGGACACAAGCGAGCCACCACCATGATCCTGTGACAAAACCTGGATGTTGAGCCCAGCCGGGGAGGCGCACACAGACTCCAGTGCGCCTCCCCAAACCTTGGTGGCTCTGAAGAGGGTCTACCCTTGAGGGGCTTCCTCCCGCTGCAGCATAGCTTCTTAGGAGGAGGAAGTAATTCGTGTTTGCCCAGAGCTTCAGCCAGAGGAGCTGGCTAAATACAAGGGTTGCCTGGGTTTGTGGAAGCTTAGGATCTTGTGTCTGGGAGGCTGAAAGACCCTGATGCTGGGAAAGAAGGGGGTGACAGAGGATGAGATGGTTGAGTGGCATCATTGACACAATGAGTTTGAGCAAACTCCAGGGGATAGTGAAGGACAGGGAAGCCTGGTGTGCTGCAGTCCACGGGGTTGCAAAGAGCTGGACACGACGGAGTGACTGAACAACCATGATGTCTTAGAGTTCTGATCTGAAGGCAGAGGGGAACCCCAGGTGGCCCCTCCCCATCCTGCTGGTTGTAGCAGAGCCTGACCAGGAAAGATCTACCAAGGACAGTATTAATCACTGGACCTGATTGGTTAGGAATTTAAGTCCTAAACGAAGTGAGGGCCTGTTGACTTTCAGTGTGAGAGTCTCATGCTCAGGGATCACTCAAACACCAGATACTGTTCTGAGGAACTCAGCGTATGGCTTCTGCTCTCCTCCCCTGTCCATGGATCAATGAATAAGGGAGGCTGATGTTCTCAGTTTCACATTTGGGGCCATAAGGACCTTGCCATTGCAGAGTCAGTGAGCCAAAGACACACAGACGCACGCATGCACACACACACACACACACACACACACGAGACGTCCTGAAGAATGGATAACAGAAAGGGCCAAGATGGAAGCCACCAGGACAATCCATGGGGACAGGCGGCACCTGAGGTCTCCTGTGGTCCACTCCCCTTGGGGCTCTTGTCCATCTTGCTCCAGGCCCCAGAGGTTGACCCGAATGAACCACACCCATGCACTCACGTGCTCCACGGCTTCCAGCTGGGTTCAGCCAGTGGAGCCCTGGCTACAGATCACAGGGAGGGAGGAGAAGGAGGCCAGATGTTTGTTGCTCTGGCCATCACCCTGGAGTGCCAGCTCTGATGCCCGAGTCCTTCCACCAAAGTCCAGTGCTCCTCTCGTGAGAGCCTCTGCCCTCGGGCTTCCCTCCTGAGCTGTGGACTGGTCCCTCCCCTTGTCCTCTTGGCTTGGGGTCATCAAAACTCCACTGCCTCCATCCCTGGGTTCCTGGCTCCCGTCTGCCCTCACCTTGGCAAATAATCCCTTTGTAAGTAGACCCCCCCAAAATGACCTAATTTGGTTGTGTCTCCAGTTGGTGCTATAACTAAG
Source organism: Bubalus bubalis (assembly GCF_019923935.1). Lineage (NCBI taxonomy): Eukaryota > Metazoa > Chordata > Mammalia > Artiodactyla > Bovidae > Bubalus > Bubalus bubalis. Next base: position 5,799,536 of record NC_059159.1, read on the forward strand.
AAATAACAGGGTGGATCAGGGAGATCTGTTACCTTGAATTGGATTTGGTCAGGGACTTGGCACCCATCAGTTTGTCTTCATTATTGCTGGCATACGAGTGGATGTAGAAATGCTATCTCTACCATTTTAAAAATATCTATTTACTACTCTCCCTAAAACTAAAGGTTTAACAGGTTGCTGCATGCGTGTGTGCATGCTAAGTCGCTTCAGTCGTGTCCGATTCTTCATGACCCTATGGACTGTAGTCCACTAGGCTCCTCTGTCCATGGGATTCTCCAGGCAAGAATACTCTAGTGGGTTGCCATGCCCTCCTCCAGGGGGTCTTCCAAGCCCAGGGATCAAACCTGCGTCTCTATGTTTCCCATTGGCATATGGGTTCTTTACTACTAGAGCTACCTGGGAAGCCCAGTAGGTTGCTAGACACACTATAAGTCTGGGTTTCTCAAACTAGTAATTGGCCCAGAAGGGCAGGAGTGTCAACGGGTTATTGATCAATAAATAACTTTCAATAGTTTGTTGATAAACCACCGGGTCACTTTTTGACACCCATCTTCATCTTGACGGGAAATCTCATAAGAAGCAGCTCAGATTGTTTGGCACTTTTATTGACCTGCTGTGACTTCTGACTTCATGGAAGTTGGTTAGTAGCCAACAGTTACGAGCTAAATGTAGGCAGCTCCGTCATATTCTAAGTGTCAGACAAGGTGTGAACAGTCATTCAACAGATCTGGGTACAATTCTGAGCAGGATAAAAGAAGATTGTGCTCTGGCCTCTTCCTTTGGAAAACATATCTTAACGAGGCGAGACTCCTTTCGGATTATCTCAATTCATGCCCTCTTATTATAGAAAATAGAAAAAAAGGGTGAAGAGCTTCCTTTTTGCTTTGTTATTACTTCATTTCCACAGGACAGAAGTGACCCCAACCGATAGCAGCTAACTACTTTCAGAATGACTGGCTTAAGAATAACTAGTCTAGGGACTTCCCTGGTGGTCCAGTGGCTAAGACTTTGCACTCCCAATGCTGGGGGCCTGGGTTTGATCTCTGATCAGGGGACTAGATCCCATGTGCCGCAGCTAAGATCTTCTGCAGTCAAATAAATAGTTTTTAAAAAGAAAAACTAGTCTAAAACAAAGCAACTTGTGTTGGGTAGATGTGCCTACCCCTCATCCAACACAGTGGGTTTTGAGCCCAGTAATTCTGTATTCCAAAGCAATTTCTTGTGTTAACTAAGGATGCAAGTTGTAATTGCCCTACAGAATTTATATTTTCCTCCACCCTTAAAATCAGAGGGCTTCCCAGGTGGCGCCAGAGGTAAAGAATCTACCTACCAACGTGGGAGACACAAGAGATGCAGGTTTGATCCTTGGGTCAGGAAGATCCTCTGGAGAGAGAAATGGCAACCCACTTCAGTATTCTTGCCTGGAAAAATCCCATGGACAGAGGAGCCTGGCAGGCTATAGTCCATGGGGTTGCAAAGAGTCAGACATGACTGAGCACACATGTAGAATAATAGAATAAAATCATGATCTTCATAGGAGATTTATTTATGGCCCTGGAGAGGACCTGGTAACTCTCACTTTGAAAAGAAGCCAGACTCAAGTCATCCTGTAAAACCTTGGGACTTTGAGTGCTCGCCTGCCAGGAGAGTAGAGTCAGATTGCTGAGTTCTCCCGTTCCTACTCCCCCAGCCTCCATCCACACCTCCTCCCAGAACCGGCTGCAGAGGAGCCAGACAGAATGAGCTGGAGGTTGTCAGGCTTGGCCTGGCCAGGGGCCCAGAGGGGCGGGTACCAGCTGGGGCCCTGCTTCAACGAGGCAGCCGGAGCTGTGCACACCAGGCCGGGGGTGGTCTTCTTCCCACCCAGCTGCAGCAGCTGCTCGGCTAGAAGCTGTCCGTGGTGGATTCTTGCCACTCATAATCCAGTCTTTAAGGGTGGGAAGAAGCCTCATCCAGACATACTCGGGGGGCAGAAGGACCTTATTTGCCCTCCGTGTATCCTTTCATATGGGAACTCTGGGGACACTGGCCAAGTCCACTTGGTCCAAAGACTTTGCTTCCACTCTAGCTGTCTCAACCATCATTCAGAACTTAACGTCTTACGTGAAAACACAAACAGTGGTGGGAGAAGAGAACCCTTGGAGACGTTGCCCGGAATGGAAGGTCTTTAAAATCCCAAAGTCAGTAAGGCAGAATTGCAACACCTTTGTAGCCAATGGTGTTGGCCCAGGAGAGTCTGAAGGTTGATCAGGGTAGGAGAGAACCGTGTGTGTCCTGGGGCCAGAGCTCCCCATCTCATTCATTAGAACTCTTCCAACCTGGACTTAATCTCCCAGGTCCTACCACAGGTAAACGTCTCTTAGCTGGTCCCTCTACACTTGCAGGCTCTGAGTATCTCAGATTCACCCATTTAGTTGGATTCTTGGACTTAGAATTCTCCCAGAGTCTTATCAGCTATGACTCTGTCATTTTTCTGCTCTAAAGAGAGCAGAGCAACAAATAATACACTTTGGTGTTTGCACGGTGGATGTAGATTTCAATCAGGAAGAACTTATCAATGAGAAGCTCCTGAAATGGACAGTCAAGAAGAGACTGGACTTCAGAGATGTTTAAACTCCTAAGGATTTGTCTTTATCTGGGGAGACCATGGAACCAATGATGTATCCATGCTTCTTGGCCCTTAGGTTCCTTAGAGCCCTCATCTTTGGCTTAAAACAAAATGTGGAGGAATGGCATCTGCTTCTAGGACAGTGTTCTCCTTGCTTCCTGGGATCCTGGAGCAGAGATCTGGCTCAGTCAGAAATATCGCCCCTTTCCAGAGATGTCGTCAGTCAGGGGGATGAAGACAGAGGATGGGGAACAGTGGCGATTTTCACCCAGAGCCGGAGAACCGCGTGCCGTCATTAGATCGCACAGAACACAGTTCAGCTGTAATCACCAACCCACTTGCTCCCCTGTAATTTAACTATGTCACAGCTAATTCCTCTCGGAGGTTTAACATTGCTTATCCCCTCCGACTAACGAGGATCAGAAGGACATTTGGAAGTCATCCTGAGCCGTGACCATTCTCCGGGACCCTGCATTTCAAGCTCCAGATGGACTTGATGAGCATCAGGGGGCGCACAGCTGTTTCCAGACACCTGGCTTAGCTTCAGAACCTTAGATCGTAAAAGCCATCTGGCCCATCCGTCCAGTGCAGGGTGGGGTTCTCCCCCCAGACCCTCCTGCCTGCGGCATCCCGGTGTGCACCTACATGTTTCCAGGGAGAACCCGGAAGATCCATCAAGATGACGTGGTCCCTGCTCCTTAGGAGTCTTCAACCTGGGTGAAGGGCAGACACCACATGCCACCAACTCAAAAACTAAGACTCAAATCCAAAGGAGCTGGGTCTCTGCTCAGTGTTATGTGGCAGCCTGGATGGGAGGGGAGTTTGAGGGGAGAATGGATACATGTATAAGTATAGCCGAGTCCCTAGACTGTTATACCTGACTATCACAACATTGTTTGTTAATCGACTAAACTCTAATATGAAATGAAAATTTTTTTAAAGAAAGGAATAATAAGTAAATGTTCCATATGTACTTGAACAAAAAAAGTGCTGGGGATCTTAAAGAGCTATAGACTGTATCACCCCCACCATAGGACATTCTAGAAAAGGCAAAACTAGAGACATTGAAGAAAAAATCAGTAGTGGCCAGGGTTTCTGGGTAGGGGGAAGAGGTGAACAGGTAGATGACGAGGGACTTTGGGGGCAAGGAAATTATTCTGTATGTTCCTGGAATGTGGATATTGGACGTTATGCTTGTTTCAAAACCCATACAATGTACAACACAAAGAGTGAGTCCTAGTGAAAACTGTGGGCTTTACTGAATAATTCTGCGTCAGTGTTGGGTCATCGGTTGTGACAAACACGCTACACTGAGGCCGGTGTTAAGAGTAGAAGAAATGGGGAATCTGTATTTTCCTTTGGCTGCACTGCTGGGGGGATCTCAGTTCCCCAGCCAAGGACTGAACCTGAGCCCCTGGCAGTGGAAGTGCGGAGTCTTAACCACTGGACCACCGGGAAGTCCCTCCACCCCATATTTCTGTAAACCTAAAACTGCTCAAAATAATAAAGTCTATTCGTTTCTTTGCGTGCAAGGAGGAGTGGGAGAATTCTGGGAAGTTTCCTTGAAAAGGATGAGTTGCAGCGTGGAAGAGGGTGACCGGAAGGAGGAGCAGGAAGGCCTGGGAAACCGCCTCGATTTCCCAGAATTTCTTAAGGACGCTCCTGCCCACTCAAAGCCCAGATCTGCCTCTTTCTTGGACCTGGAGAGGATTTTGTTAAGTCAGAGATCCTGCAAGAAGCAGGGTGAGAAGCAAGAGAAAAGAACATAGCGGGAGACAACAGCCACGGACTGGTTCTCTGGTACCCGAGGCACAAACCACAAGCGCAATTATTCAAAAAAAGAACTTGAAATTAAAAAATGACTCCAAGCCAAGGAGGGGAGTACATAAGTTACCGCAGCCCCGAGACATTTATGAATAATACAAATGCCGAGAGGTGGTGAAGCCGGAGCGCAGTTAATTAATATGTACAGGCGTGGAGATGCACTTGAAAACCATAGTGCTGGTTCTCCCTCGCTCGAAGTAAAAATATTTCCAGAAAGACTGACACGTTTATTATTTTCTAACATAATTACCTTATTGTGGAGCATTGGTAATGGAACCCATTAGAGGCGTTAAGCACCTGCCCGGCTCCCCTGAACGCAGTTTGGTTCCAGGATGCTGGGGAGGGTAGGTAGGAGGCGGCTGGCGGGGTGTGGTGGGTGGGCGGAGGGGGCGTCCCCGGGGAGCACTGCTCTACCAGCCTGATGCCCCCGCCGCCATCCTCCGCCTCTCCCCAGCCAAGCCCAGCTCGGTCCTCCATCTTTGATTCCCTCTGCTGCCTCTCTGAACCCACCGCCACCCACTTCTGTGAGCTGGTGTGGGCTGGAGGGGCAAGGGTGGAGCCTGGGAGCCCTGCCCCCACCCTCATGGTACAAGAAGGCTGAGAGGAAGCAGCAGAGGAAGCCGGGTGGCTGGGTGAGGGAAGGGGAACCAGAGCCAGAGCCATCAGCACAAGGCCAGAACCACCCTAGTAATAGAAAACTCAGCCCCGAGGGTGCTCTTGGGGCTTCCTGGTGACGGTGGGTGGGGACACTGGCCTGGGACACTGGGACCTCGGGTTCTGGTCCTCCTAGCTCTTTTGGACCAAAGACCCAAAGTCGCTTTGCCTCTCTGGATCTCAGTTTCCTCATCTGTCGTGGGGTGCCCATGCAGCTGGGGTTCCTGGCAGCGGGGGTACCTGGCAGCTGCGGGTCCTGGCAGCTGGGGTTCCTGGCAGCGGGGGTACCTGGCAGCTGCGGGTCCTGGCAGCGGGGATTTCTGGCTTCCAGGGTCACAGCTGCCCAACATTCTACACACCAGTCACTTCAGACCAGAGTTGGTCTTGTCACTATGTCCAGGTCTTTTCCTCTGCAGGCAGGGATGCGCACCTTAACAGATAAATGACCAAGCTACTCTTTCCCTGGAGAGGAAGGCTGTGTCCTCCCCCAGCGCCCGCGGGCGCCCTGCCCCACCCTGCCTGCCCAGGCCTGCCAATCGGCAGTGGAAACAGAAGCCGCCACAGGCATGGCCTCCCAGCCCCTCCCTCCTGTGCTCGCTCCGTCCTTGGCATCTGGCCGCATCCCATCTGTCCCACTGCTTTTCCTCGTCTCTTCCTCTGCACGTCCTTAAACACTGGCCCTTTCTAGGATATTGCCCTTGGGTTTCCTCCCTTCCCATCTTCCGGCCCTCCTGTGGCTTGATGGCACAGCTACATCTGTATCTGTACTAAATGCCCACCCCTGTCTGCTGAGCTCCAGGATTGGTCAATCCAGTTGTGGGCCGGGTGGGGAGGGAGGACTTTTTCCTGAGCAGGCCAGGTGTCTCCCAGGATGACTGCCCCTCAGGTGAGCGTGGTCAGAGGCCCCAGAGGAAGCTGTCTGCACCCCAGCACATCCTTGCCCCCACTGCACCGTTCAGAGACAGACGGTCTTCCCTACTCAAGGTCCGCGATCTGCCCGGACAGGTGGGCACATGTATAGATGCTGCATCCAGAATCTTCTATTCAACCCCAGTACCGCCTCCGCCGTCTTGCTTCTCTTTTAAAATTTCCAGCAGTGAATGAATGCTGGTCCCACCAAGGAAGGAGAAAAGTTCCCCACTGGGAAGCTTGGAGGGCTGACCCGTCCTTTGCCCCCCGTCCCTGACATCCACTCTCTGGGTCCCTGGAGGACAGAAAGTCCCCCTTCTCATCTGCCGGCTCCGTTCCCCAGCTGCCTGGCCCCCGATGCTGGTTCTCCGGAGTGGTTGTTGGCCGAGCTGTTCAGCAGGGCAGCTCCCTCGTGGGCACCCAGCCCTGCTGTCTGACAGGCTGCTTGTGAGGGGACAGGCCTGAATGACTGTAATATGAACCATGAAAGTGGATATTAAAGACTTTATTACAGGGTGAGGATGCCTAATTGCGACGTTCCTTTCAGGAAGCCGGCGCTGATGAGTTTAAGTTGCAGCACCCAATTATTATAACTCTGTCAGCGCAGAGCAGGGTGGAGGCGGGGGCCGGGGGAGGCGAGCTGGAGACACAATTACCTGCACTTTATCCAAGGCACACACCGCCGGCCTGGAATTTTAAAGAGAGATTTATTCGGCTGTGAGCTTCCCCGCCTCCGCCGCTCACCACCGTGCTGCTCTTGAGGACGGATCCCTCGCTCTGCCCTCCCTCTCCCCGGGCTTCTTGCGGAAGAGGCAGCATTCGTGAGCAACTGTAGGAGACCCCAGCCCGCCTCCCCACCACCGATCCCTGCCGGGGACACAGCCTTGTGTTGAGATGCGAGGTCGTCCAGGGCACCTCAGCATCAAACTGTCCAGCTCTCATGTTTCAAATGGGAAAGCTGACTCGAGAGGATGGGGGACCGGGATGGGAGACCTGCCTGGGTTACCCAGCTGCTAAGTGGCAGAGCAGGGCAGGACCCTTCTGCTCTGATTCTGGCCTAGAGCTCTGGCTGCACATTCCAGGAGATACCTCAAGACACGTGGGGGCAACCAGAGTCTCCTTAAGGAGAATAGGCAGGTATAGGTTTTGCCTACTAGGTGCGTGGGAATCCGGCTGTGTCTTGGGATGAGCTCATGGGAAAAGACAATGGAGTCCTCGCTAGGGAGGGAAACAGCATCACCAAAACTCGTCATCACCTTGCTCCAAGAGTATTACGTGTTCTACCGTTTCAACAGTCATGCATTCAAATGTTCTTCGGCACCTACTGGGTGCTGGGCACTGCGGATGAAGGATACAAACACCTTTGTAGGCAAGGAACTCACAGCTTAAAAGGGGAGATAGATGCACAAGCCAACTGGCGATTAGGATACGGTAAGGAAAATACTAGATAGGGATGGGCACACACACATCACCTTCTTTAATCACATAAATGTAAGCGATTGCACATAAAGAGATACTTCAGCATAGTCTGCCTAGTGCCGACTGAATGGTGCAGGCAGTAAAGGCTAGAACTACTCCAAGATGAGCAAGCGCATCACAGCACACTGTGGCTCTGGTGGATTCACTAGAAAGGCAGGCTCTGATGGATGGATGGGAATTTAAAAGACAGTGAAGAACAGGTGGAAGTAGGACTAGGGAGAGAAGAGGTGAGTTCTTTCCCACCTCAAACTAGGAAAGTCAGTACCCAGAGTGCTCACTGCTTTTTATCTCCAGCCAAGAGCATCCAGCTCACCTATGCCATGGGGGAGGTAGATTAGCATCATGAGCATAGCCAGGGGATTCAAGATGCCCCACAATAATGTTGAAGAAGGAGACGGGGCAAAGTCTAGGATTCCCCACCCCCTTCCCTTGCACTGCGCATGCCCAGAGTCAACTTGCCTGATTAATGTTCCCCAGCCAGGGTGCACAGACCAAAGAAGCCTGATTAACCAGGACATGTGTCCCATTTACTGAGACACAGGTCAGGGGGCAGCACGGAAGAGAACAGGTGGAGTCTTTAGACATGCTGTCAAAAGTACAGGTGGAGGTGGATGGATTTGGGTAGACAGTTGGGAGTTTAGGAGTAATATAGGGCTGGTGTTGAAATAATGGGGGTGTTTTTGGCTTGTGGATGATATGTAAGACAATGAGACTGGAGGAGACATCTGGAGAGAAAAAGAGATTGAGAGAGAGAGAGGTGGGTTGGGGTGGGGAACAGAGGAGAGACAGACAGACAGAGAGGAATTGGGCACACTGTGGCACTCTGGTGGGGGCAGGTCACCAGCAAAGAAAACGGAGGTGGGGGAAAGACGGAGAACTTTGATGCACTGGAAGTGGAGGAAGAGATGGTTCAGAAAAGTATGCTGCATGGGATGGAATCCTGCAGAGACACCAAGGAAAATGAGGACGGAAGAGTGGCCAATATGTCTACGTAGAGGGTCTTACAAACCTTGTCTCAGCAGGTTCAGAAGCCAGTTGGGAGGGGTTGAAAAGTGAACGGAGGCAGTAGGGGGAGCACCACACAAATACGTGCACCTTGACCCTTGCCTCACACCGTACACACCTTAGTCATCACCAAGCGGAGGTGACCACACCCTGCACTATAGCTTTTTATGTGCAATCACTTACAGTTATGCAATTAAACTAAAGGAAGTGGGGTTAGTATGAACACGTCTATCTAGCACTTTCTACACTGCATTATAATTGCTAGTTGACTTTTTTTATCTCCCACGTTAAGCTGTGAACTCCTTGAATCCAGAGATAGAATCTTGTCATCTTTTTACCTCCAGTGTAACTAAAAAATGGATCATAGATCTCAATGTCAAACCTAGAACTATAAAACTTCTGGAATAAAGCATAAAAGAAACTTTTGTAACCTTAGGAGAGATCAAGATTCCTCAGGATACAAAAAGCATTTAAAAAATGGATATTATAAGTCACAAAACACACAAAAAATTTTAAATTCTGCTCTTCAAAAATACCATTAAGAAAATGAAAAGGTAGACCATAAACTGGGGGAAAAATTTTACAAAACATATATCTGAAAAAAGACCTGTATCCAGAATGTATGAAGAATCCTTACAATAAGACAATTTGATAGGAAAAAAAAGAAAAAATTTTAAACAGAAACTTTACCAAAATAAAGGAGTACATGAAAAGATGCTCAACATTATTAGTCATCAAGGAAATGCAAATTAAAACCATAATAAGATACCAATATACAAACCTACGCGGATGGTGAAAATTAAAAAGATATCCTTACCACCAAGTGCTGGTGAGGATGGGGAGCAAATGGAATTCTCATGCACCACTGGTGAAATAGCTTGACCACTTTTGGGAAAAAATCTGGCAGCTTTTAATAAAGCCAAATGCACACTTATTACATGACCCAACAATGTCAATTCCATGCATTTATTTACCTAAGGAAAGTGAAGACACATCCAAAGACACTGTTGCCGTTTTTCAGTCGCTCAGTCATGTCCAATTCTTTGCAACCGCATGGACTGCAGCACGCCAGGCTTCCCTGTCCTTCACCATCTCCCAGAGCTTGCTCAAACTCATGTCCATTGAGTCGGTGATGCCATCCAACCATCTCATCCTCTGTTGTCCCCTTCTCCTCCTGCCTTCAGTCTTTCCCAGCATCAGGGTCTTTTCTAATGAGTCAGTTCTTCGCACCAGGTGGCCAAAGTATTGGAGCTTCAGCTTCAGCATCAGTCCTTCCAATGAATATTCAGGATTGATTTCCTTTTGGATTGACTGGTTGGATCTCCTTGCTGTCCAAGGGACTCTCAAGAGTCTATTCTAACACCATAGTTCAAAAGCATCAGTTCTTCAGCATTCAGCCTTCTTTATGATCCAACTCTCACATCCATACATGACTACTAGAAAAACCATAGCTTTGGCTATATGGACATTTGTTGGCAAAGTAATGTCTCTGCTTTTTAATAGGCTGTCTAGGTTTGTCATGACCTGCAGGTCAAGAAGCCACAGTTAGAACTGGACATGGAACAACAGACTGGTTCCAAATCAGGAAAGGAGTATGTCAAGGCTGTATATTGTCATCCTGCTTATTTAACTTATAGGCAGAGTACATCATGAGAAATGCTGGGCTGGATGAAGCACAAGCTGGAATCAAGATTGCCGGGAGAAATATCAATAACCTCAGATATGCAAATGACACTGCCCTTATGGCAGAAAGTGAAGAGCAACTAAAGAGCCTCTTGATGAAAGTGAAGGAGGAGAGTGAAAAAATTGGCTTAAAACTCAACATTCAGAAAACCAAGATCATGGCATCCGGTTCCATCACTTCATGGCAAATAGATGCGGAAATAATGGAAACAGTGACAGACTTTATTTTTTGGGGCTCCAAAATCACTGCAGATGGTGACTGCAGCCATGAAATTAAAAGATGCTTGCTCCTTGGAAGAAAAGTTATGACCAACCTAGAGAGCATATTAAAAAGCAGAGACATTATTTTGCCAACAAAGGTCCGTCTAGTCAAGGCTGTGGTTTATCCAGTAGTCACGTATGGATGTGAGAGCTGGACTATAAAGAAAGCTGAGTGCTGAAGAATTGATGCTTTTGAACTGTGGTGTTGGAGAAGACTCTTGAGACTCCCTTGGACCGCAAGGGGATCCAACCAGTCCATCCTAAAGAAAATCAATCCTGAATATTCATTGAAAGGACTGATGCTGAAGCTGAAACTCCAATAGTTTGCCCACCTGATACAAAGAGCTGACTCATTTGAAAATACCCTGATTCTGGGAAAGATTGAAGGCAGGAGAAGGGGATGACAGAGGATGTAATGGTTGGATGGCATCACCGACTCGATGGACATGAGTTTGTGTAAGCTCTGGGAGTTGGTGACGGACAGGGAGGCCTGGTGTGCTGCAGTCCATGGGTTGCGAAGAGTCGGACACAACTGAGCGACTGAATTGGACTGAACTAGGTTTGTCAGAGCTTTTCTTCCAAGGAGCAAGTTTCTTTTAATTTCATGGCTTCAGTCACCTTCTGCAGTGATTTTGGAGCCCAAGAAAATAAAGTCTGTCACTGTTTCCCTTGTTTCCCCATCTATTTGCCATGAAGTGATGGGACTGGATGCCATGATCTTAGCTTTTGAATGCTGAATTTTAAGCCAGCTTTTTCACTCTCCTCTTTCACTCTCATCAAGAGGCTCTTTAGTTCCTCTTCACTTTCTGCCATAAGGGTGGTGTCATCTGCATATCTGAGGTTATTGATATTTCTCTCGGCAATCTTTGTTCCAGTTTGTGCTTCAACCAGCCTGGCATTTTGCATGATGTACTCTGCCTATAAGTTAAATAAGCAGGGTGACAATATACTGCCTTGATGTACTCTTTTCCCAATTTTGAACCAGTCTGTTGTTCCATGTCTGGTTCTAACGGTTGCTTCTTGGTTGCATACAGGCTTTGCAGGAGGCGGTATGATTCATACAAGCCCCAAACTAGAAATAACTCAATCACCAGCAGAACGGATAAACAAATTGTGGCATATGCACACAAAGGAGCTCTATTCAACGCTCCTTGGGATGACTTGCTGATATGTGCAACACATGACCCTCAAAAACATGCTGAGGGACTTTCCTGGTGGTCCAGTGGCTAAGGCTCCACGTTCCCAATGCAGGGGCCTGGGTTCAATGCCTGGTGGGGAACTAGATCCCATGTGCTGCAACTATGAGTTCGCATGGCAGAGCTAATAGCATGAGCTCGCATGCTACAGCTACAGATGCTGGGTGCTGCAGAAAGACAGAAGATGCCGAGTGCTGCAACCTAAGACCTGGTACAGACAAAAAAATAATAAACACACACACACACACTGAGTGAAGGACCTCTGGTACCAGAGAGTGCTTGCTGTAGGATTCCATTTACATGAAATTCTGGAAAAGGCAAAACTATCTACGGTGACAGAAAGAAGGCCAGAGGTTGCCTGGAGCTAGCAGTGGGTGTGGAATTTGCCTGTAAATACTCATGAGGATACTTCATATTGTCCTTGGCTTTTGGAGTTGTGGTTGCATGGTTGTATATATTTGTCAAAGAGCAAATTGGGATTCCCAGGCGGCTCAGAGGTAGAGAATGGTGTAGGAGATTCAGGAGGCATGGCTTCCATCCCTGGGTCAAGAAGATCCCCTGGAGAAGGAAATGGCCACCCACTCCAGTTTTCTTGTCTGGGAAGTCCCATGGACAGGAGCGTCGGAGCGCCCATGGGGTCATAGAGAGTTGGAGGCACCTGAGAGAGCAAGCACAGGGCAACTTGTGCCCCAGCTTCCGGGGGAGCCGTGTTAGAGGCCCAGCTTGGCTCTCTGGGCTGGTGAGCTGAAGGTGGCGGGACCCTATTTTCCTTTCACAAGTGGCCTTTGTTTGAGGAGCTGGGTCTCATGCCCCTGGGTTGTACGAGCTCCTAAAGGAAGACTTGCTGCCCTGGCAAGTGCTCCCAGCCATTTTCATTCCTTCCCCATTAGCCAAGCAAGCCAAATATATTTTGCTGCATGTAAATCGTATCTCCATAAAGATAATTTTTGAAAGTTAATGGGACATAGTGCACTAACTATATAATTTCCAAGTATGTGGGACTATGCACATTTCCACGAGCGCATAAATGCAAAGAAATATCCAGAAATATACGTACCACAATACCTGTATTGCTGACCTCTGGTTAGAGGTAAGGGGAAAGGACTGTGATTGAGGTCAGTGGTCAGAGGGACTTCAGCCTTAACTACGGGGCTTTAATTTTTCAAAAGGAGAAAAATTTGTCCACTCGTTTTTCCCTGACACTTAGATTTTCAGGAAGCATGACGAGCAGAGCTGAGCAGAGTTTGTTCCATCATCAAAAGTCAGTTGAATGTCTTTGACCTGTTTGGATCAGCTATTCCCTTCAGTTATTTATTGAGCATCTATGTTTCTGGAAACATACGATGAGACAGGGTTCTTCTGTTCTTGGTTTCAGCCCTTCCTTCAGCTCACCCTCAAAGAAGCCAGGGAGCCAGTCTTTGACACCCATCGTTAACTAGCTGGGGGGCCAACTGACTCAAATTTTAAACCTCGCTTTTGCTGGCTCATAATAGCATCTGCCGCAGAGCCCCCCTGAGGGATTCTGTGAGAAAACAGAGGCAATGAACATGGCCCAGAGTCTAATAAATAAGAGCTGAGGTTTGTGTTTTATTATTATTACCATATTTTATTGATTTTTAAGACAGTTTTTTCATACTTTAATATTTCCGGAATTGGGCTCGTTTTATAATCACTGTCGCAGTTTATTTGGGAGTGTTTTTTTTTTTCTTTCTTGGTCTATAAAATAACGGTGCATCTTATAATCGCTGGTGTCTTAGATTATAGGAAATATGGTGATAGCATTTTGCCTGTGGCTTTCCTGTGAGGCTCTGCGGATATTTAACCAACATTAGAAACAGGGAGAAAAGCTAATCCTCTTCCCAGATGAGGGAGAAAGAGAAAAAGCAGGAATGATTTAATTAAATCATCACCGCCAGTACCCCAACAATAGTATTCCATCTGGCTCAGCTGTCACTTTGGGGAAGGCTCAGCTGCCAAGGAACTTCCTAGGTACCACTTTCTGGATATTTGCGACCTTGTCCTTGGATGGCCAAAGCTGGTCCCTTGCTCTTTGGTCAAGCAACCTCCATCAGCCTCTTAAGCTTCCCCGCCTACAGGCTTTCCTTTGGAACAACAAATCATGAATGTCCCTGGGGTGGTTTTTATCCATTGGCTCCGTCCCCTCTCCTCCAGGTCATGGCCATCTGAAAATTCTGATGCCATTGTTGTCATTTACCCATCGTGAACCTTTCTAGTACATTCAATGGGTTCTCAGTAACAACCTGAGGCTAACTTCTTTGCCTTGGAAAGAAAGCAGGAGCTCACAGAGTTGATGGGAAGGATGGAGAACTACGCTGAGAAAATGAAGAGGAATCACAAAAAGGCAGACAGAACCAAACAGACAGGGTGTTCCTGTGTGGCCGCCTTAGCCCTACCCACCCTCCAGCCCCAGGGCCCACTCTGCTGCTGCAGTGATGACCCGCCTTCCCGTGAGCCTCATCCATCACTTCCTCCACACTCAGGTTCCCTCTGAGAGTAATGAACGGCTCGACTCCAGTTCTGTGAGCTTGCCCAACTTCCAGGGTGGAAAATGGAAACGCTGGTCACCTGCCACACCTCCCAAGACTCGCAGTGGGGGATTCCTGTTGCTTAGGAAGGGACTACAGGTGCTCCAGACAGTTAACAAATGGCCAGCATTCACTCCATTTGTTTCCAGGAATGCTCGTGTTTTCATCACTAGGGACTGACTCAGATGCCCAACACTCAGAAACGTTTCCAGTTTGGTATTTTGTCTGCAATTCGGGCAAGTTAATCCCCCCTGGGGAGGAAAAGCTTCTTACAGTCCAGCCTGGTGTGTTAAGGAGCTCCTTTCCATACTTAGGGCTAGCCGAGAAATAGGTCCTCTGCTCCCCCTCGTTATCCTTCCTGAAAAAGTAGAAACTACGGTGTTTTATTGTTACATAGGGTGAAGTCCTGGAGGAGGAAATGGCACCGCACTCCAGTATTCTTGCCTGGAAAATTCCATGGGCAGAGGAGCCTGGCGGGCTACAGTCCACGGGGTCGCAAAGAGTTGGACATGACTGAGCACATCGAGTGAAGTAAGTCAGAAAGAGAAAAACAAATATCATATGTCAGTGCATATATGTGGAATCTAGAAAAATAGTACAGATGAACCTATCTGCGGGATAGGAATAGAGACACAGACATACAGGAGGGACATGTGGATGAAAGTGGGAAGGGGAGGCTGGGATGAACTGGGAGATTAGAACTGATGTATGCGCATTACCACATGTGAACTGGATAGCTAGTGGGAAGCTGCTCTATAGCACAGGGAACTCAGCGTGGTGCCCTGTGATGACCTAGCTGGGTGGGAGGGAGGTCCAAGAGAGGGGATATGGAGCCGATTTGTTCTGTTGTACACCAGAAACTAACACAAGATTGTAAAGCAATTACACTCCAATAACAAAGCTACAAAAAAAGGTCATCTAGAATTTTGAATTGTTGTTGTTTTGTTGCTAAGTTGTGTCTGACTCTTTTGTGACCCCATGGACTGTAGTCCCTAGGCTCTTCTGTCCATGGGATTTCTCAGGCAAGAATATTGGAGTGGGTTGCCATTTTTTTCTCCAGGGGGTCTTCCCAACCCAGGTATCTCCTGCAATGGCATGCGGATTCTTTACTACTGAGCCACCTGGGAAGCCCC
Source organism: Bubalus bubalis (assembly GCF_019923935.1). Lineage (NCBI taxonomy): Eukaryota > Metazoa > Chordata > Mammalia > Artiodactyla > Bovidae > Bubalus > Bubalus bubalis. Next base: position 5,814,834 of record NC_059159.1, read on the forward strand.
AGAATTATGAATTACCGTTTGCCTATAGTGATGCTCGATGAAAGCAATATTTAGAGAAATCAAGACACCTATCTACCTTCTTAACTGACTCTTCCCTTATCAATCACAGTGAAGGCCCACGGTTCTCCAAACAGCCTGGAACTTGTTAGAAATGCAAATTCTTGCTTCCCTCCCCAAACCGGGCAAATCAGACGCTCAGAAGTGAAGCTTCAGAGGTGTGGTTTAACAAGGCCTCCAGGTGAATTTTATTTTTGCTGAATTCTGAGAACTGCTGGCTTCATCTTGATCTTGACTCCCTTGAGAATCACCTGAGGCACCTTTAAACTATTCAGCGCCTGGACCTCACCCCAAACCAATTAAATCTGCCTATTGAGGGAAGAGGCTTTTTTTTGTTAAATTTTCCTAGGTGACTCATGTATAGCCAGGGCCAAGGGACAAAGATGGAGCCCATGGTTATGTAAAAGGAGTCTTAACTCATGCTCATCTCTTAGCTCCCTTTTGTGAGTAGGTGCTTGCCTCTACTACCTTGAGATTTTTGAAACTGTCTCTGAGATTCTCCCTACCTTTGACAAGCTCTTTGCTGCTAAACTGATCCTTCTCAGCAAAGGAAAACCCAACCCATCCATGGAAACAGCAGCTGTGAGCAGTAGCAGAAAGTTGCCATGTACCTCCTTCCCAGCATGGAATTCCTGGTAACCGATCTTTGCTTTCTCTAAAGACAAGTTTTCATGGTCCATTTTGCGAGCACGCCCTCCTCCCCTCCTCTAGCCTGAATCACTGGCAATCAGAAGAGCCAGATGTTGCTTGGGTTAAAAGCAGATGTTATTGTTAAACGCCAAGATCCTTCTCCATCCCAACTCGGGATCTTGCCCGCTCATTGGCATCTTTTTCTGTCTCGCAAATGAGTTCTGTTTCCCTACTGGGGGAACACGGCTGCAGGCAGCTTTAGGATTTCCTCATTTTCATAGTGGAGAAGGCAATGGCAACCCTCTCCAGTACTCTTGCCTGGAAAATCCCACAGATGGAGGAGCCTGGTAGGCTGCAGTCCATGGGGTCGAGAAGAGTTGGACATGACTGAGCGACTTCCCTTTCACTTTTCACTTTCTGCATTGGAGAAGGAAATGGCAACTCACTGCAGTGTTCTTGCCTGGAGAATCCCAGGGACGGCGGAGCCTGGTGGGCTGCCATCTATGCTGCTGCTAAGTCACTTCAGTTGTGTCCGACTCTGTGTGACCCCATAGATGGCAGCTCACCAGGCTCCGCCATCCCTGGGATTCTCCAGGCAAGAACACTGGAGTGGGTTTCCATTTCCTTCTCCAATGCATGAAAGTGAAAAGTGAAAGTGAAGTCGCTCAGTCGTGTCCGACCCTCAGCAACCCCATGGACTGCAGCCTACCAGGCTCCTCCATCCATGGGATTTTCCAGGCAGGAGTACTGGAGTGGGGTGCCATTGCCTTCTCTGGGCTGCCATCTATGGGGTTGCACAAAGTCGGACATGACTGAAGTGACTTAGCAGCAGCAGCAGCAGCATTTTCATAGAGACCCAAGAGGAAAGAGGGTGCCTGTCACCAGGTCTTAGTGTGGAAGATCCCGGATAGTCTTCTCATGGTTTCAACACGGCTAAAAAGCCAGGACTGGCTCACTCCCAGGAGCTGGTCCGTGACCAGGTTATAGAGAAGGTGCGCTGGAAGACACACCCAAAGCTGTTATAGGTCAGTAAAACCTTTAACCCCTTTTAGGTCGATCTGTTTTGCATAGTTGAGTCAATACATGTGTTTTCCTATGCAGACAGACGCTTCCTTATAAAGGTCAAGCTTCCCAAAGCTTTAAGCTATATCACCATACAGAAAGCCTGTTCAACAAGACCATTTTAAGAGGACAGGGAAGTGGGGGAGGGGCTCAGAACCATGTCATTTGAAGAACTGTTGGAAACCAGGATGTTTAACAAGGAGCAGAGAAGACTGGAGGCACCAGCTGCCTCGTGTTAATATTCAGACTCTTCAGGCAAGAGAATGTTAACTAGTTCTGCATGGCTTCCCAGGCAAAATGATTCCCTAACTGGCCACAGCTTGAGGTCCGAATTCCTTGACATGCAGTCGAAGACCTGCTTCCGCTTTCCAGAGCCTTCCCTGATCTCATCTCTGGGTTCCAAAGGAAGGCAGTGTCAAGGGAATACTGAATGAATAACTCTTGTTAAAGGCGCAAGACGATGATTCAGACAACTTCTTGGTAGATACTGAGCTCAACTCCAACAAAGACAAAGATGATTGAGGGTCTTAAAGGAGAACAGAGAGGGGACACTATGGGGAAGCAGGAAGGGCCATTTTGAATATGGATTTTGGCCATATTGCATTTTCTGGGGGAATCTGGGCATGGCTTCTGGGGAAGCCAGGCGCAAGTTTGGTCCAGTTTCTTAAGCACAGTGTTTGGGCAAGTCCTTGGTGCCTCGTGGGAGTTCATAGTTCATTGTAGGAACAGGAAGTGAGGGTCCTGGGGGACGGCAGGGGAAATTGGGGATGTCACCTCTGCCTAGCGTGGTGCCCAGTAGCAATATCTGATGGATGGGAAAGTGAATGTGTGCAATCATGGTCTCTCATCACCCACCCAGAGAGAGCACTCCTATCAGGGCTGGATTCAACCAGCCTGGACTCAACATGTCAAAGTGTTTACAGTCCGTACGGTGGTGTTTTAGAGGCAAAGAGACACAATGCAAAGAACCTGGGCTAGATGGATTTCCGTTCTTGCCAGGTTGTTATATGTGCAACTTGGAATAAGCTCGTTAACCTTGCTGAGTTTGCATTTTCTCAGCTCTCAGAAGGGAGTAATGGCGATGTCCAGCTATTGGGGTTGATGGAGGAATAAATGAGATTTCACAGACCAGGCATCTAGTCCACTCTAGGTAAGACGCTTGAAGAAACTTACTTTCCTCTTCCCCTAAATGGTTGTAATCATTTTGTCCTGTTCCGTCTGAAAATGTGAGTTGTTGTCCAAGTGTTTTGGAAGACAGAGTGAATGTCTCAGCTGCACGATGTCATTTATAATGAAAAACTCAATAAAGGCTCCGCTTTTTGGTGAGCAGGATTTCTGAGGTCACTCAGGTCCACGAGGCCGCGTTAGACATCCGTCTCTCTTCATCTGGACCCTCAGAGCAGGGTTTCCCCAAGAGGGAGCCATGTGACCAGGGTCACCTGAGGATCACAGTCAAGCCTGACGTCCAGATCTCTAGTTCCTCCTCAGAGTCTGGGCATCTGGGTGTGAACCAGCTCCCTGCAGCGATCTTTCTGTGCACTGAATTTTGGGTTGCAGGATGAGGCTCAACATTGTCCATCGGGGCAAGGGTATCCTCTATCACCCAGAGCTTCAAAGCCTTGCCAGATCCATGGTGTGGCATCTTCCTGAGGTCATGACCCTCTCCAACCTCGGGCTTCCCTCCTCTTGACCTCTGTAGACTTCAGTTTCCCCGTTTGCTAAATGATAAGAAAAACACTGCATTTTTGTCCTGTGGAGTCACCAACTGGTTCCAGTTTGCCCACTGAAAGTCCTGAGTGGGCCCACCATAAGGCTTGATCACCCTACTCAGCACATAACAGGTTCTTGTGAAATGCTGGTCCCATTTCCTCTGTGTAAGATTGCAGCAGGGGTGGAGATGACATTCATAAACATTTGCTTCTCAAGCATGGCACCTGATCCAGAGAGCTTGCTAGAAATACAGAGCCTCACTCTGTCCCTGACCTACTGATTTGGATCAATTACATCTCAGAGGATGCCAGGCAACTCATTTATCCACATTTGCAAGTCTGAGAAGGGCTGGCTTGGTATTCCACAAATGGTAGTTCTTTTTACCCAGTCCCCCGACAGAGCTTCTTAACAAAACAAGAGCTTCTTAAGCAAAGCATAACCCATCTAGATTTCCTTAAAGTCCTAGTCACTCAGTCCTCTCTGACTCTTTGTGATCTCGTGAACTGTAGCCCACCAGGCTCCTCTGTCCATGGAATTCTCCAGGCAAGAATAACGGAGTGGGTTGCCATTTCCTCCTCCAGATCTTCCAGACCCAGGGATGGAACCCAGATCTCCCACATTGCAGGTAGATCCTTTACCATCTGAGCCACCAGGGAAGCCCCAGATTTCCTTAAGGAACAGTCTAAAACCAACTTCAAAGACCCGGGCCCTGGGGCTGAGGCTTTCACTCCTGTAAGTTTCTAGGAAAGAGCTGTAAGCTGAGAGTGGAACCAAGGAAAGTTCTAGAATTATGGGGTTCCACACCATAAGCTGAGGTAGACTTGATTTAGTCCTGCTGGGTACTTTGGGCAGCCTCACTCAGCAGACTCAACCTCGTCAATACTTCCAGGTACTGGAGTCAGGGAGCTCACCCAAGTTACTCCCACCGACTCTGATACTCGGGCGGGGTGAGTCATTGATTCAGCCTGAACCAGTTGTGATGGTTCAGCTGGCAGAACAGCCTATGGTCCTGGCAAAGGGGGCTGATTGGTGACAGCCCCCGAGGGGTGACGGGCCACTGGCGGGACACAGGATGTTCCCACCAGGCCCTCCAGGGTCCACTGGCCTCATTAAAACCTGGCCCCTTTCAATGCCCAACCTGCTGGGGGTGGCCATTCAATTTCCTTTATCCTCGGAGGCAGTGCCCTGGCTGGCTTCACTGAATTAGCCCTGCGGGGCTCAGAGGGAACACTTCAGATAGAGCCCTCCCAGATGAACTTGTAACATTTAATTACGGAAGCTGGGCTATCACAATGTTTAAAGCCATTTACAAAGCCTGGGAGCTACGGAGCCTTCCTACTCCTGTGTCCAGGGAGGCCAGGGCAGCCTGTAGATCATTAGCCGCTGAGAAAAATCTCAGTTTGCATATTAAGGTCAGGAAATTATCCTTTCGATTTCCTCACTAAATGGCCAATGTATTCATCTTGTGAAGAAAGAGCAATTCTGAGACGCCAAGAGGAAGCAAAGACCTCCAGAAGCCATTGCTCCAGGTTCCCATCTCTAAGCAGCTTGACAAATTCAATTGCCAGATAAAGGCCAAGGGCACAACGGAGACAAAAACTCTCGTCATTAAGGAACTCCTAAATGAATACGGCAACAGACATAAGTGCCTAGGAATAAGTGCAGGATAGAGGGGGAAATTAACACAAGCTTTGGGGGTATTCCTGGAAGGCTTCCCAGAAGAGGTGTCCCTTCCTTGGGGTTTTGAAGAATAAAGAGGAGTCATTCTTGAAAGTGAAGGAGTGGGTGGGCATGAGCCAATACAAGACATTTCAGAAAGGACCCTGCTAGTTCTGCAACCTGTAGGAACAAAGTTTCTTCTGTCCAACTTGCTTCTCTCTCTGGAAGATTCTCTCCTGCTTTGCTCTCTGTGGGGCTGGAGAACTGGTCAGTACCTATTCCTTAAAACCTTCATATTATAAACTCCTCAAGGTCTTCCTTTAGATTTCCAGCAGCATCTGAAAGGGCTGAGCCCATCCTAGCAGAGCTCATAATTGAATCTGCAAGCACAGCTGGAACCCTTCACCACCTGGTTTCCAGGCCCTCTCCCAGCTGAGCCAACTTGCGCCCAAATTCTAAACCTTCCGAAGTATGACCTTTTTTCCCCATCAATTTAATCCTCATAGAGTTAAGAGAATGAGGCAGGATGAGTGGATTTATGGCCTTCAATGAATTTCAAGATGAATAAGAACAATCACAATTCAAGTCAAATTTCTGGCCAAGGATTTGATCCCTTTCAAGTAAAGAGTGGGCTTGCCCTGCCCGCAGCCACGGCAGCTCCTTAATGGGAATTTAAATGCTAGAAGCCAAGCGTCTGAAGCAAACATGTGGGGAAAGCCGCCACCTTTGAAGCTAATTTTGTGACAGCTTTTTCACCGCAGCGCCTTGGGAGACCATACACAGCTTGTAGTTACTCACGAAAGCTAGAAAAGGTCCTCCTTTTAGACCCAGCTCTACTAAACCGGGGCTTCCCAGGTGGCCCAGTGGTAAAGAATCCGCCTGCAATGCAGAAGACATGGGTTTGATCCCTGGGTCAGGAAGGTCCCCTGGAGGAGGAAAGGGCAACCCACTCCAGTATTCTTGCCTGGGAAATCCCATGAACAGAGGAGCCTGGCGGGCTACAGTCTATGGAGTCATAAAAGAGTCGGACACGACTGAGCGACTAAACGAACAGCAACTGCCGCAATTGCCTGCATTCACCACCTTCTCCCCCAGCTCCCTCTGCCCCTCTGGGTGAATCAGCTATTTTCCCATGACCCAGAGGAGGATAAATGAGGGGTCCAGGGGGTCAATGATTTGCCTGTAGTTGGTTAGAAAAAATTAAATAGCTGCCAGACCCTGAGCCCTGCAGTGAAGGGGGCTGGAAGACGTTTTACTGATGATCTGTACACGGGAGCTGGTCCTGCCTCCTTGCCCGCACATCTGGAGGGAAGAGAAACAAGAGCCCAGTCCTCGGGAGCCTCCAGGTTCAAAAGGAATCAATGGTCAACAGGGAAGACAAGAGCCCCTGCCTCAAATGCAGGTCCTCCCCTCTGGATACCTAGGGAGGCTCCCTTTGGGGATGGAGGTACAGAGGGCACAGCATTTAAGGAGGTGACAGAGGATGAGAAGTTTGGATGACATCATCAACTCAATGATGGTGAAGGACAGGGAAGCCTGGCGTGCTGCAGTACATGGGGTTGCAAACAGCTGGACACACCTGAATGACTGAACTACTTTACTCCCTCTTAGGGGCTGCATTTTCCTTGCACGACCTTGACAATAAGTGCCTCCTTACATGCCCTGGAGGGGTGGGGGCCTTTTGCCCCTCCCCTTCTGCTAAAGGCTACTCTGAGTTGGGGGAAGGGAGTGGTTTCCAGATGCAAGAACAGTCTCTTCTTTGAGATGCATAAGGCTGTTCTCACCTCAATACACCAATAAAGAAGTGACTCCCGGCACAAGTAACCTCCCCTCCGTGATGGACCTGACCCTCTCACGGCGTCTCACACCATCTTTCTCCCCCAGCCTGCCACCCCAGCCCCTTCTTCAGTCTCAGCTGGCGACTCTGCGTCTTTTTACATCGAGTGCAACTCATCAGGAGTTGGGAAGGAGGAAGGGAAGACTCAGGTCCTGCGGGAGGAAGCCTGGGTGGTGACGCCCTCCATCCCAGGCACCCACCCCTGGGCACTGGGTGGTGCCCGGAACCCCAGCCCATCTCGACAGCCTTGGTGCCTGCACCTCTCAGGGGCAGGGTTCAGTGGTCCAGCCCTCCCCCTGCCCACCATGCTGAGCATGGACGCCAGATGGGTATTCAGAAAACACGTGCTCTCACACCTCGGGAGTTACAGTCTGAACCCCCAAGACAGCAACTTCTCTCTGAGGTGTCGGTGGAATGAAACCAAGTCTCTGCCAAACCTCCTTTTCTGGCAGGATGTACGAGAAAATCCAAAGGAGGGGGTCCTTCCTGTGCACAGGGGAGGGCTTGGCGGGGGGCGGGAAGGTCTGGTCTGGTCAGCTCAGGCCACCTGGACCTGAGCCACTGAAGATGCCCCAGAGGTGCAGTGCCCAGCACCCTGATAACCTCGACTTCCTGGCTCCCTGCCTTCCTCGGGGGGGCGACTTGGAGTGGGATGAGGAGAGGCATCTGTCAGCGATGACTCCGCGTCAGCTCGAAGACACGCACTCCCTCTGGAGCTTGGGCAGAGTAGAGCCTCGCGGCGTCGTGAATGTCTGGCGTCTGGCGTGCTATGGCTGTTCCTTGGCTTCAAGGTGCCTGCCAGGAACAGAGTGAGGACTGGTGAGCTGAGAAGGTGCAAGATTGCAACCGCGCCTCCATTTCTCCTGCCTTCCTGTATCCTCACGCTTTGCAGCTCCTATCAAGAGATGAAGTCTACCTCCCACCTGCATTGGTTTCCCAGGGCTGCTGTAAAAAAAAAAAAAAAAAAAAATTAGACCACAGACTGGGTGGCTTAAACAACAGAATTTATTCTCTTGTGGTTCTGGAGACTGGAAGTCCACAGTCAAGGTATCAGCAGGTCCATGCTCCCTCCGAAAGCTCTAGGAGACAATTCATTCCTTGCTTCAGGTGGATGCCATTAGCCTTTGGTTTCCTTGCTTATAGCTGCCTCACCTTGACCTCTGCCTCCAACTTTACAGGTCTTTCCCACCGGGTCTGTCTCTGTGTCTTTTCTTCTTCTAATAAGAACTCCAGTCATTGGATTGAGTGTGTTAGTCACTCAGTCGTGTCTGACTCTTTGCAACCCCATGGACTGTAGCCCGCCAGGCTCCTCTGTCCATGAGATTCTCCAGGCAAGAATACTGGAGTGGGTTGCCATTTCCTCCTCCAGGGGATCTTCCCAACCCAGGGATGGAACCAGGTCTATGGCATTGCAGGTAGGCGCTTTACTGTATGAGCCACCCAAGGAAGCCCCACTGGATTGAGCACTCACCCCAAATTCAGGATGATCTTATCTGTAGCTTTAATTACACCCGAATGAAATCCTACTTTCACATAAGGTCACACTCTGAAGTTCCAAGAGGACGTGAATTTTGGAGGAATGTTATCCAACCACCCCTTGAGTCTGATCTGCCCTTGTGTCTTGCTCTGGCTGGTAGAACAAGGTGGAAGTGACAATGTTTATATGTAAGGCTGTAAAGCTTTTGCTCTTGCCCTCTGAACCTTGAGACCACCTGAGGACAAGCTCATGGAAGATGAAACAGCATGGTGAGGGGGTCCCCATCAAGCCATCCCAGTGGCCGGGCTGAGGACACTCTGAGCCAGACAGCTCCTGGCTCAGCTACCCAGCTGACCTCCTGAGCTCACAGACGTCTGGTCCACATCAGTGAAGGCTCCAGACCAGCTGAGCCCAGCCCTGCAAAATCAAGACTAAATACATAGTTATCATTTTAAGCCACCAAGTTTGAGGTTATTGGTTATACAGCAACAGGTGACTGAGTCCCAAGATGTGATTGGCTCCAGGTCAAGGTGGGGAAGGTGATATCATTTCTGGGGGGCTGCTGAGTGTAACAAAAACTGGTGGCTTAAGATCTGGACCAACCACTAGTGACCTGGCGACCTGGACATCTTCTGAGCCACCCTCAGAAATGGTAACTGATGTTACTGAATCCACCAGTGCATTCACACCACACACCTCGCAGCATCCCCCTGCAGTTCGCTGAATGTGGAGCCACGCACGCGGTGGTGCCTGTTCAAGGTATGGAGGTGACCGTGGGGATCATAGCAAAAACCAGGGTCAGGGGCACCTAGATTCAGGGGAAAGAAATGAGTCATTGCCCACCAGCCTCTCAGGAAAGGTCTAATCCTTCCATGCCCCAAAGTCACGTGGACACGGAGAGGCTGCCAGTGTGAAATCCCAGAGATGGAACCCCCCACCTGGCCGGGGCCACCAATTAAGAGCCCAAGAGCCAGACATCAGCGGGAACCTTGAACATGCTGGCTGAAATTAATCACTTGCCTTGCAAGGGCATTTATTTTCTCCTTTATACCTGGAGAGAAATGGGCCGTGAACTGGAAATTTCCAGCGCAGTAGGCTGAACTTTTTGTCTGAATGGGAACAACTTTCTTTTAAAGTGCAACCATTTGCTCTGTTCAACTCCACCATTAAAGGACAATGGCCAATTTTCTGTGGACCTGGGATGTCGGTTTTGCCTAAAGAGTGAGCGAGCAGGTAATTTACTAACCTGGCTGCGATTGCCCGTGAAAACAGGTTATTTAACAGGATTTAAATACTGTGCTCTCAAGCTCAACAGCAGTGAGGAGGCAGCTGGAGAATTGGAGCCGTGTCTTTCCCTCCCAGTTCTTAATGATTGAAGACGGGAAAATTTGGAGTGATCGATTAGAGACATGCAGAAAGAGACAAGACAGAATCAGGGTCAAAGAGATGGGCGGGATGACCCCAATCAAGAGAGGGTATCTGCTCTTTTTAAAGTGATATTAAAACAGGTGTGTGTTCATTCAATCACTTATCCACCAATTTCATTCAACAAGTGATTTTGTTAAGGGATCTGCTGAGCTCAAGGCTCTCACATTGGTATTAAACCAAAGCAGGTGCTGATCTTTGTGGGCTTCCTGGAAGAGGCATTTGGAGGCAATACTTAACCTAATTTGTAACACTTCTGCCAGTTGTTCCTTAGCATCCTCCTCCCCTCTTCCCCTGAACTTGTGACTTGTTAAATGAAGGAATGAATAGAGTATGGAATTAGTGCCAGGAAGTCGTTTCCTCCGTTAACTGACTGTAATCTCAGGTTATTGTATAGGCTTAGTTTTCCCATCTACAAAATGGTAATCATTATACCCAACTCCAGCGATCATCTGCAGAATTAAAGAAAAATGTGGGTAGATCTTCCGGCACAATACCAAGCACATGTGAGATAAACACGAGTGTCAGTTTCCCTCTCTTCCCAATCGACCTTTGCCAGGCTATACTGCTCTCTAAAATCTGCCCAGGAGTTTGTTTCTTCCAGAAAGCTTACTTCCACCTAAAAGTTGCTGAATTAGGGGTGGCTCTGCCCTTAATTGCCAACATCTGCTGGATCATCGGAAAAGCAAGAGAGTTCCAGAAAAACATCTATTTCTGCTTTATTGACTATGCTAAAGCCTTTGTGTGGATCACAATAAACGGTGGAAAATTCTGAAAGACATGGGAATACCAGACCACCTGACCTGCCTCTTGAGAAACCTATATGCAGGTCAGGAAGCAACAGTTAGAACTGGACATGGAACAACAGACTGGTTCCAAATAGGAAAGGGAGTATATCAAGGCTGTATATTGTCACCCTGTTTATTTAACTTCTATGCAGAGTACATCATAAGAAACTCTGGGCTGGAAGAAGCACAAGCTGGAATCAAGATTGCTGGGAGAAATATCAATAACCTCAGATATGCAGATGACACCACCCTTATGGCAGAAAGTGAAGAGGAACTCAAAAGCCTCTTGATGAAAGTGAAAGAGGAGAGTGAAAAAGTTGGCTTAAAGCTCAACATGCAGAAAATGAAGATTATGGCATCTGGTCTCGTCACTTCATGGGAAATGGATGGGGAAACAGTGTCAGACTTTATTTTTCTGGGCTCCAAAATCACTGCAGATGGTGATTGAAGCCATGAAATTAAAAGACGCTTACTCTTTGGAAGGAAGGTTATGACCAACCTAGATAGCATATTAAAAAGCAGAGACATCACTTTGCCAACAAAGGTCCGTCTAGTCAAGACTATGGTTTTTCCTGTGGTCATGTATGGATGTGAGAGTTGGACTGTGAAGAAAGCTAAGTGCCAAAGAATTGATGCTTTTGAACTGTGGTGTTGGAGAAGACTCTTGAGAGTCCCTTGGACTGCAAGGAGATCCAACCAGTCCATCCTAAAGGAGACCAGTCCTGGGTGTTCATTGGAAGGACTGATGCTGAAGCTGAAACTCTAGTACTTTGGCCACCTCATGTGAAGAGTTGACTCATTGGAAAAGACTCTGATGCATGAAGGGATTGGGGGCAGGAGGAGAAGGGGACGACAGAGGATGAGATGGCTGGATGGCATCACTGACTCGATGGACGTGAGTCTCAGTGAACTCTGGGAGTTGGTGATGGACAGGGAGGCCTGGCGTGCTGCGATTCATGGGGTGGCAAAGAGTCGGACATGACTGAGCGACTGAATTGAACTGAACTGCCCTTAATAGCATTTGGAGTGGCCCTGCCCTAAATGGCACAGAGTGGTGTCTCAGAATGAGGGCTGGGATCAGACTTTCCTCGTCCCATGACTCACAGGTTGTATGAAATTGAACAGGATATTTAACCCTATAAGTCTCGGTTTCTCATTAAAGTCATAGTACATACTTTCCAGGGCTTCCCTTGTGGCTCCACGTCAAAGAATCTGCCTGCCAAGGCAGGAGATGCAGGTTCAATCCCTGGGTCGGGAAGATGCCCTGGAGAAGAATATGGCAACCCACTCCATTAGTCTTGCCTGGAGAATCCCACAGTCAGAGGAGCCTGGCAGGCTACAATAGTCCATGGGGTCACAAAAGCATAGGACACGACTAAACAACAGCAACATGCTTCCTAGGACCTTCAGGGTTAAAGGGGTGGCCCGTATAAAATGCTGTCCTGGGGGCCGGGCACTTAGTATGCGTTCAGTAAATGACAGCTGTCAGTCCCCATCGCTACGACCCACGACCACAAGTGAGGGCTGTTTCCCAGAGGATGAGAAGGCTACTCCTCTACTGCCCTCGATAAAGACATCTTTGTCTCTATTTGAAAAGCAAAATCAAACCACTACTGCTGAAGCCCACCCCAGCAAAGGCGCTGGCTGCCTCCTTGGCAGAGCCTCGCACCTTCCAAGCAGAAAGAGTTTTACATCCAGGCTTAATTTGCCCAATCACTCCACAACTTGGGCTCTTCCAACACACACAGAGACTTTAAAGAGGGACTGTACTGGCTGAGGGAGCACAAAATGCTCGATGATCGAGACACAGAACGGGCGAGAAGCGCTCCTTCCCCATGTGACTCAAGAATGAATTCTCTGACCTCTTTCTGTTGCAGCCTCAGCTCCTCTTTCCATTCTACTTCAATTTCAGAATGACTTTTTGTTTCCTTGCAATAGCGCTGGTCTGAGGTAGATTGGAGGTGGGCAGGAGGAAGCCAGGGTGGGAGAGCCGTACAACACACCCCAGCGATTCACTTTCCAAACCCCAAATCAGGACCCGCAGCCCGAGAGGGTTTGCATGTGAGTGTATTCAGGAGGTGGCAATCTAAGAGACATTGTTCGGTTGCTGAAATATTGGTGTTTCAATGGTTTATGGGCACAAAGGAATAGTGTTCTTGAAATCAGAGCTGTTCTAAAAAATCCAGGGTGCGTGGTTACCATTTCAGGTCCAGGGAATCTAACGTTGAATTTTTCAATTTGCCGCAAAACAGAAAATCAGAAGCAAGTAACACACAACATTGGGAATCTCTGGGGGCCCACTGAGAGTTAGGCTTGTATAGTTAGTTCTCTAGCAGAGTCCTCACTGCCCTGGATATCAATGATTAGGCGTTATTATTTATAAATTGTCATTAATTATTGGCATACTATTTGCCTGATGGATATCTCCCCAGCTTTATCCTGAGCTCCTTTTTTCGTTGTTTAATATTTATTTATCTATTTTTGGCTGTGCTGGGTCTTCAGTGCCGCATGGGCACGGGCTTTCTCTAGCTGCCAGGAGAGCAGGGGCTCCTCTTCAGCTGCAGTGGCTTCTCCTGTTGGGGAACACAGGTTCTAGCCCATGGGCTTCAGAAACTGCAGCACTCAGGCTCATAGCTGCGGCTCCCAGGCCCTGGAGCGCAGGCTCAGTGACCATGGCTCATGGGCTTAGGTGCCCGGGAACATGTGGGATCTTGGTTCCGGACCAGGGATGGAACCCATGTCTCCTGCATTGTAAGGTGGATTCTTAACCACTGGACCACCAGGGAAGCCCCTATCCTGAGCTCCTGATAGCAAGAGCTATTCAATGTCACACTCTTAGTAAAGTCTCAACAGATTTGCTGAATGGATGAACACATGTTTATCCCTGGAACGTGCTCTTCATCTTGGAAGGAAGTAGGCAGGAGAGTCAGCACTGAGAAATCTTCTTGTCCCATTGGGTTCATGATGGCTCCCTTGGCAAATGCCGCCACATTGGAGGAACCAACAACCGTGTTGAATTGCAGTTGGGGCGCACTCAGCACCCACCCCAGATCCCACAGCACCATGTGCTCAAACTCCATCTGTTTCCTTTCCTGGTTCCAGCAACATAGCCCCACATATACAGAATCCAAAATGTGGTGGGGACGAGGATTCGACAAGCTCACCTCACACCGCCCACAGCAGTCAGCAGGGACCTGGCAGTCAGTGCGCCCAGCCCCAGCCTTCTCCCTGGGTCTCCTTCCCATCTTGGGTCGCATTAACACCCTTGCTCCCTCCTGAAGTTCTGGCCGCCTCTGCGTCTCACCTCCTGCGTGAGCTGTTGGTATCCATCAACGGTGATGCTCCAACCTGCCCCGTGTTGAAAAGGGATGGGCAGAGGGGGAGGGATGGATCTGGAATACAGGGTGGGGTGGGGAGGGGGAGCAGAGAGCACAAAACACATAGAATTATTCTAAAAAGCAATTATATTGAAACATGATTATCAAAATATTATTTTTAAAAAAAACACCCCAAACCTGTAGCAATTTATAGTTTGAAAAACAAATGTATGGTAATTCATGTGCTCTTTCATTAATATATTAATCTTGTATTTTAATATCGCTCTAGCTGCAGGTCTAATAACTACTGTAATTTCAAAGTGGCGATGAGCATAAATAATATTTTGAGATACCTGCCAGAGCTGGAGTATGATATGAACATATCTGTCTGTGTTTTCTGTTGGTGCGAAAGTTTCAAGGGCTGCTACTATTTCTGTGGTTTGCCATCTATATTCATAGTTAAGGGAAATGATCGCTTTTATTTCAGGTTAATGAAAATAAGGATGTATGTTTCCCCACTCAAGTTCACTGAGCCCCTGAATTCTATCATGGACCCCAGAATACAAGCCCCATCAGGTCAGTGTGTCTTGCTTGGCTTATACACAGCCTCTGTTTATTTACCGTCCCCCCGGCCCCCAGTCGTGTCTGACTCTTTGCGACCCCTCGAACTGTAGCCCACCAGGCTCCTCTGTCCATGGAATTCTCCAGGCAAGAATATAGGAGTGGGTTGCCATTTCCTTCTCTAGGGGATCTTCCCAGCCCAGGGATCAAACCCGGGTCTCCTGCATTGCAGGGGGATTCTTCACCATCTGAGCCACCAGGGAAGCCCCTTCCCTAGTCATGTCACAGAGAGCCCCCTTAGCCTTTGGAGGCCCCAGGAGGTATGGGTGGAGGCAGGGGTGATAACCATTCCCATTCATTGTGGAATGAACCAACACTCCACGTTATGGTTTACCTACTTGATTCAAAATAGATACCAAGTGCCTGAAGACAAAGACACAGGCTGCTTGGAGCTCTGGTCTACCCCCAAGCCATAGAAATACCTGTTCTTCTGAGTCCAAGGTCACAAGCCAACAGAGAGAGGGGGGGTCTCTCTGTGCCTGTCTCTATCAGCTCCTTCCTCGGCTCCCCTGGGATCCTCCCTTCCTCAAGCCGCCCCCCCCCCATGCCCCAAGAGCTGCTGAAGGTTTCCACCATACAGGGGGATCCCCTTGTGTCCCCCTGCATCCTTCTTAAAGCCACACCCATGACACAGAGCCCTCAACCCCTCAGAGGCTCAGGGCTGGAGAAGAACTCAGTCTGTTTGGTCCAGCTGTGTCACTTCACGCTCAGACAAACGGGCTCCGAGATATTGAGCAGGTTGCCCAGGGTGGTCAGCCAGGCGGTGGCGGACATAGGCTCCACACCACGTTCTGTGCTTTCCTATCCATTCTGCCTTTGAGAAGCTGAGGCTGGAGGATGGGCAGCCTCGTCTCTGAATTGGCTTTCTCTCCTGGTGAAATCCTGCCTCATCACCTGGAATGGTCAGCACGTGGCCTGCTGCGGGAGCAGACCTCCTGCCCACCAGCCTCTGGTTCTGAGCTCCCCCAGCGGGAGGACAGGAGCTCCAAACCCCTCTCCGAGGTAGAAGGCGGGTGGAGGAATGTGGGAGAAGTGCAGAGACAGGTATTGTCTCAATCCCAACCTTCTTAAGGAATGGCTGCCCAGCAGGAGGTGCTGGACACCAGAGTCCAGTGGATGGAGCATGGTGGGAAACGGGGACAGTGCCAGGGCCGCTTGGCACTGCACAGGAGCAGAAGGAGGGAAGGGTGAGAGGAGTTCCAGGCAGTTGGGCATGTCACATAATTACAGGAGAAAAATTAGGCCAGAGCCTGGCTCTCTCTGCCTCTGTCTGAGTGATCATCGCCCTTATTATAAAGCAACTAATTATTAGCCTGGCTCATTAGCAATTATAAATCTCTAACTCCAGAACTTCATTTAAAAAATGACAAGTTAGCACTTAATTATTTTCCCAACTGCCTCAATCATGCATGATGTTAAGGGACCCAGTTCCCATGGTTCTTAGGAGCCGTGCTGGTCCTCAGGTACTGGGGCCAGTGGGGGGTGGTCCCTGATTTGTTCCAGAAACCTGAGTGTCCCTGCCTGGTTGCAATCAGACATCCTAAGATGTGTGGGGTAGAGAAATAGTGGCAGACTGTCCTCTCCTTCCGCTTTCCAGTAAAAACAGAAACCATACATTTATTAAGCATTTCTGCACACCAGCTGCTTGGCGTATCAGGTTTAAATCTCTCCATCATCATTGGAACTGATACCGTTCATCTCCATTTAACTGATGTAGAACCTAGGTCATGACGTCTGTCGCGTAGATCGAAAGCCACCAGCTTGGGGAGTAAATCCAAGGTGGCCTGACTCAAAACCCACACCTTTAACTACGATGGCAGGTTCAACCAGCATCCTTGAGGATGGAGAGACTGGCTCTGATTAAGGAAGAGTCCTAGGTAGGTGATGGCCAGGACTGTCTAAGCCCGAATTCTCCCCCAGACTTGCTGACCTAATAGAGCCCATTGGATCCTGGTGTCTCTTATCGGTCCACAGTGGGTGGGTGGGAGGAAGGAAGGAAAAGCCCCTCCCAGTTCCTAGCGCTGACACTTCATTATCCTACACATGGCTTTTCTAGCCTCTTTATCCTGCTCCAGTCATTCCATCCCTCACTGCTTCTTCCTCCTGGGCAGCACCTGGAGGATGCGATGAGGTCGAAGAGGTGGTCTGAGAACGGTGCAAGGTCGCATGCCCCTTCCCGTTCTCTGCGGTTTTCTTTCAGGTCTGAGGTACTGCCTAAGCCAAGCAGAGCTGCCTCCAGTGGAAGATTCAGAGCTGGGAGACCAAGAGAAGACAGACCATGAGTCCTCAGACCCACAGGAGGGACGAAACATCCACCTGGCTCATGAGGCCCACCGCGAAGTCAGGCCGGTGTGGCTAAAGGAGCCCAGAACGAGTGAGGGGTCAGGGTCTTGGCTCTACCCCGGCCAACGGTGTGATTGTTACAGGGCGAGTGTTTTCCCACCTGCAAGGTAAGGAGTATGGTTTAGACAATTCTTCCACTGCTGACATGGATGTAAAGAACCTTCCGGTCATCACAGCCACCAATTCAAATAGTACCTACATTCCGAAGTGGGAAGCTCATACTTTAAAGCACTCAGGTCACAAAATTTAAAGAAATGAGTGATTTCCATGACCCTGTGTATCTGAACCCATATAATTATATGGGCGTGAAGAGGATGGGGAGAAGCAAAGACAGTTATAGGTTAAAAGAGTGGGTGCTGGTTATTCACGCCATGGGTTCAAATCCAAGGTCTGTAAGTTCCAAGGACTCAAATGGTGAATAGCTTAAGATGAGCAAGTCCCACCAGGATGCCCTGCGGAGTCTGGAGGAGGTCCCATGGATGAAGCCTATTCCTCTCATCCTACAGACCTAGGGAAGCTTCCAAAGCATGAGACCCCTCCAAGTCAGGGCCAGCTGAGTGAGCAGGGAGGGTGTCCAAACATCCAGTTCACAAGGCTCAGACAACTGACCAGAATGTCGCCAAGAGAGAAGTCCGGGGAGGGTGGGAGAAGTCCTTTGATAAGCAGCTTGAAGAGGGTGGGCATGGTTGAGCTGCAATAACCATGAGACTGCTGTGTAAGGAGGGTGGTGCGGTTACATGCAGGACTTCTGGATCCCTGAGGGGCATGTAGTCTGGGGTCAGACTTACATGTTGACCCCAACTTACAAGTCGCCACAGACATTCATGATACGGGCTGACATTCCTTAAATGCTCTATGTATATTAACTCATTTAACTTTCACAACAACCCAGATATCACCCCCATTGTATAGATGGGCAAATTGAGGCATCCAGCCTGGGAGCGGGTGAGTCAGGATTTTAACTAGATGGTCTGGCTCCAGGGTCCCCTGATCTTCACCACTAGGCTCCGCTGTTTCTTACTGAGGAAGCTGAGCCTTGCTTGGGAAAAGGCAGTGAAGGGGGCTCTCACGGCAAAATATTGGCTTTATATTGTGTTAATACAGGCTGGTATCTGCCAAGGTGCCCACATGCCTTCATCAGAGCCTACTTGCCTCCCACGAGATGCTCCTGGGGATGAGGGGTCCAGAGAGAAGTGAGCTCCTGGTAGGTCTGGACCATCCCAGTGTACTCTGCTCCCAGCAGCACCCTAGCTGTCTGGGGACACAGGATGACACGGAGCACAGCGTCCTCTGCTGGCCGGAATAGGAACACACCCCAGGAGAGCCCAAGCCAGAAGGAAGCCCAAGCTGATTGGCCCTCTGGAGTGATGTCTGTTAGAGAGATGCTGCAAGAATTCCTGGAGCTTCAGGAACAAGGAGAAAGTGGGAGAAAGGATAAAGATGAGATGATCCCACTGATCAGCAAAGATGTACCCTAAGTTCACAACTGACAGCCCTGGGGGGTCTCTGGGAGTCAGTTCACCCAGGCCAGGGGTCGGTGGACCTTCTTAACTGTTTCTCAAGCATGGGGACCGAGGTGACCTCCACTGCGACTCCACTGAATGGAGTGGGGGGGGGGGATTGCTGGTGTTGACAGTTGACCCCTAGAGCTTGGTGAGAGCCACACAAGTGACCTTTGAGGGTTTAAATGACATCAGTGGGTGAGTGGGGCTTCCCTG
Source organism: Bubalus bubalis (assembly GCF_019923935.1). Lineage (NCBI taxonomy): Eukaryota > Metazoa > Chordata > Mammalia > Artiodactyla > Bovidae > Bubalus > Bubalus bubalis. Next base: position 5,833,478 of record NC_059159.1, read on the forward strand.
TTAGCTCAGTTGTAAAGAATCTGCCTGCGATGAAGGAGATGCAAATTCAATCCCTGGAATCCCCTAGAGGAGGAAATGGCAATCCATTCCAGTATTCTTGCCTGGGGAATCCCGTAGATGGAGGAGCCTGGCGGGCAACAGTCCCTGGGGTTGCAAAGAGCTGGATATAACCGAGAGACCAAACAACTAGTAAACAACACAGGAGAGCCTCTGATCTGGTCAGGATTAGCCAAGTGGGCCAAAGTGGACCTGGGCTGCCCCTCCACCTAGGGAGCTGTCTGTCCACCATGGTATGTAAGAGAGGCTGGGTAACCCCCTGGACCACATCGTGATAACTAACAACCTGATAAGGCAGATTCCATCCACCCATTTTCCCTAAGGAGCAGAGAGGTTAAGTGACTGCCCAGGGTCACTCAGGGCCGGGACTCCCTAAGGGCCGAATCCCACTGCAGAACCCAGGCGTTTAGAGCCGTTCTAGCCATTCCCTCTGTATGGCTGCCTCATACTGGGCTCAAAGGGCATGGCCTGCCCTGACAAGCTTGGGTTTTGCTAGAAGACCCTCTACTGCCCAGAGACCCCAGCCCCGTGCCACTTCCTCCCCCAGCCCTCACCCCAGGCCTCTGGCAGGTTTCATTTATTAGGAAAACATGGGGATGGTGTTCCCTGAGTCAGGGCTGATCGGGGTCCAGCCGTTCTTTTTCTCCTGGGCTCCTCCCTGAAGCTCCGAACCCTCGCCTCCAGCAGTAGACAGGGTGCCCCTCCCAGCTTTCAGCCACCCTTGCTGCCAAGTCGGGCTTCTAGAAGCCACAGCAGGTGATGCCTTCCTGCTTGGGAACAGCACCTCTCAGCAAACTGACAGGTAATTGGCCCCTAAATCCCCTGGGGAGACACGGGGAGGATGAGGAAAAATTACGGCTGCGGAACTGAGTCTTAAAAATTATATCACCTTTGCTGACAGCGTAATTACTCCTTTTTCCTGAGATTTAGTGCAAATCTCCAATCCTTAAACAGTTGAGGGGTATTTTAAGGCTCTTCCTTTACTGTTCTCTCCTTCCCCTTGGCCCGAGGAGGCTGGATTCCTGCCACGTGCTTATCTTCCCTGCCTCTCCCGGGACACAAAGTGACCCTGGCCTAGTGACGTACAGAGGCCACCCAAGGCGGGAGGCGGCGATGGAGAGAAACCCGAGGAAGACTCTTCCCTGGCACTTGCTTCTTGGCCTGCTTGCAACAGGTCCCGAGTGACCCCTGCCCACCTGTCTGAATGTGCCTTAGCTTCCGGAGCCCCTCTCCCAGCAGAGGGAGACCTCACCTGTGGCCCCTTAGTCCGCTGCAGAGTCCCTGCAGGTGGGGCCCACCCTGGCCCGGGTTTCTGTGCCTCCTGGGCTGAAGGGGGTTTCCAGGATGGAGCAGCCTGCAGGTTCAGAGGTTCCTTCCCATCCTCTCAACCCAAGTGGGATGGATCAGTGGAGATACACCCCAACCCCAGGCCCCTCAGGGTGAACTGTCTGCAGTGGCGGTAACTCACTCACTGACGTTCTTCACAGCTTTCCTTCCTCCTGTCTCACTCTCCCCACCCCCTCACACACTTCCTGGATCGATCCCCAAGTAAACTACCTGCACCCAGACCCTCCTCTCAGAGTCTGCTTTGGGGGGAGCTCAGGCTTGAGGCCCCCTCCCCCGTGGCTCACTCGGAGTGCTGTGAGGCCACCGACCTCTGTTTGGAAGTGGGCATTCTCTGAATCAAGAGGGATGATTTGGATGGTCTAGGAGCTCCAGGCCCATCAGCTACAATGTTCTAGAGGGGCAGCATCCCTTTTTCCAAAAGTAGGGGGAAAAGTTTGGGGACCTGAATTCTAGAAGCCACAGATGTTAGTATCCCTGGGAGTATCTCCCTCCCTCCCACCCCTGGATCCACATGCGAGGGTCCCTCCGGCACGCACAGCTAGGATGGGGGGTCCTCATGACCCTGGCCTCTCTGAAGCTCTCAGTAAGAGCTGACATGGGATTCAGGCGCCGTGGGGAATAGACGCGCCAGCCTGTTCCAAAGTACAATGGGACCAGGAACCAGAACTACAAGATTCTATCTTAACGTGGCTGTCAGGACACTGAGCACTCTGAGAAGGGGCAGAGGATGAGAGCAGATTATCTGGGGTCAGCACTGGCAAGGAACTGGACCTGCAGCTGGGAAGACAGAACTTAGGAGGGCTGCAGAGTCCACAGTCAAGGGCCAGTTTGGGGAGATGAAAAAGCACGCTTGGGCCACCAGACTCAAGCCAACTCTAGGAAGCATTTTTGACAACTCGCAAGGTTTTGCTGGAACCCTGTGCCCATTGGGACACTTCGGGGAAGACAAGGCAGGAGCCAATCAGGAATTCATTTCCCAAGGCAGCTAGAGCTGTGCCGAATCACCAGGCAGAAACCCTCCTACCCTTAGACCTTCTCATCCTGGAATCTCCGAAAGCCCAGGAGACCCCTACCCCAGGGGGGCATAGGGGTGGCAAGCAGGAGCTACCCCCCAGTCTCAGCTCTCCGACACTTCCATGCAGTCTCAACACAGCAGCTGGTATCTGACATGCTAATCACCTACTTCCTGTAGGAGAATATGAATAACTCACATTTCTTGTGTGCTTAGGGTTTGCTCAGCTGTGTTGTGAGCATTTTACGGACATTAATGCTTCAGTCCTCAAAGCAATACATGAGGAAGGTGGTGGTGAGATCCCTGCCTAGTGGACAAGGAAATAAGCACACGGAGTCATAAGTCACGGCAGAGACAGGGTCTGAACTCAGGCAGGCCGGATCCAGAGCACATCCCCACCACTGTAAACGCCCTTGCAATCAGTCCTGGAAATTGGCCTCGCCCCTCCTCCTTGCTTCTCTCTGCTTCGACTGTGGTATGATGGTTAATTTCGTTCCAACTTGACCTGGTCACAGGATGCCTGGACTTCTGGTCAAACCTTTTTCCGGGTGAGTGTGTGAGAATTTTCTGGACAGGATTAACATTGGAGTCGGTAGACTGAGCAAAACAGATAACCTGCTCTAACGTGGGTGGGCCTTACCAAATCCCTGGGAGATCTAAATAGAACAAAAAGGCTTAGTCAGAGGGAAGTCCTCCTGCCATGGACTCACCCGAAATGTGGCTCTTCCGGGGTCTGGAGCCTGCTGGCTCTGGGCCGGAAGTCACAGCCGTGGGTCTCCTGGTCCTCAGGCCTCAGGACCTGCTGCACGCACATCATGGGTTTGCTTCAGCCTCTCAGCCTCTGTAGTCTCGGGAGCCAACCCCGTATAACAGATCTCTTTGTGCACACACGAGCAGGTGTACGCGTGTGTGCACACACACATATATGCTGTTGGTTCTGTCTCTCTGAGGATCATATCTCACACAGTGGGATTGTGCTCTTTGCCTCAGGACCACCAAAAGGCTCAGCTTCCTTGGCGATATCACCGCTGTTCCCATCAGTGGGACTCCTGCCCTGGAGACGTGTGGCAGGAAAGAGCAGCTCAACGTCTACCTGCAGTGACTTCACACCGGCCTAGGCTGGACCGATCAGAGCTGACCCAGGACATAAACACGCAGGTGAAAACAGCCTTTCCTGCCTCGATTCTTTCCCCGCTGCCTTAATTATATCTACGAGCAAATGAGGAGGAAATCCACTGCGTGGAGGTGGGTGCTCAGTCACTAAGTCATGTTCGACTCTTTATGATCCTATGGACTATAGCCCACTAGGGTCCTCTGTCCATGGGATTCTCCCAGGCAAGAGTACTGGAGAGGGTTGCCATGCCCTCCTTCAGGAGATCTTTCTGACTCAGGGATTGAACCTGTGTCTCCTGCAACTCCTGCATTGCAGGTGGATTCTTTACCGCTGAGCTACCAGGGAAGCCAGACTGGGAGTCAAACTGTTTCTGAGCTGGTTTCCTACAAGCCTTTGAGAAGGTGTCTGCAACTCTTTAACTCTATTTGTGACAAGAATGCAGTCCTTAAGCACATTCACAAGCCAGAAAGAAGAAGCTGCAGGGGGCCTGGCCATTCAGCCGAGATGGGTTGACACGGCATCTGCACCCCAGCTTCAGCATGGGGCTGCATCAGTGCTGGGGCGCTGGCAGTGAACCTCAAATCCCCAGGTGACAAAACGTGCGCCCTTCCACCCCAGTGGCCACATCAGTGGCCCCAGTGACTGGTGACATAAAAAAAGCGAGTCAGCCCCGAGCTGAAGGGACTTCCCTGGTGGCTCAGACGGTTAAGCGTCTGTCTACAATGCAGGAGACCTGAGTCCGATCCCTGGGTCGAGAAGATCCCATGGAAAAGGAAATGGCAATCCACTCCAGTACTATTGCCTGGAAAATCCCGTGGACAGAGGAGCCTGGTAGGCTACAGTCCATGGAGTCGCAAAGGGTCAGACACGACTGAGTGACTTCACTTCACTTCACTTCTCGGAGCGGGATCAGAGCCGCCCCCCACCCCGGCCCACCTTCCTCCTCAGACCTAAGGTGGGTGAGTTGAAAGCCTCTTCTCTGGCAAAGGTGAGCAGCGAGAGTCAATTTTCTGGCATTGATCCTTGGGTTTTTCATTTGCCAGGCGCGTTGCCAGGAGAGGCCAGAGAGAGGCGCGAGCAAAATGAATTTGGAAGGCCTTTCCCTGACATTGCCCCAGGGAGCCGAGTCGGCAAGGTGCAGAAACGCAGGGCATGGGTTCAGGGGGCTGTGTGGTCAAGTTGGGGGCAGCTGGGTGCCCAGTGTGTTAGTTTTGCAGGATCACTGGAGCCCAGGGAGATGCAGGAATGGGGAGGCCATGGGCCCATCTATGGCCCCACGTGGCTGGAGCCGAAGCTACAGGACTGACGTCAGAACATCAGCGCACTTGGTGTCTGGGATCGGGCCTCCTGAGCCCCGCCAGTCTGCCCCTGGCTCTGCTTCCCCACTGCCCCCTCCTGCCTGCAAGCCTCTGTTCCCGCCTCTGCCCTCCTCACTGCCACTAGCCGCAGCCAGATGGTCCTTCTGGCGGATGCCTCCTCTCTGGTCAAGGGAAGTCCTCCACGGAGACCCGCTGCCGCCCGCCCCTCCTGAGCAAGCCCTGCAGCTGCCTCTGCCTCTCCCTCCCCGCCCCCGCCACCCCCGCCTCCTGCAAGGAGGCGCTTCAGAATCCAGCCTGAGCACACATTTGATCCCTGCTATGAATGCTGTTACTCGCTCAGTTGTGTCCAACCCTTTGTGATCCCCATAGACTGTAGCCTGCCAGGCTCCTCTGTCCATGAGATTTCCGAGGCAAGAAACCCAGAATGGTTTGCTGTTTCCTTCTCCAGGGGCTCTTCCCGACCCAGGGATCAAACCCAGGTCTCCCACATTGCAGGCAAATTCTTTACCAGCTGAGCCACCAGGGAAGCCCAAGTAACAACAAACAGGCAGGTCGCGCAGATCCTCTGAGCCCAGACATCGTGGACGGGGAGGCGAGGGGCAGCCACCTTGAGGGGCTGTCATGAGGTCAGGTGAACCATGTTCAGGGGAGAGATTTGTTTCCCCGTGGGTCATCAGAACTGCGTTCTAAGGAGCAGACCTTGAGCCACCCAGGCCTTCACGTCCCCTCTGCCCTGATGGGTCAGGAGACACAGAAATGGGCCAGAGAAAGCGGCACTTCCCTGCACTGAAACTGTACAGCCTTTGTGATCAGAGGGATGGGGACAAGGGAGAGATGGGGCAGAGAGAAAGAAGATGAGCCAGCAGGATGGAGAGAGGAGGCCTGAGCACCAGCGGGGACAAAGTGACGGATGGAGACTGATGCTGTCATGCCAGCCCCAGGACTCTGCGACCAGGAAGTTGCAGAGCTGTGCACCACGCTGCTCAATTTCTTTCAACACCCCCGATGGCTTTGAACACTTGAAGGAAGGGGAGGAAGGATGATTTTGTTTCATCTGATGGGGATCAAGAAAGGGCCTGCCTGGGCCCGGAACAGATGTGTGTGGGTGTTCAGTCCAGAAGTGAAGTCAGACCCACGGACACAGGATTCCAGGGCCGGAAGGACCCAGAGGGGCACAACTGTGGCCTCCCTGGGAGGTAAAAGGGGCATGGCCACTTCCTTTAGATTTCACGGGACAGGGAGACCCCATCTGATGTCGGCTCCTTGGTCGGCTCTGCTTGACCCCTGTGGGCTCCCAGGTGCTGACTCAGCCCCCCTTCCTCCCTGAAATTCAGTGAAAATGGTCCTAGGCACAGACCGGAATGCCCTTCTGGGGACAGCGCATCTGACCGTGAATTAGGCCGGAGTGACGGGGCGGAGGTGGGGAGGCTGATCTCAGAGAGCCAGCTGCCTGGGGTCCATGACCCCAAGCCCAGAGCCGTTCAGGAGTCAGTTAAGCGGACAACTCGGGCCTGGAAGGGAAAGCCTGCCGCTGTTCCCTCTAACAGAAGATGAGAGTACCAACCTCACAGCCACTTCCAAATTAGATGGTGATAAGTCATTAAACTTGCCGACTCATTTAAGGAGCGCTGGGCTCTGGCCAGCAGGGAGGTGCCCCAGGGACCTGGTGTGACCCACTGTGGTCTGAGGAGGATCGGAGGAAAGGCCGGGAGACCTTGTCTCCCCCGACACCCACGGCAGGCCGTGCTGCTCCTCGAGGGCTCATCCTCTCTGTGTTCCCTCCTCGGCCTTCCTTCCAGCTCCTGAACTCCAGAGCCAGCTGCTCAAAATCCCTCCACGTCCTCTCCCACCCCTGGGTTACCCTGGGCAGGTTACTTAACCTCTTTAAGCCTCAGTTTTCTCATCCCTAAGATGGGGACGGACACGACTGAAGTGACTTAGCCGCAGCAGCAAGATAGGGACAGCAGCCCCACCTGCTGCGTGGCCCCGAGGAGAAGATGAAATTCATTTATGGCAAGTGCTTGGGCTCATACCCGGCATAGAGCCCTGGACTGGTGGGGTGTTACAATTCATCCCCACCGACCTCTCAGAGACCACCCCTGCCCCGGATAAGGCCAGGCTGCTGCCCTTGGGTGAGAAGACAATGTTTTGTCATTGGTCTTCCGTTCAGTCACACAGTCGCATCCGACTCTTCACAACCCCATGGACTGCAGCATGCCAGGCTTCCCTGTCCATCACCAGCTCCCAGAGCTTGCTCAGACTCATGTCCATCGAGTTGGTAGTGACTCCTTTGAGTTGCTGTCAGAGGCAGGCTGGACCCTTAGCTTCCCCTGCCTGTATCTTGGTGGCATCATGACTACAAGCAAGAACTGGGTATGAGCTTCGTGTTCTTTAGGGGAGGTAAGGAGGATCAGAGTCAGCTCTCTGCTATCCATCCTCCAGGAAGGAATCATTGCAGCAGGAAATGCAAGAAGGAGCAGGAAGGATTCTCAGCTCTATATTCTAGGCTTGGGCAGATGAAGGACACTTCATTCCATCCTCCATGGGAAGGCATTTTTTCTGTCTTTCACAGACTTTGGAGCACTTTCCTCTGAATCCATCGGGATTCTGGTTGCAAGCAACAAAAACCTAGACTAAAGGGATGCTCTTGGAGGGTCCAGGGGTGCACAGCCTCACTTGGATGAAGAGATACATAGCAAGTAGGGAGCAAGGGAGGTCCTGGAGCCTGGGCAGCAGGATCTGGCTGGTTGTAACACTTTTGTCACCAAGGTCGAGTGACACGGCTCCTGTCTCACGAGGCCATGGCAAATAACTTCTAACTGCCCCTCTGCCTTTCTACTACACACCCCAAAGTCAAAGTGGAACGGAACGTATGATTGGCCAAGACATGTCACCTGACTGAGCCCTAACTATTGGGATAGGTCAAGCCAACTCACCTGACTGGACTCCCTTGCTGTCAGAATTGGCTAAGCCAGGTCACCTGACTGACCTTGGTTGTTATGGAGAAGACAGGGGTTCCCTTTCTTGGGCTGAGGAGTGGATGGAGCAGAGCTTTATCTTGCAACCTTGTGGGCAGTGGGGGCTACCCCAGACTTATAAAGTGGGCTTCCCATCCTTGAAGCTTTTCCTCTACCTCCTCCCCAGTTGACCTGTCTGTGTGGCCAGGGTCAGGGCCATATTAGCAATGTCCTAAGTCCTTCACTTAGGGGCAAACGAGTTGGAAACCTCCCTGGGGTGGGGGGTGGGGCACAATCAGCAGGATGGGTTCTATTATAGAAGCTGGTGATGGACAGGGAAGCCTGGTGAGCTGCAGTCCATGGGCTTGCAAAGACTGCAGCCCCTGAACGGAACTGAATTCTGAAGAAGAGAGCCATTTGGATGGGAAGACGGAGCTGGTGAATTTGGCTCGTCTCCTTGTATCGGGGGCAAGATTGATTTTGTTCATAAATACTCCTGGTGATCTTGAACACCAAAGCAGGCTGCTAATGGCTGCTAATGAGTCACTGCGACCTTCCCGCTGCCCACCACCACTGCCACTGCCCCAACCAGACCCTGCCATTTGCTTCTTGACTCTGTCAACTCGATGGGTTTAGTGAAGAGAATCCTAGGGAAAGTGACACGGACAGCCAGGGCCAAAGTCCCCGAACATGGTGCGGACCTCAGCATCCCCAGACCTTGCCCAGCCCTTTTAAAAAACTTTCCTTCTGTCACTCAACCCTGCCTTGGGGGCCCCTTTCCTGAGCTTATGCACTCAGCATTGTGACTTCCTGGTGTGGCCTCAGGTATCTAACCTTGCCTCACAACGGAAACTGGAATCTCCCCACCATAGCCCAAACCCGTGACAGCTTCTCCAGTGCCCACTGACTGATGAGAATAATTGTGCCCATCCTCCATGGACCCTCTCCGCGTGGATCTATAGACAACAGATTTCAAGTTAATTTAAAGCCAGTGTCATGCTGGCTTAAAGGAAAATCCCTGCAGAAATTAACTAGTTTAACCTTCGCAGGATGCTTGGTAGAACCCAGGCTGCACAATTACAGAGGATGTACCCCTTTTCTCGGGAGGAGCACAGAAGTGTAGAGGTGCCCGGGAAGTTTGGCCCTCCTCGGGCAGGGAGGCAGAGCTGCTGCTGCTTCCGTATAAACTGCCTGAGGACACCTGGGTGTCCCTGGCACTGGCCTCCGAATCGGCCTCCTCTGAGACGCGGTAAAACTGGCTCAGCTGACGACTTGCTCTTTTGTTCGCTCACGCCTTCATCCATCACGCCAGACATGTGCCCAGTGTGTGGTTTAGTCTAGACCCTGATCATCTGTTGCCTGAATTGTTTTACCAGCTGCCTGAAAGATCTTTCTCTTTGTATCCAGTCCACCCCCCACACACTGGCATAGGTCAATCTTGGGGAGGCAAAGCAAATCACCCTCCCAAAGAAAGCCCTGGAATGTCCCCACAGTGCTTGCAGGATACAGATCCTTGCTCCCAGTGAGGCAGGAAAGCTCTCCTCCTGGCATGGCTGAGGTCCCCAGCGCATCTCCTGTAATGACTCCCCAGTTCTTCGGTGTGGTGATCGAGCCACGCTGTGTCTCCTATGATCGCACAGGCTGTTCCCTCTGCCTGGAGTACTGCTCGCTCCAGAGCTTCTGCCAAATTTACTTCCCTCCCCAAACCCTGTGGGCATCGCCGCTTCCTTGGGGCCCCCTTCCAAAAGGACAATCACTTGCTCCTCCATACAATTTCTATTACTTCCCATATATCTGGTCCACGTAGGTCTGCATTAACTTGCATTTAAGTGCCACGTGATAAGCCCCCAGCAAGGGAGGACTGATATTAGCAAGGCCCTTTCTGACACAGTGCCTGGCTGACGGCTGATGACTGGATGTAGTGTTGAACCACAAGCAGCAAGCTATGCATGGAGATGGACAGACACAGCCCTGCTCCTAAGGGGTCTCGCTTCTCCTGGGAGCAGAGGCCTTCTGCTCCCTGTCTTCCCAATTCACCAAGTGGACCTGGTGGGTTTCCTTTTTGTTGGTGGAGGAGGAGCCTGATAGGCTGCAGTCCATGGGGTCGTGAAGAGTCGGACACGACTGAGCGATTTCACTTTCACTTTTCACTTTCATGCATTGAGGAAGGAAATGGCAACCCACTCCAGTGTTCTTGTCTGGAGAATCCTAGGGATGGGGGAGCCTGGTGGGCTGCTGTCTATGGGGTCCCACAGAGTTGGACATGACTGAAGCAACTTAGCAGCAGCACCAACATCGATTTCTTCAGCACCTGTTTTGGTGGGGACTTTGTCAATCACCACTTTGTTAATCCAGCGATTCACAGCATCACCTGGGAACCTGTTGGAAATTCTGTTTCTTAACACTTCCCCAGATCCACTAAACAGAAGGCTCTAAGGGTGGTGCGCAGCGGCCGTGTTTAACAAGTACTCCAGGGAATGCCAGTGCACACCCAAGCACGTAGCCCCCATACGGGAACCACTGTCCCAATTTGCAGGAGGGTAAACTGAGGCTCAGCCATGTAGAGGGATCCTTGAGGGTCCCACAAGGAAGCCACATCTTGATTGGAACATGGGACAGGCTAAAAAATAGCCACATCAAATTTGGACCTCCTGAATTTATGATCTGGTTTGGAAAAAGAGCCTTTGCAGGTGTTAACTAAGTTGAGGATTTTGAAGAAGGATTATCCTGGATTATCCAGGTGAGCCCTACATGCCATCGTAACTGGCCTTATAATAAACAGGCAGAAGGAGCTTCGGCATTCCCAGAGAGGAGAAGGTGGTGTGAAGATGAAGGAGCAATTTTAGTGACACGGCCACAAGCCAAGGAGTGTCAGGAGCAACCAGAACCTGGAAGAGGCCAACAGAGAGCTTCCCTTGGTTCAGTTCAGTTGCTCAGTCATGTCTGACTCTTTGCAACCCCATGGACTACAGCACGCAAGGCCTACCCATCCATCACCAACTCCCGGAGCTTGCTCAACCTCATGTCCATTGAGTCAGTGATGCCATCCAACCATCTCATCCTCTGTCGTCCCCTTCTCCTGCCTTCAATCTTCCCCAGCATCAGGGTCTTTTCCAATGCAGAGCTTCCCTAGAGCTTCCCGAAGGAGTGCAGGTCCGCCAACAGCTGGATTTCAGACTCCATTCTCCAGAACTGTGAGAAAGTCGGTCCCTGTTGGTTTTAGCCACCATATTTCTGGTACTTGATCACAGCAGCACCAGGGAACTAACGCAGAGACCCATAGAGGCTGAGGGTGAGCCAGGGGATCTGGTCAGACCCCCAACGGGACACCGAGATGCTTGGTCGCTATCACACGGGACTAGCTTTTCGCTCAGGCATCTTTTCAGCCTGGAGGAGGTCCTACCTACCCTTTGATGTTTTTCGGTCACTCAGTCATGTCCGACTCTTTGCAACCCCGTGGACTGCATCACGCCAGGCTTCCCTGTCCTTCACCATCTCCTGGAACTTGCTCAAACTCATGCCCATTGAGTCGGTGATGTTCCCACCAGAGAGTACTTCCCTGAGGGCTGGGAGTGGGTCCTGCTTGTCTTTTTACCCCTCGGGGTTTTATTAAATGGTTGATCAGATGAACACGGCATCTTGGGGACCCATGCACAGGAAGTGGCTGGGACTTCAGAGCTGGTTCCTTTTCAAGGTGAAGGCTCTTGTGTGGGAAGAAGATTTCTACAGAAGTTTTCTGAGGCCAGAGAATGTAGTGAAGCATTCCCTTTGAGAGAGTCCTTGTACACGTTCATCTCTGAAGTCACCCAGCGAACAGAGCCGCTGAAAGGGCTTCACACACTTTAATGTGCCCGTGGAGCCCCTGAGGGTCTTGTTAAAAGGCGGGTTCAGATGCCGTGGGCCTGGGCTGGGCCCGGGAGCCTGCATTCCTAACAAGCTCCCAGGGGGCGTCAGGGCTGCTGGAGTCCCCACACCAGCCTTGGAGTCGTAAGCTGTGAATCGTTGGTTGCTTCTGGAAGAGATGCTAAAATCACCTGCTCCGACACCCCCGGGACGAAGAGAAGGAAATGGAGGCTGAGAAGGGGCTTGTCCAAGGTCACGGAGCTGTGAATCAATACTGATGCTAACCTTAGCAGCGGGCCCTGGCTTGTCAAGGTGAGAAAGAAGGATGGGGGCATGCTTTCCTTTTGAGGTACGAGGGCCCCCCAGACCTCCCCACCCCAACCAGCTCTGCTCCCGCTCCCCACCCTTGTCCAGATTTTAAAACAAACGTCAGCTGCCAGGCTGATCGATAGGCCCACTCATCTGAGAGGTTTGAGGCTCTCTCTCCACAGATGTAATCAGGGCTCCAGAGACGTCCTGGCAGCGGGCTTGTGGGGAGGGAGCGCGGTAATACATTTAATCAAGGAACAGATGGGGAGCTGATAGAGTGTGTAGAGAAATCAGGTTTCTGTGATCACATTGCTTTTCCCCCACTCAGCCTCCGCAGCCCGCGGCTCCTCCAGCGAGAGCGCCCCGCACTGCTCCAGCCCTGCCCTTTCACAACATGTTTTCCCGGGAACCTCAGGGCCCCCGGAGAGGCGCGTGGTGGGAGTGGGGTGGAGGCTGCTGCCTGTTGAGCCCGTCTCCCCGCCCTCCACAGGGCCCCCTGTCCCTCGGCCTCCTCCGCGCCGCCTGGCTCCTCTCTCCACGCAGAGCCAGCGGAGGCTGGGAAGCGAGGGGACCCACATGTGGATCGCTGAGTCCTCAGCGTGGTTGGCATCACAGATGCCATCGGCAGCCCCCCGCCCCGTCTCCCGGTAGCTTGCAGAGAAGAAACGGGGCTCATGTATCCACTGAACCCCTGGCTGCTTGGTAACACCCCCGTTTCCTCTGGAGGTATCAGGGTGCCATGAGAAGACGTCTCAAGACTCTACGGCTGTGGTTCTTGAGCGGGGTGACAGCCCCCTGGGTACATCCAGCTGTATCTGGAGACATGGCTGGTGGTCGTGACTCAGGGAGGATGCTCCCTACTCCTAGCGGCAGAGGCCAGCGATGCAGATAAACAGCCTTCATTGCACAGGGCAGGCCCTGCAATGCAGGACGATCCCATAGATCAGCGTCCGTAGAGCGCGGCCTGAGGAATCCAGCTCTTGACGGCGAGCCAGGTGCCTCCAGGCTGACCGTCTGTGGGTGGGTTCACAGGGCTTTTTCCATCTGCATCCAGTCCTCAAATCAGCACGTTCACTCTCTGCCCAGCTCCTCCCATACCACGTGCGTGCACAAGGGCTCATGTGGGTCAGGACGGGGCTGGAGACTGACGCGGGCAGGATGCTTACCTGGGGCAGGGCTGTGGGCGGCGTCTGGTGCACTTACTGTGATGATGGCCCTCAGCCTTCACGCTGCCCCAGCCGTCCTGTGATTTAAGGAATTGGTAGGTAGTAAATAAATAAATGCACGAGAGGATTTCCCACTGTTTATTGCTGGTCAGATTTCTTGTTTAGTCCCGGGAAATCCACCTTATAAGCAGGGATTTGGTGGCAGTGGCAGGGGTCAGGGGGCGGTCTTGAGCATCCTTTGTTCCGCCCACCACCCCTGCCCACTGGCTTCACTCTGGACCAGACCTCATTCTGGGACTGGCTCATGGTCAGCAGGCCCCACGGGATGAGCTGATTTATGATGTCTCCCTTCATACTACTGATGGGATTCAACCCTCCCTGATACTGAAGCTATCGGAAGAGCAGAGTTCCTGTCTTTGGGGTCCCTGCCCAGAGCTTGGGGTGACCTCCTTGAAAGGCAGCAGCCTTGAGACCACACTCCTCCCTTCTTGCCCTGATCTTCCTAATATTCGGTTTTGACATTGATATAATGTCTGCTAGTAATAACTTACCCCCCCTTTAGGTACCGAGTGTTCATTCCATCCCAGCCTCTGAGCTCCCAACAGCTACGTCACTCAGTCTTCTTGGGCATCCCGAGATGGTCTGTGATCCCCATTTGACTAACGAAGAAACTGCAGCCCAGAGAGGGTGAGTCACTGGCTCAGGGTCACAGAGCCAGTAAGCAAGCCAGGCACTCAGGACTTGAACCCTTCAGTTCAGTTCAGTCGCTCAGTCGTGTCCGATTCTTTGTGACCCCATGGACTGCAGCATGCCAGGCCTCCCTGTCCATCACCAACTCCCAGAGCTTACTCAAACTCATGTTCGTTGAGTCGGTGATGCCATCCAACCATCTCATCCTCTGTCGACCCCTTCTTCTCCTGCCTTCAGTGTTTCCCAGCATCAGGGTCCCTTGACTGACTCCACAAAGCATCCTCCTAGCAGCAGCCCTGCTCTCCAGTATCTGTTGCCCCTTAAGGTGGTCCTCACACCCAGCATTACCCGGAAGCTGAGTAGATAGGCGGAGTCCCAGCCGGCCCCTCGCGCTGACTGGGAAACTGCACTTGCCCTGCAAAGACCCTGGGGACCCAGCCATGTGTTCCGACTGCTCCGTGCTCTCTGGTCTCTGTCCTGACACAGGGGCAGCTTTCTGGGAGGTTGGGGCTGGGACTGGCGTGGGAGGAGGAGACAGAGGATGCTTACGAGGTGTTAAGAAACCCAGGGGAACTGGGTGGACTCAGAGTGCGCTTGGGCCAGTACGGTTTGGCTTATGGAGTGTTTCCCAGGCCAACCTCCCAGGCTGGACACCACCTGTGTCTGGTGCCATCCTGACCTCTCTCTCTCTGGATATTTGAAAGGGCTGGTTTCCTACTTGAGAAATCCCCCTCCTTGGATCCCTGACCCTTCCCCTGACCCCTGCGAATGCAGTTGTTTCGTCTGCTTTCTAGACCCTGGGGAGCCGGGTCTCCTGTCTCCAAGAACAAGCTTCCCTTGGATCCCCACATTCTGAGACTTCTCCCAACCACTTCCTGCATTTTGTTCCTTGTAACTGTCTTTCCCTCTCATTGGAAACCCTTTCATCTCCCGTTTGGGCTGGGACCTGGGGCCTCTCCAGGGCCTCTGGGGTGTTGTTCCTGTTACCAATTAGAATATAAAAGTGCAGCCATTTATCAAAGGTACACAGACAGCAATACACGGCTGCACCACGGGGAGAGTGGGCCGGCAGACCCAGACGTGGCTGCCTGCAACGCCCACCGCCTCCACCACGCACGCTGGGAGGAGGCCAGCAATCGTGAACAGACGTTTCCCTGTGGCCCCACAGGTAGGTGGTAGTATTTCTACTTCACACCGGAGCCGCAAAGACGTAAGTGGCTCCCTTAAGTTGCGTGAGTAAGTGTATAATTACAGCTAGAGAAAGGCAACAGCCAGATTAAACCTCTGATGCCTACTTTGGCCCGCTTCCTTTTTCATTCCAAGTGAGGAGCATCCGCTGAGAAGTCAAGCTCTCTATGGGGTGCCGTAAGTCTCCATGTATCCGGAAAGTTCTGCAAGCAGGTTGTTTTAATGAAAGGTTGCACAGACTCTAGATGTATTTATCCATTTCAACTGTAGATCTGCTCAGCTGTGAGACAATGCAATGGGTCATTTTATAGGGAGGTGACTCCACCCGATAGAAAAAGGCCAGAACTCATGTGGGGTGAAATGCCACCCGCCTCTCGGTGGCGGGAGGCAAAGATCTTCAACTCTTTGCTAAAGTTTTCCTGCTGAAAAGGAAGTAGACGTAGTCTAAATTGTGAGAAGGTTATCTGAGGACCGGTAAGTAGAATTAGCAAGGAGACATTTGGATTTATAATTGTAATGGTTAACAATAGTAAGAGCTGGCATTCCTGAGCACTTCGAGTGTTTCAAGCATATGGATTGTTCTCCTTCCATTGTTCCCACCTTGGTCTGAAGATAAGAACCTTCCAAAGGGGATGGGTTGGGGAAGCAAGCTTCACTTCTCCCTAAAGGTCTGACTGGAAGCACCTCACATCAGCTGGGCCATGTCCCCCGTGAAGGCACGCGCTCCTTCTGCCCCCTGGCACCTCCCAGCAAGAGCACAATGAGAAGGACAGGCTCTGGCTTGGTTTCCTGCCCCATCTGGCCACCACGCTCAGGGCTGGCCTGAGGCCTGGCCTCCCTCACCTGCTGGCAGCCACCACGCTCGGCCTCCTGGAACCAGTTCTTCCTTCCACTCATGCTGGGGTCTGCCAGGTGGGCAGGGACCCTGCTTGAGCAGCCGAGGTCTCCCCTGGGCAGAGTCTGAGACCTGGACTTGGAGTAGGGAGCCCTCATCTCAGCCCCGGGAGCATCTTCTCAGGAGCCCTGGGCTCTGAGCAGGGCCTGCAAATGTTCCCATCAAAGTCCAGAGAGTAACACTTTCTGCTTCCTGCCCCAAACAGTGTCTCTGTGGCAATGACTCAGCTCGGTCATTGGAGCACAGGAGCACCACAGACGATAGGAAAATGAGCGGGCGCGACTGAGCTCCTTTACGTTATTACAGAAACAGGCAGCGGTCAGGCAGCCTGTGAACAGGAGTCTGTCCATCTGCTTTAGGGTCATCGGGCCTCCATTGATAAGCCGGTCACTCCAATCAACATCTGGGTCCATGAGCTCAGTGGACAGGGAGGGTGAGAGATGGGGGCTCTGGGAATTCAGCTTGCACCTCGAGGATGGCTCACCCTCCTCGTCAGTCTCCCCACAGCGGGGTCAGTTGGATTACCCCCATTTCACAGATGAGCAAATGGAGACCCAGCCTCCGCCCTTGGCCCTGAGTTCACACTGGTGATGACATTTTGGTTGGATCCACATCCGTGGGGTCTCAAGAGCCATGTTAGTGCTGGTGTTAGGCTTGTGATGAGAAGGGGGCCCAACAAGGAGACCATCCAAGCTGGAGGGGGCTGCACTCGGGTGGGCGTCCCCCACCCCCCGTTTGGGAGGCATTAGGGCAAGGGCTGCCCAGGGTGGGGGGTGTCCTGGGGACCTGCATCCTTGGAAGATTCCCTGCAATTCTGACTCCAGGCTCACCTGCTCTCTCTCCTGAGGTGTGCCTGATGCTCCTTGAGGTTGGGGACACCTACTCCCTGTCCCCCCTGGGGGGCCTGGCTGACCAAACAGGGAAGGTCAGTGCCGGGAAGCCGCCTCTTCAAGCTCCCCAGGCCCTGGGAGTGGACTGAGAGCCCCCAAGTCAGTGGCCTTGGTCCCCATCAGGAAGCCCCCACCTCTCAGGGATGGAAGCAGCGAAAGCTTTGCTTTTTAAAAGAATAACATGCAAATCGGTTGTCTGACTCCAACACTCCCAGCGGGAGATCCCAGCACAACCTGCCAGTGCTGACAGAGAGGAAATGGTGACAAATGCCACTGCCATGCCGTCCCAGCGCCGCGGAAGGCGAGACTGGGGCTCTGCGTTGCGGCGTCTACTTTGTTTTCCTGGGGGAGGCTGGATGCTCCCGAGCCAGCGAATGTGGGTGATCACCTGTCACTGTAGGTGTGGACTTTGAGGCTCGGCCAAGGTCAGTAGGCCAGGCGTCTACCTGAGCTCCTGGCCCTCTTGGCGTGATTAGAAACACAGAGCTAGTTCTATGATTACTCAAAGGGGAGGGGTTCTGTCTGTTCCAGGCTGTATCCTGAGGGTGTAACGTCTGGCACATAGTAGGTGCTCAAGAAATGGGCATGGATGGAACTTCCCTGGTGGCCTGGTGGTTGAGACGCTGTGCTGCCGATGCAGGGGGCATGGGTTCAATCCCCAGTCGGAAACTTAGATCCCACGTGCAGTGCGGCACAGCCAAAAGATTTCTTTAAAAAAGAAAGAAAGAAACGTGTACTGGATGAATTGGTAGTGACTGGGATCAGGGAGGGGAGGCCACCAACACTCAGCTGCCCCTGCCACCCCCAAACGGGGCACACGGCTTGAATAGGTCTCCCTGGGAAGAGCCATTTGGCCAGAACATGGCACTGCAGGGCCACCCAACAGCAAACACGGGCCTCCAGGTCCCAAGCCCCGTGCCATCGGCAGCTGAGCCTGCTGCTTTATCCGCAGATTGGGGCTGGCATCTCTCAGAGGTCTACAGCCCCTAGACAGTGGTCCAGGAAGGCCAAAGCTGCACTGACCAACCCTGAGCACTTGACGTTGGCTTCATTTTGTCTTTAGCTTGCAGAAGGATGTGGATTTCACGTGAGGCTGGGATCAGTCCCGATTTGGCCAACCCTACACCTTACCCGCTGTCCCCCGGCAAGTTATTCAGCCTCCAAGTTGTCATTTTCTCATCTGCAAAAAAAGACAATGCAGTCAACCCTTAAACAACACAGGTTTGAACTAGGTAGGTCTACTGGTACAGATTTTTTTTCAGTAACTATAGTACCTGTATAGGACAAAAATGGTATGTCGATAAAGGACAGAAATGGTATGTACCTAACAGAAGCAGAAGATACTAAGAAGAGATGGCAAGAATACATAGAAGAACCGTACAAAAAAGATCTTCATGACCAAGATAATCATGATGGTGTGATCACTCACCTAGAGCCAGACATCCTGGATTGTGAAGTCAAGTGGGCCTTAGGAAGCATCACTACGAACAAAGCTAGTGGAGGTGATGGCATTCCAGTTGAGCTATTTCAAATCCTGAAAGATGATGCTGTGAAAGTGCTTCACTCAATACACTAGCAAATTTGGAAAACTCATCGGTGGCCACAGGACTGGAAAAGGTCAGTTTTCATTCCAATCCCAAAGAAAGGCAATGCCAAAGAATGCTCAAACTACCGCACAATTGCACTCATCTCACACGGTAGTAAAGTACTGCTCAAAATTCTCCAAGCCAGGCTTCAGCAATACATGACCCTTGAACTTCCAGATGTGCAAGCTGTATTTAGAAAAGGCAGAGGAACCAGAGATCAAATTGCAAACATCTGCTGGATCATTGGAAAAGCAAGAGAGTCCCAGAAAAACGTCTATTTCTGCTTTATTGACTATGCCAAAGCCTTTGACTGTGTGGATCACAATAAACTGTGGAAAATTCTGAAAGAGATGGGAATACCAGACCACCTGACCTGCCTCTTGAGAAACCCATATGCAGGTCAGGAAGCAACAGCTAGAACTGGACATGGAACAACAGACTGGTTCCAAATAGGAAAAGGAGTACGTCAAGGCTGTATATTGTCACCCTGCTTATTTAACTTATATGCAGAGTACATCATGAGAAACGCTGGGCTGAAAGAAGCACAAGCTGGAATCAAGATTGCTGGGAGAAATATCAATAACCTCAGATATGCAGATGACACCACCCTTATGGCAGAAAGTGAAGAGGAACTCAAAAGCCTCTTGATGAAAGTGAAAGTGGAGAGTGAAAAAGTTGGCTTAAAGCTCAACATTCAGAAAATGAAGATCATGACATCTGGTCCCATCACTTCATGGGAAATAGATGGGGAAACAATGGAAACAGTGTCAGACTTTATTTTCTTGGGCTCCAAAATCACTGCAGATGGTGACTGAAGCCATGAAATTAAAAGACGCTTACTCCTTGGAAGGAAAGTTATGACCAACCCAGATAGCATATTCAGAAGCAGAGACATTACTTTGCCAACAAAGGTCCGTCTAGTCAAGGCTATGGTTTTTCCTGTGGTCATGTATGGATGTGAAAGTTGGACTATGAAGAAAGCTGAGGGCCAAAGAATTGATGCTTTTGAATTGTGGTGTTGGAGAAGACTCTTGAGAGTCCCTTGGACTGCAAGGAGATCCAACCGGTCCATCCTAAAGGAGACCAGTCCTGGGTATTCATTGGAAGGACTGATGCTAAAGCTGAAACTCCAATACTTTGGCCACCTCATGTGAAGAGTTGACTCATTGGAAAAGACCCTAATGCAGGGAGGGATTGGGGGCAGGAGGAGAAAGGGACGACAGAGGATGAGATGGCTGGATGGCATCACCGACTCGACTGGCATGAGTCTGAGTAAACTCTGGGAGTTGGTGATGGACAGGGAGGCCTGGAGTACCGTGATTCAGTTCAGTTCAGTTCAGTTCAGTCGCTCAGTCATGTCTGACTCTTTGCAACCCCATGAATCGTGCTGCGATTCATGGGGTCGCAGAGTTGGACACGACTGAGCGACTGAACTGAACTGATAGTACCTGTATTTTCATTTTTGTGTGAGTGCTCAGTCGCTAAGTTGTATCTGACTCTTTGTGACCGCCATGGACTGTAGCCCTCCAGGCTCCTCTGTCCATGAGGTTTCCCAGGGAAGAATACTGGAGTGGGTTGCTATTTCCTCCTCCAGGGTATCTTCCCAACTCAGGGATCGAACCTGTGTCTCCTGCATTGACAGGTGGATTCTTTACCACAGAGCCACCTGGGAAGCCCAATTTTCACTTTACAGATCTTTAAAGTTGTCAACATTTGTGTTCAGTCAGAGATCATGGTATGTGAAATCAAAAGAACGAAGGTATGAATCCTGATTCTATCCAAACTCTTTGAGCTTCTTACCCTTGGGTGAGTCTTTTATCAATTCCTTTGTTTTTTGAGGCAAAAATAGCAGGGTGAGGATTTTCGATGGTGTGGGGGTCTGCATCTTATCCCCTCCATTGTTGATGGGTCAACTCTGTATGTAACACCCTTAGAATATTGTCAGGCAAGAAGCAATCAGTCAAGAGCTACAGCCTGCTGACATTATCGCAGATTAATTCTCAGCCGGTATCATGGACAAGGGGATAACACGAAAGTCCTGGCTCTTGGGCCAGGTGCCTGGGCCTTATTTCCATCCATCCTCCCCACATGACTCTGCTCATCCCTCCAGCAGGCTCCAGCTGGAGGCCTGGGAGGAGTGGTCAGTGTGTTAAGAGAAACTGCCGCTCAATTTCCCTTCTTTTCAAGGACCTCCTTCCAAGGCTGGATTTCAGAATGCATCCCCTGGCTGTAGCTGGAAGGGATGCAAAGACGCCCCAGCTGTGCCCCCGAAAAGGGGAGCAGAAAGTGCAGGCAGCCTCAGCCTCAGAGAGCTGACACCCTGAGGCCACTACTGTTCGGGGCAGCTGTGCTCCCAGTGACCCACCGGGTGGAGTCTAAGGCTTGGTCACTTGGGCCCAGCGCTACCTCTGCCTGCCCTGCTTCCTCCCGTCCCTTTGCAGGGGTGATCCCTAGTAAACATTGGGTACCTCGGCCCTCAATGTTCATTCCCGGAGACTCTGACCTAGGCCAGCCTCCCCTGTCCAGGTGTGTCACTGAGCATCCCTCTCAGCCCTGTCACTGAGCATCCCTCTCAGCCCCACCCCTGGCAGGAAAGCTCCCTCCCAGGGGTCCCCTGCAGCCCTCTCCTCCCTCCTCTCTCAGCACCTCCAGCCCCCCAGCTCAGCTCACATCTCACCTGAACACATCTCTCTTTCCTCTCCCTTCTCCTTGCCAAGTCCCTTCATTTCCCTGTTGCCGGCTGTCTGAGGAATTGTTTACCACCATAAACCACAGTACAATTCCATAAATACGTTATTTATCCTTCCTATTATTATTCCCCATTATTTATTTCTGAAACTCTATTATTAAATCTGTAAAGTGTTCGGTGATACACTGGCAATGAAAGACACTCCATAAAGGCAAGTTTATGATTATTATTACTCTGTGATTAAAACAAGGAAGAAAAATGAACTGTATTAAATCAAACCAGATTCCCTCTCGCCTGCAGGGGCCCCTGCTTTTCGGTGAAGGACGGCCCCTGGCCTGGGCTGGGTGCAGGCTCTGTCCTCCTCACTGGCAGCCCTCCTGGCCGGTTCCCTTTACCGCGGCTGGTGACACCTGGGAGAAGCACGGATTTGCAAGGAGGCTCCATCACGGGTGGAGTTTGTTCTGGGCAAAGCGAAAGCGATTCCGTTTGCAGTCTTACTTTTCACCATCAGTCACCACCAGTGACATGAAGAGGTAATCGAAGTGCCCAGGAATCCTGTATTTTATTTCCACTCGGCAGCATTTCTCTTGCAGGGGAAACATAAATTCGGCTGATTTTTGTGCAGATTTTGCAAAAATAGTCTCTCTCCTTCTCGCTCTGTGGACCAACGTGATGCAAGGACAGAGGGATGGTTCTGCCCAGAGGTCGGAGGTGGTCTCAGCCTCATCCAGGGGGAGATGTAGGGAAGGAACGGGGGGCCCCGTGGAGAGTTGCCTGGTCTGTACACAGTGTTAACAGGTTAGGGAGCTGGGAGTGGGAGACTTTCTGCATCACCTGGCCACATCCATCCTTTAGTGCAATGGTTCTCAAAATGTGGTCCCTGGACCAGCAACATCAGCACCACCCGGGCACTTGTTGGAAATGCAAACTCTCAGGCTCCACTCCAGACCAACCAAGTCACGAACTCTGGGGGTAAAGTCCGGGGATCTGTTTGAACAAGTCCTCCAGGTGGTTCCAGCGCACCGCAGAGTGGGAGAATCACTGGGTGAGCACACTGGATTCAAAGGGCCTCCAAACCAGTCCATCTGAAAGAAGATCAACCCTGAATATTCACTGGAAGGACTGGTGCTGAAGCTGAAGCCCCAATACTCTGGCCACCTGATGCTAAGAGCCAACTCATTAGAAAAGACCCTGATGGTGGGAAAGACTGAAGGCAAAAGGAGGAGGGGGCAGCGGAGGATGAGAGGTTGGATAGTATCACTGACTCAATGGACGTAAGTTTGAATAAACTCTCGAAGATAGTTTATTCCTCCGAGTTAAACTCTCGGAGGACAGAGGAGCCTGATGTGCAGCAGTCCATGGGGTGACAAAGAGTGGAACCCGGCTTAGCGACTGAACAGCAACAACAAACAGCATCTAACTAGGAGCTTGTTAGGAAGACAGAGCGTAAGATTCCCCCAGGATCTACTGATTCAGAATCAGCATTTCTGCAAGCTCCCCAGGTGCTCTTTCACCCATTAAAGCTGAAAAAGCACTGCTTTAGTGTCTTCACCGCTCTGTTCAAGTCTAGTGGACAGAAGGCAGGGCCGAGCTTGTGAGGGTGGAGGTGGGGGACTGGAGCTGTGAGGTGATGGCAAAGCCCATGGGACCTTTAGGGATGAGGGAGGGACCTGGGGCAACTGGAGTTGGGCATCTGGGGATTAATGGGAAAGGCACAAATCATTGCGTCTGACTCAAACTTTCCCCATATCAGAATTAAAGGCAAAAATCATCTCAACGGGCTGAACCTGGGATGTCTGACTCCTTAGCAACCAAACTGACATCTTGTCGTCATTGTCAAATCTTTATGACAACCCCACCAAGAGAAAGCACGGCGGAGCACACAATCTGATGATTTTGTGATGGCCTTCGAATAATTTCATACACTCCAGGTTGTTACAAAATCCCACCGACTCATCACCGGGTTGAGATCTGTTGCTATGGAAACCACTGGATGGAGAGCCGAGACTGGGATCTGGACCCGGTTCCCCCTCTGCCCCAACATGTAACTCGAGGCAAAGTCAGCCCACTTGTCGGTAGCTCACCCCCAACTCCTTACAGCAGGAACTAGTCTGTGGATTGTGGGTGAGTTGGTGTGATCCCAGGCAGAGAAAGGGTCCAGGGCTTCTTATCCCGCCAGCTTGCTGACATCTCTCGGCTCCCAATTTTTAAACGTCTGTTCTGTCCCAGGCTCAGGGGTTCTCGTCTCATCTTCTCATGTTGGAGGAGGTAGTGTCGTCAGCCCCATTTTATAGGCGTGAAAAAGGGGGGACAGAGAGGTCAGGATCTTCCGTAAGGTTACACAGCTCCTGAGAGGCTGAGCCACGGTTTGAATCCAGCCTGAGAGCTTTCATAACCCTCCGTCATCCATGAAGAATGGGTCACAAAGAACTCTGCTCAGTACTCTTTAATAACCTAAATGGGAAGAGACTTGATAAAGAATAGATACCCAGGTATGTAAAGCTCAATCACTTTGCTGTACACCTGAACTAACACCACGTTGTTACTCAGCTATATTCAGATATAAAATAAAAATTAAAAAATAGTAAATAAACAAAAAAGAGTGGATCAGATGACTTCCATTCTCTCCTGCCTCAGTTTGCCCAGCTATGAAATAGGGAGAAGGAGCGTCTCTTCAGTTCTCCTTCTGAAGTTTGCTGTGAAAATGAGAATTCACAGCCTTTAAGGGCTTCCAGCCACGGGGAAAGCAGGGCCCCCTCCCCACCTCCCCTCTGCCCAGTCTGATGTTTGGCTAGCTGGTGAGAGTGACCAGTGGCCTTTCTGACGGGTCAGTCCCTGGGCCTCGCTAATTGTCAGCTCCTCGGAATATCTCCCCCATCTCTGATGCAAGAGCCGGTTGGGTGGGTGTGAGGATGTGACTCAAAGTTTGCTTGGCAACTTTCTGCCTTCGTGAGAGAGCTATTAGCAGCAGGGACGCAGCTTGGATGAAGGAGCCGTGATGAACGGAGCCTGCATTACCTCGGGGCTGACACTGCTCCATTAAGCTAAGTACTTGCGGTGGCACCTCAGCTGGCAATTGCTCATCTATTTATCTCAGGAGAAGAACTGATGTTTGCAGCTACACACTTCTTCATAAACTCCAGATGCTTCCCAGCTCAGTCTGGCCTGGACGCAGCTGCCCCAGGGACGTGACGTCCCATCACCTTCAAATGACTGCCCAACCCTGAGATCGCCGCTCCCCTGTGCCAGGGAAGCTGCCCCACCTGTGACGTGGTCACTGTCCCCCTTCCATAGGCACACGCCCTCCTTACTGGCCGACCGCCCCAGAAGCCACAGGGCTGAGCTCAGGGAGGCCACCGCCAAGGTAGCAAGGTGGCTGGGCTCCCCAACCTCCAGGGCCCTCCACCCCTCAAGGAGTTTCTTGGGGTGAGGCCAGGTGGGCCCTCACTCTTGCTGGAAGGTGGGGTACAATAGGGCCAGGAAAGCTCTGAGCCTACTGCTTGCAGAGGCCTGGCTGGAGTCCAGATGGGCATTTCTGGAGAGACTCACAAGCCTCCTGGAGTGGCAGCCTGGGTACTGAGTGTTGGAGACCCCAGCTGCCATTGCTGAAGACACCCTGGGCCAGATACGGCCAGGCCTTCCAGTGCTCCTGACCCTGAAGGGACAAGCTTCCCACCCGTTCCTGCTCTCCTCTCCTCATCTCTGCTGGAACCGCAGGATAGGATTGCTGCAAGGGCTCTCTGGGTTAAACTCAGACCATGATTGGTACACATATACAACGGAAGAGTCCCTGGAGAAGGGGTAGGCTACCCACTCCAGTATTCTTGGGCTTTCCTGCTGACTCAGATGGTAAACAATCCGCCTGCAATGCAGGAGACCTGGGTTCAATCCCTGGGTTGGGAAGATCCCCTGGAGGAAGGCATGGCAACCCACTCCAGTATTCTGGCCTGGAGAATCCCATGGACAGAGGAGCTTGGTGGGCTACAGCCCATGGGCTCGCAAAGAGGCAGACACGACTGAATGACTAAGCACAGCATTACTCAGCCATTAAAAAGAATATAAAAATGCCCTTTGCAGCAATGTGGATGGACCTAGAAATTGCTATACTGAGTGAAGTAAGTCAGACAGAGGAGAAATATTATTTGATAGCATTTATATGTGGAATTGAAAAAGAAATGATACAAATGAACTTACTTACAAAACAAACAAATTCACAGACTTAGAGAAGCAACTTACGGTTGCCGGGGGGTACAAACGGGCAGAAGAGATAATTAGGGAGTTTGGGACGGACATGTGCACACTGCTATATTTAAAATGGATAACCAACAAGGACCTGCTGTATAGCACAGAGAACTCTGCTCGATGTTATGTGGCAGCATGGATGAGAAAGGAGTTTGGAGGAGAATGGATGCATGTATATGTATGGCTGAGTTGTTCTGCTGTTCACCTAAAGCTACCATAACAGCTTTAATTGGCTACACCCCAATACGAAATAAACTGATGTCATTGAGTGGAAAAAAAAAAAAAACCAACACTCAGGCCATGGGACGTGCCTGTTGAGGAACTGTGTCCAGACCAACCATGCTGAAGGCAGATCCTTGGGCCCCAAGAGGAGGCCCTACTGAGGCCCCTGAAGAGCAGATGCTTGCATTTATTCATACATTCCTTCATGCATTCGTTCATTCTTTTATCCATTCATTCATTTGTTCAACACCCTTTTGTGTTCTGCCATGTGCCAGACGGCCACAGGCACAGAGGGTAGATCTTGGGCCCCAGAAGGTTAACAAGCTAAATGACCACCCCCACCCCCCAACCCCCGCCTGCCCCAGGCTAAAAGAACAGCCCAGGGAGGGCCAGAACTGCCCCGGGAAAGACTTGGTGGCCTCAGGCGTTTGTTGAATGAACGAAAGAACCAATACACAGCTAAAGAAAAGCAGCTGGACCCCCAGGGGCCAATAAAATCTGGGAGGGTCCTGCCTGTAACTAGGTCCCCGGAAGTCTGTGCCTTCAGCACCGCGGTCCATCTCTTGGCACTCCCGCCCTTCTTGAGACTGAACTTGAATCTTCAGGCATTTGGTTTTCTCACCACCTGAGAGCTGGGTCCCTCCCATCAACCATCCCACTGAGGACCAGGGGTGATCTGTCACCTGCCCCTCTCGGCACCTCTCCAGCTCAACTCCACATTTACCGATGGGTCATTTATTTCCTCCCTGGAAACGTCTGGACTGCTGGAGTTAGAGGTGAGTTATGAGACTGGGAGACCCTCAGTTTCAACCTGGGCCGTATTTCAACCTGGGCAGCTCTGCAGCAGGTTGCCACGCAGCTGTTATGATACTCCCCAGCCTCAGGGGGCCACCTCCGCCAGGAAGCCGAGGAAGCTGGGGATGGAACTGGGAAGGCGTCCTCTCCCGAGTCCAGTCCCAGGAGCCCGTCTTTGCCACATGCCTGGAAAGCATGGGCATCTGCAAGGCAGAGCGGTCAACCCCATAATAAATGATTCTGGCTTTTGATGGACCTGCTCCTCTCGGGGGCTTCCCAGGTGGCGCTAGTGGTAAAGAACGTACCTGCCAATGCAGGAGACATGGGTTTGTTCTCTGGGTCGGGAAGATCCCCTGGTGGAGGGCATGGCAACCCACTCCAGTATTCTTACCTGGAGAACCCCACTGACAGAGGATCCTAGCGGGCTACAGTCCATGGGGTCGCAGAGAGTCAGACACGACTAAAGCAACTTAGTAATCAGGCACACTCCTCTTGGCTCTTGAAAGTGGGACCTTGCTGAGAACCAGGCTTGGGGTGGGAACCATCTCTCCCACCTGGGCCTCTCTGGGGAAGAAGCATCTGGAAAGGGCAGGTCCCCACCCCAAGGATCACACCACTCACCTGTTTGCCTCTGAGTTTATAGGCTGTGGTATACACCTTGGGGACAAAGCTGCCTCCTTCGTCCCCACCCACTTCCCCTCCACCCAACTGAGACTCCCTTGCTCATGAATGCTAACCCTCAAAAATAGCCCCCCGGCTTCCAACCCCTGCAAGAGGCAGATACATAATGACAGAGAGACTTGGTGCAGAGGTAACAAATTGTCCATATTATAGCACTTTACATCTTGATATCCATTCTCCTCAACGGGCTTATCTGTAAACCGACTGAATTCACACTGGGATGCTAAGAAAATAGCTGTCATATAATAGATGGGGTCTCCTGGAAAATGAACATTTACAAATGGCTGTAGCATTTACTTAAAATGTCATGCCAATTGCTTGCTGTTGTCTTTATGCAATGAGATTGATTTTACTGCTCCTTTGAGTCCTCAGCCTTGATGGGTAGTTTTTAATGCAGCAAGGAGATGCTTTTTGTGTTTAATCTATAAATAGAGTCTGTGAGGGCATGGGCTCTTGAAGGTGCAGCCATGGAGGGGTCCAGGCCTCTTTTCCCAGGACACTTCTCTTTTTTTTAACCCCCCTCCTCTTCCCTCTGGGAGAAGTTGGACCTGGGCAGGGTGTGCACTGATCTTATTCATGTATTCAAATGTATGCAGATGTATGCATTCTGTTTAACAAGTTAATTCATTTGCCAGGCCAGGCAGTTAGGGCTTTTCACAGTGTAATACCCACACTTGATTCTCCCTTCCATACCTGATTATGCCCTAGGGTTTTACTAGGAGAGCGTTTATAGAGTTAGGTGGGTTGGGGGAGGGGCAGCTTGCCCCTTGCAGAAAATGACCTCAAGGCGTCCTCAAGGTGATTCCAAGGGCTCTGGTGTCCTTGAAGCCACAGAAAGCCAGCCACACGGACGTAACCTAGGAAGTTTGCAGTTTACCGCTGTCCTCAGCCAACTCACCCCCAACATGGCCACTTTTTCCTCCTTTACCTCCTGAAAAACTACACAAGCAGCCTTGATTGGCAGTCCCTGCTGGGGGAACACAACTTCCTGCTTGTTCCTGGACCCGATGCCGTATGTCCCCTACAGAGCACGGCCCCCGCCCTCCCCAGACACCACACCCGTGTCCCTGGCCAAGTTTGGCATCTTCCTCCTAACAGAAGCACAAAGGTAAAGCTGGGTGAAGGAGTCCACTTTGATTCTCCCTCATATCTTTCCCGGGAAGATTTTCTATAGCATTTAGGAGCCAGCGTGTCACCCTTTTCCATCTCTAGAACCCCAGCTGCACCTGCAGGGGAGCCACCTTTTCATCCAAGCTGTTCAGAGTTTGAAGATCTGAGTAAGATCCAGATGCCTTTACATGCCAGCTTTTTCTGCATCAGAGGGATTGGCAGCACCTGGCTGCTTCTCATCGTTAATGGCAATAAGTCTTTACCTGGTGTCCCGTCCCGCAGGACAGTGTGTGCGTTCATCACGCTGCGGGAT
The DNA here is from genome assembly GCF_019923935.1 of Bubalus bubalis. Classification (NCBI taxonomy): domain Eukaryota; kingdom Metazoa; phylum Chordata; class Mammalia; order Artiodactyla; family Bovidae; genus Bubalus; species Bubalus bubalis. The sequence goes on from NC_059159.1 coordinate 5,861,903, forward strand.
CCTGATAAGCAGACAGGATGTGTGGGCATCCTCTCTACTCCTTTGTTCAGCACATATTTATGAGCACCTCCTCTAAGCCAGGGGCAGTGCTGGGGGCTGAGAACAGATCAAGAAGCCCAACAGACTTGGTCTCTGCTCTTGAGGGCATCTCCGTATCCTGTTGCGGATGGAGAAGTGACTACTGCATCCCTGACAGGCCAGGGGCCTGCCACACACGAGCGCACAGGTGGGCTGCTTTCCTAGTCTTGGTGGTCGTAGCTGGGGAAGCATTCAGGGAGGGCTTCCTGGAGGAAGTGCTAAGGAAGTGGAGGCCTGAAGGATGAATAGGAGCTAGCCAGCTTAGGATTAAAAGAGGGCAAAACACAAAGACAGTGTTTTCCAATGGAGGGGACAGTACTTGCCAAGGAATTGGAGCTCAGAGAGAGCAAGACTTTCCCAAGTCACATGACTAAGAGGGGAATATGAGACCAGTTTCTTTAACTAACCTAGCTTTGCAGTCCCCCAGCAGTAAATTCTACAGGTGGGGAAAGAGAAGCTCTGGCCAACACAAGTTTCTGACTCTGGGGTCACCCTTCCTCTTAGTAGGCTGAGCATCAACAAGCCAGCACTTCCAAGGAAAATGCTCACTGCCCAGACAGACTAGACAGCTGTGGTTATCAATGCTGGTCTGAAAACATGATTAGACAGGGTCTAACACCGAAATCAGATTGATAATATTCTTTGCAGCCAAAGATGGAGAAGCTCTATACAGTCAGCAAAAACAAGACCAGGAGCTGACTGTGGCTCAGATCATGAACTCCTTATTGCCAAATTCAGACTTAAATTGAAGAAAGTAGGGAAAACCACTAGACCATTCAGGTATGACCTAAATCAAATCCCTTATGATTATACAGTGGAAGTGAGAAATAGATTTAAGGGCCTAGATCTGATAGATAGAGTGCCTGATGAACTATGGAATGAGGTTCGTGACATTGTACAGGAGACAGGGATCAAGACCATCCTCATGGAAAAGAAATGCAAAAAAGCAAAATGGCTGTCTGGGGAGGCCTTACAAATAGCTGTGAAAAGAAGAGAAGTGAAAAGCAAAGGAGAAAAGGAAAGATATAAGCATCTGAATGTAGAGTTCCAAAGAATAGCAAGAAGAGATAAGAAAGCCTTCCTCAGCGATCAATGCAAAGAAATAGAGGAAAACAACAGAATGGGAAAGACTAGAGATCTCTTCAACAAAATTAGAAATACCAAGGGAACATTTCATGCAAAGATGGGCTCGATAAAGGATAGAAATGGTATGGACCTAACAGAAGCAGAAGATATTAAGAAGAGATGGCAAGAAGACACAGAAGAACTGTACAAAAAGATCTTCACGACCCAGATAATCACGACGGTGTGATCACTGACCTAGAGCCAGACATCCTGGAATGTGAAGTCAAGTGGGCCTTAGAAAGCATCACTACGAACAAAGCTAGTGGAGGTGATGGAATTCCAGTTGAGCTATTTCAAATCCTGAAAGATGATGCTATGAAAGTGCTGCACTCAATATGCCAGAAAATTTGGAAAACTCATCAGTGGCCACAGGACTGGAAAAGGTCAGTTTTCATTCCAATCCCAAAGAAAGGCAATGCCAAAGAATGCTCAAACTACCGCACAATTGCACTCATCTCACATGCTAGTAAAGTAATGCTCAAAACTCTCCAAGCCAGGCTTCAGCAATACGTGAACCGTGAACTTCCTGATGTTCAAGCTGGTTTTAGAAAAGGCAGAGGAACCAGAGATCAAATTGCCAACATCCACTGGATCATGGAAAAATCAAGAGAGTTCCAGAAAAACGTCTATTTCTGCTTTATTGACTATGCCAAAGCCTTTGACTGTGTGGATCACAATAAACTGTGGAAAATTCTGAAAGAGATGGGAATACCAGACCACCCGACCTGCCTCTTGAGAAACCCATATGCAGGTCAGGAAGCAACAGCTAGAACTGGACATGGAACAACAGACTGGTTCCAAATAGGACAAGGAGTTTGTCAAGGCTGTATATTGTCACCCTGTTTATTTAACTTATATGCAGAGTACATCATGAGAAACGCTGGACTGGAAGAAACACAAGCTGGAATCAAGATTGCCGGGAGAAATATCAATAACCTCAGATATGCAGATGACACCACCCTTATGGCAGAAAGTGAAGAGGAACAGAAAAGCCTCTTGATGAAAGTGAAAGTGGAGAGTGAAAAAGTTGGCTTAAAGCTCAACATTCAGAAAATGAAGATCATGGCATCCGGGTCCCATCACTTCATGGGAAATAGATAGGGAAACAGTGGAAACAGTGTCAGACTTTATTTTTGGGGGCTCCAAAATCACTGCAGATGGTGACTACAGCCATGAAATTAAAAGATGCTTATTCCTTGGAAGGAAAGTTATGACCAACCTAGATAGCATATTCAAAAGCAGAGACATTACTTTGCCAACAAAGGTTAGTCTAGTCAAGGCTATGGTTTTTCCTGTGGTCATGAATGGATGTGAGAGTTGGACTGTGAAGAAGGCTGAGCGCCAAAGAATTGATGCTTTTGAACTGTGGTGTTGGAGAAGAGTCTTGAGAGTCCCTTGGACTGCAAGGAGATGAAACCAGTCCATTCTGAAGGAGATCAGCCCTGGGATTTCTTTGGAAGGAATGATGCTAAAGCTGAAACTCCAGTACTTTGGCCACCTCATGCGAAGAGTTGACTCATTGGAAAAGACTCTGATGCTGGGAGGGATTAGGGGCAGGGGGAGAAGGGGACGACAGAGGATGAGATGGCTGGATGGCATCACGGACTCGATGGACGTGAGTCTGAGTGAACTCCGGGAGTTGGTGATGGACAGGGAGGCCTGGCGTGCTGCGATTCATGGGGTCGCAAAGAGTCGGACAGGACTGACCGACTGAACTGAACTGAACTGAAATAACAATTTAGATTAATCATCTGAAAATGACCCTCAACAGAGATAAGGAAATAACAAAGAAAGCCAATGTGCGGAATCTAAAAAGAAATGATACAATTCTTTTTATGATACAATAAAGAAATGGATTTATTTACAGAATAGAAATAGACTCACAGACTCAGAGAAAAAACTTATGGTCACCAGAGGGGGAAGGGATAGTTAGGGAGTTTGGGATCGACATGTTCAAACTGCTAAATTTAAATTGGATAATGAACAAGGACCTACTGTATAGCACAGGGAACTCTGCTCAGTGTTATGGGGCAGCCTGGATGGGACGGGAGTCTGGGGGAGAATGGATACGTGTGTGTGTGGCTGAGTCTGTGCTGTGTACCTGAAATTACAACAACGTTGTTAATAGACCATCAGTTCAGTTCAGTTCAGTCGCTCAGTCGTGTCCGACTCTTTGCGACCCCATGAATCGCAGCATGCCAGGCCTCCCTGTCCATCACCAACTCCAGGAGTTCACTCAGACTCACGTCCATCGAGTCAGTAATGCCATCCAGCCATATCATCCTCTGTCATCCCCTTCTCCTCCTGCCCCCCATACCTCCCAGTATCAGAGTCTTTTCCAATGAGTCAACTCTTCGCATGAGGTGACCAAAGTACTGGAGTTTCAGCTTTAGCATCATTCCCTCCAAAGAACACCCAGGGCTGATCTCCTTCAGAATGGACTGGTTGGATGTCCTTGCAGTCCAAGGGACTCTCAGGAGTCTTCTCCAATACTACAGTTCAAAAGCATCAATTCTTCGGCGCATAGTCCAATATAAAATAAAAAGTTTAAAAAAAAAAAAGAAAACCAATGTGTTCAGATCATTATTAATTACTCAGATCCAGGCCCTAGCATTTTAAAATCCACTAAACGGCTGTGAGAAGGAGATTCCCTTCTTTTATGGAGTCACCAGACTCTCCTCTGTTTCTTGTACCAAATACTGAAACCCTCACGGTCAGATTCAGAATCTCCACACACAGTACAGTCAACAAATTGACTCCAAAAGCCTGGAGCCAAGAGACACCCAAGAGCTCAGCTTCTCCAAATTGCTTGTTACACAGAACTGGAGACAGGGAAGGGGGTGCCAGTCTGTTCCAGCTGCTATAACAACATACGGTAAACTGGGATGCTTCACAACAAATGCTTATTCTCGTGGTTCTGGAGGCTGAAAGTGCAAGATTCAGTTACTGGCAAGACCCCTCTTCCTGGTTCACAGACAGCTTCTTCTTGCTGTGTCCTCACATGGCTGAAGAGGGGAGGGAGCTCTCTCGGTTCTTTTTAATGAGGGCACTAACCGCATACATGAGGGCCCCACCCTCATGACCTAATCACTCCCAAAGATCCCACCTCCAAATACCACCACTCTGGGGATTGGCTTTCACCTCCAAGATTTTGTGAATATTGGGGAACACAAACATTCAGTCTATAGCCGAGGTGTCTAAAATCATCAGAATTGTATCTGGAGTAAGAACTAGAAGAGTGTTAGGGTCTTTTGCATGGATCAAGCCTTGAAAACAGTAGTGTTCTCTTCCAAGAAAAGCAGCCCTTGCTTGAAAAGTCCACTCTGCGTTGAGCAGAGGACCCAATTACCCTGGCAACCACTGACTGGCAGGGAAGACCACACTCCTCTCCCTGCCCCACCAGACAGAAGGGAGGCCTGCAAGGGTGCTTAGACAGAATGCTGATTGCATTGATGATCTATTACTGGGTAACAAGTCACTTCAAAACTAAGTGGATTAAGACAATCATCATTCTATTATCTCTCACGGTTTCTGAGGGTCAGGAATTTGGATGGTCCTCAGTGGGAACTTGTGTCTGTTCTCAGATGTCTGGGATCTTGGCTGGGAAGACAGGGGCAGAGTGTGGCAGGGTGAGCAACTCGGCAGTGTGAGGCTGGAATCATTGAGAGGCATTTTCACTCACGAGTTTGGTGGCTGGTGCCGGCTGTCGGCGGGGCCCTTGGCTGTCTGTCAGCCAGCACACCTACGTGGGGTCTCTGTGCATGGACTAATTTGAACTTCCAAACAGCACGGCAGCTGTTCTAAGAACAAGTGTCTGCAGGAGATCAAGGGGGAAGTGCATGCCATTTTTAGAGTCTAGTCTCAGAAGTCACTTCATGTCACTTCAGCGTACTGTCAAGGCAGCCAAAAAGTCCTCCCGGGTTTTGGGGGAGGTGGGGGTAGGTGTCAAGGTCAGATTGTATAAAGAGCCCACAGAGTGGGACCTATTACAGGGGCCATCTTCACACCAAGCAGTCGCTGCCTCAACAGCTCCTGAGGACTCGAACCAAATTCATTTATTTAAAAAACAGTTTATTGAGCACCTATTGAGTGTCGGGCTTCCCTGGTGGCCCAGATGGTCAAGTGAAAAAGTGAAAGTTGCTCAGTCCTGTCTGACTCTTTGCAACCCCATGGACTACAGAGTCCATGGAATTCTCCAGGGCAGAATACTGGAGTGGGTAGCCTAGCCCTTCTCTAGCAGATCTTCCCGACCTAGGAATTGAACCACGGTCTCCTGCATGGCAGGCAGATTCTTTACCAATTGAGCTAAAAGGGAAACCCTAATGATGGTAAAGAATCTGCCTGCAATGCGGGAGACCTGGGTTTGATCCCTGTGTTGGGAAGATCCCCTGGAGAAGGAAATGGCAACCCACTCCAGTATTCTTGCCTGGAGAATCCACGGACAGAGGAGCCTGGCGGGCTACAGTCCGTGGGGTTGGAAAGAGCCGGACATGACTGAGGGACTAACACTAACACTTACTGTGTGTCAGGAACTGCATGAGGGGCTCTCCTGTCTCTTAAAGTGCTGGCAGCGGCAGGGATGCTGTGGGGAGAAGCAGCCCAGAGGAGCTGGGTTGGGGTGGGGCAGAAGACGCTGCCTCTGCATGCAGATGCGTCTGTCCATCCTCACCCTTGCCCCCAGCGAAGGCAAGGTGAAGGCTCCAGGGCGTCACCATGATGACCTGGTCTCCTGAGCCTGTGCTCCTGCCACATGGCAAGAGCAGCCCCTGAGTCCAGGGGAGGAAGAGGAATTCTGTGTGTGCAGCCTCCCGAGGAGTAGGGTCCCAGGTGACCCCGCCCCTGCCCCTCCTACTGAGCAGAGCCCATCACCACCATTCATCCTCTCCCAGCAGAGCCAGGGCCCCACTCCTCCTGCCCTTCATGCACAGAAGCTGTCCCAGGGTTCTTCCTGGCCGCAGACACCCTCCCCCTCATCTACAGGGGCTGAAGCCTCGTTGGTGTGCCTGGATTTGCGTCTCTCCTCTTAGCCAGAGATTTCCGATCTGAAATTGCCATCTTTATTTTCAATGTGCCACCTCCCCCTCCCCTATGAACACTCGAAACCCTCTAACAGTTGAATGCAGCCAGCCACGGGCAGCTCACTCCCACCCTTGTCATCTGCAGACAGCTGGACCCCTGAGGAAGTCCTGCCATCTCATCCTAAACAACACCAGACTCATCCCTAGATCCTACTGTGACGAAAGCGCCTCCCTTGCCCCATCTAAATAATTGTGGATTAAAGGATCTCCCCAGGCAGGGCTGGCACTCTTGTTTATAGATAAGTAGGGAGCCTTTTAATAAGTTAATTGTGGTGGTGGAAGATGATGGGGACTTCCCAGAGAGAGCTGGGATGGTTTTAATGAAGCAAATGTGTGCTGGGGACCCCGAAGAGGAAGGGAGTCGTGTAGCGAGAGGCTGAGTCTAGCTGATGCTCTGAGGGAAGGAGAGGGCTGGAGGGCTGTCAAGATCCAGGAGCTGCTGTTTAGGAAACAGTGACTTCAGACAGGAAAAGGCAGTCAGGGGGAAGATGGGTAATTTGCTCTAGAGCAGATGTGATGAGGAGAAAGGCTTGGAGGAGGGCAGGCAACCCTACCTCCCCTCTCCAGCTCCCTCTCCTCCTGCTCTGGAGGTCAGATGTCTTCAGAGACTAAGGGCATCTCCAGAGCAGCCCTGGAGGCCCTGGGCAGGCGGCTGACCGGAAAGAGATTCCTTTTCCTGGTGTCTAAAAGGCTGGGGTGATGTGGATGGGGCGCCAAGGGGCTCACAACCTGCCTTTGATACATCTGATCAATGTGAGAAAATTGTTCTTCCGTTTTTAGATTGCTCTTGGACAGGACGACACCTGCATCCCGTGGACCCTTTACATCTGTCCTGCTTCTGGCTCCAAACAGATAGATGCCCAGGGCAGAGCTTTCCGACCTCCGTCAAGGACAAGGGTGGAACAGGCCTGCCCTCCCCACCTACTCACCCCTCGTCCTTTCTGCCCCTTCCCTGGGCAGCAGCGGGGGCTGTGACTTCCATAATGCCGTCTGAGAAGTGGCCCCAAGGGCTGTTGGCGGAGTGGGAGTTCTCGTGGTCCCAGCAGTAGCGAGGAGCTGGCGTTCACAGCTCCCCAGCCCTCGGCGAGCTTGCGGGGGACCAAAGCTGACCCGGGCGAGGGCTCCCCCTCCTTCACCACGGCTGCAGTCACCGTTCAAAAGTGGCTCTGGCTTCATCAAGAAGGCAACTGACCCTTCCTCACCCTCCCTCCACAGGGAGCCCTGGCTTATGCCTGCAGCTAAAGGAGATGATCCAGCCCCGTGCCAACCCCAGCTTCTGAAATGTGAATGTCCACCTTGCAGCCGAGCAGGACCGCAGGGCAAAACTCAACCACAGCCACGAGCCTCACTCCGGTGGAGCCCACTGCGGCCCGAGGGGACGCTGTCCCCAGGCTTCGAGGAAGACTCCAAGGTGTCAGTTTATTTCAGGCTCAGAATCCAGGCCAGGTTCAGAGCCAGGCTGCTCAGGCTACCTTTCCAACCCTGAGGGGCACTGGCGGGGAGCCGATTCACCCCCAGGCAAGCATTTCCGGTGGAGACCTGCTTCTCCTGTCTTCCCAATGCCTGATGTTAGCGGGGCCTCCTGCCTCTCAGCCGTGATGAAGAAGAGCGATTTTCTGAAGGTCGGACAAAGAGTCGGACTTCCCGAAGTACCCCTGATCCACAAAACCAATCCAGCCGTCCCTGGGGCCGGAGCCGCCCTCAGCCCCAGCAGGACTCAACCTTGACTCAGCACCACAAGCTTCTCCACGTGCACCCTTCTCATCAGCGGGGGATACCCGCAGCCCGCTGCCGCCTGGTCCCCAGATGGTTTCCAGGGCTCCAGTCGGTCCAGCTGAGCCAGTCCCTGCATGTCCTCCCTTCACGAGGTCGGAAGGGCCTACCGGGGCCACATGGACACTAAGCCCTTCCCTCCCGCAGGGTCCTTCCTGTGCTGGTTCTCCCTGCCCACCCGGTTCCCACGCTACTGTGACAGCCGCTGAGGCACAGGGCTGGGGGCTGGTGGCTCCTCCAGGACTCCAGGGACTCCAGCCTTCTCGTCTGCCTCCTCCCCCCCCACCACCCCCGCCCCAGTCTCCATTGGGTAGCTCAGCTCCAGGAGGGCCTGGACCAAAGGACGTGGGTGAAGGAAAAGGATGCGGTTCACAAGGCCTGAGAAGCCTTCGAGCATGAAAAGATGCCAGCTTGAAAAGACTCAGAAAGGAGATCGTGCAGGCTGTAGGCGCCTCTGAGCCTCTTCCAGTTTTTCCATTTCCCGCGGCGTTTGGCAAAAATCGGACTGGACTGGAGACCCCCAAGACCGAGGACTGGCTGGCTCTTTGGCACCGTGGGAACAGTAGGACAGACCTCGTCTCCAGGCTGCGAGAAAGGATGTCCCTGGGCCTGGGGGTGGGCGGCCGGGGGTCATGGAGCCGCCTCTCCTACAGAGACTGTGGGCTGTGGAGACGCACCCCAGTCTCTGCTTTTCCCTTAAACTTGCAGGAAGAAGGGGGTTGGACTCAGAATCTCAAGGGACCTTGCGGAACCCCTTGTGCCCAACCTCCACCGGGGACTCGGGAATCCAGGCTCTGGCCGGGGACCCCCAGAGCCCGCAGGCTGCTGGACCCCTAGCGAGAGGGAGAGAAGCGCTGCTCCTGGTTTTGGGGAGGAGGGTGACCCCCGAGCCGACACAATGGATGGGGACAGATCTAGTCTGAGCATCTCGGAAGATGGTATTACTCAGCAGCCTCACGCTTTTCATCTGGAACTTATTGGAAAACCTTGCTAAGGGGATCAGCTGCCTCCCGGCGCCGACTCCCAGCTCCCATCCAATCGGTGTTCAGGCCCTTTAAAGTATTACTTTTCGACACTGTGAACATTGTATGTTCCTGACAGGATAAGCCCGCCACAAATTAATACCTGGGGCAGATCCTAAAACACAATTCTTCCCGGCTGCAATAATTCCAGCCAGCCCCTCTATCTGCACTGACAGAAGCAGTAAATCTTTCATCGTTGCAATTCCTACATTGTTTTTTCTCCTCCGGTCCCTGAAACAGCCCAGACAATAAACTTTACTTCCTTTTATGATTATCGGTGCGTTCATGGGGTTCCCATGCTGCACCACCAGCCGCTAGAAGGGCCCCTGAGCTGCCTTCGGGGACAATCCCACGGGCCATCAGCATCTCTTTTAGTCCCCACGTTGAGGTTTGGAGGCAGTGAGCTGGCCTCTGGCAGACAAAGGCAGGTAGGGCTTCCTCAGTCTGGGCAGCTGAGGGTGGCAATAAGGGAGGCGGGGGTGGGAGAGGTGCTCAGTGTTTGTCATACAGGAGGAACCACAGCATCAGCCAGGTGCAGTGAGGACCAGGGAAGAGCCTCAGGACAGGAACGCGAGCTGCCTGACCTGCCGCTGGCCACGCTGAGCCAGGGGGGAGTGAGGAGCCCACTGAAGGGCTGGGCCAGAGGATCACCACGCATCCTGCCTTGTTTCACATTTTACCTGTGGCCGAGCTCAGCACAGAAAGTCAGGTCTGTGTCCTAGCCCACAGGCCTTTGTTTTTCCATCTGCAAAATGGGACTTCTGACGCTGGCCCTGCCTGGTCCACAGAGCTGTTGGAGGGCAAGGATGCATATAGAAAGCCACGAGATGCCCCCAGAACACTGAGTACCAGAACCCTCTGAGGGCACTCAGGATAAAACCTGAACTTCAGCAGATCATCCCTCTAGGACCTGAGAGAGGTAGGGGTGTGCTGCTTTTCTAGGGCGGCTGCCGTGAACCACCAAAAATGGAGATGGGGTACTTCAAACAGTAGAAGTGTATTCTCTCTTGGTTCTGGAGGCTGGGCCTCAGTGAGTCGGCAGCGCTGATTCCTTCTGGAAGCTCCGAGGGTGGATTTGCTGGTCTCTCTCCAACTTCCGGTAGCTGCCAGCAAGCCTTGGCCTGTAGACGTATCACCCCCAGCCTTTGCCTCTGTCTTTACCTGGCCCTTCTCCTCTGCGTCCTCCCCTCTCCATATAGGGACACCGGTCATTGGATTTGGGGCCCACCCTGACCCATATGACCTTTGGTAACTAACAGCCTCGCATCAGGGACATTCCTGGGGTTCGCTTTCATGGCAAGAAGTGATCAGAGTCTGGGGATGTCCCCTCTAACCGCTCCATGGAGACGTGGGGCTTCCCAGGGGTGTTCCGCCCTGAGACACTCCAGCTCCTCGTCTGGCCGAAATGCAGCTGAGCCCCTCCACTCCTCAGTCACCTGCGCTTAAAGAGCCAGCCCTCCCCCTCCTCCCCACCCTCCCCTCTGCTCAGCTCTGGACCGTTCCTCCAGGGCCCACGGAGTAGCCTGAGCCTGCGCCTGGTGGGAGCCCGGTCCCAAATTGCACAGTTTAAATTATGCATTAGCTTTTTAAGCAGCACTTTAAGCTGGCAGGGAGACAGATTTTTATCAGTGGTGAATGCCCACCTCGGGCTGCTAAATTTCATCTCGGGTTCGTGTGACGGGTGATAACTCTCACCTCCCTCCATGTGTTAAGAGACACGTCCTGTCTCTGGCGCGGGGAGGATACGACAGCGCACATGCCGGGCGCCAGGGGTCAGAGCTCGAGGGCTCCTCCTCCCTGAGGGTCTCCAGCTCCCCCATTGCACCTTTCCTTCTGTGGCAACCACTGGAGAGGCCAGGAGGACCCCATGATGACCACCACCTCCCACAACCGGCCACTGGGCCGAGGTCATTCTTCCCCGGGGACACACAACACCTGCTTCACATCACCTCCATCCTGCTTAATTACTGCAGGGAGGGGCTCTGGCCACCGGGCCTGTACGCAAGCAATCTTGATATTTTTAGCAACAGGCTCTTCTCCAAGGGCCAGATAGTCCCCCCGGGGCTGATCTTGTGGACAGATGAGGCAGGGTTGTCACGAAGGATGGTCCAGGGCAAATCTACATCTCGAGCCTTCGTCCTTCTCAATGCCCTGCTGCCTGGGGAGGAGTCCTTCTTTCTTAACTCTCCTCCGCCCCTCCAAGTCTAGTCCGTCCTGGAGGGCTTCTGCTCCCTCCCCAGCTGTGAGCTCCCAGGCTCTCTGGGGAAAATCGGCTTGTCAAAGGCAAGAGCAGAGCTCCAGTCCGGCTTCCACTGCGAGTGAGAAGCTCCGGTGGAGACTGTGGGCTTTGCCCCTGACCTTGGTGCTAGGGAGAGGGTGGCGGTCTCATGGTCATGTTCTCACAAACATGGGCCCCCCCAGGCTGTCGACCACGTGAAAAGGCTTCCAAGAGGCTTCTCTGTCCTAGATAAGTTGTTAAAAGCCAAGATCAATCTGCTTCGGAAAATAAGGTAGGTCAATACAAACAGGGCTGTCTGCAGAGGGACTCCCACGCCCCAGCTCTCCTGTGCTCGGGGACGTGGGCCCTGGGCCCCAAGCCTCGCTTTTCCTCTCAGCCCCCCACCCGGACCCCCACCCTGCGTACTAAGTTGCTTCAGTTATGTCCGTCTCTTTGTGACCCCATGGACTGCAGCCTGCTAGGCTCCTCTGTCCATGGGGATTCTTCAGGCAAGAATACTGGAGCTGGTTGCCATTTCCTCCTCCAGGGGATCTTCCAAACCCAGGGATTGAGCCCACGTCTCTTATGTCTCCTGCATTGGCAGGCGGGTTCTTTACCACCGGCACCCTCTGGGAACCCCCATCCTACCCCATGGTATTTGCATCTGCTCCTTGATCCCTGGTGCAGCCAGTCTTGTCATTCGGAAGGGACAAAACATTCGGGAAGGGGACTTGAATCCCAGGGAAGCAGGTGTGCCATCCCTGTGGGTGCAGGGCACTTTGGGACGTGTGGTTCCCAGGAGGAGGGATCCCTGCCCCGTTCCTCAGCCCCTCCCTTTCTACCTCCCCAGGGCTTCATCTGATTCTTGGAAGCCCCACCCTGAACATGCAGCCTGCCCCCCACTTCAGGGAGTGACGTCTCAGGCAATTTAACAGGGGCATCTACCTGGATCCCACTGCCTGTCTTAAACCAGAGCTCTGACCTCTACAAGGTATGTGTGTGTGACCTTGGGTGTGGATGAATAACCTCGGGTGTGGGTTTTAAGGCCCTTAGCTGCTTATTAGGGTTGACCAGAGCCTGCCTGGGTTATACTTGACTCAGAGTGTGTGTGTTAGTCACTCAGTCGTGTCTGACTCTTTCCAATCCCATGGACTGTAGCCTCACAGGCTCCTCTGTCCATGGAATTCTCCAGGCAAGAAGACTGGTGTGGGTTGCCATGCCCTTTCCCAAGTGATTTTCCTGACCCAGGATTGAACGTGGTCTTCTGCACTATAGGCAGATTCTTTATCATCTGAGCCACCAGGGAAGCCCACTTGACAGAGAATATGCTCCCAACTGATAAACATTATGGCCAACGAATAAGCAAGCCATTCTGGTCTGAGCACGGTATCTATATTAATGCATTTAATCCCCACAACAGTCTCACGATTATCTACCATTATTATCTCACCATTTTAGATAAAGAGGAAAAAGGCCCAGAGAGGTCAAGTAACTTGCTCAATGTTGCACAGGATCTGAACCCAGGCAGTCTGGCCTGGTGCCCCAGGGCTTCACCCCTGCCATTGTTAGTATGTTTTGTGCTGAGTTAAGCTGGGGGCAGGCGCGCAATGTCCAAAAAGCACTGGTCCAGCCCTCACCCTCAGGAATCCTTCCTTTTCCTCCAGCTGGTCTTCAGTTAAAGAGGGAAGGCTTGGGCCCTCCCTAGGGTCTTGCATTAGCAGAAGCTCCAGCCACCAAGGATGATTTAACCTCATCAAGCCTGTCGTCCCCACAATGCTCGGCAGCTTGGCTTGGAAAATGATGATGGAGTAAGATTTAAAAGCCTGAAGAATGGACTATTATTCTTATCAGTGCTAATAAAGGTGAAAGCGTTTTATTTCCTGGTCTGCATATAATTCAGGTGACAAGAAAGTCCTCACCCCCTCCTCCCCGTGAACTTGCACCCTCCCTACCTCCAGCATCCTCTGAGATCCCCCTGGACCTGTGTTCCTAAGACGTTTACCTCTCCACGAACCCCAGCCCCCAGTAGAAGTTCCCAAAAGCCCAGTGGGGCAGAGGGGATGACAAAGCAGGGTGCAGGTTCTCCTATTGGTGGTTCACTCAGCAAAACAGTCAGCTCCTGCACATTCCATCCTGGACACCAGGGATTCCACAGTGAGCAGAGCACCTGCCCTCCCATGGCCTGCATTCTAGTAGGAGAAAAAGACTAGAGCAATAGTCTGCTGTTTATATAATGCAGTGTAAGGAGACTACTCCAAGCCAGGCTTCAACAGTACGTGAACCGAGAACTTCCAGATGTTCATGCTGGATTTAGAAAAGGCAGAGGAACCAGAGATCAAATTGCCAACATCCATTGGATCATGGAAAAAGCAAGGGAATTTAAAAAATAAAAATCTACTTTGGCTTCATTGACTACGCTAAAGTCTTTGACTGTGCGGATTACAACAAACTGTGGAAATCTTTAGAGAGATGGGAATAACAAAGCATCTTACCTGCCTCCAGAGAAACCTGTGTGCAGGTCAGAAAGCAACAGTTAGAACTGGACATGGAACAATGGAATGGTTCCAAATTGGGAAAGGAGTACCTCAAGGCTGTATATTGTCACCCTGTATATTTAACTTATATGCAGAGTACATCATGAGAAACGCTGGGCTGGAGGAAGCACAAGCTGGAATCAAGATTGCCGGGAGAAATATCAATAACCTCAGATATGCAGATGACACCACCCTAATGGCAGAAAGTGAAGAGGAACTAAAGAGCCTCTTGATGAAAGTGAAAGAGGAGAGTGAAAAAGTTGGCTTAAAACTCAACATTCAGAAAATGAAGATCATGGCATCTGGTCCCATCACTTCATGGAAAATAGATGGGGAAACAATGGAAACAGTGACAAACTTTATTTTCTTGGGCTCCAAAATCACTGCAGATGGTAACTGCAGCCATGAAATTAAAAGATGCTTACTCCTGGGAAGAAAAGTTCTGACTAACCTAGACAGCATATTAAAAAACAGAGACATTACTTTGCTGAAAAATGTTTGTCTAGTCAAATCTATGGTTTTTCCAGTGGTCATGCATGGATGTGAGAGTTGGACCATAAAGAAAGCTGAGCGCTGAAGAATTGATGCTTCTGAACTGTGGTGTTGGAGAAGACTCTTGAGAGTCCCTTGGACTGCAAGGAGATCCAACCAGTCCATCCTAAAGGAGATTAGTCCTTCGTGTTCATTGGAAGGACTGATGCTGAAGCTGAAACTCCAATCCTTTGGCCACCTGATGCGAATAGCTGACTCATTGGAAAAGACCCTGATGCTGGTAAAGATTGAGGGCAGGAAGAGAAGGGGGTGACAGAGGATGAGATGGTTGGATGGCATCACCAACTCAATGGACATGAGTTTGAGCAAGCTCTGGAATTAGTGATGGACAGGGAAGCCTGGTGTGGACTGTAGCCCACCAGGCTCCTCTGTACCTGGGATTTCCCAGGCAAGAATACTGGAGTGGGCTGCCATTTCCTAATCCAGGGAATCTTCCTGACACAAGGGATCAAACTTGTTTAGTGACTAAACAACAACAAGACAACTATCTGCCTTCAAAGCAAAATAAAGCAGGTTAGAAGGCAATGGCACCCCACTCCAGTGTTCTTGCCTGGAAAATCCCATAGATGGTGAAGCCTGGTGGGCTGCCATCTATGGGGTCGCACAGGGTCGGACACGACTGAAGTGACTTAGCAGCAGGGAATAAAGATTTGAGGAGAGGAGGCATCGGTCACAGAGGAGGCAGAAAGCAGAGAGGTCCTCAGGTGCACGATGAAAGGGACAGAGATGCGGGCAGTGTCGAGAGGAAGCACGGGGAGGGTTCATCAGCCTGGACCAGTCCGCTAGGGAGAGGCCTGATTCCCCTCCCACCTTCTAGCCACTTCTATTGGCCAAGCCCAGTTGGAGGGCAGGGGGATAGTCTCCTCAGTCAGCCTCCTGTGATGCCGAGCAGGGTGGAAAGTGTGGGTGGGGATCTGAAGGGTCGGATGGAGAAAAGGTGGCTGCGGCTGCTGCTAGTCTGTGTAGGGTGATCAGGGAAGACCCTCTGAAAAGGTGACATTGGAGCAGAACCTGGGACTGTCCAGTCCCCACCTCCCACTCACCCTCTAAACATTATCCTGCTTTATTTTTCTCTTCCATCCTGAACCTCCCCCCCAACCACAGATGCGTCCTTGTACCCCTGAAGGGAGAAGAACAGGAGTGATCTTCCCCTAAGACCAGGCTGCCGTGGGAATGGGATAAATATGGGATAGACCTGCGTCACGGCTGCAAGAAGCCGACACGTCCTGCGCTGGAAGGAGTTTCTGGGACACGTGAGGAACCACCGCTCCCCTAAGCTGTCTCTGGTAATTGCCTGGAGAGGAGGGGAAGCTGCTGGGAGAAATGACCAGAGCCGAGGCCACCAGGGTCCTTCTTCCTCTGGCCGCTTGTGGAGCTACAGGGGGTACAGGTGCTGTCAGGAGGTTCTCCATCCGCCCCTTCTGTGCCTCTGGGAAGGTCTTGTCTGCAAAAGCTGAATCAATGACATCATGAAATTTCACAGAATTGCAGAGATTGGTTCCAGATATTAGACTCCCCCACCATACACACACACACACACACACACACACACACACACACACACACAGTGCTTTCCAGCTCTGCAAAGAGAAAAGGGTCTTAGATTCTTGCTCTCGCCTTTGAGAGCACCTCTGGTCTTCACCTGTCACTCTTCTTTCTCCCCAGAGGGTCTTCTGAGTTGGTTTTCCAAGAGATTCTCCCCCCTGTGTGCATCCCTGCATGACAACTGATTGTATATGAGTTTGTTTTTAGATGCTCTGTGTGCATCCCCCTCTTCCTTGAAGTTGGAAATCAAATGCAATCAGCTGGCTGTATCCGTGTGTTTTATTTCCACTGCTCTCGGAATAAATTTCCAACTTCTTATGGTGACCCGCAAAGCTTCTGCAGGATGAACCTGCCCAGCTCCAATGCACACCCCTCTCCCTCTGGCTCACTGTTTCCAGCCACATCCATTTCCTGTCTGTTCCTGGAACACACCCAGTCTTCTATACTCGTGTCCTTGCTCGTCTGTCTGCCTGTCTGGAGGCTTTCGTTCCAGAGATTGGTGTGAAAGACTCCAGCTCTTATCACTGACGCTTCGTTTCCATGACCGCTGATGCTTCAGCGTGATGCTGCATTCTCCTTCCTCGAAGCTTAACTCAAAGGTCACCTCTTCCGAGAAGCCTTTCTCCTCTGCCCTATTGTTTTTAATTATTTTTAATTTATTTTTGGCTATGCTGGGTCTTCACTGCTGCGTGGGGGGTTTTCTCTAGTTGTGGTGATCAGGGGCTGCGCTCAAGTTGTTCTTGGGGGCAGTGCTCCCTGAGTCTTGTTGCATATTATTGCTCAGTCTGTTCAGCTCCACTGGGAGAGGACAATGGGAGCCTCCCTTCCTGGTCTGTCCTGAACGTTGCCCTGTGCACCCCTTGCCCGTGCTGACTTCAACCTCCACCCTTTCACTGTAATCAGCAATAGCCATGAGTCTAATAATGGCTTTGCTGAGTTGAATAAGTCCTTTCAGTTAATCCCTGAACCGGAGGGTGGTCTTGGAGACCCCCAAACATTAAAACTGGTGCCAGAGAGACCTCTTAGGGACCTCTTACCTTTGTAGCATTGGTCACAGCTGTCTTCCCAGGGCCTGGAAAATGCGGGGGTAATTGGGAAGAACGCAGGAAGTTGTTTTTTTTTATCTTGGCCTGTGCTGGGTCTTCACTGCTGTGCATGAGCTTTCTGTAGTTGCGGAGAGCGGGTTACTCTTTAGTTGCCGTGTGCGGACTTCTCATTGCGGTGGCTTCTCTTGTTGCAGAGCATAGGCTTTAGGGTCCGTGGGCTTCAGGAGCTGTGGCTCCCAGGCTCAGTAGTTGTGGCACACGGGCTTAACTACCCCAAGGAATGTAGAATCTTCTTCCTGGAGCAGGGATCAAACCCATGTCCCCTGCACAGGCAGGCGGATTCTTAACCACTGGGCCACCGGGGAAGTCCAAGAAGTGTTATTGATAGTGAACGTTCTTCCTGGGACAAAGGCCTCTTTCATTGAGCCAGCATCCCTGAGACAGGGTCTCAACCCGCTGTGGCATTGCCTTGAACTCTACCAGGTGACTTCATTACAAAAAAATGCCGAGCTCTCTCAAACCCACCCCCAACCCCGCTGACATTTTTACAGGCTGTGGTTTTGCCTGAAGCTTTTCCCATCTTTTCCTCCATCACCTTCTCAATTCCTCA
Organism: Bubalus bubalis; assembly: GCF_019923935.1. Classification (NCBI taxonomy): domain Eukaryota; kingdom Metazoa; phylum Chordata; class Mammalia; order Artiodactyla; family Bovidae; genus Bubalus; species Bubalus bubalis. Next base: position 5,879,484 of record NC_059159.1, read on the forward strand.
TCATGCTCCAGACTTGGCTCAAGCCTCACCTCCCTGGGGGAAATCACAGGAGCCCAGCTCCCTCCAGGCCTGAGGGGCTCATGCCTCTGGATTCCTGGGGTACCCTGTGCTCACCTTGACTGTAACTCCTGTCATCTGAGTTATCACTGAAAAGCCTTCTGTTTAGCTTTCTCTTCCTAGAGTCATGTTGTACTTGAATATCTTGTACCTGGATAATGGCACTCAAGCTCCTTTAAAGCCAAGACCTGTGTCTCTTATCTCTAGATCTTTGCTACCAAGCATCGTGCCAATTACACAGTAAATGCTCAATAAATGTCTGTACTAACAGATGGGTCAGCCTTCCAATAAGCAGAGGTACATGGAGAGTCAGCGACATGCCAGTGGAAAATTGTTTTAACCTGATGGCCATATTGCAGTGCTCAGCGCTGTTTTCAGAAACAAGATTCCATCTACTCATTCTGACTCCCACAGGAGGAGGCAGGGGATAAAACGAAGGTAGTCACACTGCCAAGGAGCTGCTGTGGAGCAGAAGCGAGCTGCTCTGGGCACAGAGAGGAAACCCAAGCTTGGAGCCCTAAGCTTGGGCTTCCCAGGGGGCACTAGTGGTAAAGAACCCGCCTGCCAACGCGGGAGATGTAAGAGACATGGGTTCGATTCCTGTGTTTGGAAGACCCCCTGGAGAAGGGAGTGGCAACCCATTCCAGTATGCTTGCCTTTAGAATCCCATGGACAGAGGAGCCTGGCCGGCCACAGTCCACAGGGTCGCAAAGAGTCAGACACGACTGAAGGGTCTTAGCACGCACACGGTAGTTAATCCATGACCTCTAGATCAGGGGTCAGTAACTAGAGTTAACTAGTAGGTCTAGATTGGTAACTCAGGCGAGTTACTCAGTACCTGCTCTTTCATTGGGGGTATAGCTGCTTTAGCTACCCGGTAGGACTATTGTTAGGAATATAGTAGCTCATACATGGAACATGCTTACAGCAGAGGTAATATTCATAATATTTATTGCTACCTATTATGTCACATAAATATTGATGATGTTTGTTACTCTGAACCATTGTGGCTTAAGTTCCCAACTGCATCAGTGCATGCAATTGATCACAATCCACCCACACAACCCGGCTCTACCACAAGCTTGTGGAGGGAAGACCCTGGGGCAGAGAGCAGTCTTCTGCAACCACCCACCACAGGTCTGGTCTCACCTCCTCAAAGCCCACCTCCTCCCCTTGGTCCTGACCACCCCCACTTCTGCACACCCAGAGTAGAGTTGCACACACAGGTCTAATCATCCCATTATTTGCAAACACGTTTTACCAAGTCAGGATACATTCCCCCTGATTGTTAAGGGAAATTCAATACCTAATCACTACAATTAAATCCCATTATGGACTGTCGGAACATAAACCAGTCCTCAGCAGGAACACACCAACGCAGGTGAAAAGCCATTGCTCTGCCGCATCAGGGCTCACAGCTGAGCAAACCCTCCAGCCCAGAGGGCTTCTCACTTGCTCTCAGTATCACGGCTGCCCGGGTCCAGGAAGAGGATCTTTTAGAGGTAATCTCTGAACTGGTTTAGGACAGACTCGGCCTCAAGAGTTAGAAGGGACCCTCCTGTCTCAGTCACCACACTCCTAGGTGCAGCTTGGCAGATTGCAAAGGTTCTTAGAGCACAGGCACCTTTGTAGGAGGAAGGGAGCTGGGGATAGAACTGGACGAGGTTCCATCCCTAGTCTGCAAGGGCCCACCTCAGCTTCTGTGCTTTGGGGATTTTCCCAGTTTGCATTGGGAAATTTGTTCCATCCTGGAGCCAAGCGACAGACAAAGTGACTGCAACTGGGAGCTTGTCTGCAGGCCAGGCATGGATGCTGGCGCTTGGATTGGAGAGAAGATGGAAAAGCTGCACGACAGGCTAGGAAGGAAGAAAACATCCTCGGAGCAGGAATCTGAGCACCATGTACGTCCTGGGCCATGGGATCCTGTCACAGACTTCCCCTGATAGAGTTTGACCCCCATTTCCTTTTTAAAATTGCTTGCCGGCGTTCAGATGCCTCTGAGGACCCTGCCTGGGTCTCCCCTGGGATGTGAGCATCTGTGCCTCTGTTCTGCCTCAAGGTGATGGTTCAGAGGCGTTAGGAAAGAAACAAGACTGAGAATGCCTGTTGCCACAGGAGACTAGGTGCGTGTGAGTGTGTGTGCGTAGCTGTGTGTGCTGTAGCTGATGAACGTCAGCAGGAATCCTCAGGAAGACAGGATCAAATCACCGCTGTCAGGGCTCTGTTTCTGATTAGCTTTCTAGTCCCAAAGCTAATTGTCAGATTTAATGGGCATCTGCTATTTTTCATCAATGTGTTTGAATTTCACAAGCCAAGCGATTTATTTTAGCAGACAGTCATAAACCCAGAGAATAATACATTTCGTGTGCTATTTGGCCCCAAATCCCTCCTCAATCAAACGACCGCATTTTAAGAGGAAGATGAAACGGAAGCAGGGTACATCCGCCTACCCAGCAGCCCCCTCGCTCCAGAGCAAGGAATTGTTTTCCACCTGATGGATATGCTGATCCCAGAGAGCAGAGGACAGCCTGCCATGCTTGGGGACAGCATTTGCCTTCCTGCAATTGGGGCGGGCTGAAGGAGAGCCGACCTGCGGCAGGGGAGGGGGCCTGATACCCTGGCCAGCCCGGATCAGATCTGAGCCTGTGTGCAGCCTCCAGGAGGCTGTGTTCTTTGTTGTGAGGATTTTGGTAGGTTTCACGCCACGTGCAGTGGGAAATAAGATTATACAGGTTTGCAGCTTGTTACTTCTGGCTTCCCACAGCCTTCATACTGTGCATGTGTAGCCGAATAACTGCCAACGGAGCAAACATCTGTAGTATCGCAAGAAAACATCCCAGATTCCCCCGCATTTACCCAATATGCTCTTCCTGCAGTGGCCAGGATCGCTGAACTAAAGTACAGCACCGAGGAGCAACTGCTCAGCTCAGCTCAGTTGCTCAGTCGTGTCCAGCTCCTTGCAACCCCATAGACCGAAGCACGCCCATGGACAGCCCTCCCTGTCCATCACTAACTCCTGGAGTTCACTCAGACTCATGTCCATTGAGTCGGTGATGCCATCCAACCATCTCATCCTCTGTCATCCCCTTCTCCTCCCGCCTTCAATCTTAGCCAGCATCAGGGTCTTTTCCAATGAGTCAGCTATTCGCATCAGGTGGCCAAAGGATTGGAGTTTCAGCTTCCGCATCAGTCCTTCCAATGAATATTCAGGATTGATCTCCTTTAGGATGGACTGGTTGGATCTCCTTGCAGTCCAAGGGACTCTCAGAGTCTTCTCCAACACCACAGCTCAAAAGCATCAATTCTTCAGCCCTCAGCTTTCTTTATAGTCCAACTCTCACATCCATACATGACCACTGGAAAAACTGTAGCCTTGACTAGACAGACCTTTAGTTAGGATAGGAGAGGTGAAGCTACAGTGCTTCACCTTTTCATGCTCAGCTGCACCAACATTCACAGTCTAACTCCTACCCTGTATCCTCTGGGTCTCTGCCCTTGCGTGGTCATCGGCCATGCGCTGGAATCCAGGCTGATGGAGCAGCCACCACCGAGAACTTTGCCAGCCACCATGGCAGAGGGAAAAGAGAGCCAGAGTGAGTCTCACATTAACCATTAATACTCAGCCCAGAAATGATCCAATTCATTGGTCAGAAGAGGTCACCTGGGTCCATCAACCACGGGAATTGGTTAGTGTAACTGTGCCATGTGAGCAGAACAGGACAGAAGCAGAAGACTGGACAAATGGTTACTTAGGAGTGTCTATTATTAATATTCTTATTATCATAAAGGTAATTAAAGCAGCTCAGAGAGACTCACTTACTCATGTGAGTGAGTGAAAGTCACTCAAGCATTTCTGACTTGACTCCATGGACTATAGTCCATGGAATTCTCCAGGCCAGAATACAGGAGTGGGTAGCCGTTCCCTTTGCCAGGGAATCTTCCCAACCCAGGGATTGAAACCAGGTCTCCCGCACTGCAGGCGGATTCTTTACCAGCTGAGCCACCAGGGAAGCCCTAGAAACTCACTGGTGAAAACAATAAGGAGACAGACTTGATTCTTTTAAGGAAGAGACTTGTGAACTTCCAGAAACTTCTATGGGTGGAATGGACTACCAGCCATTTTCAGAGGTGGCTCCAGACATAGTTGGAAGTGCAATGAAGTCTTTAAGATCTTTTCCAAATGAATTAAATCAACTTTCGTCACTCACCCAGTCTTAAATAGTCCTTGTCCTAAGGACAGGTCACTCAGATTCTTGCATAAATAAGCAGTCTGCAGGAAAAGCTAAAATTAGGAGATGGGTTGAGACCAGAGGTTGAGGCAATGTATAAACTCCTGCTGTGGACTTAGTTACCCCGAAGTCAGCTCCCTCTTTATACCACAGTACTGCTGAGGCTGAGGTCAGGCTGAGTTCCCAATCAGGGGTCATATGAGCTTGAAGTCAGATATTTCTCCAGTTAAACCTTCAGATGAGACCTCAGCCTAGCCAAGACTTAGATTTCAGTTTGTGAAAGACCTTGAAATGAGACGAGCCACTCTGGCTCAAAGGACCTAGACAGAGAGAAGCAAGAGGAGCTTAGGCAAAGGAGTTGGTCAGACCATCTGCCAAGCCAAGCTGTGGGTACCTTATACCCCCAAGACATCACCAAGGTGGAGTGGTATGGAGTTGGGTGGTGTAATTAGCCTAACTCAGAGCCCAGTGATAGCCTCACTCCACCCTACTCATAGATGACCAGTTAAGCTCTCTTCAAATATAAATTTGGAATTTTATAAAAGGAGCTAGCTATAGCTGTCATTATTAAACAGCTACTATGGCCCAGACTCAGTTCTTTGGCCAATATGATTCAATTTATTCTCATGATGGCTTTGAGAGGCAGGTGCCATTAACCTTAATCGAGGATTAGGAAGCTGAAATTCAGAGGGCCAGGTAACTCACCAAAGGGGCCACAACTTATAAGTAACAGAACTGGGTACAAACCCAGACTGGGCCCCAGAGCCGGTTCTCTGTCAACTATAATCTCCCCACCCTCTAGGCAAAAGGAGGGGTCTTGAGAAAGCCCACTCTTGGCTGCCTCTCTTCCATGTGTCCCAAACTTGGAAAACAGCTCTAAGCCAACCATCTCCCCAATAAAAGAAGTCCAGCTCCTTCATGACCCTGTCATAGCCAAATTGCTTCATCCCTTAGCCAACATCCCACCCATATAACGTCATCCCTGTTAAAAAGTGTTCCCTTGTCCATCATCACCCCGATTTTGAAGTAGAACAAGAACACCATCTTTTGCTTAATTTAAAGATCTTTACGCCACACTTTGAAATGTCAAACGTTTCCATTAAAATCCTCTCACACTCTGGGCTGACAAAGGGACACCAGGATCTTTGGGAGATTCTTTAATCTCAATCAATTAGGGAGAAAGTCGTCCTGGCAGTGTGGCAATAAAAGAACGCTTTAATTTCAGAGCTAATTAAATATCAACCATTGGAATGCGGCAACAGACACTTAACCTGCAGTAACCCATTATTTATTAGGAATATAACGCACTGACTCTGGATATGATGTGAGTTGTAATCGTTTTAATATCAGCTGTCACAGTCTAGCGGCTCCCTTTTTTTTTGCTCCAGCACAATCATCTCCCAGCCCTGCGGGGATCACTCTGGCACCTGGATCCACGAAAGATTAATTAAGCTGACTGGCCTTGGCCCTGGGGCAACACAATCTGTGATCAAGGGAGGGCCGTACAGGCAAACAACAGGTAACCGCTTGGTCCAGTCCCACCTGGGTCAAAGGGACAAGTCTGAGCCATGAGATGGACCAGGTAGGATGCTTTCAGCTGCAAGTAACAGGAAAAAATAGACAACATGAAGGACTCAACCTAGAAGGACTCTGACAAAAAGGGTTTATTATCTCACATAAAAAGAAGCAGGTGGGGGCAGGTGGGGTTGCAAAATCGGATAGTTCCAAAGCTTGACAATATTGTCGGACGTTCGGCTTCCCTCTTTGCTCACCACCCTACCACCCTTAGCAGGCGGCTGAAGTCACCCTTCCCGGTGTCAAGATGATCTGCGTCTATCACACACACAGGAAAGAGGAAGACCCTTCCTTCTATGCAGCTTTCCCTTCCATTCCTTTTTTTAAAATAATGTATTTAGTTCGGCATCAATTTAGATTTACTGAAAACTGGCAAAGATAGCAGGTGTGTTAGTCACTCTGTTGTGTCCGACTCTCTGCGACCCCATGGACTGTAACGTGTCCGGCTCCTTGGTCCATGGGATTTACTAGGCAAGAATACTGGAGTGGGTTATCATGCCCTCCTCCAGGGAAACTTCCCGACCCAGGGATCAAACCCAGGCCTCCTACATTGCAGGCAGATCCTTTACCATTTGAGCCACATAGCACTTCTACATCCTGAAATTAGATCGTGCATTAATCAACTAGATTGGGCTGGAGTTGCAGTCCTTCTCTGAAAGGTGAGTTTCAGAGTCAGGGACTTGTTTGCTCACCACTGTTTCATACGAACCCAGAGCCGTGCCAGGCATGTGGCCAGTGCTCATTCAATATCTCCTGAATGAACGAAGCGGCAGCTAGAGTCGTGGCTGCAAAGATGTGGGATGTACACCATTATCAGCAGCGGCAGCCAGAATGATCTGACCACTAACTCAGGACGCTGGGATGTTTTCAGAGCCAAATCCCCACGCCCCCTTGCCTTTGGCCAGGCTGTGTGTTCAGGAGGACAGCTGTTCTCCACCTGGGAAGTGGCTCAGCCCACAGTTTCTCCAGATGGACTCAGGGCATCTCCTGGGCACCAAGCTCCTCTGATGTGATCACCTTCAGCAGGAGCAGTCACGTGGACCAACCACCCTGCCCATCGCTCAAGCCTGGAAAAGGGGCTCCCCATTGCCCGTCCTCAGTCACACACAGCCCCCTCCAGCTTCAACGGAGCATTAATTATGCAGCCAGCCTGGCCTGGGCAGAAAAACGCAAGGCAAATGCCAATTCAGAGGACCACCTGCTGGCCTAAAATTCTTAAAGTAAGGTAGGCAAGGGTGAAGGGGAACCCAGAGGGCAGGGTCAGTGCCGTCTTGGCCAGGCTGGTCCAAGGCTCACTGGACCCACTCCAGGCTCCAGGGGTGGGTGTGGCAGAAGCTGAGATCTTGGTCTGTGTTTCTGCAGCTGATTATGAGGAGCCTCACTTCCCTGGAGACTTCTGATGGTCTGGGTCCTCTGCCCCTGGCCCCTCATCATCCAGGACTGCGCTGGAACAGAGTTGGTTCAGCTCTCTCCCCTCCCACATCATGGTGGCTCCCCAGGCCACCCAGCCCCTCCCATTCGGGGCCTTAAAGGAACAAAGCAGGCTGAAATGCCAGCTCTGCCTCCTTCTAGCTCTGTAACCTTCAACAGGCCTTTTAACCCAGGGATCAGCAAGCATCTTTCTGTAAAGGGCTGGAGAGTAAATATTTTAGCTTTTGTGGGCCATATGGTCTGGTGCTGCAAGTCAACTCCACCCTCGAAGCTCAAAAGAGAGCAGCCGTAGACAGTACAGAAAAGATTGGGCGTGGCTGTGTGCCAATAAAACTTTATTCACACAAATAAGACGTGGGCCAGATTCAGCCCATAAGGCATCATTTGGATGTGCGTGTGTGTTTGTGTGTGTGTGTGCACACTCAGTCGCGTTCAACTCTTTTGCCACCTCGTGGACTATAGCCCACAAAGTTCCTCTGTCCATGGGATTTCCCAGGCAAGAATACTGGAGTGGGTTGTTATTTCCGTCTCCAGGGAATCTTTCGCAACCCGGAGATCAAACCCCCATCTCTTGCATTGGCAGGTAGGTTCTTTACCACTGAGCCACCTGGGAAGCCACCTGGCATTGTTTACTAACCCCTGAATTCCTGAGACTCAGTTTCCTCCTCTGTAAAATGGGGATAATGATACCGAAATAGGATCACTGAGAGTTGACACAGACGAAAGGACTTTAAACCACACGGTAAACCTTCTTGTTCGGTTTCATTCTGGTGTGTTGCAGCAAACTCCCACCCTGCACCCGAGCCCAGCTTGGCCGCCCCTGCACGTCACCCGTGACCTCTTGTCTGGGAGCCTGCAAACCTGAGGCTGCTTGTGTTATTATTTATCTCAGTGGGACTATTGTGCTGCTGCGCGCTGCACTGAGTGGCGGGGATGCCTCTGAGGCGCGCTGGCCTTTCCAATGAGGCGGGATTGTATTAGCTCCTGATTACAGCCCGCAGAACACAATAGAGGCGCCAGGCCCGGAAGGCGGCCCCCTGCCTCTGCCTCATCTGGACTGCTTTGTGCTTGATTTCCTTCTCTGCGGCCCCATTTCCCTTTCTCTCTTTTCTTTATTTTTCTCCCACTCCCCCCTCCTAATCTGCTTAACAACTTGCCTGGCTGCCGCCGCCTCCACCCCATGCCCACCGTGTCTGAATGCCTCTCCCAGCCCCTAATAGCGCTGCTGCTCCTGCTTCTAATAAAAGCTGCTGATGGGGAAACCCGGGCTACCTGAATTACTTCCTCATTAACGCGGCGGGCAGATGCTCCACACCTCCCGTGTCCCCCAGCCACCCCTTCCTGCAGGCTCCCCCCAGCCGTGGCAGTTAGGTGAAGATGCTCTGGGGTCCCCGTGCAGGCCTGGGTCCTAGAGAGGACAGGAGGGGCTGTGGGCTTCTCTTCAGGGTGGCTCCCAGCTCTGCTTACTCCCCCACTTTCCCAGACGTTGGGGTCCCCAGCCTCAGAGCTTCCAGCTGGCTGGGAGGACAGAAGAAGGGGGTGACTTGCCCTCACTCACCCAGGCCTCCTCATCTTACTTGCTGTCCCTCCTCCTGACCCCTTTGTCTGGGGCAGGTGAGCCGGTGATGCGCAAGGCCTGCCTTTGGCTTCAGAGAAATCTGCTTCCTGGTAAGGCTATGGAGAGTCTCTCTAGCTGGGGGATTCCCCCAAGAAAAAGGAAGGAGGATCCAGACTCCAGGTATCGACCCCAACTCCTCCTGCCCACCTCTCAGAGGCCCGTGTCTGTCCGACAAGTACCCTTGGGGGTCCCCGTGTCTGTGCTTTCTCCAGCTTCCCCCTGGATCTTCCATGGTTGGACATGCTCATCTGCTGGTACCCCAAGCCTCCATCTCCCAATCTGCACAGTAAACATCTTGTCTGAGATGCCCCCACCTGCATATCCTACCGAGAGCTCCGGGGTGTCGGGGGAGCCCCCCCATGCCAAGCAGCTAGTAAGAGCTTTGCAGGTGCAGCGAGCAGGGAGACCGGAAACAGTTATTTTAAAAGCCGGCTGCACTACGAGCATTTTACTACCAGGCGACGGAAGATTTACCTGCTCCTTTGTTTGGGAAAGCACCTTAATGGGCCTTTTGGCCCCTGGGTATCTCTACATGGGAGAAGATTGAGACAAAGAAACATTGACTTGCTCTGTGTCATAAAGTAAAGAAAGTTCTGGCTCCTTAAGCAGCCCAGGAATGGGGGAGATGGTGGAGTGGAGGGGGCGCTCTGGGAAGCAGTCTTGCTGGAAGGAAGGTGGATGAGAGGGACCCCCGAAAGCAGACTGGTTACAGACTGAGGGCCTGGATGCTGGGGGTGGAGGCAACGTGGAAGAGAGATCTTAGACCACAAACTCCCATCTCGCCTATGGTGTCATGGGAGATGCTGGCCTGCAACTGGGCATCCTACATCATTGCAACCCACGGGTTACTTCTTCAGATAAAGTTGCTGCAAGAAACCTCTACCGTGGCTAGGGTTTCCTAAGCAAATGCAACAAGACATTTTTTTGTTCCTCAGGCCATCTGTTAAAGTGGTTCAGGGCTGCGAGCTTGGTCGTCCAGTTGCTGTTCAGTAGCTAAGTCCTGAACTACTCTTTTGCAACCCCATGGACTGTCTGTGTCCATGGACTGTCCATGGACTGCCAGGCTCCTCTGTCTATAGGTTTCCCAGGCAAGAATACTGGAGTGGGTTGCCATGCCCTCCTCCAGGGGATCTCACTGACCCAGGGATCCAACCCATGTCTCCTGCGACTTCTGCATTGCAGGAGGTTTCTTTACTGCTGAGCCACCAGGGAAGCCCCTAAGGTGAGCCTGGGGATGACAGAATTGGGGGAGTGGAGAGGAATTAAGATGCCTGGACTAACCCTGAAGGTCTGAGCATCCCATGTTGGATTTGTCCCAGGTGTTCACCAAACAGTCGCCATCTGGCTTCCCCCTCTGTATCTCCTGCATCCTCCGACCGCTGCCTGGTGACTGCATTAAACCAGATTGCTCAGAAACTTCCTTTTTAGAAACATTTAAAAATAAACTCTGAGTAGCGGTAAGGCTACTTCCTGCTCAGAGAGAGGGAAGAACACTTTCTCCAGGTGCCCCTGGTTTCTGGGTCCCATTGCTGCTGCCTCCTCTCGGGCCACCGGCCCAGCCCTGCCCATGAACCTGCTCCACTTTGCTCTCACCCAGCCTGCTCCCTCCATGGTCTGCGGGGACGCCGTGCCGAGTGGCCCTCTTGGCACTTCTGCCTTCAGGAAATATTGCCTCTCACCTCGCATTTGTCCTGCCCCTCATCACCACTCGGGGACGGAGGCTAGGGCGGGCTCCCAGCCATCTATTTTCCTGTCTGTGCTGGAGGAGGCGGACAGGCTGGCACTGGGACTGCCAGGGGGAGGGCTGGGGCTGGGGAGATGGAGCCCTCGTTCAGTAAGCTGCAAGTATTTATTAGGAGCTCGCTGTGTGCCGGAAGAGCAGGGATCAGAAGGAGCAGAGCCGGGGGACACCGCCATCCCCTCTGGACTCGGAACAGTGCAGCTGATCCCTTTAGAAACTGGAGCCTCTGACTCCGCTGGCAGAAGTTGGTAGAGACGGGTTGGAGGGCAATTTGAAAGCGGGTTTGCAAAGCTGACACGTGGGGGTTTCCTGGGCGGTTCAGTGGTTAAGAATCTGCCTTCCGAAGCAGGTGATGCAGGTTCAAATCCTGGCTGGCGTGCTAACAGCCCATGTGCCTTGGGGCAACGAAGCCCACCTGCTACAATCAACACCTGACACAGCCAATTATAAATACGTATTTTTAAAAACTGGCACGTGCTCTGAACCAGCAGTCCACTTCTGGAAATTTTCCTAATAAGTGTGCAAAGAGCTTTATCAGCGCATCACATAGAGCAAACAGACCACTGGAAAGCAGCCTCACAGGAACTGGACGTGACTGAAGCGACCTAGCTCACGTGAGTACCCTGGGCATTTTTATACACACACTTTTTTTTTTACCCAAATGAATAGGCTACTTTTTTACCCTGTCTCATCTCCCTCCCCAAAAGTCCTAGGGAAATTTTGGTTACCAAAAAAAAAAAAAAAAACAAAAAAAACTAGATGGGGTGGAGACTAGGGACTGAGAGAACTGTGGCCCCCTGGGCCGCTCATGGAGCCACACTGTCACATGGGCCTCTAAAATGGTGTTTATCGTGAGACCCCCTTAGAACTGGGTATCATTTAGGAAGGCAGCCACATATGTAACATCATTTAACATTTTTTCCACTTAATACAGCCAGCAAAAAAAAGTTCTGATAGCAAACGAGGACATTTGTTATTGAAAATGTAAGTGTGTGGAAAAGCTCATACGTTGCAGTCAAATAAATATGTGTGAGACCTGAGTGTCATCAGGGTCTCTCATTTTCTTATTAGAAGCTTTTTTTTTTTTAAGCCTCCATCCCAGGCTGTAGGCACCATTTGGAAAATCCCCGAATATCCTCTACCTGCCATGAAGCCCCGGAGAAGGCAATGGCAACCCATTGGAAAATCCCATGGACGGAGGGAGCCTGGTGGGCTGCAGTCCATGGGGTCGCGAAGAGTCAGACACGACTGAGCAACTTCACTTTCACTTTCACCTTCCTGCATTGGAGAAGGAAATGGCAACCCACTCCAGTGTTCTTGCCTGGAGAATCCCAGGGACAGGGGAGCCTGGTGGGCTGCCATCTATGGGGTCACACAGAGTCAGACATGACTGAAGCGACTTAGCAGCAGCAGCAGCCACGAATCCCAAATGCTTAGAAAGAAAGGTGTAAAGGCTACAAGAACTTAGAAATTGTCCAGGGAAGCGTCTGTTTTGGCAACTGTGGACCCAGTGCTAAGCGGAAGGTCTGAGATAAATGAGTGAGAACGTGGTCTCCGAGTTCAGGTGTGGATAAGGTGGAGGTGAGCTGCAGCGATGCCCAGGGGCTTCTGCGAAGTCACAGCTGGACCTGAAGGTGCAGGGAGGTTCCAGCAGGCAGGTGAGGATGATCCATATCAGCAGGACAACCAGCTGAGACTCAGTGAGTTCTTGTGAATTACACCCATCATGCAGTTTCATAAGGAGACTTGAACTCTGATGATGCTCTGGTTTCTGAAGGACCACGCACGCCACCCATGGCTCCTGACTGGGAAGGACCAAGTCTGGTGAGGAGGGATGGGGGATGGCCACCCCACTCCACTTGATGAGGCATCTCGTACATGGTTATCATGTGCCGGATGCTGCAGAGACAAGCCCTGCCTCGCATCCCGCTCATTTGCATGCGTAAATGTATGTGTATATATATTGCTTATTAGTGTCAGTGGCATTTGCATTTTAAGTGGATTGGTTTGTTGGGCATGTTTTTTAGAGCCCTGGACTTGAAAGGAATATTCCAACTTCAATGTCATGCAATAAACAACGGGTTCTTTCCAAGGGGCTGATGAGAGGTGGGTAGGTTCGGTGTGGAGGGAGGAAAGGAAGGCTGAGCCAGGTGTCTGGGCATCAGGGTCCACTCCCAGCTCAGCCAAGAGTGACCGGTGACCTTGGGCAGGCAGCAGCGTTCCTGGGTCTCTGTCTGCATTTCTGCCCCATCATGCCTGCCTGCCTCGTGGACGGACTGAGAATCACAGGGAGGGGAACTGCACCGTGAGTAGGGCTCTGTGAGACTCTGCAGTTGGTCCTGCAACCCAACACCGTTGGCCCACACCGCCTCCAGTTCTCAGCTGTGCATCTGTCTCTGTGCCTCTACCCAGCCATGGAACCTGGCGTGTCTTTAAGTTCCCCAACTCCTCAACTTTGTGAGCGACCCAGACTCCTCTGGAGAGGAGAGGTGGGGAATTATATTCAAAACCCCACAACTACTAAATGTCCACGTTAGACATTTCTGACCTCCAAATCCCATCTCCCAGGTCCTTCTCTATGTTCAACACCCACACCCACCCTCTCTACTCTCAAGGTATCCCCAATTTCCCCTGGAAACTCCCATTTCCCCACAACATCAGTCATACTGAATGATTCATCTCTGCTCCAGGGCCTCCTCCCACATTTGCTTACCCCAACCCATCAGGGCATCAGCCAAAAAAGGTGCTATCCTGAATCAATCTCCCCATCCGGGGGAGGCAGCTGGGACTGCCCACCGTTTCAAGGCTATGGTCTCACTTCGGCATCCGGGTGTTGAATTGTTCCCCAACCTGTGTGCTCGGCTCATCCAGCACCTTGGTTGTCCACCACTGATTTGACGACCAGACATCTGACTTCCCAGACTCTCTGAGGTTACGTCCCCATAGTTACCATGGAGAACGCTGCAGGGGTGATAGACAGGGAGGTTTAGTCACTAGTGCTTTTCTGGGTCCAGCTGCATCACCAAGGAACAAACACTGGGGGCAACAGAAGTGACCAGGAGATGGGAGAGAGCAGGAGAGCCAGGGGGCGGCTATGTTTGCTGCTGATATGCCTGAAGAGTGTACAAAGCGGGGAGCAAAAACAGATCTCCCATGCTGAAGAATTCCACATCATTTCTGTAGCTGCTCCACTCCTAAGGGGAAGACGGTAACTCCCCATTCCTGAAGCAGACTGTGCCTGGTGACATTCCTCCAAAGAGGACCAGGCGGAAAGGTAGGAATAAGAATCACTTTACATTGGAGAAACCCCAAACCACCATCTTGACATGATACCTGTGGACCCTTGATGTGATGAACACAGCACTTTATCCCGTGGTCTTCCTCCCCAGAATAAGGTACTCCAGTCTAATCAGCGGAAAAACCCCAGGTAAATCCCAATGAGGAATGTTCTACAAAACCACTGATCCGCACTCTTTGAAACCGTCATGCGTGCTCAGTTGCTCAGTTGTGTCCTCCTCTTGGTGACCCCATGGACTGTAGCCTGCCAGGCTCCTCCATCCATGGGATTCTCCAGGCAGGAATACCGGAGTGGGTTGCCATTTCCTACTCCAGGGTCAAGTTCACCCAAAGCAAGACCACTTTGAGTTACAACCGAAAGGAGACCAAGAAGATGCAACACTAAGAGTAATGTGGGATCCAGGGAAAGAAAAGGGGACCCTGGGGGTGGAAGGAACTCAGGAAATCTGAATAATGCATGGACTTTAGTTAACACCAACATAGTAATACTGGTTCATTGTGACAGATATACCGTAGTCCTGTAGGATGTTAATCACAGGGGAAACTGAGTGTGGTAGACAGAAGCCCTCTGTGTTATCACTGCAATATTCTGGAAGTCCAGACTCTAAGAGGAAAAAATTGGGGTCTTGGCAAATGATCCAAACGTGTTACTATATTCCTCTTTGAGACCAAACGAAGTGAGTTTGTTTTAGGTTCTACACACCATCGTTGCTCATTGATGTCCACATCACCAGATTGTCAAATGCTAAACAGCACCTGGGAGAAGCCTGGCAGCAAATCCATGTGGCCCGTAAGAAACTAGGATCAGCCAATGAAATGCTGTTTATAAGAGAACATTACTAGACGCCCTGTAGAGTGCTTCCTCGCTTCACATGCTTGGTGACTGAAAACCCACTTCTTGCCATCTTGACTCCTCCACGGAGTGTGTGGCCCTGGGCAACTTACTAAACTCTGCTAAGCAGCAGTACCTGTTTCTATCAGGCAAGCCTAGGAGAGTGTAGCCCTGATAGGTGGTACAGCATATTAAGACCATGGTAAATTTTACTATGGGCTTCCCTGGTGACTCAGTGGTAACGAATCCACCTGCCAATGTGGATTTGATCCCTGATCTGGGAAGATCCCCTGGAGAAGGAAATGGCAGCCCACTCCAGTATTCTTGCCTGGGGTATCCCATGGACAGAGGAGTCTGGGGGGGCCACAGTCCATGGGGTTGTGAGAGTCAAACACGATTTAGTGACTAAACAACAACACCACCCACCATATAGAGGGAGACAAGGAGGAAATGTCCTTGTCCTGTTTAACCCTGGCATTGGGTGGAGGGAGGAAAATCAACTCTACCGAGACTTTGTAGCTGTGAGGTGGTCTTCATGTGGGTTTGTGGTCATAATTCAAGAGACCCCAAGAGGGAAATTAAATTTAAACCTGTCCTAGCTTGATAGAGCTAGGAAGAAAGCAATACAGGTGCCCTCTGGAAAGCTCTACGTCCGACGCTTCATAGAATTTTCATAAAGTTCTAAGGAATATGGAGGCCAGTAGTCAAAGATCCCAGAACTAGCCTGTTAGGACTCCAGAGGGAAGAAAAGGAGGTCAAGGAGAATGAGAAATCAAAATGTCTAATCAAAATCCCAGTAGGAGTTGGTAGAAAAAAATGGGGGAAAGATACAATTTGAAAAAATAATAGCTGAGTTTTTTTTTTTTTTTGCAAAGCCCATACTTTCATATCCAGGAAATTCTGCTTAAAATTTCCTGCAATTTCCAGGAAGGAGAATTTGTTTGGCACTTCCACCTTCTTAGTTTGTAGGAAGTTGCAACAACAACAGAAAATTACTCTTATCCTAAAAACGAGAAAAGCTTAGATAAAATACAGAATCAGAACTTTTCTTGAACCCACCAGAGAGCTGAGGTCACGAGGCAACCAAGGAACCTGAAATCCGGAAAGGAACCAGTCCCTCCAAGGAGAGAAGAGACACCTGCGCTATCTCGTTTCTGGCAGAACATGGGAGGAAGAGGTGCTGTATCACCGCTGCGTAATTAGTAAGAAAAATCTGCTAAAATTTTCAAGAACTGCTGGCCAAGTGTGGTTTAGCATCTCAACCTGAAGTAGCGGGGAGCAACAGGATTAGATAGGAGCTCCCGTCACTCACAGGCTGTTGCCCACGAGCCCCTACCCGGCGCTCCTGGGAAAAACTTGTGGGCAGAGCAGGATATCTAAGGAAGTTCCCCATTGGTGGCGCAGCCCTGCAGGGGCTGACCGCCTGCAAGGGAGGCATAAGACTCAGTCATTTCTTTGGACCCTTCTCTCCTACAGAGCAAACCCTTAAGTCACTAGGGGAGGAACTGCAAACCCTTTCACACACAGGGCTCTATAGGAACAATTAGCTGCCTGGCGGAAGGAGCAGGTGAAAACCCCTCCCATGGTCCCTAAACCCTCCCCGCCTATAAAGCAAAAGCCGTGAATCTTCCTGCTCCCTCTCATCCATGCTTTGTAGTTTTCACATCTAAATCTTGCACATCTATGTTCACATTTTCAGTAATAGTATAAATGATACTTTAAAAATTTGAAAAAGTCAGTTCCCGTTTGTTGATTGCTGGTACGTAAAAATACAATTTTCATTTAACAACTGTATTCTGTATCCTTTCTAAACCTATTAGAATCAGTTGTAGTGATTGTAGGGAAAATAGACTCGGGCAAAAAGTACTGCTAAAAATAAAGAGATCTTTCTACCTAATGATGAAAGGTGTTGTCTATAAAGAAAATACAACAATTCTGAATTCTCATGCACTAAAAACAAAGCTCAAAATATGAAAGCAAAAATTGACACATTTCATACCTAGGAAGTTCTGCTTAAAATATGAGAAAAAAATAAAAAAATGCACAGTCATAGTGAAAGATTTTTAATGCATCCATCCAATTACTGGTTAAACAGACAAAAAAATTGCTAAGAATATAGAAAATTTGAATAGTACAAGAAGACTTTCATGATCATATACAGCATATTGCACCCAATGACTGGAGGACAAACATTTATTTCAAAATATTTATGAAATAGTTATAAAAATTGACTATGTTCTTGACCATAGCATTAGCCTCAACAAATTCTAAGAATAACATATTCTCTGGCCTTAATGTCTCAAGTAAGAAATTTAATAACAAAAGTTTACCTATTAAAAGTCTGGATACTTGGAAATTTAAAATACCCAAACACTCATGGGTCAGAGAAGGAATTATAGTAGAAATTAGAAAACATGAATATGAGTAAGTGATAGCAAATTATTCCTTATAAAAATTCTGGGGTTGTACCTAAAGTCATACTGAAAGGAAAATGTATACCTTTAAGTGCTTATATTAGAATCAAATAGACTGACAATTAATGACATGAGCATTCAATTTAAGAAGCCAAAAGAATGGCAAAACAAATACAATGAGAGCAGCAGGAGTAATATAGTAAAGTTAAGGATGAAATTAAAGGCACAAAACAAAGTGCAACAGAAAGAATTCTCAAAGCCAAAAGTTGGTTCTTTCAAAAAAAAAAAAAAAAAGGTCTTTTAATTAAAAGAAAATTCCCTCATGTGACTTATCCGGGGAAAATAAAGAGATGGGGGAGAAAAAATAAAAAAGATAAATAATATTAAGAATTGAAAAGGTGTCATAACTGCAAAAGTTTTAATAATTAAACACACGGAAAAAGATTATTATGAACAACTTTGTGACAAATTTTAAAACTTGCCAAAGACACAATAGAAAACCTGGGACAGTCTAATGACCTTTAAAGAAATTGACTCATTAGTTAAAAATCTTCCCAGAAAGGGAAAAAAAAAAAAAACTGGTTTAAATGTTTTATTAGCAATTCCTACCAAGTGTTTCAGGAACCACTCTTCTAAATAATACTTTTTTAAAAAAGAAGAAGAAACATGCTCCAGATCTTTGTAAAGGCTAACATAATCTTAATTCTGGAACTAGACAAGGATAATACTGGCAAGAAAAATTTATAGTCTAATATTGTTCAAAATCTGCATTAGTCAGATAGAGCAGATGGGTTTGCAGTAAACAAATCCCCAAATTTGAACGATCTTTCACAGGAAAGGTTTAAATCTCACCCGTGTCTTAGTTGGCTGCTGGGCAGGCAGCTCTGCTCCAAGCAGTGACATGGGGATCTAGCCTGCTGCTTTCCTCCTGTGTCTGCACGGCTCAGACCATGTGGCTTCCAAGGCATGCCTGCCTTCATGTCCAACTCTTTGCGACCGCATAGACCGTAGCCCGCCAGTCTCCTCTGTCCATGAGATTTCCCAGACAAGAATACTGGAATGACTTGATATCTCCTCCTCCAGGGGATCTTTACCGATCAGGGATCGAACCCGTGTCTCCTGCATTGCAGGCAGATTCTTTACCACTGAGCTACCAGGGAAGACATGTGCTTTCCCTCAGATCAGATCAGATCAGTCGCTCAGTCGTGTCTGACTCTTTGCAACCTCATGAATCGCAGCACGCCAGGCCTCCCTGTCCATCACCAACTCCCGGAGTTCACTCAGACTCATATCCATCGAGTCGGTGATGCCATCCAGCCATCTCATCCTCTGTCGTCCCCTTCTCCTCCTGCCCCCAATCCCTCCCAGCATCAGAGTCTTTTCCAATGAGTCAACTCTTCACATGAGGTGGCCAAAGTACTGGAGTTTCAGCTTCAGCATCATTCCTTCCAAAGAAATCCCAGGACTGATCTCCTTCAGAATGGACTGTTTGGATCTCCTTGCAGCCCAAGGGACTCTCAAGAGTCTTCTCCAACACCACAGTTCAAAAGCATCAAATCTTCGGCACTCAGCCTTCTTCACAGTCCAACTCTCACATCCATACATGACCACAGGAAAAACCATAGCCTTGCCTAGACGGACCTTTGTTGGCAAAGTAATGTCTCTGCTTTTGAATATGCTATCTAGGTTGGTCATAATGTGCCTTCCCTAGCGCTCGACAAATCCATTTCTAGGTATAAGCCTACATTGAGAGCAGCACTTCTCCAAAGGTAATGTGCCTACGATTTTGCTGCAGTGCAGATTCTGATTCAGTGTGTCTGGCATGGGACCCTGAAATCCTGCATTTTTAATAAATTCCTGGAAGATATCAACATCCCCACTCTGAGGACCACACTTGGAGTGACAAACAGAAGTGACTAGATTGGGTATTTACGGTCACATCCGTAACAGCCAGAATCCCAAATTTCCACCAGCGGTGAGACCAGGCAAATAAACTACAGCACATGGCTGTGTAGTCACACTCTGGAATAGTACTTAGAAGGGAAAACGAGTAATCTACAACTACTCACGTTAAAGATGGACGAATCTAACAAAAGAAGCCAGGCACAGGAGAAATTATGCAGTATGATTCCCTAATAGAAAGTTCAAAATCAGACAGAGCTAAATCAAATGGTGTTTAGGAATGCATACACACCTGTTAAAACCTTCTTTAAAAAAAAAAAACAGTAAGGAAGGAATTAGCATGAAACTCAGGAAGCAGTGGTACAACGTGTTGGGGATAAATCCACCTGGGCTTCTGGGTCCTGGAAGTGCTCTATTTCTCAAGCTGAATGCTGAATATATGGATGCTTTATTTTATTATTATTCTTTAAACTGTATATCTGCATTTTATGTACTCCTTTGAATAAAAAAGTAACAAGAAGTCTTTTAGTACTGAAGTCCCAAGTGACTAGTAAAATAAAGCTAGTGAATTACAAAAAGTCTGCATTTTGAGAATCAAGGTCTCCTTGTACCTCTGAAACAACACACACGTGCGTGCAGACTTCCCAGTGAGCAAGTGAAGCCAGCAGGAGTGCAGGCTCAGGGACGTGCTCCCCTTCTCAATCTAACACTCTCAGCTACGGACCAATGGCGAGGGAGAGGAGCCAGCAAAACGTTCACAGATGCAGAGACGTCACTGCCCAAAAGTACCATGACATGGGTCAGAGTGGTTGGCTGTGGAGGGGTGATTTCCTGGAGGGGGTCCGTGAAGAGGGAAGGGGAAGGGGAGGGGAGTCAGTCCTGGGGAAGGGACTCGGGACCCATCATCTCCCACTTAAGCAGTTTGGGATGCTCTCTATGGATGCCACTTTCCCTTTCTGAAAATCTCATGGAAACTTCCTTTTCCCACCTTTAAAGGTATGCCCTCCAGCTGGCTGTGGAAGGCACAGCAAGACAAGTTAGCTCTTTAAAAAACAAAACAAAACAAAAAAAACACAAAACCTCTTCATTTTATATTGGAGGATAGCCGATTAGTGTTAGTCGCTCAGTCATGTCTGACTCTTTGTGACCCCAGGGACTCTAGCCCACCAGGCTCCAGGGTCCATGGAATTCTCTAGGCAAGAATATTTGAGTGGGTAGCCATTGCTTTCTCCAGGAGATCTTTCAACCCAGGCTTCCCAGGTAGCACTAGTGATAAAGAACCCACCTACCAATGCAGGAGATGTAAGAGACATGAGTTGGATCCCTGGGTTGGGAAGATCCCCTGGAGGAGGGGATGACAACCCACTCCAGTATTCTTGCCTGGAGAATCCCAAGGGCAGAGGAGCCTGCTGCTGCTAAGTCGCTTCAGTCATGTCTGACTCTGTGCGACCCCATAGACAGCAGCCCACCAGCCTCCCCTGTCCCTGGGACTCTCCAGGAAGAACACTGGAGTGGGTTGCCATTTCCTTCTCCAATGCATGAAAGTGAAAAGTGAAAGTGACGTCGCTCAGTCGTGTCCGACTCTCAGCGACCCCATGGACTGCAGCCTACCAGGCTCCTCCGTCCATGGGATTTTCCAGGCAAGAGTACTGGAGTGAGTTGCCATTGCCTTCTCCAGCAGAGGAGCCTAGCGGGCTACAGTCCACAGAGTCGCAAAGAGTCGGTCACGACTGAAGTGACTCAGCATGGATGCGTAGCTGATTAACAGTGTTACGATAGCTTCAGGTGAACAGCGAAGGAGCTCAGTCATACATATACAAGTATTCATTCCCCCCCAAAC
Source organism: Bubalus bubalis (assembly GCF_019923935.1). NCBI lineage: Eukaryota > Metazoa > Chordata > Mammalia > Artiodactyla > Bovidae > Bubalus > Bubalus bubalis. The sequence goes on from NC_059159.1 coordinate 5,900,420, forward strand.
TCCCCTCCCATCAAGCCTGCCACATAACATTGAGCAGAGTTTCTTGTGCTACACAATAGGACCTTGTTGGTTATCCATTTAAAATATAGCAGTGTGTTCACATCCATCCCAAACTCCCAAACTATTCCAAGACTACCTTACCTGCCTCCTGAGAAATCTGTATGCAGGTCAAGAAGCCAACAGTTAGAACTGGACATGGAACAACAGACTGGTTCCAAACTGGGAAAGGAGTACTCAAGGCTGTACATTGTCACCCTACTTGTTTAAGTTACATGCAGAGTACATCATGCTAAACGCTGGGCTGGATGAAGCACAAGCTAGAATCAAGTTTGCAGGGAGAAATATCAATAACCTCAGATATGTAGGTGACACCACCCTTATGGCAGAAACTGAAGAGGAACTAAAGAGCCTCTTGATGAAAGTGAAAGAGGAGAGTGAAAAAGTTGACTTAAAACTCAACACTCAGAAAACCAAGATCATGGCATCTGGTCCCATCACGTCATGGCAAATAGATGGGGAAACAATGGAAACAGTGACAGACTTTATTTTCTTGGGCTCCAAAATCACTATAGATGGTGACTGCAGCCATGATATTAAAAGACGCTTGCTCCTTGGAAGAAAAGTTATGACCAACCTAGACAACATATTAAAAGGCAGGGACATTACTTTGCCAACAAAGGTCCATCTCATCAAAGGTATGGTCATGTATGGATGTGAGAGTTGAACTATAAAGAAAGCTGAGTGCCGAAGAATTGATGCTTTTGAACTGTGGTGTTGGAGAAGACTCTTGAGAGTCCCTTGGACTGCAAGGAGATCCAACCAGTCCATCCTAAATGAGATCAGTCCTGGGTGTTCATTGGAAGGACTGATATTGAAGCTGAAACTCCAATACTCTGACCACCTGATGCAAAGAGCTGACTCATTGGAAAAGACCCTGATGCTGGGAAAGATTGTGGGCAGGAGGAGAAGGGGATGACAGAGGATGAGATGGTTGGATGACATCATTGACTCAATGGACATGAGTTTGAGCAATCTCTGGGAATTGGTGATGAATAGGGAAGCCTGGTGTGCTGCAGTCCACGGGGTCTCAAAGAACAAAAGTAAGCGATTGAACTGAGCTGAACTGATTCCAACTTTAACTCCTGAACTGCGGCTGTAAGCCCTCTGTCTCCTAGACCCATGGAGTACCTGGGCCCCCTTTCCTTTCTAAGAACTCTCCCCTCACGTAGCATCCCTGTTTGCCTCTAACCACTCAGGCAAGAGCTATGATGCAATTGAATTTTAGCTTAAGGAGAAACAAGATATAAATACATCCCGGTGTACTATTAATGTCAATAATATTAGTGCAATTATTTCCAGGCTAGTCAGATTCAATAAACACGACAGTAAACAAGCCGGGAGCTGCCAGCAGGTGAGCACCGTGGGGGTCTGCGCAGCTGGCTGGCAGCTGAGAATGACTGTCTTTGCTGCTGCTGCCCCTCGAGCAGGGAGACACTTTGTGCCTGGCTGCGGCCCCGCCCTCCAGCGGCCCCTCCCCCGCCCAGGTCCTCATGCCTTCAGGTAATTCAGCTGGGCGGCCGTCTCCAACCTGAGCAAGCTCTGTGCTATCTACGGAGCTGGGAAGGCAAGCGGGAGCCCCACATGATGTTCGCTTCAGTCGTGTCCAACTCTTCGCGACCCCGTGGACTGTAGCCTGCCAGGCTCCTCTGTCCGTGGGATTCTCCAGGCAAGACTGGAGTTTGTTGCCACACCCTCCTCCAGGGGATCTTCCCGACCCAGGGATCTGACCTGGGTCTACTGCATTGCAGGGAAGCCCCATTTACAGGTAAGGGGTGTCCAGACTCAGGGCTGAGAGGGTGTCCAGTCCCGCAGACCCCTTCCCAGAATCCTGCAGACCCCTTCCCAGAATCCCAGAATGATGGCTTTCCCCTCAATGCTTTACTATGATCCGTTGCCACATCTGTGACCCACACCAGTGAACTTTCGATTCTCTGAGGTCGTGAACCAGGAGACCTGGTGCTTGTAATTGTGTGTAATACTTGGACCCGGCTGTTTGGAAAATCAGATACTTTAATGGCTAGGAATCTGTAAGGGAAGAAAAACTCCCTTGGACCCTCTAAGGTTCTGTGGCTGGCCTGAGAATTAAACTGATGTAAGATAGGAGAAAAGCATATAAATTTATTTAAGATTTTTACACGGATATAGGAGTCTTCCAAGGACCATAAGGCCAGAAGAAGCCATTAGACAAAAAGCTTATATCTTCTTAAACAAAGACAAAGAGTTCAGGCTAGGGGCAGTAAATTATGAGACAGTGACTAGGGAAAAAATGGAGGCCTGATGGCAGATCAGGGTTATTTGGGTCGGTTTGTCTGAAGTGGTCCATTTCTCTGGCAATGAACATGTTTTTCCCTTCCTGGTACAAGGAGCATCTTTCTTGTGGGAAATGTTAGGGAGAAAAAAGATCAGGGAGTCCTTTCTGCTTCTGCTGTTCGTCAAGCACCTTCAGATCAAGGTAATTGATATGTCAAAGTGGCATATTTGGGTGGGGGGGCAGGTCCTGAACCTCTTTAAGTGTGGAGTCAGGTGGACACGGAGTCAAAGGCCTTTTCTTCCACTTGCTGGCTGTGTGACTTTGGGTGACTCACTCATCCATTCTGTGCCTCACTTAGTTCATCTGTTAAATGAAGATAATAATAATACTTGCCTTTCAGGGCCCTTGTGAGGACTCTCAGAGATGACAAAAACGTCAAATAAAGTAGCACAGTGGGGACTTCACCAGTGGTCTAACGGCTAAGACTCCGTGTTCCCAAGGCAGGGGCTCCGGGTTCAATCCTCGATCAGGGAACTAGATCCCACATGCTGCAACTACTACCCAGCACAGCCAAATAAATGTCTAAAAAAAAAAAGTAGCACACTGCCAGGCACATAGAGGTTCTTCATAAGCATATTGTTATCTTACTATTATCTTCATAAGCATACGTTTGTTTATGATTACTACAGAGGCAGGATCATGGAGGCAGACTGACTTTTTATCTAAGAGCCAGACTTTCTGGTGGGCTTCCCTTGTAGCTCAGTCGGTAAAGAATCTGCCTGCAATACAGGAGACCCAGGTTCGATCCCTAGGTTGAGAAGATCCCCTGGAGAAGGAAATGGCAACCCACTCTAGTACCTTTCCAGGGAAATCTCATGGACAGAGGAGTCTGGTGGGCTGCAGTCCATGGGGTCACAACAAGTAGGGCACGACTGAGCAACTAACAATTACTTACTTAACTTACTTAGACTCCCTGGGTTTGATTGCTGGCTCAATTCTTTTCTAGTTGTGTGACCTGGATGACCTTGGATGGCAGGGCTTGGACTAGCGGGAAATGAGGCCATTCGGGTATAAAATTTCAGAGGCATCTCATTTGCCTTGTCCCTGTTGAACAAACCACTTATTTCTCTGTGCCGCATGCTAAGTGACTCATGGATATTATTTCCTCTCACCCATGAAAATGTCCCTGGAATAGTTGTCTATGTAGCAGACTGTTTCAATCTTGTATGAAAAGAATTAACCTGATTTCATCAGTAAACCTGAGGGAGAAAGCAACTAAGAACTCCCATGGATGAAGAAACAGGGGTGCAGGAAAAGGACTTTTCTTGGAATGCCTCTGTGTACTTACAAGTTGGCTCTTGCTTGAGTGGGACGCTGGAAACTAGATCAAAAGGCCTTGAATAGATCCAAAATCTTGTAATAAATAACCTATTATGGAAGAGAACCGGGGAAGAATATATGTGTGTGTGTATATATACTGCTGCTGCTAAGTCGCTTCAGTCGTGTCCGACCGTGCAACCCATAGACGGCAGCCCACCTGGCTCCCCCGTCCCTGGGATTCTCCAGGCAAGAACACTGGAGTGGGTTGCCATTTCCTTCTCCAAAGCATGAAAGTGAAAAGTGAAATTGAAGTCGCTCAGTCATGTCCAACTCTTAGTGACCCCATGGACTGCGGCCCACCAGGGTCCTCCGTCCATGGGATTTTCCAGGCAAGAGTACTGGAGTGGGGTGCCATTGCCTTCTCCATACACACACACACACACACACACACACACACACACACACATATAAAACTGAATCACTTTGCCGTACACTTGAAACTAACACAACATTGTAAATTACTAAATTAAAAAAAAATAAGACCTCGAAGGCCATATCAAAAAGTTTGGTGTTGTGAGCTTCCCTGGTGGCTCAGTGATAAAGAATCTGCCTGCCAATGCAGGAGACACGGGTTCAACCCTTGATCCAGGAAGATTCCACATACTGCAGAGCAACTAAGCCCGTGTGCCTCAGCTACTGAGCCTGCGCCTTAGAGCCCGGGAGCTGCAAGCACTAAACCCTTGAGCGTCAACTACTGAAGCCCGCGCACCCTGGAGCCCGTGCTCTGCAACAAGAGAAGCCTGCACGCCGCTGCTGGAGCCTGGCCCCAGCTCCCTGCAACTAAAGGAAAGTCTGTGCAGCAATGGAGACCCAGCACAGCCAAAAGCAAGCATTAAGAAAGAAAACTAAAACCCAGAAAAAAAAGTTTGGTTTTGATTCTCTCTGGCTGCTCCATTTCTGAAAGTCCGAAGTTCCCACTTAGGAGCTCACACCCTCTTTCCTACCCCACTGCCCAGGTAATCCTTCTTTCCTCGATTCCAACCCAGACTTCATCCTGGCAACAGAAGTGAAAACAGAAGAGTCACCCAGGGCGTTTCTCTGCAGAGAATGTAAAACATTTGGTGACTGGCTTCTTTTCCATTAGAAAGAGATAGTGTCCACTTTTTGTTTAAAAAAAAAGACAGAGGGTTCTTCTTCCCAGCAGCTACTGACCTGGGGCTTTAAATAAATTTGCATGGAACCCCCTTCCGGCAGCATCCTGGCAAATGCCTCCCTTCACTGCTCTCCACAAAGGCCTGTATATCTTTTCCATGGGCCTTTCCGGCTGAATTTTAAAGAGGTTTTTAAAGAGTGTGTCGTGACGAGGGTGCTTCAGAGTCTTTTAAATCATAACACACAGAAGCGAAAGAGGTCCTATTTCTCTTCCCGACAATGATTTGCCCACCCTGTTTCTCGGGGCCCTAGCCACAAAGCTAAGAAACCCCACCCCAGATGGGAAACCTCTCCTCCTCCAATTTTCCACCCCACCAAATCGCTCTTCTTCCCTTTCTCTCCTGGGCTGTGCCCCCTCTTCCCCTCTCTCCCTTCTCTCCATCATAAAATAATAAAGCAGACCCGAGTGCATCTCAATCCCTCTCAATAGCCTGGAGAGGGAGGGGGCCAGCGGCATATTTACCCCTAAGTGGATGCAAATTCGCTTACCGCTGATTTTCAAAGAAATGAGACATCCCGCCACAATATTGCTTTTCTCATCACCAAATGGGGCCTTTGCTTTGTAATTTGGCAAAGCTGTCAAGACAATCAGATCCGGGAGGCTGGATGGTGTCTGCCTCCTGCCATCCCTGGAGATGGATCTCAGGGGCAGACCAGGGGCCTCTGCTCAGAAGAGTGTGAAGGGCCTCGTTCAAGGACACGGACAGAACACCTGGAGACAGGCCAGATGCAGGGCCAGGATGGGCCAGCCCTGCAAGTTCCTCCGCAAAGGCAGCCCCAGGGAGACAGGGTTCTGGGCCGCCCAAGGAGCTGCAGAGAGAAAGGCCCTTAGATGCTTTCATGCAGTTCTATGTTCTTTTCTGGGTTTTCACAGGCCCTCTAGCCCACTGCATATCTGCATCACAGATGCCAGAACTGCCCCAGGCAGGTCATTCCATCTCACTGGGCTTCCCCGGGACTCTTGGTTTGCAGGAGACAGTTGGGTACTTCTGCCTCACATAGAGAGACTCAATTCCTAGGCAGGTTGATGAGAAGTCCGGGGTCACCGAGGAGGAGAAAGGGGTCTGGGGCTCTCAAAGTGGAGATAGGGGTCTGGAATTCTCAAGGAGGAGCAAAGGACAAATACCTTTTCTCTCTCTCTCTCTCTCTCTCTCTCTACATTCCTTAGTCTTAGTCACATGAAAGGTTTTTTTTTTCTTTAAGCCTGGAACTGATACAAACAACTCAGTTTAAACTCTGTACTAGGGCTTAAGCCTTTCCCTTCTCCAGGGGATCTTCCCGACCCAGGAATCGAGTCACCTGGATTGCAGGCAGATTCTTTACCAACTGAGCTATGAGGAAAGCCCATACTAAGGATTATATAACAACAATATATCTTGCTTGAGGACAGTTTCTCCTTCTTGAAAACCTTCTGACTAATCTTGTTATTTTAGCATGTATATTACGAGGGTGGGTCTGGTAAGATCTTTCTATTGCTAAATTATAATCCTGTTAGCTTAAAATGTAAATTATGGGAGTGGGTCTAGTAAGATCTTTACAACCTTGAAACATTCTTTGGATTTATTGTAATAACTAATTTAAAAAGCATATAACTGCCTTGCTAACACTAGCGAAGGGGGCACTCTCCGCCCCCTTCTGAGTCTGTGTCAGAAGCATTCTCTGTCCCTTTTTCACTTTAATAAAACTCTGCTACACAGAAGCTCTTGAGTGATCACGCCTGGTCCCTGGTCCCGAAGCTAAATCTTCTTTGGGGATCATGAATCCAACATCACTCATGTCTAAGCTATCCACATGTCCTCCAAATCTCTAGTCTTAGGACCTCAGAGGTAACAGACATGAAAGCCAATTATGAGTGTTTGACAATGCTGCTGCTGCTGCTAAGTCGCTTCAGTCGTGTCCGACTCTGTGCGACCCCATAGACGGCAGCCCACCAGGCTCCCCCATCCCTGGGATTCTCCAGGCAAGAACACTGGAGTGGGTTGCCATTTCCTTCTCCAATGCATGAAAGTGAAAGTGAAGTCGCTCAGTCGTGTTTGACAATAGAGCTTTACGAAAAAGAAATGCCGGCGGACTTCCCTGGTGGTCCAGTGGCTAAGACTGAGCTCCCAATGCAGGGGCCCAGGTTCCATCCCTGGTCTGGGAACTAGATCCCACATGCCACAATTAAGAGTTAGCACTCTGTAACTAAAAGATTCTGCATGCCACAACTAAGATCCAGCACAGCTAAATAGATGAGTAAGTAAATAAACAAATAAAAAGAAATGCTGGTCCTCCTTGGGCTGGTGTACTAGTCAGGATTCTTTTGGTTACAAATGACAGAAAATCAAATCTAATGCAAGGTAATTCGGCCCAAGCAATCAAGAAGCAGCCAGGATTCATTTTCTACGGCTGCTGTACCAAATCACTGCAAGTACACTGGCCTGAAACAGCAGAAACGTGTTGTCTTAAGAGTCTTGGAGGCCAGAAGTCTGGAAATGAGTTTACGTGGCTGCAGTCAAGGGATGAGCAAATCTGCCTTCCTTCTGGAAGTTCTAGGAAAGAATTCACGGCCTTGTCTTTTCTAGCCAGCATGCCTTGGTTCGTGGCCCCCTTCCTGCAATGGCATAGCTTCAGCTTCTGTCTCCACACCTCCTTCCCCAATTCTGACCCTCCTGCCTCCCTCTCATACCAGGATCACACTGAGCCTATGGACAATGCTAGATAACCTCCCACCTCAATATCCTCAGCTTAATCACACCTGTCATGTCCATTTTGCTGTGTAAGAGATCCTAGTCACAGATTCTAAGGAAGAAGAGGTAGACGTTTTGTGGGGGGATTATTCTATCTGCCACACCGAAGGGTGGATTTCAGGCATGAGTAGATCCAGGGGCTCCAATGGTATCATCAGGATCTTTCTCTCAGCTCTACCACTGCATTCTGCTTTCCTTGGTGTTAGTCTTGCTCTCTATGCCATTTCAAATAGCTTCATTCTGCAGCCAAGGAGAATACAGCCTGTATCTCTCAATATTGCATTTTAAGTTAGTGGATAGTTTGGGAAAATATAACTTCTTCCTTCTCCTCTCTTTCTCCCTTCCGTGGGCCAATCATCAGTTTCTATGCGGACCCCTCGAATTAAATAAGACTTCTGGGATGCTTGAAAGGAAAGATACTGGGAAGGGACCCGTGCTGCAATTCATGGGGTCACAAAGAGTTGGACACGACTCAGCGACTGAACTGACTGACTGACTGACTGGGAAGGGACTAAAACGCCCTGGACATGCCCAGGTGGGGATCTAGTCCCTTAACACGTACACAGTATTAGGTATGCATCCGTTCTGTAATCCAAGATGGTGATGCCGGGCACGTCAGCTACAAAGTGCCCTAGTAGCACAACTCGGTCATTATCCTAATCTTTTATTTCTTTATTTTTAATTAATTTGCATTGGGATACATTTGCTGTACAATGTTGCATTCGTTTCTACTGTAGAACACGGTGAATCAGCTATATGTATACCTATACTCCCTCTTTTTTTCGGATTTTCTTCCCATGTAGGTCATCACAGAGCACTAAGTAGAGGTCCCTGATCGATACAGTAGATTCTCATTAGTTACCTGTTTCACACTTAGTATCAGTAGCTTATATACGTCAATCTCAGTCTCCAATCCATCCCCCTTTCCCTGCCTTGGTATCCATATGTTTGTTTTCTATATCTGTGCCTCTATTTCTGTTGTGCAAATACAATAATCTATACTATTCTCTAGATTCCACATATGTGTGTTAATATACAGTATTTTTCTCTTTCTGACTTACTTCACTCTGTTTGACAGTCTCTATGTCCATCCATGTCCCTACAAATGACCCAAGTTTGTTGCTTCTGTGGCTGAGTAATAGACCATTGCATGTATGTACCACACCTTTTTCATCCATTCCTCTGTTGATGGACATCTAGGTTGCTTCCTTATCCTGGCTCTTGTGAACAGTGCTGAGTAATAGACCATTGCACGTATGTATCACATCTTCTTCATCCATTCCTTCCTGAATTCACCCAGGACACTCTTCTCTCTCTTTCCTTCACCCTGATCTGTAAAGTGACAACTCAGTTGCTCTGGGAAAAGAACTTTTAAAACTTTCCCTTCTAAAACCACATTCTAGGGAATTCTCTGGCAGTCCAATGGTTATGGCTTTGCACTTCCACTATCATTTTGATCCCTGGTCAGAGAACTAAGATCCCTCAAGCCTCCTTGGCTCATGGCCCCCTCCTAAAAAACAAACAAACAAACAAAAAACAAGCAAACAAAAAACAAAACAAAAAACCTTTTTCCTTGAACTTACTTACATGAGTGCTAATACCTTTATGTAAAAATATAAATCTGGTCCTGTGCTTGGTGTGTATGTGTGTGTGCATGGTGTGTGTGTGACCATGGTGTGTTTGTGTGTGTGTGTGTGTGTGTGTGTACTCTTTTCTTTTCTTTGTTAGTCTCACATTCATACATGACTACTGGAAAAGCCATAACTCTGACTAGATGGACCTTTGTTGGCAAAGTAATGTCTCTGCTTTTGAATATGCTGTCTAGGTTGGTCATAACTTTCCTTCCAAGGAGCAAGCATCTTTTAATTTCATGGGTGCAGTCACCATTTGCAGTGATTTTGGAGCCCCCAAAAATACAGTCTCTCACTGTTTCCACTGTTTGCCATATATTTGCCATGAAGTGATGGGACCAGATGCCATGATCTTAGTTTTCTGAATGTTGAGTTTTAAGTCAACTTTTTCACTCTCCTCTTTCACTTCCATCAAGAGGCTTTTTAATTCCTCTTTGCTTTCTGCCATAAGGGTGGTGTCATCTGCATATCTGGGGTTATTGATATTTCTCCTGGCAATCTTGATTCCAGCTTGTGCTTCATCCAGTCCATCATTTCTCATGGTGTACTCTGCATATAAGTTAAATAAGCAGGGTGACAATATACAGCCTTGATGTACTCCTTTCCCAATTTGGAACCAGTCTGTTGTTCCATGTCCAGTTCTAACTGTTGCTTCTTGACCTGCATCCAGATTTCTCAGGAGGCAGGTCAGGTGATTTGGTATTCCCATCTCTTGAAGAATTTTCCAGAGTTTATTGTGATCCACACAAAGGCTTTGGCATAGACAATAAAGCAGAAGTATATGTTTTTCTGGAATTTCCCAGGCAAGAATACTAGAGTGGGTTGCCATTTCCTCCTCCAGGGGATTTTCCCAACCCAGGGATCAAACCCACATCTCCTGCGTTGGCAGGTGGATTCTTTACCACTGCGCCACCTGGGAATGCATACAGGTACGTAACTTTGTATATCTCCCCCCCCACACACACACACACACTTAGGCATAAACGTATATTTAACTCTACAAGTCTAGGAAGCTTTTATAGTTGTTTGTTTTATTGAATTTGGGGATATTCAGTTTCTTTTGTCTTGCTTCTCTTACTCAACAATACCTTGGGGAACTCCGCTGAACCCTCTGGTGTAGCTCTAGTTAATTGTTTTCAATAGTGTGTGAATGTAGTCTCATTTATTCACCTAGACCTCTGGTGATGGATATTCACTTTGTGTCCTCAGGAGAATTTCCCACTGTCGCCAACAGATGAATGTATTACACTTGCCCTGGCTCTCAAGAGACTCAAAATCTTTAAAAGCTTGTGTCAATTTGAAGAATATAGTCAGCCACCATTTTTTTTTTTTTTTCTGACCCACCAAAACGACTTTAGACAGAGCTCAAAACCCTCACTATCACGTAAATGTGGCCACAGGCTTTTCTGTTCTCTTATGTTGGCTGATGCTGAGAAAGATTGAAGGCAGAAGGAGAAGAAGGTGACAGAGGATGAAACGGTGGGATGGTACCACTGACTCAATGGACATGAACTTGGGCAAACTCTGGGAGGTGGTGAAGGACAGGGAGGCCTGGCGTGCTGCAGTTCATGGGGTGGCAGAGTCGGACCCGGCTGGCCGACTGAACAACAACACTGTTGGCTGTTTGAGTGCAACTCTGCAGTGGGCTGACCAATCAGAGCTGGGTCCCCATACAGGACCCACCTCTATATTAGGAAGAGCTCTGGCTATTGGATGAGATGGGCCTCGTCTCAAGTTTTGGCTCCTCCGCTTATGAGCCAGGAGATTTGGATAGATACTCACCTTCTCCCACTTCGCTGGTGGCTCAGACGGTAAAGCGTCTGTCTACAATGCGGGAGACCTGGGTTCAAGCCCTGGGTTGGGAAGATCCCTGGAGAAGGAATGGCAATCCACTCCAGTAGTATTGCCTGGAAAATCCCATGGACAGAGGAGACTGGTGGGCTACAGTCTATGAGGTCGCAAAGAGTCGGACACGACTGAGGGACTACCCTTTCCCTTCTCCCAGGCCCAGTTTGCTCATATTTAGAACAGGAACCTTGACCACAGGTCCAGACAGCCGAGAAACCCACAGCCCACATGACCCTCACCACTCACAGATCATGAATCATGTTAGAGCTTGAAGGACAAAAGTTCAAATCAATGAATAGCGATGCCCGGGGCAAACAGTGGAAGTCTGATAAGCAAATAGAAGCAGGCTGTTCTCTGAGTAATTGGATGCCCTGTGGTGTGTACAGAGAGCTGGTGAGTCACAGGAGATCCGAGGCTGGAGGTGCCCTGAGCCCAGGTGTGCCCTTGGCGGAGAGATTGGAAAGGAAGGGACTGATGGAAACTGGAGGACTTGAGGAAGGCATCCTGGGGCAGGGATGGTCCTGAGACTCTGGCCATAGGCTTGGGGTGGCAGGAACAGGGGGTGGCTGTTACCCCCAGGCAGTAAAGGCCACTCCCTGTCCTCTCTTCCCCCCACAGCCCACACTTTCCAAATGCCCACCTACTGATCTGCCTGAAAAGAAAGCAGAATCTGTGGCCTGACTCTGCAGTATCTTTATGGATGAATGTCTGGCCTGCCTCCAAATCCCTCTGTTGAAGATCTAACTCCCAAAGAGATAGCATTTGGAGCTGGTCATTGGGCTTGGGGACGTGATTAGGGTTAGATAAGGTCTTGGGGGGGGGGCCCCAGGGGGCACTAGTGGTAAAGAGCCCGCCTGCCAACGCAGGAGACGTAAGAGGTGCAGATTCGATCCCTGGCTCAGGAAAATTCCCTGGAGGAGGAAATGGCAACCCACTCCAGGATTCTTGCCTGGAGAACCCCGTGCTCAGAGGAGCCTGATGGGCTGCAGTCCATGGGGTCACAAAGAGTTGGACGTGACTGAAGTGACTTAGCACACGTGCAGGGTCATGAGGGTGGAGCCCTCATAATGGGATTAGTGCCCTTACAGAAAAGGAAAGGAGATCAGTGTTCTCTCTCCTCCTTGTGAGGACACAGCAGGCAGGTTGCTGTCTGTAAAACAGGAAGAAAGCCTTCGCCAGAAATCAAATCTGCTGGCACCTTGATCTTGGACTTCCCAGCCTCCAGAACTGTGAGAAATGAATGCCTGTTGTTTACGCCACTTGGTCTTTTCTTATGGCAGCTCAAGTTGACTGAAACAGCATTCCAGCTGTTCCCTTTGAGGATACTGTACTGGGAGCAAAGATTATGCAAGTATCTTCAACATATCTAGCTCCAGGAATTGCATCCTATAGCCAACAGCAAAACACTTGTCTCCTCCACTGCCATGATCCCATGGGACTGTGTCCAGGGCAGTGGAGAAGTATTTAAGGTATTGATGGGCAATTCATATCGATGGAAAATTTGGGAACAGGTGGTGACGTAGGGCCAGAAAACCAGAATCTCCCCCATCTACACACACACCAAAATTTCCATTGCAAAGGATCAGATTTTGGCTTCCAAACCAACCCCACAGAAACCTACCCAAAGCCCCCCTCCAAAATTATAAGAATTCTTATTTTCTTCCTCCAGGCAACCTTCTCTAAGTCACTCCTCCAAAAATCCCGTCTCCCAGCATCTTCTATTACTCATCACTTCTCCCCCACCCTCAGCATCACCCAGACCTTGAAGAGAAGGCTTTCTTAGGGACAACTTGCCCAGGGCTCTGACGTGTTCATGTGGATCCTCCTAAACATGGCTTCTTACACATGGTGGGGGCTTAAGTTGTATTTAGTGAATCACTATGCTGTATAGAAGAAACTAATGCAACGTTTTAAAGCAACTATACTCCAATAAAAATTAATTTAAAAGCAAAATAAAAGAACTAACAGAAGATCCGTACCAGCGAAGAGGGAGACTGGGAACCAGCAGTTGCCTGGACTGGAGACAGAAGGGAAGCCCCATTCCCTGCCGAAGCCTGAGTCTGAAACCCATAGTCCCAGCGGGGAGGTGGGAGCCATCAATTACTCAGACCAGACCTTCACTCATTCATTAAAATCTCCAAAATGGGAGTTGTGTTAATGGCCAGGCACGCTATTCTTTCCCCTCAAGGTAAGAAGATTTATGGTCCAAACTTACATTTTATCGCGCACAACCGAATAAAAATGATCGATTTCCCTGCCCACCTTACAGCATCCTTCCACAGTTATTAAAGTCTCTAAAAATGTTTTCTTAAAAAAAAAAAAAAGATTGAAAGAAAGAGCAGAGCTAGAGGAGACCAGGAGGAGATGGGAACTGCTGGATTGCTGAGAGTTATCTGTCTTGTCAGCTGGGGACCGTATAACCTTGATGTCACTATATTTTCTGCTCAGACCCAAATTTACAATTTGCCAGCCAAGGAGATGGAAATGCCAAACCTCTTCTTTGGATATGAGTGTGGGGAGAGAGGAGAGGACCCTGGCTCTAAAAACTCTTGACAAGACAGAGAGACTGTTTCTGAGCTCTTAGCAAATTCTCTCAAACTGGTAGGGAAAACCCAGCCTCCAAGGGCAGGGAGACAGTGTAGACTCCAGAACTCCAAACACTCCAAGAGCTCCTCTGTGTTCCGTTCACCGGTGAATGAGCAGGTTTCCAGCCCAGAGGAGCAGCCGTGGTGGGCTGGACGTTCACCTATGCAAGGTAGGAGCTGGGACGGCAGAGCAGCAGAGGGAGGCGGGAACCAGAGTGCCAGGGAGGCGTTTAACCCACAGGAAAGAGCAAGCAGCACACACACCCAGCAGAAGTGCCAGTTGGCATGCAAACATGTTGATGGGCAATTGCACATCATTCATCTGCTCATTCTAGTAGGTCCCCAAGAACCTTTGTATCACCATTTTGATAATTTAATTTTACTAAGTGCCAAGTAATACAACTGTAGATCATCCATTTCCCTGGCACATGGGGAATTCCGTCCAGGCAAGGATAAGCACTCTGTCTCTCTCTCTGTCTGTCTCTCTCATACACACATGCACACACACACACGGGGTGCTTTCTAGAAGGGTCTATTGCAGTCTATTTTCTTGAAGGTGGTAAAACTGTGTTTAACAATTCCATAATTCAGAATCTTGTACTAGGTTAATCTGGCCTCTTTCCAAATTGGTGCTAATTAGTTAGTCTTCCTGGCCTTGTTTCTGGGTGAATCCAGACATCTGTCCCTTGCTCAAACCCCATGTCACACCCAGGCAACTCTGTTCTGACCTTGGAGATATCCTGCACTGTGGTTGAGGCCATGGGGCTCCAAGTGCGTTGGGATACGCTCCCTCCACCACTCCTGGTTTTCCGAGTGTGTGAGTCCTGGAGGGCTGTCAGGGAGCATTTACCTGGCGTGGCCCGGAAAATGGCCATAAATCTGTCTCGGGCCATTTGACTCAGGCTCCCAATGCCAAGCTTAACAGACACTTCCATCGGGCCTGATGTGCCAATGATCCATAAGCCATTAGCCAGGCAGTATTAGACCTCCCGCCTTGGCCTCCTCGGAGGAAACTCAGGCAGAGAAGGGGGCAGGAGGGAGAGAGTGGGTACACTGGCTGGGAGGGCAGCGGAGGGGCTGGCCGGGCGGGAGAGAGCTGCTCACCCTTCCTTTGGTCTATCAGGGACCTAGAACCACACAGCCCCTGCCCAGTCTGTCCTCCCCTAGACCGATGGGAAAGACGGGAAGCCAGCCTGGTGGGGGAAGGCCACCGCTGACCGACCAAGAGCCAGGGCAGCAGTTCAGGGCTCAAAGGAACGCAAGTGTAAGTTCTGCTCTGAGTGAAGGTGCCACTTCCAGGATAGGCTGAGCACGTCCTCAGGCAGTTGGCCTTTGGCTCCTCCCACCGAGCCTGAATTTCCCTTCGGAGCATATGTCCCCAGGAATCCAGTCCTGAGTACCAGATCCCCCGTTTCCTGTAAGGATAGATGATGATGATGGTGGTAGAAATGCTGATGGTGATGCTGAGGACGGTGGCGTTGCTGCTGCTGCTGTTGATGGTGATGGCGGTGGTCATGATGTTGGAGGTGGTTAACAGTCGTTCAGAGCTCTTCACTTGTGACTCATCACAGCAACCCCATGAGATTGCCACTATCCTCATACTCACTGTACAGGTGGGGAAGCTGAGGCACAGGGCTGTTAAGAAATTTAACAGCCCCCACAGCCCCTAAATGGCAGCACCCAGGTTTTACCCAGGCTGCTTGGCCCCCAGTATCTGTGCTCTAAACCACTTCATTTATTGCCTGTCAAAGTGGCCAAGAGACCAGAGTCGAAACAGACAGGAGACAGTTGAGCTCAAAGTTAGCATAAGAGTCCTGGGAGCCCAAACTGGCCACCACTGCTCTGGTAGGATTGGCCTCCAGCCAAGCAGGCAGAGGGGAGTAGTTTTCCCAGCGAATCCTGATGCAAGCCCCAGACAGCAAAAATGACGTTTTCTGCTCCTTCTAGAAACAACAGTGTCTAAGCTGCTTCCTTAATCAGAGCCTCTTGGGCTATTTTCATTTTGAGGTCCAAAATCTCCTACCTCTGAGGTTCTTAGTGGCCAGAGCCTCAGCATCCTTCTACCTCTGCCAAATCGCTGTGCCAACAGGACTGGTCTCCAGAGTCCCCTCATGGGGAGACAAGGGATGGAATAGGAAGTGGGGGGATGAGGATGTGATGAGAAGTAATGAGATGAGAAGGGAAGTGGATGAAGGGTGTCTTTTTATTAAACTATCCATACACTCCAGTCGCTCCTTCTTTCTAGAAAATTATGGACAGTCATTGAAAAATAAATATGCATACAATCCTAACAGCTGCCAGGTAACCGTGCATGTAAGGGGTGGCGATCCATTGCTATTCACCCAGGATTGAAGAAGCTCCATGATAGGTGTCTTAGTCAGCTCAAGCTGCTGTAACAAAATACCACAGATTGGGTGGGGTGGGGGTGGGGGGGAGAAGGGGCTTAAACAACAGCCATTTCTTTCTCATAGTTCTGGAGACTGGGAAGTTCAAGATCAAGGTGCCAGCAGATTCAGTTCCCGGTGAGGTCTCTTTCCCTGGCTTGTAGACAGCCTCGTCCTTCTTGCTGTGTTCTCAGATGGGAGAGAGAGAAAGAGCTTGGATCTCTCTTCTTCTTCTTAGAAGGGCACTAATCCCATCATGAGGACCCCACCCTCATGACCTCATATAAGCTGAATTACCTCCAAAGGCCCCCCCTTTCCTAATACCATCACATTACAGGGGGCTGGGGCTTTAACGTATGGATTTGGGGGAGAGGTTACATTTAGTCCATAGCAATGAATGTTCCAGTACCTGCACCTTCAGACTGTGGTCTAAACCTCTTCTCATGGTCCACTCCCCTGCATGGGCCCCAACCTACCTGGATTCACCCATCCTTTAAGGCCTAGTTCAAACTTCCCCACTCACAGGAAGCTTTCTCTGACTGCTTCTTTCCTTTCTCTCATTCCCAGCTCTATTTAGAATTTGTTACCCAATTGAACACTTGCTTCTATGCAATGCTGTATTGATCTTTAATCTTGCAATCTAGATGAATAGAATATAGTCTATGGTTTACTCTGTGGCAACCCTGAATGAATTTAATGTTTAAATGATTAGGAAACAGACTCTTATAGAACTGCAGAGCACTAACTTTTACCTTACAAATCTGAAAACAGAGGCTCCAAGAGGTGATAGGACAA
Organism: Bubalus bubalis; assembly: GCF_019923935.1. Classification (NCBI taxonomy): domain Eukaryota; kingdom Metazoa; phylum Chordata; class Mammalia; order Artiodactyla; family Bovidae; genus Bubalus; species Bubalus bubalis. The sequence goes on from NC_059159.1 coordinate 5,917,235, forward strand.
GCCTTGTATCACATGGCTAGGATGCCCAGATCTTAGGACCTCACAGGCCTCCACTAAAACCAGGGAGCTGGTGTTTAAGTTTGAGTTCTCCTAGAAGCATACCTTTGGGCAAGGATGTGAGTGCGAGTCATTTATTTGGGAGTAGGTTCCAAGAAGCATGGGAAGGGAGTGGAGAAGAGAGAAAGGGAAGAGAGGAAAGCTAATTACAGAGAATTAATGAATGGGTTTCCACTGTGCGCCACCAGGCCAGTTAAAAGGCTGCAGAACACGCAAGGGATCCAAGGGTTTCTCCATGAGCTCCTGTAGTTCAGGGTTGAGAGACCGTAGCTTAAGGATCTCATTCCCATCGCTTCTACCTGCCATGTGGAGCTTAGCTCCCTTCCAGAGCCAAAGAACAGCCCCAGGAACAGGAAGGCAGGCTTTGGGCTGGGAAGCTTTCTGCAGGCATGCGGTCTGTCCACCACGGCCATGGTGACCTCCAGGTGGGTTGAAGAGGCCGGGGGCCAGCGGGGAGAAGCAACCTACAGGGTCTGCCATGGTCAGTGACACCTGCCAATCCATGAAAGTGGAGCTCATACCCGAATTACTCTCCTCTCTGTGTTCTGTTTGCCGGGCACCAGCCTCTGCTTCAAGATCTCAGATGAAAAGCTAAGACCCACTCCGCCTCCACCCCACCCTGGGGATATATGTTGTCATCGGGGACTTTGAAAAAACACAAGGAGAGACGGCTCTGGCAGTCTAGGGGCTAAGACTCTGCACTCCCCGTGCAGGGGGCCAGGGTCCCAGCCCTGGTCGGGGAACTGGATCCCACATGCCGCAACTAGAAGCATCTGCACACCACAACTAAGAGGCCCCTCTCTCTGGTTACTCACGGCTGGGCAGGGGTCTCACAGCGGGCACCATGCCGGTGTCAGGAGGATGCAGGGCTAAGCGGACCCCAGCCCAGCCTCCTGCATCCCTGGGGGATGGGGCCAGGGGAGCTGTCAACTAGCGGGCTGAGTGACAGGCTCTGGGCACCAGGTTCTCACAAGAGGCCCCTGAGCACCCAGCGCAGACAGCTGTAAAGAGGAAATACGAGCAACAACTTCATCAGGTGTTTCACAAAACCCCGCACGCGCTGCTCCCCAGGCAGGTCGTATTCTGAGTGTGCGAAGCAAACACACCTGTCATCTCCGCCTCTTGTCCTAGGCGCTCACCTTGGCCTGGAAATACGGGCCTCTCCACTGGCCTGCTTCCTTGAAAGGCAGCCTGTATAGAGCCCCCCACCGCTGCAAACACACACACACACACACAAAACCCCTGGTAGGCAAACCCAGATTCGAACCTCCTCTCTGCCTCTAACGGGCTCTGAGCTCAGTGACACACCCCATTCCAGGCCTCGTTTTTCTCATCTGTACAGTGGGCACTGTGGCCCTTTTCAGCACCGACTTTGTGGGTCTGGAGGATCATAAAGACCCCTCAGGGATGCTCAGTTCCCTGTCCAGAGAAACTGCAGACCCCTGACGGACAGCATGCGTCTCAGTGTCTTGTCCCCGCGTCACTATCTCCGTCTCAGGTCACTGCCTGCCCTGCTGACACACCAGGCCTGCTGATGAAAGTAAGCCCAGGGTGTGTAGGTAGTGAGTGGTGCCCTCCTTTGCCTTTTCTGGAACAGGGATCAGCATCTTTGAGCAGAGCTACCTCAAAGGCCTGGCACAGAAAGCCCACCAACCCCACTCAGTGAGGTGCTGAAGCCCCGGGCCCCCAACTCCTGCCCTTTGGCTCCGCCTTAACAGCACAGAGGGTCAAGTTCTGATAACCACGCGTTTCTGGTGGCTTCAGGATGGAGGAGGGAAAGCTGGGAGGGGTGGTTCCTGGCCCCTCTTTGCCTCTGATCCCATGGGGAACACTGTTTTCGGATTTGGAAGCCAGTTCTTAGCAGAAGGGCTTTTGATAGGGCCCTACTCCCCAAATGTTCCAAATGGTAGGCTTGAAACAAAGAGTTTCTAGGACCGAGACCCCAGAGGCAGCCACCTGGCCTTTGAAGACACGGCTCAGATGTCCAGCTGGTGGAGGACCCTTCCAGGGGAGCCCACAAAGGCCAGCCCATGATGGACGGACAGATGTACCCGCTCCAGGAAGGGGCCGTTCCTTTTCCCTTGCAGTGTTTGATTTTTATTTGCTCAGATTAGGAAGCCTGCTTGTAGTCCTCTCTTTTGCAGAGCACATCTCGAACATCTCACCTGTTAGCGCTCCCCTGTGTCACGGCCAAGTGAGTTATTATCACAGCACCCCACGTGGGGAAGAGGCTGCGGGAGCAGGAGAGGGTGAGTCAAGTTCAGACAGTGAGACAGCACCCTCCCAATGCCCCGGACACTCAGTCCCCAGCAAGCCCTCAAATTCCGAGCCTGGGATGGAATCGGGGTGGGAGGTGTGGGGGCAACAGAGAGTCGAGCTTCCTGGGGCCTGGGGCACACCCGTTCCTATTGCCAAGGGGGATTGTGACCAGCAATTCGCTGGGAAACCGGGTTTTCAAAAAATATATAAAGGAAAGAAAAGCATAAAGGGGCGGAAGACACCCCCCCTCACCCCCAGCAATCCGGGGCAGCTGGGTGTCCGATCAACCCTCCCTTCCTCACACCTTCCCTTTTTACATCAACATTCAATCATCTTTCCCCATTCACTTCACCTCTTCCATTTTTATCTTACGCTGCCCATGAAAATTGGTGTGAAATAAAAAGGCAACTCTGCCTACAGATGTAATCAATTGATTCGGCAGGTAGCCCACGGACACCTAGGGAGGAAAGCCAGGCTCCACCGTGGACATCCTGTCCCTGTATTTTCTTTATCTACCTCCTTCCTTTCTGCCTCTCTGTCCCCCTCCTTATATTTTTCTGTCTCCTCCTTTTCGGCCTTGCTTTGATCTTCCTGTTATTTTCTGCTTTGCATTTAAGGGGCATAAACCAGCCTCTGGGTCCCCGCCCCTGCTTCTTTACCTTTATTTTGTTATATGAGAGGCAATGGAGGGAGTGTCTGCCTTTCCCCATCACCTCTGCAGGATGCTAGAAGATGCCCAGAGCTTCCAGGGTTCCTCCTCAATCTTTCTGGAGAGGTGAGGCCAGGTTCAAGATCTTAAAGGAGCCCAGCCTCCTAACCCCTTACAGACAGCTCCAGATGGTAGCTAAGTCTATAAAACCAGTCCCAGAAGGAAGTCCCTCCATCCTCAGGAAAGGAAGAAATGTCCCATGTAGGAGAATTGTTTATTTTTACTCATTAAATCACTTACTAAATATACATATATTTATTAGGCATCACTACGGCCAGGCACTGGGGATACAGAAATGAACCAAACAGCCATAGCTCCTTGCAAAGTATGTTTCCCGGCACAGAATAGATGCTCAGTAAACAGAGGTCACTGTTGGTTATTATCATTCTAGAAGCCTTCATGATAGTGCAAGATGCCTGTGAAAGTGGAGTTGCTTAGTCGTGTCCGACTCTTTGCAACGCCATGGACTGTAACCCACCAGGCTCCTCGGTCCATGGGATTTTCCAGGCAAGAATACTGGAGTGGGTTGCCGTTTCCTTCTCCAGGGGATCTTTCCGACCCAGGGATTAAACCTGCATCTCCCGCATTGTAGGCAGACGCTTTACCGATGCTTAAGAGCGTTCAATAAATGTTAGTTCCCTCTCTTCTAAAGGCAAGAGAGACCAACTCTGTACACTATCTGTTTATTGGTCTGGCTGCCGTTTTAATATAAGAAAGGATGGAGGTGGGAAACCAAAACTTGCTCTGGTGAAAATTAAAAGATATGCCTTCAACACAAAATTACAATGAAAAATCCGCAATATTATAACCCTAATATATTATGGTATAATAATACTTGGTGTGAAGAAGCAGCACAAGGTGCTACGGGAGGACTTAATTTAGAAATGTGGGGAAGGGCCTTCCTTGTGGTCCAGTGGTTAAGACTCCATGCTTCCAACGCAGAGGCTGCGGGTTTGATCCCTGGTGAGGGAACTAAGGTTCCACATGCAGCATGGTGAGGCCACAACTAATAATAATAATTAGATTTTTCAACAAAATTTTTAAAGAAAAAAAGGAAGGTGGGAGGAGGGGTGTCTGTAAAGCCAGCATCTTAGAGTAGCATCACTTAACCCAGTGGTTCTCAAAGTAGGGTCCCCTCAGCAACAGAGCAGCATCAGGGAACTTGTTAGAACTCAACATTCTCAGGTCGTCCCAGAACTACTGAATCAGAAACTCTGACGATGAGGTCCTGCTACCTAAGTTTCCATCAGCTCTCCAGGAGAGTCTGATGCTTCTTGAAATGTGAGAACTGCTGATGTCAGCTGAGACCAGAAGGCTGAGTGGGAGCCAGCCACATGATGAGGGGAAAGAAAGCTTTCCAGAGAGAACAGCACGGCACATACCAAGGCCCTGGGGCAGGGAAGGCCATGGGAAGGTGTGGCTGGGATGTGGCAAGGGATAGGGAGGCAGGGGTTGGAGAGTTAGACCTCACAGAGTCCTAGAGACCCAAAGAAGAGTGTGGACTTTCTCCAACATGCTCCGGAAGCTTCAGAGAACACTCAGCAGAGGAATGATACCATACAAGGTCAGCGTCACAGGATCTGGCTTATATCTGTGCTGGTGGGCCAAAGTGTACGCTAAAACACCTGTAGCCCAGTTCCCACAGCTTCCAAAGCCTCCAGCCTCTTCCCGGGCACACCTGCCCCTGTTCCCCCTGGACGATCCCTTCTCAGCCCCCGAGAAGCGGGTATCAGGGTGGGGCAGGGTGGTGGAACTGCTGGGCTGGTGCCAGAGTGCTGGCAGAAGGCTCTTTCCTTCCATCCTATGCCTTTTGATACCTAATAGGATTTTCTACCTGTCTGCATGTATTATTTTTATCTTTTTAAAGATGTCCATAGGGGGTATCAAAGCAGAGGGATTATAGGTTATTTTTGTTTCTGTTCTACAGGCTCCTGAATTTTATGAAATAAAAGCAAACACAATTTTATAAAGCCAATATTTATCAAATCCTGTTATGCACCAGGTCCTTTGGTGAGTTTGCTCTTTATTCTCTCAATAAATATTTATGGAGCGTCTGCCCTGCCCTGGGTACTGGGCGGGCCTGGGTGTGGGGAGGAGAGGAAACCCAACTCCTGCCACCATGGTGTTTCCGTTCTAATGGCAGGAATATACCAATTAAAGAGGCAAAAATAGATGTCAGTGTTTGCACAGGAAGGGGAACAGGGCGTATGGGGTGGGTTGGTCAGGGAAGCCTGAGAAGGTGGCCCCTGGGGTGAAGACTCATGAAGCAGAAGAGGGAATTAGTGTGTTGACAAGGAGCAGAAAGATGAGACCCCCAAGGTGGATGCTGGCCTGAAGATGACCAGCAAAGAGGGTGTACGGCTTCCAGGGTGGAGGACAGACCAGAGAGGGTCAGGAGGGCCTGTGAGTGTGGCTATGTGGCTCATGACTGTTACCTGGGAGCCACTGACCCCAAGATTTGATCTGACATCTTGAAAGCATCACTCAGCGATGTGCTAAGAACAGCCTGAGGGAGGGACAGAGCAAGACTGAAGCAGGCTGTCCAGAGAGCAGGGTTTAACAACAATCCAGGTGGGAGATGACATTGGCTTGAGCTGGTGCAGAGGAGAGCCAGGCTCATCTGACCTTCGACTGGCTCTGAAGTGGGAGCCAATGGGATTTGATGCTGGGCTGGAGAATGGAAGAAAGAGGAGACTCAAGGATCCACCATTGCTTTGGGGTATGAGCAACAGAAGACAGCTGGCATTTATTAACATGAGGTTGGAGGTCTGGTGGAGCAGTAGATTTCTGGAGGGGAGAGAGAGCTGGTTAATTTGGTTTAGAACATTGGACGTTTGAGATGCTAATCTGTTGCCTTGGATCCTCCAAGGAGCAGACGCCAAGACAGGATCGGGTGGGCAAGAGACTTTCAGGGGAAATGGCTGTGAAGGATGGAGGGGAGGAAGCAGGGGTTGAAGAGGAGATTCCCAAATGCAGTATGGTCATCCATGAAGAGAGATGGGAGAGGGAGACTGGGGAAGAGGATGTCTGCAGACACAGCACATTTCTAAGAAGGGCTCAGCCAGGTCCCTGGGGAGTGCTCGAACCAAAACCTGCCATCAGGGGTGTCCACATGCCAGAGGGGTGGATCTGTCCTGTACCCCCTTCTCTCTGGCTTACCCCACCCCAGCCCATGCTTGGTCACAAGCTGGGGGAAGCCCACAGATGCATAGACTCGGCATCCTGTGAGGCCAGTCCGGGGATGTCAGTTACCCTGTTCCCATTAATGGTGTGAGTGGAGCGTTCCCACGGCTGCCACAGCCAATTAGACGTGTAAGTAGAGCTATCGAGTAGGCAGCTGGATATATGAGTCTGGAGTTCAACACGAGGTCCAAGCTGGAGATAAAATTTTAAGAGTCTTCAGCTTATAAATGGTATTTAAGGGACAGAGAATGGATGAGAGGGTGCATAATTGGTGGAGAAGAGCAGTCCGAGGACTCAGACCCGAGACACACCTGCACTTAAACGTCAGGGGAGGCGGAGGGGCCCGCGATGGCACCAGGGAAGCAGGAGGGAAACGCAGCCTGTGAGGTCCTGGACGCCAAGGAAAGAAAGAGTTTCCAAGGTGAGGGGCTACCACCTTTCAGAATGCTACCAATCGCCATTTATTTAGCATCGTTCACGGGCCTGGCAATTTGCCAAGGATTTCACACGAATCATCCCACTCAGCTGATCTCCTCACTTGGGGTGGGTGTGGCCCAGACCTTTCTGGGGCCAACACACCTCCCCTCCCCGAAGTTGCTGGGAGTATTGGCAGCTGACACCCAAGGCTGTACCCCCTCCCCAGGGGTGCAAAAGCCCAGCATCCACGCTGCCATTCTGGACACTTTAAAGGGGCCATCTGCACTTCAGAGTTCCTAGGATCACCTGAGGCCTGGGGGGCAGCTACAGTCAATAGTTTCCCCCATCAGAGGAAAGGCTTGTTGCTCACAGGGGCCTGGGGGGTGCTACCTCTTTAAGAATCCACTGGATCGATGCTCTGGTGAGACATAGGAAACTCACAGACTCTCTGGCCATTCTTCTAAGTCCTGACCCACTTGACCTCCCTCTAGACACGCCTCATCCCCCTTTTCTGGTTACTTTCCTCCTTTCTGTGGCATTTATCACCTTCCAATGTACTCTGCTGCTGCTGCTGCTAAGTCGCTTTAGTCGTGTCCGACTCTGTGCGACCCCATAGACGGAAGCCCACCAGGCTGCCCCGTCCCTGGGATTCTTGCCACTCCAGGCAAGAACACTGGAGTGGGTTGCCATTTCCTTTTCCAATGCATGAAAGTGAAAAGTGAAAGTGAAGTCGCTCAGTCGTGTCCAACTCTCAGCGACCCCATGGACTGCAGCCTACCAGGCTCCTCCGTCCATGGGATTTTCCAGGCAAGAGTACTGGAGTGGGGTGCCATTGCCTTCTCTGCCAATGTACTATATCACTTCCTTATTTATTTATCTACTATTTACATTTCAGGCTTCCCTGGTGGTTCAATGGTAAAGAATCCACCTCCAGTGCAGGAGACCTGGGTTCGATCCCTGGGTCGGGAATATCTCCTGGAGAAGGAAATGGCAACCGACTCCTGTATTCTTCCCTGGGAAATCCCATGAAAAAGGGGCCTTGTGGGCTACAGCCCATGGGGTCGCAAAGAGTCGGACATGGCTGAGCAACTAAACAACAACAAATTTATGGTTCACCTTCCTCCTTTTCTGGAACGTCAGCTCCCTGGGGACAGGGATATGTACCAACTTTGTTCACTGATGTATCCCAGTGCCTATGCCACATTAGGAGTGTGTGAGCGCTGTCCTAAGGACTTCCTGGCCACTGAGCTCTGTGTTGCTCCCATCAGCCTTATGAAGAAGGAACTATCACGCCCAGGTTACAGCTGGGAAAACTGAGGCATGGAAAGGTTCACTTCAACCCTGGACTCTCATAGCTAGAAATGCAGAGCCAAGGTGCCAAGCCGCTCAGTCTGGTTGCAGGGTTTGTGCTCTCAACTACCCCAGGCATGGCCAAGACACACACACACACACACACACACACAGAAACAGGTTGATCTGCGGCTCTGTGCATGCTAAGTTGCTTGAGTCGTGTCCAACTCTTTGTGACTCCATGTACTGTAGCCCGCCAGCCTCTTCTGTCCAGGCAAAGATACTGGAGTGGTATAAAGAGGCAAATTTCCAGCACCTATCCTAATGTTCAAAGCTGGCATGTCAAATCTGAGGTAGCAGAGTGCATTCCTGTATGGGCTTCCCCCCTTTGCAGTGGGTTGAATAGGGACCTTCAAAAAGACACATCCAAGTTACAATCCCCTGGAACCTCTGAAGGTGAAAAAGGCCTTGGCCCATGTAATTAGAGATGAGGTCATCCAGGATTTAGGGTGAGCCCTATCTCTCTCTTAAGAGAGAGAGAGGGAGCAGACACCCTGACGCGGGGAGGAGGCCATGTGAGGATGGAGGCAGAGACTGGGGAGAGCATCCAGGAGTCTAGGATCGCTGGTGACACCGGAAGCCGGGAGAGAGGTCGGGTACAGACGCTCTTCAGCCTCCAGGAGGAACCAGAGCAGCTCGTCCTTCATTTTGGACGGCAGGCCTCTAGAACCATCAGAGAATCCTCATATGTCGTTTCAAGCTATACCCAGTTTGCGACCATTTGTTACAGCATCCGTGGGAAACTAATACACCCCCTTGCCACTTCCTCCTCGCCACCGCCCCCCACCGCCCCTTCGGAGAACCGGAGGCTTCCGCCCCCTCCCTCTCGCCTCCCCTCTCTTCTCGCGTTCATCCCCACCGAACCGTCATCACGATGTTGAATCGGTGAGGTCCCCATGGCAACGGCTCTGATGCCAGAGCCCAGGATTACAGCACTGGGAGCAGCTGCGGGTGGGGGCCGGGAGGGGTGAGCTGAGAAAACAAACAGCGGAGGAAAGGGAAGGCGACTGACAAACCCACTGGGCTTTATGTTAGCTCTTTTTTAAAGAAAACAAAGCGCTATGAGAAGTCCCTCTTAACCTGATGAATAATCTGTACGTAGAAAAGGAAAAAGGCTGGCGGACGCGGATGCGTGCGGTCCGGGGGGCTGCGGGGGCTGCCATCCAGCCCGGCTGTGGGGTGGAGCGGGGCTCAGACAAAGCCACCCTCTGGGTCCCTTCCAGACACGCCCTGACCCAGGGGTCAGCAGCCCGGGCCTGCCTGCTCGAGGCTCCGCAAGCCCCCGGCTCAGGAAACACCCTCGGGGCCCCTGACGGTGGCCTGAGCGGGCCTCTGCCCCGACTTGGTCCTGCTGCTCTGCCCTGGGTGGACGAAAGCCCGACGACCTCCGCGTGGAGCCGACCCGGGGCTGGGTCCACCTCCCCTCGGCTTCCCCGGGGCCTCCTGGACCAGTCCCCGGAGACCCAGGCCAGCCGCCGGTCTCACCCGTTTCCGCCGTGGACTGCACCGCCTGCCGGTCTCCTGGCCCCCACCGGGCCGGCCAGAAAGCTCCCGCCCCCAGTCCCGTCGGGGGTCCCCTTCCGATTAACGTCCTCCCTTTCTTCCTGTGCCTCCTCCCCCCGTCCGTCCCGCAGACACCCCCGCGCCCCGCTTACAGCCTGTCTGCCCCGCCCAGCCGCCTTTCATCCTCGGGGAAGCCCACGTTCACGCTTTCCTTCCCGATACAGTCTTCTCCCACGTCCGTGCACTCACGGGTGGACATACTCACACTTACGCGCTCACACTTACCCACTCACACATACCGTCTACGCATGAACACAGACACACACATACTCATTCACACCCACGTTTACACAATACCACAGAGACACACTAACACACTCACACACAAAAATACACTCATACGTACTCATGCACACTCACGAACATTCTCACAGGCACATGCAGATACACACTCATTCACACACTTAGATACTTGCACATACATATACACATGGACACAGACACTCACACCAACACAGACACACTCACACTCATTCACACACTCAGACATACCGAGACACGCTAACAGAGACACACCCAGACACACACACATGGAAATACACAGGCCCAGTCACACTCACACTCACACCCACCCACACACACACACTCTGGTTCTGGCGCGCGTGCCAGTGGCCACAGGTGCTGCTGCCACGGAGGAGGTCAAGTCGCTCAGGTCAGCAGGCAGCCCCTGAGCTGGGGCATCAACAAGCTGGAGGGGTCCAGAGGGAAGGAGGACACGTGCTGTCTGTCTCCTCCCTCACTTTCCAGCTCACCTGACACAGTGCAAGACACACAATAGGTTCTTCCTATTTATTAAACGAGTGGCCGTGACTCACCCAAGAATGCCTCGCAGCTACTGTTTTGCAGCCCTTGTTAAAACCACTGTTTCTCTAAACAAGGAGAGTAGAGAAAGAATGCCAGCATCCTTAACTGTCTGCCTGTATTCCACATACCTCCCATCCCGGAGACTTTGTTGACAAAATCCCCTACCCAGGAAGATCTCCCTGCATCCTGCAGGCTCTCTCTAATGCCGGGCACAAGCAAACCCTCGACTTCGGGTTGTGGGTGAATAAATAAACCAATGAATCAATGAGCATCACTTTCCCCTGGGACTTGTTTAGCACAGGTGTGGCTATGGTGAAGGCATCAGTCAGAATGATTGGGTGGATGGACGGATGGAAGTGACCTTTAAAATCTGGCTTTAAACTCACTTCTAAGACACTTTCTGGAATATTTCCACTCCGCTCCAATCTCCTTCTTTATTGAGCATTTTTATGGTAGGTAATGAACTCAGCTTGAGCAATATTCCTGTATGGTTTTAGCCATTTCACTCTCATGGATGAAGGAATATGTGTGAATACTCACGCACAGCACCACCACCCCGTTAGCCCATGGCTCCTGCAGAGCAGTGACTGGGCTGTTTCCATTGTGTCTTCCTTGAAGCTGCCGCAGGGGCTGGGTCTCCCCGCCTTGGAAGGTGTGCAGGGGCCCTGGCGAGGGCGGCTCCATCTGCAGATGCTTCTTGGAGCACATGGGAGACGGGGAGTCTCCCTTAGCTACAATTTCTCCTTTATGGGAAAGTGGCCAAGTGTGGTTTCTTTCAGGCCCTAGAGAAATGTTTGATTGTCTTTCTAGGAGCCCCACTCACAGGGCAGAGAAATGCTAAAAGAACCCCCACTCCATGTTTCCAGAAGAAGGGGAACAGGGAGCCCAGGGATGGCCCTCAGTTGGGGCAGATTTGGAATCAGCTTTCACACGACAGCCTTGGCTGCCACACCCTGGCTCCTCATACTCTTGTTTCCAGAAGTGAAGGGAGGGAGAAAAATGCATTTTCCATAAAGATCTAGAACCCCCTAGAAATTGCCAGAAGTCTCTAGGCTTGTCTGTCAATGCAGTATACTAGGATGCTTTACTCACCTGGATGTGCCCTTAAAGGGGACACAGGCTCAGCCCTGTTTCCTCTAATTAAACCAGATCAGCTAAATTAAACCAAACCAACAAAGCAGTACAGAGTGTTCCAGTGCCCTGGGAGGGGTCCTGGAGAGTGCAACCTCCTCATTTTCTGTTTTCTGATCTGTAAAATGGAGTGATGTCAACACTGACCTCACAGGCCACCATGAGGACCAAACCACAGGAACCATGTAAAATGCTTGGCATCATGTCCTGCACGTAGCAGATGCTTAATAACAATTGGTGACTCAGTGGGTAAAGACTCCGCCTCCAATGCAGGAGACATGGGTTCTATCCCTGGGTCAGGAAGATCCCCTGGAGAAGGAAATGGCAACCCACTCCAGTATTCTGGCCTGAGAAATCCCACGGACAGAGGAGCCTGGCGGGCTCTAGTCCATGGGATCGCAAGAGTCGGACACCACTTAGTGACTAAGCCACCTTGATGATGGCAAAGATGAAGGCTAAGAAGAAACCGCGCTTTGCAGTTAGAAGACAAGTCCCTCCAACAGGCCACTCAGTTGCCTGGCTGCCACTGGCCAGGGCCTTTGCAGCGCCACACCTCTACCCACCAAAGCATCCACAAAACCAACAGTGCCCCCTACAGGTCTTGGGCTGCAGAGGCTTTCTGACACATGGCTGGCTGCCTCTGGGAGCAGAAGGTTAAAATGCACAGGGACTGTTCCCCTGCAACGAGAAGGTTCCTCAGAGTTCTGCTGGAAGTCAGATTTCATCTCCAAAGGGGGCATTCCTAGAATGCACAGTTGCCTGGCCTCATCCAGCTCCTCTGTCCTCTTCCTCTCGAGCTTCTTAAGCCTACTGGGTTCAGCACAGACGTTGGGCTGGAGGACAAGAGACCTGGGTTCAAGGACAGTTCAGCCACTGGCTGGCTCTGTAACCTCAGACAAGTCCTCTGACCTTCCCAGGCCTTTTTCCTAGGGAACTTCCAAAGTTCCATCTAACTGCTAAGCTCAGAATTCCCTGAACTCTGCCAAGCCTCTAGCCAGGAGTTCGAGATGTATGTAGCAATGGAGCAAGGTTCTCTGGGGGCCCCAGTGGCTCATCCAGAGAGGTGAATATCTAGCAGATCGCCCCTGGCTCTATCCTCCCAACCCAGTCCTGGTGGCCGCTCTGTTCCTTGGGGCTGTGTGTTTGGGCAGCCACACGTCCACATCTGTCCAGTTTCCTCCGGTTTATGTGCGAGCCAGAGCAGCCTGTTAGTTTTTATCTGATATTTTTCAGGGTCACCTTATGCGTGGAGTTTGTGATGAAGCCTTCCAGCGATACTTCCTGACTGGAGCAAATTTGCCTTCTAGAACGGCCCAAGAAAATGTGGTGGCTGGGGAGTCTGTATTGCTCTGTCGCAGAAACTTAAGGAGCAGTTTGCCACAATAAAGGGCTGTCTGCTTAGTGGCTGCTCACCCTGCCAGCCTCCTCCTGCTTCCTGATCTGATGCTGTGGGTATGAATCCTCTTTTCAATTCAGGCAGGATAAACTCACCATCTTTGGAGCTACAGATAAACCACTGATTATACAGCTACCCTCCACCCAGGCTACTGCACCCTGTGATTAAAATAACCGTTGTGGGGACTTAGAGAACGGACTTACGGTTGCTGGGGCGGGAAGGTAAGAGGAAAGGAGTAGTTGGGAAATTATGTCTGCTCTATTTAAAATGGACAAGCAACAAGGACCTCCTGTACAGCACAGGGAACTCTGCTCCATGTTATGTGGCAGGTTGATGGAAGAGGAGTCTGGGGGAGAATGCATAGGTGCATATGTATGGCTGAGCCCCTTTGCTGTCCACCCGCAACTGCCACAACATTGGTAATCAGCTCTGCGCGTGTGTTCTCAGTCGCTTCAGTTGTGTCCGCCTCTCTGCAACCCTATGGACTGAGGCCTCCAGGCTCCTCTGTTGGTGGGATTCTCCAGGCAAGAATACTGGAGTGAGTTGCCATGCCCTCCTTTAGGGGATCTTCCCAACCTAGGGATCAAACCCGTGGCTCCTGTACCTCTGGATTCTTTGTCCTCTGAGCCACCTGGGAAGCCCCATTAATCAGCTGTACTCCAATACAAAATACAAAGTTTAAAAAAATATCTTCTGTGAAGCTTAGGGGAGCCTTACAGAAGGGTTTACTGTACACCAACTTTCTTCCCAGGGGGCAGTTCTCTTTATTTGCCCCATGATGATCCAAAGAGTGTGCAAGTGGGTGGGGGGGGTGCCTCAGAAGGTCAATGTACTAAATCGTTTTCAGTGGTTATTTACTGGGACGGGGACCTGGATGTTACTGGAGATGTGAATTTTCTGTTCTTAATTTATACAAATATTTTAAAGTGGTTGCTTTCCCCCCCTCTATGTTTCAAGTTAACAAAAAATTGAGCACCTTCCCCAAGGGAAATGCATATATTGAAATGTTTTAATTTCATCTTGATGCAAATTAAGGCAGAGACAAGAAAGCTCAGCGTACTGAATCCAGTTGGTGGTGGGAATTGGTGGTGGGGAGGGGCAGGATGGAAAGGAAGAAGATAACCCCTCACATCTGGCTCCCAGCATCCCTGAAGACTTGGTATTTGATCAATTTTGTGGGCTTCTATAAGGAACATTTCTCATCAGTACTCCAAGTCTGTCTTTGTTTAGTTGACTTACTATCCTCATCTCACTCCTGAAGGGGTTTATTGCAACCTCATCCTCACTCTGCATAGATTTGAATTTCACAAATGAAATCTATAGCCGGGAAAGGTTTTATTCCCTTTGCTGAGCTGCACTGTCTCCATCCCCTTGCAGGAGTCGTGGGACTCCTGAGATGGTTTGTTTGGGAGTCCCTCTGTTACGGGGAGGGAGTGAGATAACCTCCCAACAGTGACTCTTGGTGAACCGAATTTGACATCTGCAGCACATGGTGCGAGAGAAGAATCCGACTGAGAAAAACAAAGTATAACCTCATGTCTCAGAAAAGGAAGAAACTGCTGCTAGCCTAATTGCCTCACATCTGAGCTCTTGAGAGCAGGGACTACAGAGCAAAGAAAATGCCCCATGTCTTAGCATTGCAGCCGAGACCCAGCAGCCAGCTCCCGCCCCGGCTGCTTCGGGGTCAAGGATGGAGACATACGACTTGGCTAAAGCCAGGTCACCTTGAGGAAGTATCACTTCAAAACTGTCAAGAAGAGCCTGGAAACTGTCAGAGCCTCTCACATCCCTAGCACTGGCGAATCTTGACTCCTCGCATGACAGCAAAGCTCAGGGGCGTGCCATTTTCAGACAGTTCTTGGCAAGATGCCTCTGGATAGAACAGTTCTTGCAGGAGCAGACAGCCAAGAGGCCAAGGCGAACACCAGCGCTGGCAGCACCGTGTCTTCATTCAGGGAAGACACTTCTCTGATCATTTCCTGCAAGACCTTGAGTCAAATTGTATGAGGCCAGATACGTTTTTTTTCCTTTCACTTTTTATTACAAGAAATGACAAGTATATACAAATAGACTAGTGCAATAAATCCCGCTGTGCACCCATCATGCACCTTCAACAATTATCAACATCTCGTTTTTCTTATTTCATCTATTTCTCTTTCCACTCAATGCCTCTCCTCTTATTTTGTCTAGTTTTTTAGAAAAAAATTATAATGCATTGAAATGCACAAGACTTTGCTCTACATTTCGACAAAAGAATATGTTCGTATAACCTGTAGAAGAAGAAAAGTTATTTTCGATCTTCTTAGGGTCTTTGGCTGGGTCTGAAAATGAAGATGATAAAGATGAATTGACAAGAGAAATGTGTATATATTTTATTGAATTTTCACATGTATGTGGGTGCTTTCACAAGGAAGTCAAGACCCAAGGAAGTAAGCAGAGCAGGAAGATTTTATACTTTTTAGACAAAGGACTATATATCTATGAAGCATTTACAGGACAAAGGGTTTTGGGCTAGGGTACTAATTGTTGAAGAAGCAACTAAGGAGATAAGGGTTATTTTAAAAGGTTTGTTTGTACAGTTTTCTTGGACCCAAATTCCCAATCTCTGGAGATAAAAATGTCTCCCTTCCACCTTAAAATATTCAATATGTCAAGGTGCAATATTTTGGGTTAGTATGTCCTGAACCCCATCAAACCCACCTTCCTATTATAATATATTGGGTTGGCCAAAAAGTTTGTTCAAGTTTTTCCATACCAGGGTCCAAAAAACTAGAACGAACTTTTTGGCCAACCCAATAAAACGTGTCCATCTTACTAGAACGATCTGTAATGCCTCTTCCCAGTTAATACCCCCAACTCCCAGCACGCAACCATCATCCTGATTTTTTCACTGTAGACTTGTTTCACCTGTTCTAGAAATTCATGTAAGTGTGACCACGCAGTGTACACCCTCTGGTGTCTGAATTCTTTTTATCTGCATGACTTTGGTGCGATTCTGTTATGTCATTACAAGTGTGACCAGCTCATTCCTTTTATTTCCCTGTAGTCTTCAGTTGCGTGGATATTTCGCTCCTGTGCCTCCATCCTCCTGTGGTATCCTTCCTAGTTTTTGTCATTATTAATGGAACTGCAGTGAACAATTACGTGAAAATTTTTTGTGAACACATGTTTTCATTTCTCTGAGATAAACAGCTAGGAGCGGACTTATGGGGGCAAAGGATAGGTATACCAATTAACTGGCTAAAAAGTTGTCAAAAGTTTCTCTAAAGTAGCTTTTTAATAACACTTTACATCCCCACAAACCATGCATGAGACATTTGGTTGACCTACATACTCATCAATATTTGATGTTGACAGTCTCTCTGTGTTAGCCTGTCTAACAGGATTTGAGGGGGTGTGTTGTGTGTCTCATTGAAGTTTTAATTTACCTTTACCTGATGACTAATAAAATGCTCAACACTTTTACATCTGCTTATTGGCTTCCTTTGTAAAGGGTCTCTTAAAATCTTTTGACCATTTTGTATCGTGTGCTCATCTTTTCATTACTGAGTTATAGACGTTTATGATACAGCCTAAATCTGAGTCCTTAATCAGACATATGTTTCATGGATGCTTTCTCCTGGTTGGTGGCCTGCATTTAATTTTGTTAAGGGTATCTTTTGATGAGGAGGCATTTTTAATTTTGAGAAAGGCTAATTTCTCAGTTTTTATTTTTTTAAAAAAATTTATTCATTGTTGGCTGCTCTGGGTCTTTATTGGTTTGCACAGGCTTTCTCTACTTGTGGCAAGTGGGGCCTGCTCTTCACTGCAGTGCCCTGGCTTCGGTGATGGTGGTCCATGGGCTTAGCTGCTCCAAGGCGTGTGGAGTCTGCCCAGACCAGGGCAGACTCCACACACCTGTGTCCCCTACGTTGGTAGGCATATTCTTATCCACTGTGCCACCAGGGAAGTCCGTCATTTTTTTCTTCCATGGTGATTATTTTCTGTGTCCTGTCTAAAAACTCTTGACCTACTCTAGGTTGCAAAGAAACCCTCACTTTTTCTCTAAAAGCTATCTAATGTTAGTTTTTATATTTGGTTCCATCACTACTCTCCTGCTAATTGCTGTGTACTGTGTGAGGTAGGGATTGAGATTCTTTTTTTCCCAGTGTGGATATCAAGTTGTTCCAAAAGCATTTGTTCAAAACATTTTCCATCCTTCCTCGAAATATTTTGGTGCCCTTGTCAAAAATCAATTGCTCATAGAAGTGCAAGTCTATTTCTGGCCTCACTATTCTGTTTCGTTGACCTTCGTCTATTATTATGGCAACACAATACTGTTCTGATAACTTTATAGTGAGTTTTGAATTTAGGAAGTGCATGTTTTTCAGTGACTTTGTTCTTATTTCAAGATTTACTGGATATTTTAGGTCCTTTGTTTTTTTATATGAATCTTAGAAGCATATTAGCAATTTCTCTTTGTAAAAAAGTCTAGAAGGATTTTGATTGAGATTGTATTGAAACTCTAATTTAGGGAGAATTTACATCTTAATTCTAGGGACTCATCTAACCCTTGAGCATGATATATCTCTCCTTTCATTTGCTACAGACATCATCATTGTTATAGAAATTACAAACACACGTGGCAGAAACTATGTTATAATTACAGAATCCGACATTTATCCCAGCAGTATGTTGTACGTTTATATGTAGAGGCCTTGCAGATGTTTTGGTAAATTTAGTCCTGCTGTGGACTAAATCATGTACCCCTCCCAACACCACCACCTCTGCAAACTTTATATAGTGAAGCCCTAACTCTCAATGTGATTACTGTTGGAAAGAGAGCTTTTAGGAGGAAACTAAGGTTAAATGAGGGCTTCCCTAGTGGCTCAGTGGTAAAGAACACACTTTGCCAGTGCAGGAGACGTTGATTTGATACCTGAGTTGGGAAGATCCCCTGGAGAAGGAAAAGGCAACCCACTCCAGTAGTCTTGCCTGGGAAATCCCATGGACAGAGAAGCGTGGTGGGCTACAATCCATGGGGTCACAAAAGAGTAGAACATGACTTAGCAACTAAATAACAACTACAAGGTTAGACGAAGCCAAAGACTAGAGTTCTACTCTGATAGAATCGGTGGCCTAATGAAGAATAGATTCCTCTCCCTGCCCCAGTGGCATGCACGCACCAAGGAAATGCCATGTGAGTATACATGGAAAAAGTGGCCATCTGCAAGTCAGAAAGAGACCTTTTCCCAGAACCCAACCTTGCTGGCACCCTGGTCTGGGACTTCCAGCCTCCAGGACTATGAGAAAATGAATGTCAATTGTTCAAACTGCCTAGCCTGTGGTATTTTGTTATGGGAGCCCAAGCAGACTAATAAAATTCCTAAATGCTTTATATTTTTAAGGACATTATAAATGGAATTTTAAAACTTAATTTTCTAATTGTTTCTACTATTCTATTAAAAAAATACAATTGACTTTATTATACTGACCTTGTAGCCTGAACCCATATTGCATGAGTGCTTAGTCTCTCTTGTCCGATTCTTTGCGATCCCTTGGACTATAGCCTTCCAGGCTCCTCTGTCCATGGAATGTTCCAGCCAAGAATCCTGGAGGAGGAGGTTGCCGTCTCCTCCTCCGGGGGATCTTCCCGACCCGGGGCCGAGACTCCTGCACTGGCAGGCAAATTCTTTACCTCTGAGCCACCTGGGGAACCATGTTAAATACACTTAATAGTATTTTTTAGGTTCCACATGTCAGTGATAGCAGACAGTGTTGCCTTTGTCCGACTTACCTCACATAGCATAATAACCTCAGGGTCATCTGTATTGTTGCAAATGGCAAAATTTCATTATTTTTTATGGCTGAGTAGAATACAATTGTGTGTGTGTGTGTGTGTGTGTGTGTGTGTTTATGTCTACCTTATATATTCATCCACTGATGGACACCTAGGTTGCCTCCATATCTTGGCTATTATAAATAATGCCGCCATGACCATTGGGGTGTATGTATCTTTTTGAATTTGTGTTTTCTGGTTATATACCTAGGAGTGGAATCACCGGGTCATATGGTAGTTCTGTTTTGGTTTTTTGAGGAATCTCCATACTGTTCTCCATGGTGGCTGCACCAACCATCGAGGAGGGCTCCCTCATCTCCACATCCTCACCAACATTCTTTGTGCTGTTTTACCCAGCCGAGCCACCAGGGAAGCCCTTTTGGGTTCTTTTTGATGATAGCCATTCTGATAGGTACGAGGGGAAAACTCCCAGTGGTTTTGATTTGCGCTTGCCTGATGATTAGCGATGTTGAGCATCTTTTCATGTGCCTTTGGCTCCATTAATTAATTTTTGAATATTAAACCAATCTTACATTCCTGGAATAAATTCTACTTGGTTATGATGCATTAGTCTTTTTATTTGTTGCAAGATTCAACTGGCTAATATTTTGTTACAGATTTTTACATCTGTGTTCATGAGGAATATTGGTCTATATTTTTTTCTTGTATTAGCTTTGTCAAACTTCAGTATCAGGGTTATATTGGCCTCATGAAATGAGCTGGAACATTTTCTTTCTCCCTCTATTAAAAACAATACATTTATCAATGTCCTCTCTTCATAAGGAAAATAGTGTAAGTAAAATTAGCCTTGGTATTTGATAGAATTAGCCAGTGAAACCATCTGAGCCTGGAGTTCCTTTGTGTGAAGTTTCCTGATAACAAATTTAATTTCTTGGAAATTCAGATGTCCTATTTCACCTGAAGTCCGTTTTCATTAAGTCATGTTTTTCAAGAAATTAGTCCCATTTCATCTAATTTGTCAAATATTTGAGAACAAATTTGCTTACAGTACCCCTTATTATCCCATACATGTCGAAGAGTCTATAGTGATGGTCCTTTTTGTGTTCCTAACATAGCAATTTATATTTTCCCTTCTTTTTTCTTGATCAGTCTTTTTAGAGGTATACAATTTTATTTATGTTTTCAAATAACCAACTTTTGACTATTTTTTTGTTTATTTTCTACTTCTATGAGTTCTGCTCCTTTGATTGCATCCCTCATGCTTACTTTGGATTTAATTTGTTTGTCTTTTTCTAGCTTTTTAATGCACAAATTTAGAATATTTATTTTAAACTTTTCTTTCTTTATACTATATAATTCCTTAAAGCTATAAATTTTTCTATAATCAATTTAGCTGCATTTCACACATTTTGATATATAAAACTTTTATTATCTTTTACCTTGAAATGTTTTCTAATTTCCTTTGTGTGTGTGTGTGTGTGTGTGTGTGTGTGTGTGTGTGAAATTCATGGGTTATTGAGAAATGTTGTTTAATTTCCAAAGCTGCAGACTCTTATTCATTGTTCTTGATTTCTAATTTAATTCCATTGCGTCAGAGAATATATTCTGCAAGATTCCAATCTTTTAAAATTATGGAGAGTTGTCCTGTGGGCTACCATATGTCTTTCAACTGTTTTATGTACGTTTGGAAAGAATGTGTATTCTACAGTTGTTGCATGTATAGCTGTATAAATATCATTAGGTTGAGATAATTGATAACATCTTTCAAATATTTTATTTTCTTACTGATTTATTTTTTATTAACCATTCTACAAGTAGTGAGGCAAGGGCGTTAAAGTCTCTAACTGAGACTGGCTCTCTCTAGTTCTCCTTTTAGTTCTGGAAGCTTTTGGTGTGTGACTTTGGAACCCTGTTACTAGATTCACATACATTTTAAATTGTTCTGTCTTCTTCATATTTGGGCTCTCTTAACGTTACGAAATGTCTCTCATCTCTGGTGATATCCCTTTGTCTTAAAGTCTAATTTGTCAAATTGTAATATAGCTATCCCAGCTTTTTTGGGGGGCCGCAGTGCATGGCATGTGGGATCTTAGTTCCCCAACGAGGGATCGAACCCACACCCTCTATAGTGGAAACATTGAGTCCCAACCACTAGACCACCAGGGAACTTCTACACTCCAGCTTTCTTATAATTTAGTATTTGTGTGGTGTGTCATTTTCCATCCTTTTACTTTTAGCCCGTTTATGTCTTTGTATTTAAAATCCATGTCTTGTAAGTGTATAGTGGTTCTTATTACTTTTATTCAGTTTGACAATCTCTGCTTTTTAGAACGAGCGTTTGTGGTTGTTAGTTGTGTTCTACTCCTTGTGATCCCAAGAACTGCAGCACACCAGGCTTCCCTGTCCTTCATCATCTCCTGGAGTTTGCACACATTCACGTCCTTTGAGTTAGTAGTGCCATCCAACCATCGCATCCTCTGTCGTCCCCTTCTCCTCCTGCCCTCAATCTTTCCCAGCATCAGGGTCTTTTCCAATGAGTCAGCTCTTCGCATCAGGTGGCCAAAGTATTGGAGGTTCAGCTTCAGCATCAGTCCTTCCAATGAATATTCAGGACTGCTTTCCTTTAGGATGGACTGTAAGAAGGGTCTAGTCCATTTATTTTGTAATAAAGTTATTGATAGGATTGAGTTTAATCTGCCATCTTGCCATTTGCTTTCTATGTTCTCATTTGTTTTCTTCCTCTGATCCTCCTTTCATGCCTGCCTTTGTGCTAATATGTTTTAATATTCCATTTGGATTCCAACTTTGGCTTTTTAGAGCTGCCATCTATAATATTTGGGATTCCCTTGTGGCTCAGCTGGTAAAGAATCTGCCTGCAATGTGGGAGATCTGGGTTCAATCCCTGGGTTGGGAAATACCCTGGAGAAGGGAAAGGCTACCCACTCCAGTATTCTGGCCTGGAGAATTCCATGGACTGTATAATCCTTGGGGTCGCAAAGAGTCAGACACGACTGAGTGACTTTCACTTTTCACTTTCTATAATATTTACCTATTAACTCACCAGTCTACTTAGAGTTAATGTTTTAGCACTTCACATAAACTATAGAAACTTTAAAACTATATAGTCTCATTGCTCCTCTACCTTTGTGTTACTTTTGCCACATATATTACTTCCATGTTTAAAAATACTCACAATATATATTTTTTAAACATTTATTTATTTGGCTGCACTGGGTCTTAGTTTTGACATATGGGATCTCATTCCCTGGGCAGGGATTGAGCCTGGGCCCCCTTTCATTGGGAGCTCAGAGTCTTATCCACTGGACCACCAGGAAAGTCCAGACAATATAGCTTTATAAGTTTTGCTTTAAATAGTCATATGTGTTTTTTTTCTCTGTATTTTAAAGAAATAGATAAAATATAAAAGGCTACACCACTTTCCAGGTGGTGCCTGGAGGGCTACAGTCCATGGGGTCAAAGAGAGTCAGACAAGACTAGTGACGGAGCACACACACAAAAGGTTATACACATATATGAGACTATATACTTATATTAGTTAATTCCTTTATTCCTTTCTGCTGATTTATCATCTGAAGCCATTTAATTTCAGTCTATAAAATTACCTTTAGCATTTCTTGTAGTACAAGTCTGCTGGAAATTCTCTCAGTTTTTATTTTTAAATGTCTTAATCTTTATTTTTGAGGGCTAATTTAACTGGGTATAGAATTCTATGTTGGAGTTTTTGAATTTTAAAGTTACTGTTTTACTGTCTTCTGGCTTCTGTTTGCTCTGATGAGAAGTCAGCCATCAAAGTATTTCTTAATAGAATGTGCTGTTTTTCCCTGAGTGCTTTCAAGCTTTTCCCTTTATCTTCGGATTTCAATTGATTGATTATAACGCACCGCAGCAGACTTCTCTTTATTTGTATCCTGCTCAGAGCTCGTGACCTTATCGGATTTGCAAATTAATGCCTTTCACAAAATTTGGGGAGATTTCAGTTAATAATTCTGCAAATACGTTTCTGCCTAACTTTCTGTCTCCTCTCCTTCTGGTACTCTAATTACCAGTATTTTTAGCTTGATATCGTCCCATAGGTTTATGAGGTTCTGCTCATTTTTCTACCATTTTTTTCCTCTTTATTCTTCTCATTGAATAATTTCTATTGATCTGTCTTCAAATCCACTGGCTCTTCTTCCATCTCTGATCAACTACCAAATGATTCAAGGAATTCTTTCATTTCAGTTATGTATATTTTGGAGGTAAAACTGCAGAGCCCAGTACAGGAGTCAGTAAATGTCTATTTAAATTAAAATTAAATAAAATTAATTAAAGTTAAATAAAATTAAAATTCAATTCCTTCTTCACAGTGGTTACATTTCTTATGCTCAACAGCCAAGTTGACTGCTGGCTTCAGTGCTGGACCGTGCAGGTACAGACTATTTTCATCACTACGAAAAGCTGTATTGGACAGAGTTGCCCTCAACTTTCCACTTGGCTCTTTTTATAGTTTATGTTTCTTTACTGAGATTTCCGATCTTTCACAATGAAAATATTTTCCGTTAAGTCTTAGAATAAATTCATAATAGGTGCTTTAAATCCCTCTGTACTTGCAACACCTGGATCTCCATGGGGTCAGTTTCTATTGATGGCTTTTTTCCCCCTTAAATATAAGTAATATTTTCCTCTTTCTTCACCTGTCTTACGATTTTTGATTGGATACTGGTAAGTTTTAATGATACATTGTAGAGGCACTGGAGCCCATTTTTTTCTCTGTCAATTTATTCTAGCAGGTAATTAAGCTGACTGGACTCAAACTCCAAAGTTTATCTTGTCTTTGAACAGCAGCAACCGAAATCTCTACTCAGCTCCTTCAGCTTCCAGCTGCTGCTTCTTGCCCCCTGGGGCACATAGAGTCCCCTTTGATTGTATACACCTTAGATATGCCTAGAATTTAGGTGGATCTTATATGTAAATTTGGGGGCTCACTTTCTCTACAGCACCCTTCCTTCAAGAATTTCCCACTCCCCCAAACTTTCTGACTTTCTTCCAGCCCTGGACTCTGTTCTCCAACACATTAAGCCAGCGCAGCTATGGCTTTCTGCCACTTCACTGTATGCACATTTGGGAGTTCTGGGTAAAAAATCTATGATGAGAAAACAGCTATTTTTAGCTGCTGCCTAGGCATTTTATAGTATGACAACTCTGTTCACACCCAGAGTCTGGACATTTAGATAAGGACCCGAGCTTAGGATTTCTGCCTCAAGTTCCTGTTTTGCTTTTGCTGGGGGAGCTTTTAAAATAACCACTCAAGAGTTGAGCCTGAAAAAAGTTAGTGACCTTTGCCCTGACCGTCTTATAAGCAATTGATGCTTGCTGCCCTGCTCTGTCTCCTGCTTACTCATGCCCCGAGACAGAACTGCCCTTCCCCCAGCTCACTGTGTCCCTGCCCCTCTGGGATCCTTAAGCAGTAGATGTTGTGACTTTCCTTCCTTTGCATGGGTACAGTGAAACCACACCTTCAATCAAAATGACCCTGGGGTTTTCACTTCTGCAAAGTGGGAGCTCAGACACTGAGGAAGCTCCCCACCAACCCTGTGTGGGTGGCCTGCGCTTCCTCATTTGGCCATCATCTGCATATTCTTAGTTTAATACACCAGCCACAGGCCCCCCTTCTCAAAGTCTCAAACTTATACAAGTCAGCCATGCAGTTAGTTTTTCAAGGGGAGAAGCCTCCCCAATTTCTACTTTTTAATTGTTCTTCTTCTTCATATGTTTCCTCTAGGTTTCATAACTTGTATGTGGAAGGGTTATGTTACCAAGTTATGACACGGTTCCCAGAAGCCAGAGCTCCCACCATTCATTCCCCCCACCCCAGCGTCACGTTCACTCCATTTGCATTGTTGAAGATTTGACCTTGGGGCATATGGCTTTAGGGGGGAAAGCTTCCATTTGTTCTCTGTCCCAGGGAGGAAACTCAAAGGCTAGCCTCCTGTTGTTAACCACCAGAATCCAAAGAGATAAGTACTCCTGGGTTACAGTTACTAACGTTCTCCAAGGAATGTAGACTATCTAAGAAGAAACCAGCACAATCTTATGTAGACCTAACTTTCTTTCAATCCTTTTAAAAACTAAAGTTTATTTTTTTCCTCTCAGGAAAAAAAAAAGATAGAGCTTGAACATCTAACAGCATCACTATCATCATCCACTAAAAAAGAATTCTCCCTCAACCACCTACACATACCAGTAGGTTACATTCATACAGAAATCTAACAGCACAGCGCTAATTTGGCAGTAGACACACATGTGGTTGTAGAGAAATCACATAACCTACTGGGAAAGCATGAATGTGGAGTCCGGTCCTACCATCTTTTAGCTGTGTGGCCTTGGGAAGTTTTTTTAACCTCCCTAAGCCACACCTTTCTCTCATCTGTGTGTGTGTGCTCAGTCACACTCAGTCGTGTTTGACTCTTTGTGACCCCACGGACTGTAGCCCGCCAGGCTCCTCTGTCCACAGAATTTTCCAGGCAAGAATACTGGAGTGGATTGCCATTTCCTTCTCCTTATCATCTGGTAAAGTTGGAATAATAATATCATCCTTGTAGGGTTGTTATGAGAGTTGAATGATAACGCATGAAAAGTGCCTCCTATAATACAGATGACAGAGACTCTCAAGAATTCGATTTCCCATCCCCTTCCTTCATCTCTATTTATAGCATCCCCAGAGTCTCTACAACCAGCCACATGAAATCCAGTTGAAGGTTAAAGTCCTACCAGCAGTGAGAACTTTCCCAAATTTATCCACAGCTTATCACGGATAATGGTTCTCTAAATGTTTGTAAATCATGTAGAAAGACTCCGAGCATGGCATCTTCAATTTAGAATTTCTGAGGGCTACTTCAGTTTCCTAGGGCTTCCCAGGTGGTGCAGTGGTAAAGAATCTACCTGCCAATGCCCCTGCAAGAGACAGGATTTTGATCCCTGGGTTGGGAAGATCCCCTGGAACAGAAAGTGGCAACCAACTCCAGTATTCTGCCTGGGAAATCCCATGGACAGTGGAGCCTGGCCGGCTACAGTCTACGGGGTCACAAAGAGTCGGACACAACTGAGAAACTGAGCACACGCTTCAGTTTCCTATGGTTTCATGGAAATTCTGCTTTCTATGATTTCTGAACATTTCAATGATGTTCTCCAGTTTGGGGGAATCATCTGATGAATAAGTCTCTTTGAATGACCTAGTATCCGGATGAGAGGAAAACTATGACATCATAGTTTCCAATGTCACCTTCTTAGTCTAGAGCATTAAAGCTGCTGCTCTTTATCCTTCCTGAAATGCAATTCTTGCAAACCTGGCTGCATGGCTCCCAAAACCGGACAAAAGCTTCCAGCTTTCCTGGGGCTTTTCACTGCTTTCAAATATATCTTCCATAAAAGGCAATCATGTTGGGTCGCTTTAGTGTCTTTTGGGAAAAGTCCTTCCACAGTGTTGGGTCCACCGTGAGCATCTCCTTCCCAGGATGTCGCGCAGTTACTGACTTCTCGGTTTGTGCTAGCTGATTGCAATGTTCTGTTTCTTATACCAGCAGCTTGCCTCATCCACAACGCATGAGGTGGCCCTGAGGCTCCAATTACTCAGCTCTCAAGAACAATGTCATCGCAGGAAGGAACAGTCCACAGGCTTTTGGAGAGCCCTCCGTCTGTCTTCGCAAGAGTCAAGTTGCTATCTGTGTGGGGCTGTCTCTACAAAGTGTTCTTGCCACAAGACTCCTGGGGGATTTCTCTCTAATGATGAGTCTTCTTCCCTCATGAAAGAGACTGCTGTTTAGTGTTTAGAACTAAAAATCCACTGTTTGCCAGTGAGTGCCAAGAGGCAGGCCTGAATCATGATGGACTCCCTAGCTGCCCACTCAGGCATATCAGGCTGTGTGCATCCACAGAAAGTTATCACCCTGATTCATTCATTCATTGAAAGTATATTTGAGTGCTGGCTCTGGGGAGACAGCAGAGGACAAGGCTACAAGAATTGGTTAGCTCTCAGGTGACCTTGGCTGAGGACAGGGACCAGGACTGACTGAGTGGGGGCTTTTCACAGAAGACTCACTACGTGCTAACACTACATCCAAAATATACTACGTATACATCTTTGCTAATCCGTACCACACAGATTATCCAGATGAAGACACCAAGCTTGCATGGGTCTTAAGAAGCAGAGCAGAGACTTTCCCAGTGGTTCGAGGGGTTAACAATTTGCCTGCCAATGCAGGGGACATGGGTCCAATCCCTGATCCAAGAAAGTTTCACACGCTGCAGGGCGAGCCCATGCCCCACAGCTACTGAGCCTGTGCTGCAGAGCTGCGCGTTGGAACTACTGAGCCTACATGCCCTAGAGCCTGTGCTCTGCAACCAGAGAAGCCACTGCAGTGAGAAGTCTGAGCACCGCAACTAGAGAGTCGCCCCTGCTCCCTTCAACAAGAGAAAGCCCTCACTGCAACGAGGACCCAGCACGGCCAAAAAAATTAAAAAAATAAAAGAACCAGAGCTGGGATCCAAACCTCAGTGGAAGTGTCTCCCTAGCCCACACACTCCTGCCTGATACATTCCAGAACCAGACATGGAGGCTATCGTAGCACCACAGACTGAAGGTCCCACCGGCCTTTCCATCTATAGAATGGAGCCCCCACATACATGCGCCAATTTAAAGAGGGCGTAGTGGGGAAGGAGCTAGGAGAATGGGGCTAACCTGCCTGCGTCTAGTTCCTGGTTCTACGCATTAACTTGCAGCCTCTCTGTGCCCCAGTTGCCTCATTGGTAAAGTGGCTCTTGTCCACTCATGAGTGCATGCTAAGTCTCTTCAGTCGTGTTCGACTCTCTGCGACCTCATGGACTGTAGCCTTCCAGGATCCTCTGCCCATGGGATTCTCCAGGCAAGAATACTGGAGTGGGTTGCCATTTCCTTCTCCAGGGGATCATCCCAACTCAAGGATCGAGCCTGTGTCTTCTGCATTGGCAGGAGGATTCTTTACCACTGTGCCACCAGGGAAGCCCCATCTAAACGTAAATATCTCCAAATGCCATCACTTTGGGCCTAGAGCTTCAACATAGCAATTCTGGAGGGACACAGTCAGCCTGTAGTAATGACTGGAGCATATTAAGAGATCAATAAATGTCAGCTCCACCTGTGAGGCATGTCAAGGTTGCACAAAAATCCTCCAGGCCACTTTCTTGGTCCAAGACCATTACACAGCAGGGCAAGGAGCGACCCATCTGCCAGAGAGCATGAGGTCATTATTTATCAGAGCTAGCCTTTATTTTGTATTTGTGGGGAGAGGTATTTTCTGGGGAAGTCAGTCCACCACTTTGTGCAACCTTAAAGGATGCCTTTTAAGAGGCTGCTTCTTCCTTCCCTACTTCCTTTCCTGTGGCTCAGCGCCTTGGCCACTGAGGTCATCTCTGGTTGGGGCGCATATCCTCCTCCCCGCATGAGCCCCAAACCTGAGAGCACTGACTCTTCCAAGCCATTTGGCGGCCCTGGTTGGTTTTATCACGGTTGTAACTCTCTGGAATAGCTGCCATTAAGCTATAGCTGGTGGTGCAAAGCTGGTGCTATTGTGTCTACTGCCGTGTTTTCATAAATGTCTATGGGCACTTATTGAGTGCCTACTGTGTATGTCCTATGGATGCCTACTGAGTTTTCTATCTCCACCACCTACCACCATCCCCACCATCACAGCAAACATGCCTCATTATCACCTCCAAATGGAAAGCTTGCCCCATGGTTCCAGACAAGAGGTCCCTGTCCTTCCCATTCCAGTGTCTGCTCTCTCTCTAGCAGTCTCCGCTCAGCCTAGAGATAAAACCTTCAGGGACTAGCACCCTGGTCTCACGCCTTGGTAAGCTGAACTCCCTCCACCCATGTCCCACTCTGTTCTTCATTCCCCAATGCCCTGCAGTCACTCTTAAATGCATCCTGATTCATAATCTTCTTTGGTTTTTTAAACATTCTGTATTGCTGTTCCCATCTTTACCTCTCTGATCTTTCTGTATCTCTGAGTTTTCTTCTCTCTTGAACACTCAGCTCTCTTGGACCCCTTCTCTGGTCATTGATCCTGCCCCACCTCTGCCACCGCCCATCCCTAAGTCTATCACACAACTCTGACAAACAACCGTTTCCATAGCCCAACCTCCCAACCATCTCCAGCCACAGCAGGCTCAGGCTCCCAGACAGGTAGCCCTTGAACTCCAGATTCATGGATGAGTTACTGACAGGTGTCTACTCCAACCTGAATCTAGGGACTTGCAAATGGAGAAGAAATTTCAAGTGGTGGCTCTACTCTGGATCACATTTCTGCTTTGAAAAGACAACAGGTCTGGTCTGGACGCCCAGGTAGTGAGTTATCACCCTCCACTCCTGCAACTTCCATTGAGCTGATTTCAAGTGGGCTTATGTATTGTCTCTGCTACTGCCAAAAACACCGCAGGGGCTCTCCAGCCTACACAATAGGTGTGTAGGCGCACTCCTGCACACGTGGGTGCCCGCAACCACCCCATCATTTTCCCAGGCTTATTTTGCAGTGGTATGAAAGAGCACAAAGAATTTCGAAGTCAGTTGTATTCTTCGCTGTTATTATTAGTTGTAGTGCATTGAAGAGGGACAAACAATGCAGCTCGTTCTGTCGCCTCTCCAGTCCTAGAGATTTCTTTTCGAGAATTAATATTTATTTATTTTTTTGTCACTGTGTTGAAAGAACTCAAGAAAGACTAATTACTCTCCTCTCTCTTTTAGCTGAGCATAAAGCTGGATCCGACAGTGAGGCTGAGTGATCTGCTACGGGGTGGTGTTTTTGTGTCTTGGCTTGAAGGGGAATCTTGATTGGGGAATCTCCTGAGTCTTTGCATGTGTCTTTGGGAAATTGTGAGCAGCACACCCGGCACCCATGTCCAAGGTGGCAATCAAGGCCCTGAGCGACAGCATTAGATGCCCATGTGGATGATGGCACAGAAGGACCCTCCAACTCCCATCTTCCCAATTTCCCCTTGATCCATGAATTTTTCTGTTTGGTGCAGAAATAGTACTCTCCGTTCTCAAAGCTGGGCACAGTCTTGTATAAAACCCACTCTACTGCTTCTGACTGAGTCTTTGTGCCCCAGGACTGAGGGGTGAGGGCCCTCGGAAGCAGCCTCTGCAAGTGGGTGGTCTTGACCCCACCCCCAATCCCCAGCCCAAAGTCCCCCTGCCCCACCTTCTCTAGACTGCAGTGATCCCATCCAACCATGCGGTGGTTTCACTCAGAAACTCTCCAGCGCTCACACTGCTCAGTGCGGCCACAGATCACGTGATACACTCACGAAGCCCGGGTCCTTCGTTTGCAAGTACCGAAGCTGAGCCTAAGATCCCCGTGGAAGAGTTTCTTAGCTGGATGAATCTTTAAAGGTCAAGCATAGATAGAAATTTCCTAGATGGAAGCTCAGAGGATCCTTATAGCCGCCCGTGGCAGAACTACTGGTTTGAAATGATTCCCTAGTGGCTCAGTGGTAAAGAATCCGTTTGCAATGCAGGAGACAGGAGACGTGGGTTTTATCCCTGGATCTGGAAGATCCCCTGGAGGAGGTTGTGGCAACCCCCTCCAGTACCACTGCTGGGAAAATCCCACGGACAGAGGAGCCTGGCAGGCTACGGCCCACGGGGTCGCAAAGAGTTGGAAGCGACTGAGCGACTGAGCATGAGCAGCACGATCTGGTGAGAACCCTGGAAGTTCCGAGGAGGAGCATCAAGTCTGCCCGCCCTCCTGCTCCCTCCAGCCAGGCCTTGAGCTGCCTGGAGCCCATTATGAGACAAACAAGGTGGGGTGGCCCTGGAGCTGGGAAAACACGTGTTCCAGCTCCAGGAGCAGGCTGTGCAACTCTGGGCCCAGCTCACCCCCTCTCTGAGCCTTTCACATTTGTAAAAGGAGGGAGTCGCACCAGATTACCTCTGGGGTTCCTACTGCTGCATGATTTTTATTGTTTTATGTTTATTTATCTTCGGCTGCACCGGCTCTTGGTTGCAGTACACAGGCTTCCTCTGGTTACAGCTCTCGGGCTTAGTTGCCCTGCAGCATGTGAGAGCTCAGTTCCCTGACCAGGGATGGAACCCCCGTCCTCTGCAGTGCAAAGTGGATTCTTAACCACTGGACTGCCAGAGAAGCCCCTGCATGATTTTTTATTTAAAAAAAAAAAACAAACAACTCCTCCATTTTGAGGAGCTCTGAGACGTGACAGAAAGCATTTCCAAGGGGGGACATCTGAGTTTCCTCTAGAAATTTTCAAGAGGGAAAATATCTACCAATAGGAAAGCAGCAGCAAGAGATATCCTTGAAATATGGGGCAAGGGTGGGGCCGGAACTGGGGCCCTGGACCACATACTCTCCCCTGGATCTTTAAACTAAGATCAGACATTTTCTACAAAACAGGCCACTGGACAGCAACTCAGCAACCCAGGGACGTGGTCCACTGCTTGCGTTAATGCTCCCTAATGGAGACACAAGGACCGTGTCCCGGCCTGCATTTCACTGCTCTGGGAGTGGGAGGGGTCTAATCCCCCCACCCCTGAGAGGCAGGACTAACCGCAGGCTGGAGCAAAGAGGTGGCAAGACAAGAGTAGGAACTCCGGAATCACTTGAAAAGAACAAATAGATCAAAAACCACAAGCAACATCAGCAGGTCCCAGAGGGCAAGGCAAGCCCGCAAATATTGATGCTGAAGCCGGTTGAGAAGTCCATCCAGGAAGGCCAGGAAATCAGGAAGCTGGCAGTCCCACCAAGGGCTATTCAGAGCCCCAGCCACGGCGACCATCTCCGCTCCTGCGGCTTTTTCTAATGGACGTGGAGCCTCCAAATCCCTCTTTCTGGGCCCCTCACGGGGCTGTTAACACTGTTTGCCAGCGAAAAAGTTCAGGAAGATATCAAACCAACTGTTCCGTGGCTTTCCTGCCCTGCTGCCTTCTGTAACAGGAGGTGGGGAGTGGAGCCAGCTGGCCCACCGCCCCCTCCTCTCTACTAGGGCTCCCACGAGAGGGGTCACCTGGCAGTGAATCAAGAAAAGAGTCTTTAGAGAGAAGGAGAGCTAACCGCCTACCTGCCTCTCTGCAGCTGCCAGCACTGATATGGGAGCCCTGTGCTTGGCGGGTCAGAGTCTCAGCTGAAAACTATTAGGGTCGGCGGCTTTCCCTGTCTGACCTCATTCCATCTCGGTGATTGGAAACTGGGAGGGGTCGTGGAGATCAATCCAACTCATTTCTTTGATAGTGAGCAAATACAGAAGTTTGGGAATGGGAAGAGATGTACCCAGAGTTGTACGGGCAAGAGAGCCAGAATAAGAAGCGAAATCTGCACAGGTGAAAATGCACGATAGAGCCTGAGATGATTCCAAGAGTCAGCAGACCCTGTAAGAGCCAAGTGACTCATCTCTGGGGACCCATCTAAGGGAAGGTGGGTACCTGGAAAAGCGGTGGGAGCCAAGAGCGCATGGAGGGTGGAGCTTGGCTGAGTGGGCGTGGCCTCAGAGGAGCGCCAATCACAAAAGGCCACTCGTCTTTGTCTCCTTGCGGCACTGATACACTTCCAGTGTGGTGGCTGGTAGTTGAGTGCTTCCAGCTAAGTGACGTGGTCGCAAAAGAGACTTGGACTTCCCTTTTTAAGGGATGCTCACATTCTTGGACCTACAAGGAGAAGGTGAGGTTGAGGGTGAAAGACGCAGAATTTGAGGAAAGTTATAACTTGAGTGCCAAAGAATTGATGCTTTCGAATTGTGGTGCTGGAGAAGGCTTGAGAGTCCCTCGGACAGCAAGCAGATCAAACCAGTCAATCTTAAAGGAAATCAACCCTGAATACTCATTGGAAGGACTGATGCTGAAGCTCCAATACTTTGGCTATCTGATGTGAAGAGCTGACTCATTGGAAAAGATCCTGATACTGGGAAAGAAGGATTGAGGGCAGGAGGAGAAGGGGGCAACAGAGGATGAGATGGTTTTTGATGGCATCACCGATTTAATGGACATAAGATTGAGCAAACTCCCAGAGATAGTGAAGGACAGGGAAGCCTGATGTTCTGCAGTCCGTGGGGTCGCAAAGTGTCGGACACAAGTTAGTGAGTGAACAGCAACATAGTCAGTCAGTTCAGTCGCTCAGTCGTGTCCGACTCTTTGCGACCCCATGAATCGCAGCACGCCAGGCCTCCCTGTCCATCACCAACTCCCGGACTTCACCCAGACTCACGTCCATCGAGTCAGTGATGCCATCCAGCCATCTCATCCTCTGTCATCCCCGTCTCCTCCTGACCCCAATCCCTCCCAGCATCAGAGTCTTTTCCAATGAGTCAACTCTTTGCATGAAGTGGCCAAAGTACTGGAGTTTCAGCTTCAGCATCATTCCTTCCAAAGAAATCCCAGGGCTGATCTCCTTCAGAATGGACTGGTTGGATCTCCTTGCCATCCAAGGGACTCTCAAGAGTCTTCTCCAACGCCACGGTTCAAAAGCATCAATTCTTCGGCACTCAGCCTTCTTCACAGTCCAACTCTCACATCCATACATGACCACAGGAAAAACCATAGCCTTGACTAGATGGACCTTTGTTGGCAAAGTGATGTCTCTGCTTTTGAATATGCTATCTAGGTTGGTAATAACTTTCCTTCCAAGGAGTAACCGTCTTTTAATTTCATGGCTGCAGTCACCATCTGCAGTGATTTTGGAGCCCAAAAAAATAAAGTCTGACACTGTTTCCACTGTTTCCCCATCTATTTCCCATGAAGTGATGGGACCGGATGCCATGATCAGCAACATAACTTGGATATAAATACAGACAACTCTGTGCCATCTGTTTCTCTCCAAGCTGTGGATGTGGTATAGTCCTAAAGATGAGAGCCATTAAACTTAACCTGTTAGCTAGGATCAGGCAACTCGGTGATTATTTGAACTTAGACTCCCTCTGTCTTTCTGCTTCTGCTGGCCTAGCACACAACTTCCATTTCAAGGCTCTGACTTGGCTTAACATGGCTGCTGGAGCTCCAGCCATCACTTTCCAGGCAGAAGGGTAGGAAAGAGTGGGAAAGGCATCAAAAGGTAGCATGCCTTTCAGCTGAGCCAGCTTCCCTTGAGCCTCCTGCCCAGACATCCCACTGAACATAACCACTTACATCCCAAGAACAGAATTTGGTCCTGTGGTCGTGCCTAGCTGCTCGGAAAACCAGAAAATGGGGGTTTTAGCTGGTTTCATCAGCTCCCCAAGTATAACAGATTCTCTTTTTAGGGAAGAAAAGGATTGGGCCTATTGAACAGAACCAGGAGTTCTGGCTTCCCCTTGGGTCTGGTTTCCTCTGTGTTCTGACTGTGCAGTTGTAACCCTGGTTT
The DNA here is from genome assembly GCF_019923935.1 of Bubalus bubalis. NCBI lineage: Eukaryota > Metazoa > Chordata > Mammalia > Artiodactyla > Bovidae > Bubalus > Bubalus bubalis. The sequence continues at coordinate 5,951,263 of NC_059159.1, forward strand.
TCTACATCTGTGAAATGAGGAAAATCAAGGCAGGCTCCTCCCCTACCTCAAAAAGCAAGCATGATAATAAAGAACTTAATTAAAATTAAAAAGGATACAAAGGTAGCAAAGGAAGGAAAATAAGCTGGTTGGGGGCCAGGCGTACACAGGAGTGGAGCTTGGCCTGGCTCAGCTCTGTTGTCAACACTCCAGGGGAGCGGGCTAATTAAGGGCTCCCTGCTGCAGAGCCTTCGGAAAGGTAAGAATTCTTTGGAAATGTAACTAATTACCCCCTACCTGACTTTAAGACTATATTTTTGTGTCTTCGCCTCCTTCAAAAGAAGCGTTACCTGTGTTGCTGCCGGCCCAGGGGGACTCATGGTGTGGAACGGTTGGGGGAGTAAGGGAGGGACCAGGTCAAATGGGCAAGTGAGAAGTGAAAATCTGCCCACCTCCTGGTGCCCAATAGGATCAGCGTCCTCCCCTTCCTACCTTTGGCCCCAATTGTAACAGGAGTAAAACTGAGTTCTGTCCTCTTCCTCCCCACCCCATCTCTGGTGGAGATGCTAAGGAGCTGGAGGGACCAGGCTGGCAGATGCAACCAGGTGGCCATGTGGGACTTGAGAGAAGCTCTCAAATAACAGGATGACATCCATACTCCCAGGCACAAGGGTCTGCAGACCAATGGATGAGAAGAAAAATGTCACTGTCGTCATCACTGGAGGAGGAAGAGACAGGGCAAGAGGAAGCAGCAAAAGAGGAGGGACCACATGAAGCTCTGGTTTAGGAAGTTAAAATCAAACTCGAAGACCAGTGCCCTGCACAGGGCTTCATTCTAAGAAGATGCAATAAAGAGAAGGCAGTCAGGAGGGAAGATGGAGGGAGAGAATAAGGGTAAAATGAAGGCAGTTTGGCTATGTCTACAAAACCTGGGAGGATGACAGACCTTTTATTGAAACTACAGAATGTTAGTATGGACCTCCGTATGGAAAACACCTAGAGAACGTTCTTCCTGAGCTCACCTTTCCAGAGAACTTTAGCATAGACAACAGTGAGATCTGGGGAAAATCAGGGGGAACAGGCAGGGATTCTAATAGACAATGTGAAGAACTTCCCAGCTGTAATAGCTTCCCAGAAGAGGGTTCACTTGAAGGGGCTTTGTAGGATGGCCAGGAGGAAAGAGCATACCAGTCAAAGGCAACACCATATGTAAAGCCCAAAGATGTGAAATGGCCAAGGATGTCCAAGGAAGTGCAGTTGTTTGGGTCTGGCTGGACAAAGGTTTGTAGGGGGAGAGTGGCCAGGGATAAAGCTGAATCAATGGGCTGGTCCCACTCCTGGGAAAATCATTCAAGGAATATGGACTTCTAGTGAAGGTAACTGGGAGCCATTGAAAGTAGTAGCAGGGAAGCTGCGTTATCACCGGCACGTTTTAGGACAAGCACTCTGGCTGCAGGAAGGGAAGTGGACTTAGGAGACTTGCAGCAGCAACACAAGCTGAAGGGCCATCGCAAAGCTCTGAGAGCCCGAGTGGCTGCAGGATGGAGGGATAGAGGGCAGAAGGGCCCACTGGGTGAGTATGGACAGGACTAGGTGACTGGTGGGATGTGGAAGAATCTATGAGTCCTGCATTCCTGGTGTGGGTGATGGGCAGTGGACACCACTAACCAGGTCAGACATAAGAAGGAAGAAGTTTGACAGTGAGGTGATGAATTTACCTTCTGACGTCTCAACTGTGGAGTTGCAGGGGGACCTTCAGGTAGGGATGGCAAAGTGGTGGTTGGACACATGGGGCGGGAGCTGGAGGTGTGTGGGTCATCCATGTACACGTGACCCTCTGGTCTTTTTTTTTTTCCAACTGGACTGCACAACTTTCGAGATCTTAGTTCCCCAGCCAGGGATCGAACCCCAGTGAAAGCGCCAAGTCCTAACCACTGGACCACCAGGGAACTTCCTTCTCTCTGGTCTTTTAAATTGTGGGCCTGTTGCCTTTTCTCAGGGCCCCCAGGAACTTGGTCACATCTAGAGGAGGGTGGGCGAGCCACTTGGGGAGGAGAGACCCTCCTCTGGGATAATGAGAGAGGGTGAGTGGGAATCCCTAGGGAGGAGCCCCCTCCTTGCGAGATGCAGGTCTTTAGGACCAAGGAGCATCTCTCATGTAAGACAGAAAGCTCTTCATCAAGCTGTTCTTGGCCTGGCCCCCTTGGCTGAGCAACTGCTCACACATGGAGCTTAATGCTAACAAGAAGCAAATGGTCTTCCTAAGAGATTTTTGAGTGAGAAGCCCAGAGCCCTTCTTTGCCATGATGGCTATAGGAAGTGCAGGCTCAGGAATGGAGGGAGAAGGAAAGAGAGGAAGACTGGGGGATGGGGAGAGGGAGCGGCAATCAGCAGCGAGGACTCAGGGGGAGGAGGGGGCTGGGAAAACGGGATGAGGGAGACAAAGAGATATCAAGCCCTAGGGTATCACCAACAGGCTGGAGCAACTGATGAACAATTCAGACTTTGACCCGAGTCCTTCAGAAGCGCCCCACCATCTCTTTCAGTGTCCTGGGGAGTGCGAGTGTCCAGCCGGCTCTCTCCTGGACTCCCGTCTTTGTCAGACGCCCACACACACCCCATACAGTGTCCTCCGAGATGGTGGGCGGCACGGCCCCCTCTTGCCAGGCCATGTTTGCCATCCCTGAGCCAGAGACCTGCTGACCGGTAAGCCTGGGCGGGCAGAGTCCTCCCGCTTCTGCGGTAGAGAGTAGAAAGGGAATCAGCCTCTTTCTTTGGACTTGCTACCTGACAGTGCTGGGAAATCGCAAAGCTATTTATTCCCCTCTCCAGCCAGTGGCGTGCAAAAGCCCACTTGAAGGGACACCGCCAAAGTCAAGAGGCCTCCTCTGTGACCCGGGCCACGAGGCTCAAGGACCAGACAGTGCTTCAGACAGCAGCTGTGTCCAAGTGTCAGTCTGCGATCACCAACGCGGAGCAGGCGGCGACTTCTCAGATGAGTCCGAAAGGGACGGTCGGTCACATGGACCTTCCCGACTGAGGGTGGTGATGGGGGCGCCTCTGCGGGGGAGGAAAGGGGAGACAGAAGCAAAGCATGTTTGAGATGAGAAGGAAAAGACCAATTTGCCCTGCGAGGCAGCATCTCCCTCTCCATTGCAGAGACCGTGGACCAATTATTCCATCAAGTTCGATATTAGAGAAGCCAACTTCATTAGAGCTTCAAGGCGCATGAAACGTTAATCATGGAACCTTGATATTCTTCTGCAGGAGAGACTTACTCTGGAAAGGAAGGGAAAAAAAAATCACACTTTCATTTTCCTTTGAGGTTAATAGAAGGCTAATTTGAAAGCACTCGGTTAATGAGAAAGCTAAAAATACCTCTTGTAGGATCACATGCCTCAGTCCTGGCCTCGGCAGCCCCAACCTCTCCGGAGCAGGAAGCCGGCTTCGGGAGGGAGCAGCAGCCGGGCCCGCAAAGGACCAGCATCCACCGCGTCTGCGTCCCCGGATGCTGCAGGTGGTCCCTCCCGGGCGGCCAGGTTGCTCGGGAGGGAAGCCGGTGGACCGAGGGTGTAGGGAGAGGGACCGCCCTCCGGGGGCTCCTGGGACCACATGGCAGGGGCTCCCCGAGCCTACTGCTTATGAAGTTTACCTCCTGGTGAAGAACAGTAACCCCTGGGGTGGTCAGAGTAGCTCCCTGAGGGACTGAAGCCACAAGGGCAAGAAAATAATGGTTTGTGGAAAATGAAGAGAGGTCTGATTCAGTCTGGAGGATTCATGTGTGTGTGTGAAAGAGAGAGAAACCCAGAGAGGAATTTGATTTCAAAGAAGAGACGCCCTGAGGGCCGACAGCTCTGGAGCCGCTCAGAAGGAGAGAGGAAGGTCCCACGTGTCTGAAGAAGTCAACAGTCAAGGGCGCCGTCTCTTCCTTCATCCCCACTCCCCAGGCGTCCAGGTGGATGGACATGGCTTTGGACCTGGCAGGGCAGGGGGGCGCTCTCTCCACCTCCGCCCCGGACCTTGGGCTCCGGACGAACCATCTGTGGACCTCCACCTGGGCCTCCGTGCTCATGGCATGCTGTGATTCCCTTTGCTCTGCAGCCCTGGCTTTCTGGGGAAATGAAGAAAATGGAGCAGGATAAGGAGAAGGAAGGGACCTGTGCCCCACCCCACCCAGACACACACACACACACACGTTTCCTCCTCCCAGGGCCTGGTCTGCTCCCCCCTCAGGTGGTCTCACCAGCACTCCCCCCACCATGGCCCCGCCCGCTGTAGAGCTCCCATTGGTTGAAAGATGCTCCCTTTAAACACATGCCGGACCCCTTACTCCCTCCCTTACCCCCTAAACTGGACCCATCCGAGGGAAAGATAGAACGAGTACAGCCACAGGCAGGTAGCTGGCAGATATGGGGACCCCCCTCACACACACACACTCTGAATTCCTCTCCCCTGTAATTCCAGGATCAGGAGACCAAGGCCCATTCATTGATTCACACAACCAGCCTTTATAAAAGGCCTGCAGTATGCCTGACCAAGGACATCATCACCAAGGAAAAAGCACAGATGCTTACACAGGCAGAAAGAAATTAAACAAATAAATACATTTAACCCAGTATTGAGGAGTCTGGACATATTTGAGTACACATATGAAATGATTTTATGTGGCCCCATAATTCCCCCTAACTGCATTCTGCCAAATCTCCCTTTTCCTGCTCCCTTAAAGACATTTAGCCAAATTATACACATTTTCAGCCCAGTTGTTACAGCCCTCTATTTCAATATTGGTCTTCCCAGGTGGAGCTAGTGGTAAAGAACCTGCCTGCCAATGCAGGAGTTTTGATAAGAGGTTTGATCTTATAAGAGATGCATGTTGAATCCCTGGGTCAGGAAGACTCCCTGGAGGAGGGCATGACAACCCACTCCAGTATTCTTGCCTGGAGAATCCCATGGACAGAGGAGTCTGGTGGGCTACAGTCCATAGGATCACACACAGTTAGACATGACTGAAGCAACTTAGCATGCATGCATTTTCAGTATTTATTCCGATTTATTTAGAACTTCAGCCTTGGCAAAATTCAGAGCTCTGTTCCTCCAGGCTTGGCTATGGCTGAATGGATTGGGGTGGGGTCTGTGAGTCACCCCCTCCCTCTGATTCCCTGCCTGAGGGCAACATCTTGCTGCCGGCCTCTCTGTCTAAGTCTGACCAGCCAGCCCTGGCTCCTCGCTTAAGGTGGTGGGGGGACATGGGCCTGCAGGGACCCCCCCCCCCCCGACAGCATCATTACTTGGTCAGGGAGGCCCAGATCCAGCTTATTCCTTTCTCCATCTTCCCTTCCCCTCCCACGTCTCTTCCAGATGGAAACCTTCTTGTGGGGAGTCCCTGCAGAATGGCTGAAGCCCAGATCTCTCCTTGGGGTTCACTCCATCCAAGGCAGGGGCACACAACCTTGTCCATCAACGGTGGGAGAGCAGACAGGTCACAGCTACCCCTCCTGGGACCTGGGGCTGCCTCCAGCCACCCTGTCTCCACCCTGCTCAGGAGCAAGGGCGGCCAGAAAACCTGTTGGCCACGTTAAACGGCCAACCGGGAGCTACCTTGATGGGGGGGAGAGAAAGTTCCCCTGCTCTCCTCCAACGGGAAGGGAGAGACCAGGCTTCCTTCACACACTGCACTGGAGTCAGGCCAGCTTCCTCTCTCTGTCTTGGCCGATGGGGATGGAGGAGGGGTACAGTGATCTTCACGGTAACGGGCCAATGTTTATGAAATGGCACCTGCTTTCCAGGCAGAATCCGTGATGCAGGTCCTATTGCAACCTTCATCTTAGAGGCGAGGAGACCGAGGCACTGGAGGGGTGACGCAGTGTCCGAGGTCACGCAGGATGTGCTGGAGACCCTCCCAGGCTGGTCCTGGAGCCACGCCCTGGGCACTGCTGCAGGGGTGCTGAGGGTCCTGGCCATCCTTCCAGGATGAGTTTGTCCTAAAAGCAGCGCCGTCTCTGAGAGGCTTTTAAGCAGAGTCAGGGCAGACCCTGAAGCCAGGGTCTGGAGAATTGGGTCAGCCAAGGTACAGGCTACTCACATGCTAAGGGGCCACCTTGAGCCCTGGCCTGTTTTCCTGCAGCCTGCCCAACCTCATTTCTTCAGGGGGTCTTGGGAACGCTCATGAAGTGACTTGAAAGGGCTGTACGGCCCCCTTGGACCCTGCAAAGGGAAGAGCAGCAGGGTCTTCCTGCCTTGCCCTGGCCCTCGGGTGCACACAGCTCCCTGGAGAATACATTATGCCTCTGAACATAGCCCAGTGACATGCAACTGATCTTCTGTGGATGATTAGACAGCAGCACAGCTGAGGCCTAGGAAACACCAGACAGATGGATGCCACCCCCTCCCCATCACCTCTCCTGCACCACACTGCATGCCCTGCCTCCCAGGAAGTGGGGAGGGGGCCTGGGCGCTGGTTCTAGGGCAGCCTGGAGGGAGGAGCCAGCCCCCTCCTGGAGCACAGAACCCAGGGATCACCCCGGTGCTCAGACAGAGACTGTGAGACCAATGAGTCCAGGATGCAGGCTCCTGTAGCCGACACACCCGGCTTCAGTTCTGATTCTGCTCCCACTCCTAACAGCTCCTGACTGCTTTCAGATGTCACCCTATTTCACCTCCCGAGCAACCCCATGGGGAAGGTGTTCTCCCACTGTATGATTGAAGAACCAGAGGCCTACGCTACTGTTTCCACACCAGAACTAGAATTCAGACTGCTCTGATGAATTCCAGAGCTCTCAATCCCTCTGCCGGCCTGGAAGGCAAATCGCCCAAGCTCTCCACACCCCCATTTCCTCGTTGGTAAAAGGGTGGAATCAGTCCTCACTTCCCTGAGCATTGAGAAGGTTCTGTGTTGACGGAGAGTCTGGCACAGTGCTTGAACATGGTTGTATTCGTGTGGGTTTTCTAGAGAAACAGAACCGACAGGATGCATATATAAATAGAGAGAGAGAGAGATGTATTTTAAGGAACTGGCTTATGTGATTGTGGAGGCTCATAGGGGAAGGCGGGAAGACTGGAGACTGGAGGAAGGCGTGCAGTCTGAGTCCAGTGGCTGTCTGTTGGTGGACTCCCCTCTGGCTCTGGGGAGGTCAGTCTTTGTTCTAATCAAGACTTCAACTGATCGTGTGAGGCCCACCTGCCACCCACCCTAGGGAGAGCAATCTGCTTTGCTCCAAGTGCACTGATTTCAGTGTTCATCTCATCCAAAAACACCTTCACAGAAACGTCACAGAATAATGTGTGATGAAATTTCTGGGCACTGTGACCCAGCCAAGTTGATGCACAAAATCAACCATCACAATGGTGAACATCCCTGCTATGGTAGCCATTCTGGGTAGAGGTACCACCCCCTGCCAGCAGCACCCATGGGTCCTCATCATGGGATGTGGTACCCATGACGACCATTTGTGTGTGCATGGTGGGTCCATGGGAATGTGTGCGTGTGGAAGGGGAGGGCTCATGAATGAACACATAGGCATGTACACAGTTCTCAAGGTGTAGGACACCCCCCCACAAGGGGGTGAGCCAAGCTGTGTGCAGACTCTGGAACAAGAGGGGCCACTTCACTGACCCATCAGGTCCCAGGGAGTGGGGGCAGTTGAAGAAGGTAGCTAGAATGTGGTACAAATCCTGACTCCTGGCCATGACCCTAGATAGAACACTGAGCCTCCCTGAGACTCGGTTCAGCCTCAGCAAAGCAGGAATAATGAACCCGGCCACACAGAGCTGCTGGGAGGATGAAATGCACTAATGAAAGCAGCTAACTGGGGCCAGCCCAGCTCCAGCGAACGTAAGAGCCCTCCCTCCCCAACCTTGCTGATGAGAAGAGCACGTCCAAAGCAAAGCTGAAACTTAATTAGGATTGGAAAAATGTGAATTCCAAGGCTTATTAAATTCATGATATTTTTACTTACCATGTACCCAGAAATATATTTAGCAAAGCAATTTACACCATCACTGGCTGATGGATTGTGGTTTTCCAAGTTGAGTTTTAAGATGTAAATGGGCTCCAATCAGGGCTTGGCTGTGAGAAGATGCTCCCCTCCCATCCTGTCCTGGCCCTTTGGGCTCCAGCCTCACCTGGGCAGCCTCCTGGGGTGGACAGATGGCCCTGAGCTCCTACCTCCCAGGGAGGTTCTGCTGGGAACGTCTCTGCCTGGCAGGAGAGGGAAGGGGTGGGGAGCAAAGAGGCAATATAATAACAGTGATAACAACCATTTATCAAGCACTTACCATGTGCCAGATACTGTGAGCTTCACCACGGGTAACTCACTCACCCCTCCCAGCAACCCCAGGAGATAAAGAGCACCTAGGCACCTCTTCTGAGCAGCTGTGTGACTTTGGGCATATGGTCTGACCTCTCTCTCTTTCTCTGCCTCAGTTTCCTCATCTGCAAAGTGAAGATAATAAGAGCTATATGTGATAAGCGCTAACCACAATTCCTGGAAATTAGTCAACTCTCAACATGAGACATCAGTGAGTCTATGAAGCGACAAATCTCTTGCTCAAGATCAAACAGCTGGCAAGCATAGAATCGGGATTCAGCATCAGGTGCACAGACTCTGAAGCTCTTAACTGTAGGTGGGGATGGCCCCACAGTATACTGGTACCCAGGCCAAGCCTCTCTCATGTCATCTGCCTTTTATGTCTGAGTTTAAGGACGGAGGAGTCAGGGACGAGTCAGTGAGGTTTGATAAAACACATCCAGGAAACCCAGGCAGGAGTCGCGTCTTGGTGATCTGCCGATGCTGCGGGAGATGGAGGCTCACTCCCCAAGGTTCAGGCTACCCCGGGGCAGGTTGGCTGCCAGCATCCAGCCCGGCCTTTCCTCTTTGGTTTGTCTCCGTCCTCCCTGCGGAGTGCCCTTGCCCGAAACAAGGGCTTGCTGGAGCAGGATGAGCAGCTGGCCTTGGGATTTTATTTACTGAAATGATTTGCTTATGAACCAGCATGTTAATGCGAAACTGAATATCACTCCGGCTCCGATTAAATCATCACAGGTTCCAAATGAATTGAATTGACCGTACACAGAACCCTAGACCGAGTAAGGCTGGTGAGCTCAGGTCCTCCTGCCCTGGCTAGCAACCCTTCCCCAGGAGAGCAGCTGGATGGAGATGTTACTGGGGACCAGGAGAACCCAAGGGGAGTGACAGCGCTTGCCTCTGGAGGAGGGAGCCAGGCCCCAAAGGATACTGCCCAGCTCGCTCCTTCTGGTGCCGCTGCCAGGCCTCTGCGATTGCATGTGGAAAACAGCCCCTCTCCCTCTCTGACTTCCTTCTGAGCTGCTCCCTTACTTCACTTGTGCTTCCAAATGACACCTCTGCCATGGAGTCACCCTGGATTTTCCCAAGTGGAGTTACTCCTTCCCATTACCCTCCCCATCTGTGGTTTTCTTAGAATTACACACTCTTCCGTTGCTCCTTGAGCCTGAAAACTGGAAGCTCCTTGAGAACAGAGACCTTTGTCTTGGATTGTCTCCAAGACCAACACCAAGACCAAGACCAAGACCAGTCTGTAACAGGTCACACCAGCAACGGCTGCGTTCTCAGCTGTGGAGCTGAGCCGTTTCCTTCCTTTGACCTTGAGAGGTGTGCTATAATGGGTGTGGGCCCCCACTCTTTGTGGCTGGGTTTCTCCACTATAGTTTACCACAGTGGGGAGTGGAGTGACCCTGGAGAGGCTTAGCAGTGGCCTGGCTGAGGGTGACTTTACTCTAGCCCCAAGGCTGTGAGCTCTGGATGTGGATTCGTGAACTGTTCACCTGGTCATCACATGCGCCAGAGATGAGCAGACACTGCTGGGGCCTCTCTGGAGGTCACCCAAGACGTGCACCCTCTTATTTCTGGGGGATCACAGGAACCCCAAACAACTAGGCTTGCCTTTGCCCCTCCATCCCAGGGTCATCTGCCCCCATGTGGTCTTTCCCCTCCAGAAATGACAAGCACCTCGCTTTTTCACCTCTGCAGGCATTAAATAATAATAATAACATGATAATAGTGATACAAAATAAAGTACTTTTAATGTGGTTTTTATTTTCAGGTTATAAAAATAATACATACTGATTGTAGAAAATCTTCAACAAAGCAGAGAGGTGAAACAAAACTAAAATCATATAATCCACACTAGAAGTAAACACTATTAACATTTTGGTACATTTGTATTAAGACTTTTTCCAGGGCTTCCCTGTGGTCCAGTGGTTAAGACTGCACTTCTATTATAGGAGGCACAGGTTTGATCCCTGTTGAGGGAACTAAGATCTCACATGCCACACAGTGTGGCCAAAATTGAAAAAAACAAGAGACTTTTCCAGAGTATGTGTGCACCTATGTCTCCATATTATAAAGCACATTTAGGATCACGTCATGTATACTTTTCATTAGCACAATACTGCAAACCTTTCCTCACGTGACTAAGGGTTTTCAGACCTCCCCCAACAGCAGCCTCATCTTTTCTCCTTGCGTTTTGGTCATTCATGGAGGCCAGCAGAGAAAGCCCAGCCCAGGAGGGAAGGGAAAACCCACCGCGCATTAACAGAGTCAGCCACTCATAAAGTTAAACATGTAAAAGGCAAAGAGATGTGCAGTTAATCAAATAGTCGATTAGTCCGAAGGTTGAAGGAGATAGAGCAGTCGTTTCAATCTGATGCTTTAAATGTTTAACAAGCAAAGTCACCTCTCTTGTCCTACCTCAGTAATCCCACCTCTTTCGGGAATCTGACATCCTGAAATCTTGAACATCACGGACCCCATCCTGACTTGCTCACCCCTCCGTGAAAATCCTTTTATTTTTACAGTGTAAATCAGCCAGTAATCAACAATTTCTGACCACCCAAAGCTCTGGGGCTGGTGCTCAGAGAAGTTTCCTCTGGAAGTTTGGTGAAATTTACAGCCCCACCCCCCACCCCCACACACAACCTGCTTGCGGGGGTTTGGGGGGGTTCTGTGTGTGCAAGGGGTGGAAGGGGTGGTCATGGTAGAAGGTGGAAGCTGAGACTCTAATCTCGAATGGAAGAGCCCAAGGTCAAGCACTGGGGACTAGCATACAGCTTTGGTGACCCAGCCACAAATTCGAAACAAATGGAACAACTCTCCAACCATTTCTGTTTCACTTTTCCTCAGCGGTTCTCAACCACTGATTCTCGGAAGATCTGAGGCTGTTCTGGTGGTCACAACTGGAGAAGGAAGGCATCCTGTGGGTAGAGGCCACGGACGCCGCAAAACACAGCACCACTGCACCGGAGGACCGCAATCCAAGTGGCAATAGGGTCGACATAGCCAATCAGGGTTGGAAAAGGAAATGGCAGCCCACTCCAGTATCCTTGCCTGGAGAACCCCATGGACAGAGGAGCCGGGTGGGCTACAGTCCATGGGGTCACAACGAGTTGGACACAACTGAGTGCCTGAGCCCACACACATGCAACTGAGCAGGGAGCTTCCAGTGGCTCAGTGGGTAAAAAGCCCTCCTGTCAATACCAGAGACGCAGGAGCCTTGGGTTTGATCCCTGGGTCAGAAAGATCCCTTGGAGTAGAGAATGGCAAACCCACTCCAGTATTCTTGCCTGGAAAATTCCATGGCCATAGGAGCCCAGTAGGCTACAGTCCATAGAGGTGCCAAAGAGTCGGACATGACTGAGTGCGACTAAGCAACAACAGCAAATTGAGCAGGACCCACTGGCCATTCCGGACAGGCCTTCCCTCTTATCCCCTGCTTTAGCTCCTCTCTGAAGTACCTAGGTAATAGTGTTTGATGCACATTTCCTGCACTGTTTTGCAGAGGTGGAAACCCCCCACCAAAGGGAAGATGTTGACTACTTGAGGACCATGAACACTGGGCCCCAGGCCTCCTGGAGCCTCAGGACTGGTGGACGGAACCCCTGTGACACCCTCTGCTCCCCCTCACCAGCCGATCAGAGGCTCATGCACAAGCTAATCACACACCCTGTGACCCACCCCCGCAGTGACCCCCACCCTCATCACCTGCCACTTAAAAATGCTTTTCCAAACCTTTTCGGGGAGCTCACCACCTCATGTCCTTGCATGGCCCTGCAATAAACCTCTCTCTGCTCTACACAGACGTTTCAGCTTGTTTGGCCTCCCTCCGCAGCGGGCACACGAACTTGCATTCACACTGAGGCCGAGGCACCTGCTAGTCCCTATGATGTACACGCAGAACCTTCCAGATTCACAGATGCACATTCTCATGAACCCCAAAGGCAAGCTGGGTGGCGGAGACTTAGCCCCTGGAGACCAAAAGCATAAACGGACAGAGGCCTTCTTGGGCGGAGCAAGGCCTACCTGCCTTTGAAAGCATCGGACATGCTCTGGGGAGCAGGCAGCCCTTGGACAATTTTGAAGGCTGGAGAGAGGAAGAGACAGAAGTGACAGGGTCTTGAAGGGAATGTTTTTTGAGCATCAAAGAGATTTGTTCTTCTTGGGGCTCTGTCGACCACCCCAACTCTTGAGATAACCGAATGGCCACTTGCTATTCCTCCATACCTCTTGAAGTGTTGCAAGAAGGGAGACCCCTTCCAGGGACCAAGAGTGGGCTCTTGTCTAACACTCAGAAATGAAATTTCCGAGGAGACACATGAGCTGACAAAGCAAGAGACTTTATTGGGAAGGAGTGCCGGGCAGAGAGCAGCAGGCTATGGGAACCCGGGAGAACTGCTCTGCCACGTGGCTCAAGGTCTCGGGTTTTATGGTGATGGAACTCGTTTCTGGGTTTTCTCTGCCAATCACTCTGACTCAGGGTCCTTCCTTGTGGCACACCCACTGCTCAGCCAAGACAGATTCCAGTGAGAAGGGTTCTGGGAGGTGGAAGGACACGTGGTGTTTCCTTTTGACCTGTCTCAAATTCTTCCTGTTGGTGGTGGCTTATTAGTTCCACGTTCCTTACCATGACCTCCTGCCATAAAATAACTCACATAAATGGTTACTGTGGTCCCTGGCCATGCTGGGCGGTTTTGGTCAGTATGTTTTCCCTAACAGAAGGACTGTTAAGTTGACTTACTGGTATTTGGAGAGGCCGTCGCATTAGGTCACAGGTTTTACGGCCACACCTCTGCACAGAGGGCAAAGATCAAGGGTCCAAGGAGGCAGCATGTCCTCTACTGGAAATTGGAACACAGAAATGAGCCTCTGGCCTTTATCTCCCAGCTCACCTCCAGGAGGGCCGTTGTCTAGGCAGCGGCTCCTGGTGGTAGACATCAAGGTGATGTCACTCTCCGTCTCATCCTGGGAGCTTCAGAAAACAAGCCAAGGCTTGAAAGCCAGGTCACCAAGTTCCACCACCTCATTTTTCTTCCTTTTTGGTATTCTTGACACTAAGCACCACCTTGACTAAATGCTGACTGCCAAGTATTCGTGCATGGCCTGGAGGGTTAAGAAGGGGGCAGCCAGCCTGGAGACTTTAACAAAAGGCCCAACCTCAAGGTGGATCTCAGGGCTGGAGAGAGAGAAGTCTGCTCTCTCATCCCACAAGAGACACTTCTTCTATTGTCAGCACATGAGGATCGGGGTTTCCTGATTGCATTGGGGGAAAAGGCCATTCCTTCCCTACTAATATCTGAAGCCTTTCCCAGTTGGGCTGATTCAAATTTTAACTACGAATAGAAGCCCATGAGACCAGAATATGGGAACAGAGGTAGAGCTAAAGAGAGACTCCAGGACAGGATAATTGAGTATCAAGACAAAGAGATTCAGTTCTGTTCAGTTACTCAGTCATGTCTGACTCTGTGACCCCATGGACTGCAGTACACCAGGCTTCCCTGTCCATCACCAACACCCAGAGCTTACTCAAACTCTTGTCCTTCGAGTCAGTGGTGCCATCCAACCATCTCATCCTCTGTCGTCCCCTTCTCCTCCTGCCTTCAATCTTTCCAAGCATCAGGGTCTTTTCAAATGAGTCGGTTCTTCACATCAGGTAGCCAAAGTATTAGAGTTTCAGCCTCAACATCAGTCCTTCCAATGAATAGTGAGGACTGCTTTCCTTTAGGATGGATTGGTTGGATCTCCTTGCAGTCCAAGGGACTCTCAAGAGTCTTCTCCAACACCACAGTTCAAAAGCATCAATTCTTTGGCGTTCAGCTCTCTTCATAGTCCAACTCTCACATCCATACGTGACTACTGGAAAAACCAAAGAGATTAGAGATGGATTTAGGAAGAAACGGCACATCTGAACATCAACCTGCTGACCCTCCTCAGTGATAGAGAGACCATCACTTTCACAGCAGAGATGCAGAGAGGAGTGAGACATCGGGGAAATACGGTCACTTTGAATACCTGTATCACCCTCCCTCTTTCTTCAAGCTCTCTGGAACCTCTGGGAAGCTCCTAGAAAAGGCCTGGTATTGGTGCACATGTAACGGCAGCGACTCAATCATATATAAGCATTTATATAGTCAGTATGTGTACACAGCCTCGCTGTACACAAAGCACTGGGCCCCTCAGCGAGCATACAGGCTGGCATATAGTAGGTGCTTAACCAGTAAGGTGGTTTCGAGAATCATGGGTGTGGGGCGGGGGCCCACTGAGGTGGGTGCCCAGTTGACCCTGTCTCCACCCAGTGATGGGCTGTCCTTGTACTGGACCGCGTGTGTTAAAGCTCCCTGAGAGCAGGGCCCTCGTCTGCTTCACCCGCATTTCCCTACTGTTTCGTGCAGCATTCGCCCCCGCTGGGTGGTGAATAAACACCTGTTGGCAGGTATTTAAAACCACACGCCTGCCATGATGAGGAGCAGATCTTCAAAGCCAAAAATGACAACAACCTGCCCGGTGAGGACGCACACACCCAAGCGGAGACCGACGGGATGCTTTCAATAAGGTCGGTCCTGGGAGGTGGGGTCCTTGGACCACCAGAGCAGCACAGACCCACCCGCCTGTCTGACCTTTCCATGACTTTCTGGCAGCGCTATTTTTCAGGGGGGAGAAATAAGAAGACCCAGAGAGAAATTCAGCATCTTTGAAATGAACTTACTTACAAAACAAAAACAGACCCAAAAACCTAGAGAATGAAACTATGGTTGCCGGGGGGAAGAAGCGGTGGGGGAGATAGTTAGGGATTTGGAGATGGACATGGACGCGTGGCTCTATTTAAAATGGATAACCAGCAAGGTTGTACTGTATGACACAGGGTATCTGCTCCATGTTATGTGGCAGGCTGGAGGGATGGGAGGGGAGTTTGGGGAGAATGGATACATGGATATGTATTGACCGAGTCCCTTTGCTGTCCACTGGCAACTATCACAACATTGTTAACAGACTATTCTCCGATATAAAACAAAAAGTTAAAAGGGTAAAAAGAAAGAAAGAAAGAAAGAAAGAAGTTCAGTGACTGCATCAAGTCACAAAAAAATATCGTATTTCAAGAATTACTAACTCCCAGCTTCATGCTTTAATATGTCTCTTTCTTCATTTTAAAAAAAAAAAAAAGTAAGATAAGAGAAAATCTGCTCAAAAGGCAAGAAATTTCCCCATAATGTTCAGATTGCCAGGGGACACATTGGAAGCTGGGAGCAGGGTCAGAGGGACCCTCTAGGCTGTAGAGCAGGGGTCAGCAAACGTTTTCTGTAAAGGGCCAGATAGTTAGTGTTTTCAGCCCCACATAGCCTCCCGTCTCTGTCACAAGAATTCATCTCTGCCCCTGTGTGGTGAAAACAGCCCTCGACACCATATAAATGAATGAACAGGGCTGTGTTACTAATAGAACTTCATTTATAGACACAAATTTGAATTTGGCATCATTTTCATGTGTCACAAAATAGTATTCTCTTGACTTCTTTCAACTATTTGAAAATGTAAGTATAACTGTGAGCCAGAAGACTGTAAAAAACAAATGACTGGCTGGATGTGACCAGCTGACCCCTGAGTGTCCTACCAGGGCCTCCGATTCTTTCATCTCACACCCTCACCTCACTCTTTGGAAATGAAACATTAGGCCATTGGAAAGCGTTTCTTGCCCTACAGGCTCATGCATGTGTCCATGCTCAGTCACTCAGTCATGTCCAAGTCTTGGCGACCCCGTGGACCGCAGTCCACCAAGCTCTAGAGGTTCATGTTGTTCAGTCGCTAAGTTGTGTCTGACTCTTTCCAACTGCATGAATTGCAGCACGTCAGGCTTCCCTGCCCGTCACCATCTCCCAGAGCTGGCTCAAACTCATGCCCATTGAGCCAGTAATGCCATCCTCTTATCCTCTGTCGCCCCCTTCTACGCTTGCCCTCAATCTTTCTCAGCATCAGGGTCTTTTCCAATAAGTTGGCTCTTTACATCAGGTAACCAAAGTATTGGAGCTTTAGTTTCAGCATCAGTCCTTCCAATGAATATTCAAGGTTGATCTTCTTTAGGATTGACTGGTTTGACCTCCTGGCTAAGGGGACTCTCAAGAGTCTTCTCCAGCACCACAATTTGAAAGCATCAATTCTTCAGTTCTCCAGCCTTCATTATGGTCCAACTCTCACATCTGTGCATGACTATTGGAAAAGCCATAGCTTTGACTATATGGACCTTTGTCATGATGTGATATCTCTGCTTTTTAATATGCTGCCTAGGTTTGTCATAGCTTTTCTTCCAAGAAGCAAGAGTCTTTTAATTTCGTGGCTGCAACTACCAGCCATAGTGATTTTGGAGCCCCCCAAAATAAAATCTGTCATTGTTTCCACTTTTTCCCCATCTATTTGCCATAATTGTGATGGGACCGGATGCCATGATCTTAGTTTTGGGAATGTTGAGGTACAAGTAAAGCAGTGCCCTTTCTATGTAGCGGCTGGATTGGCTTGCCACCTAAGAACTTGGAGACTGGCTTGTTCTGCCACTCAAAGGGGTGGACGGCCAGAAATCAAGATGGAAATATGTCTTCTAATCTAGGGTCCCCAACCTTCAGGATCTAGTGCCTGGTGATCTGAGGTGGACCTGATGTTCTAAGAATAAAGTTTGTAGTAGACGTAGTGTACTTGATTCATCCCCAAACCATTTCCCACTCCCAGTCTGTGAAAAACTGTCTTTTACAAAACCGGTCCCTGGGCCATAAAGGACAGAGTAATCCACCTAACTCCTGACCCCAGGCACCACTGTATGGCTCCCCCAGCTTGGGTCTAACTTGTAAGAAAGTATGTGGGTGCCTCAGCCATACCATGGCTCTCTCTTCCAAGAGTCCGGAAACCCTCTAGACACAGCTTTAGAACTTTCCAGCGCATTGTGTGGGATTTGGCCTTGGTAAATTTAACTCAGGGGAGCACTGAAGGTCTACCCTTTCTATCGTGACAGAAATAAATGAGGAGCTGGCACTCCCAGAATAAAACAAAAGAAGTCCTAATTTCCGTCGTAGAATAAAAAAGAACCATTGGGAAGCCTAAAGCTTGTAAAAAGTAAAAAAAAATCTGAACAGCATGCGTGGGTTGTCTGGAGAACACTGCTCTCTGCTCCCCTGACTGAATATGCTGCTTCTAGAAGCCGGAGACATCATCAGAGGCCTCAGGGCTTGGGGAGGATTTGGTTGGACCTAAAAGAAGCTAGACCAAGGGGGAAGATAACTTAAGCAAAACCTGAAAACACACAGACATGAATTCTCAACAGCTGCTTTCATTCATTCATGTGATATTTATTTCCTCCTTATCCTGTTCCCAGAGCTAAACGAGGTGCTGAGAAAGTCAACCTGAATGACACCAAGTGCCTGCCTGTGAGGAGCCCGGGGGTGGGTCAGGCTGGAGGGTACCAGTTGAAAAGGGATCTTAGGAGCAGAAAGAGTTGGCAGGCTTCAGGACAGGCGTGCTCAAAGGGCGCAGCCCACAGAGCCACTGCCCCCTTGCGGACACCTGGGGATGTGCAAACTTCTGGAGTCTGGAGTGTCTGGCAGACACCAGGGAGACTGAGTACTGATGCTCAGTGGGACCTGGGGGGCTGTCCCACCTCCGCAACAAACCCAATCCCAGGAAAGGCACAGCCCTGAGCCACTGAGATCAAGGACACCGTTAAACTTCACCTGCCTGATCTTCTGTCTCTCTTCCTGCTCAGAAACTCTCCACCCTGCCCTGCTCTGCGAAGGGAGCTGCCCAAGGGAGGTACCAGCAGGAAGTCCAGGGAACCAGGTAGGGAGATCAAAGGGAAAAGCCAATCAAAGGCATAGAATCTCTGCTCCCACATGCTCCCTCCCACCGGGTCAGCACCCTGTCGCTGGCATTGATGGTTTCATTTTTCTGGAAAGGAAAAGAACAAACACAGTAGATAATTGTAGTGGAACGGCCGATAAGTAACGTTTGGTCTCCTCTTTACAACCATTCCCTAGGGCCCCATTATGGTAATTTTTCTTCTATAACTGGCAAATTGTATAACGAGTCAGATGATAAACCAGCAAGCAAGGCAGAAATTTGCATTTTAATACAAGTGCCTTATCACTCCCCCAGCCCCCATCTCGGGGAGGTCAAGGCCTCACTGATCCTGGGTCCTCCTGGTGCCCTGCCCTCCTGGATCCCTTCTCGAATTCTGAGTAAATGAGTCTGGAGCGCTCAATACATGCAATTTCTCTGCTTTCTCCAGATATTATGTGGCAGAGAGATGAAGACCCAGGTCCCTGGAGGCAGCCAGTCTGGCCCTCCCCCAGTTCCATGCAAGGAATAAATGTCCTTGGGCACAATCCTGCAGCGTGCCTCAGTTTTCCTTTCTGAAAAATGGGGATGGTTATGCCACTTACCAGGTGGTACTAGTGGTAAAGAACCCGCCAGTGCAGGAGATCTAAGAGATGTGGGTTCAATCCCTGGGTCAGGAAGATCCCCTGGAGGAGAGCATGGCAACCCACTCCAGTATTCTTGCCTGGAGAATCCCATTGACAGAGGAGCCTGGCGGGCCAAAGTCCACAGAGTTGCAGAGTCAGACACGACTGAAGCAACTTAGCACAGGCGCTCATCCCACTTACACTATAGGGTTTTTTTAAATGTGTGCCTGACACAGACCAAATGCTTGATAAGTGTTATTCATGATATTGTGTTGGTGATGATGGTGATGAGCTCTGGGAAGCCCCAAGGGTGCTGAGGATAGTGATTCCTAGTTGAGATTGTAGTTATCACATCAGTTGCTGTGACCTTTGCCCTCACCTGTGCTCTTCTGCCTCACCCTCAACACCGCATCCTCAGACCACAGTTCTGCCTCTATAATCAGGGTTCAAGGGTCCTCGAAAGGATCTGGAATGAAACTGGCCATAGGTTATAAAAGATCTCCTCTTTCTTTTTTTCTCTCTCTTGCACACACACCCACACACAGCATCACCATTACCAAGGCTTCTGCTATGCCATATGGCCACACCCTGGGTAAGCCTACTTTTGGGAATTCTAGAACCGTTCACCCCTGCAAAGAGGTGACTTAATCTCTGGACCTCTGAGTCCCAGGTTTGACCTCTAAACTCTGCTCGGTCACCTCTAGCCGTGTAACTCTGGGGAAGCAAGCTCCTTTCTCTGTCTGTAAAGTGCAGGTAACAGCATCTACTCTTTTGAGCACTGAACGGGTTAACAGATGCTTGTGCCTGACGCCTGCCAAACACCAGTTGAATGTACCAATTAGTTGACTCCAAAGGGCACTCACAATCTCGGCCAGCTTTTATGGCATGGGGGTTCCACTTGGCAGGGACGGTCCGTCCTTTCAAGCTCAAGAGAAACCAGAAAATCCTGCCAAAAACCAGGGATTATTATTTGAGCTCCAGGAGCGAGGGCTCTGGGGACTCGGCTCGTCCTATTGTTTGAATTTATAGACGTGGCCCTCTGGCAGCCAGGAGGATGGAAAATGCTGTTATCGAAGCGGATTTGGGGAGGATTATTCTTAGAATTTCATTCAACCCCTTGAGACCATTGGCAATTCCAAACTAGAACAGGGAATGGAGTTAGTTCTGTATCATGATGGAGTTTTTGTCCACCTCGCGTGGTGGAGGTGGGAGAGGATGCTTTTCCTACACAGAATGAGTCACAGACCACAGTGAGGGCTTTGGTGGTGATGTCATAGCTAAGATCATTTATCCATTCATTCATTCATCCATCCATTCATTCTATACATGTGTATTGATCTCCTACTCAGGTATGATCTAAATCCTTAAGATACATTAGTGATCAGGCTTCCCTGGTGGCTCAGTGGTAAAGACTCTGCCTGCCAATGCAGGAGACTTGGGTTCAACCCCTGATCTGGGAAGATCCCACACCCCACGGAGCAGCTAAGCCTGCGTACCACAGCTACGAAGCCTGTGCTCTACAGCCTGGGAGCCACTGAGTCCACACGCTGCAACTCCCGAAGCCCGCATGTGCTAGAGCCTGTCCTCTGCTTCTAAAGAGTGGCTCCCACTGGCCTCAACTAGAGAATAGCCTGCTCAGCAACAAGACCAGCACAGCCAAAAAGGAATTTATATAATTATTTTTTTAATGTGTGTTAGGGGTCAAAGCAGACAAAATTCCTCACCTTCATGTAGCTTGTGTTTTAGTGTGGGGAGATACTCTCCATAACACAGGTCCAGGAGAGTCAGATGGTGGACTTGGAGAAGGCCCCAGGAGAACCAGGAAGGCTCCACGGTGGGATCCCAATCCCCACCTCTGGCTGGACTAACCAGAGGATTGGGAAGATGTCAGTTGCTAGAGGCTGGGAGGTGACAAGTGACATCCACGTCAGTCCGATCCATGTGTGTGGATCCCAGCAGCTAACACCACCCCAGAGTAATATGAGGTGGAACAGAAAATGCCTTCTAATTGATTGACAGCTCAGAGGACCAAGTCTCACCCGGCCTCCTCCTCTGGACCAGGAGGGCCCCCGACTTCAACAACAAAGAAGAGATGAACAACCTTCTCCCAGAACATCATTAGGTTGAGTTTTTACTCATTCAATCAACATTTGTGGGGCTGAGTGCAGTGCGGCCGTAAAGGTGGATGAGGTATGACTCCTGTCATTAAAAAGCTTGCCAACTCAGAGATGATATAAGATATGCAGGTAGATAACTTGGATTAAGGAGGAAAAATTGATGGGTACCCCCGACAAAGTATAGAGAAAGTGTTCCGAGAATCCCAAGGAGGGAGATGACTTCCTGCTTGGGCAGGGAGGAGGGGATGGAGGGGAGGTGGAAGGGAAGTTATTGAGGCAACATGGAGGAGGTGGTGTTGGAGTCGAACCTTGAAAAGACCCGAGGAGAGGTGTCCTGGTGTGGCGCCTGGGTGAGCAAGGTGGGCGGGAAATGGGTGACTGGCGGGGGCGAGGCGGGGTGTGGAGGGCCGCAGTGCTGGGAGCCAGGAGGGCGGGAGAGGTGAAGTCAGACGGGCCTGGCCTGGGATGGTTGAGCAGCTGGGACCGGTTCTCTAAGCTCATGCCGCCCCCACTGCTGCCTCCCTCTGCACTCAGGTGCAAACAGTACGGGCTGTGTTTAGAAGCTTCCAAAGATGAGGACGAGGAGGGCTTGTCAATTGTGTCTTATTCTGAGAACCTGAGAAGCCCAAGCTTTCCGAGCTGGGAAAGATAGTAAAGACGACCCCTCCCACCTGTTGCCGCAACCTTGTCTGCTCCAGCATCCTCTGCTTCCGCCTCTGCCTGCCAGCCCAGACCCACCTGCCCATCCTCACCCCGGCTCCACACCTGGGCCAGCTGTGGCCAGGCGCAGGCGTCCTGCTCAGCTCCCTGGGTCTGCAGGGCTGAGATGAGCATTTCCATCGCAGCCACAAATCGCCCCGCCCTCCTGAGCCCAGCCTGATGACTTCCTGCAGTGGCTGGGTTCACATATTCAGCGCCCACACACCCTCCGGGGACCAAGGGGAGGGAGGGAACCGGTGGGAGTGGGGAGCAGCATCTTCTGGTTTGCTGGGGAGGGGGCTCTCCTCCTTGCCCTTTCCTCCCGCACTTTGAGAGCACCCAGAAGAGCCCTAAGAGCCTCCGTTTTCCTCCTGCCTCTCTGAGAGGGGAGACACGTGGCTGAAAGGCTAGAAAAACATCCCAACCCTTCCAGGAACAAACATGAGGGCCTGGTCCTGATGCGAGGGCCAGAGCCTCTTGGAGCTGGGGATCTGGAAGCTGCGTGGGAGGAGGGAGTGGAGAGGAAGGAGCGGAAACCTGCGCGCAAGCGAATCCCGTTCACACACTTCTCTCAAATTCTCTTGTCAAGGTGAGACAAACTGCTCTTTGAGAAATCCGACTGGGGAGACAGACATTAGTAACAGTGCCTCCTGAAAACGGGGAGGGGAGCCCACACTAAATAATCGAAGGTCTTTGAAAGCTTGTGCGGAGAGACGCGATGCTCTCTGCTGTGCCGAGGAAAGGTTAATAAACCCCGGTGACACAGGGCAGCGTGGAGGACCTGCAGTGCTCTGGGCCACTTCCTGGAAGGACGCATGCGCTCCGACTCACGCCCAAGGCCAGAGCATCTCGCAGGCTTGGTTTCTCCCAGGTCTCCTCCTCTGTCTGCCAGCCCCAGAAAATGCTTGAAACAGGTCCAAGGACACAGGAGGAAGACACAGGGGGACATCCAAGACTCGCTGAAGCAGAAGGCCAGGCATTGATCCTCCCAACTTTTCTCACTCGGCCACAGAAAGGATGGAACACAGCCTCTCTCTCTGCTGTTCCTTTTGGCTCCCCAGACGGTACAGCAGCAAAGAACGCCCCTGACGGTGCAGGAGACGCAGGCGACTTGGGTTTGATCCCTGAGTCGGGAAGATCCCCTAGAGTAGGAAGTGGCAACCCACTCCAGTATTCTCGCCTGGGAAATCCCAGGCGGGCTATAGGCCATGGGGTCGCAAAGAGTTGGACACGACTGAGCGACTGAGCACACACGCAGAGGTGAAAAGAGGAAGGGGAGGAGGGGGTCGCAAGCCCCCGGACTCCTCCTGGGTATCTGACCCCCAAGGTGGAACCCCCATTGAGATGGAGCCCCCTGGGAAGGACTACCTCTCACCACGGCCCCATCTTCCCTCACAATGACGTCCAGTCATGAGACCCACAAACAACCGTAAGAGTGAGTGGCACCGTGGTCCGCCTCCCAGGGGAGCTTGGGCACCGAGAGGTGTGCACCCAGTGTGCCCTCTGGTAGTTGGGGGAGCTGGCACCGGGGGGAAGGAAGCCCAGTAGTGAACCGAGAACGTCCAGATGTGCCGTTTGCCTCCTGGGGACCCTACTTCCACTGACAGTCTGTACACTGGCTTCATCTTGCCTCAGCCCAGAGCTGCCAGCACTTGGCAGCCAGAAACCCAGGCCGTCTCTGGATGCTACCAGCTGCTTTGATCTCCCTGGCTAGTGCCTGGCAGCAGCAGTTTATTACCACCTAAACACTGCATCCGGAATCTGACAGAGAAACAAGCACTTGGGTGTCACCCAAATGCAGCACGAACACAGACTCGCTGACATTTCCATCTGCCCCTCCGTCCCGAGAGCCCCTCTGTGCCACCAAAGCCACAGGCAGAAAAGTAGGTCACCCTGCTCTGTGCGGGGACCGGGCAGATGTTTACCAGATGCTCAGCTACCTGCTTTGCGGATTCTGTAGGGGGTGTGATAAATAAGGGAGGGCAATCCTTTGCCTAACTCCCAACAAACTGCAGCTGGGAAATGGGAATATGCTTGGGTCTTAGCCAATGATTCTCAACCCTGTCCATGAGTAAGAATCTCTGAACGAACTCTGTTTCAGAAAGAAACAAACAGCAACAACAACAAAAAAAACACTAAAAGTCTGGGTCCCACCTAAGACCAATCAATTCAGAATCTCTGGGGGGGAAGGTTGAAACATCAGTGACAGTAAAAGCTTCCCAGGTGTTCTAAGCATGTGCACTCACGGTGAGCACCTCCTGGTCCAGGCAGAGGGGAGACGGCCCTTCCCTTGGGGACCCTCACCCGGGAGAAATCTCGGGGAGGAAGGAGACAGGACTTTCTTGCTTGTGTCTACTTCCTCTGCCTCCAACAAGAAGTGCCCTCCACTGGGACCTCCTCCTTCCTCTCCACTTACCTGCACTTGACTGACTCTTCAAAACCCAGTGGACACTGACGTCACCAAATGTAAAAGAAAGAGCCAATGGGAATTTGCTGCATGTCTCAGGGAACTCAAACTGGGGCTCTGCAACAACCTAGAGGGGTGGAATAGGGAGGGAGGCGGGAGGGAGGTTCAAGAGGGAGGGGACATATGTATACCTATGGCTGATTCACACTGATGTTTGGCAGACACCAACAAAATTCTGTAAAGCAATTATCTTTTAATTTAAAAATAAGTAAATTTTTTAAATACATAGAAAAAAAAAATACAACCAGTTTCATTTCCTCTTCCTGTAGGCCTGCAGCACGTGGTGTGAACCTGGTCACCAGGAACCACACATCTTGTCCATTGGGCTTTCTGCACTATCTCATTGCCCCGGCTGAACCCTGAGCTCCCACTGCAAGTCTCTGTCCCCGACGCCTGTGACTCTTGAAGTGTCATCTCCCAACTCTGTCCTTGTCACCTGGGCACTTGTTAGAAATGCAAATTGTGACTCTCCTCCAAACGTACTGGATTAGAAGCCCCAGTGCAGTGGGGGCGGGGAGAGACCAGCAACCCATGTTTTAACAAGTCCTCTGGGTGAGGCAGAATCACCACTCTGGGCTCTAGACCCTGGCTACTCAAACTGTGGTCCCAGAGCCCAGGGAGGGCCAAGGCAGAATCTCAAGCCCCATCCCAGACACCCTGAATGGGATTCTGCTTGACGTCCAGAGGACACGAATGTGCAGTAAACCTCGAGAGCTGCTGATGAAGGCAGCATCCCTCTGGAGTGCCTCACCTGGCTCATGGGAAAGCAACACCGGGGACTTTCCTTGTGGTTCAGTGGTTAAGACTCTGTACTTCCACCGCAGTGGGTGTGAGTTCGATCCCTGGTTGAGGAACTAAGATCCCACATGCTATGTTGTGTAGCCAAAAATAAATAAAAATTGTAAAAAGGAAAAAAAAAAAAGCAACCCCATTCCCTTGTCACAAGGACCTTATTCCTCAGTCCTGTTCAGAAGATCTCAGCCTCGATCACAAGCTGCAGGTGCTGGGGACCCACAGAGAGAATCTAGAGAGGTTATCAGAAACACAAACAGCCTCACCTCTATCCCTGAGAAAGACAGAGCTGAGACGTGGCTCCTTGATTGCTGTATCTGGTCCTTGCATCCTGGCCCCTTTCCCCGAATGTGAGTGAGCCCCTTGACGCTGTCCGGATGGTCGGCTTGCCTTCAAGGGGCTGCCTCCCTGGAGGAGGGCTGATTGCTCCAAGGTTGTCGTCTTAGTCAAGCCAAGCCCCCTTAGCCCATCTCCGGCAGCCTTGCCCCATTTGACATTCCTCAGCCACGTGTGCCTGCTAAGTCACTCAGTCCTGTCTGACTCTTTTTGACCCCATGGACTGTAGCCCGCCAATCTCCTCTGTCCATGGGATTCTCCAGGCAAGAATACTGGAGTGGGCTGCCCTGCCCAGGAGGGGATCTTCCCTCCCCAGGGATGGAATCTGTGTTTCTTACGTCTCCTGCATCGGCAGGCAGGTTCTTTATCGCTAGTGCCACCAGGAGGCCCATTCCCCAGCCATGCTCCCCTTAAATGCGCTGGAGGGGAATGGCATCAGACTGTAGTTCCAGGAGTGGGACTCAGCCGGGAGAGGCAGAGACCAGAAGGGAGGACAAGAGGTGTCATGGGACCGCTGCAGACTCCCAACCCACTGCTCATCCATTCCTTCCCACGAATCCCGAGTGCCCACCATGTGCATGCCTGGTACATCCCCCGGCTTCTCGGTCACATCAAAGGTTGTTCAAAATGTATCCAATATGAGATTGATATTGAAATGCCAGTTTCCCCTGACAGGTTATAAATAACTGCTTTGAGTCCAATTTTGAGGTTTTGATTTTTTAAAAAAAATTAGTAAGCGCTCATGCATTCATCTGTGATTGAATCCAAGACACTTTTTCCCTCCTCCCTTGAAACCCATCGTCAAAGGCCATTACTACTCTGCCTGCTCAGAGAATATTGTGTATGGAGCTTTAATGTCCCCTGGGGAAGTAAGACCATTCTAGGAAGAAGGAAAAAAAAAAAAAGATGTATTTCCATCTCTGTTCCAATATGCACAACCTAATTAAGATTTTATAAACATTCAACCAACAGGAAAACACACACACACACACACACATTCACGGACACCTAAATTAGCAAGGCAAATATAGTCTAGATGAAGTAGCTTTCTTGCCTGATTCCGTCCAGTTTTAATTAGGTGTCTGTCACGGGGACAGTGTCACACAGAGAGACTGTCTCATTTTGAGTCTTCAGTCTGAGCTTGGGGTTGTGGGTCCCCCATGCTTGCCCTTTGTCCTGGGCATCCCAGCGTGGTCTCCTTTGAGCCTCCTCCCTCCTCATCACCCTCACCCCTTGCCTGCTTGTCCGGCTCAGGGAAGACAGAGAAGGAACTTGTCTCCCAACCGGCCGTGTTCCAGGGGCCTTCCTGTGGCACCGACTCACCAGGGGCAGCTCCGTTGTGGACATGACCTTGGCAGAGCCACACCTGCGAGACTGCCCGGTGGCAGTGGGGTCTTGCCAAACCATGCTGGACGCCAGCCCTGGGGACAGGAAGCACAGGCTCCCCCGTCGCCCCAAATGCCAGCAGGGCATCCTCTCTGCACCCCAAGGTGCCGTCTTGGTTGGGGGGGGGGTTGCTCTTGGACCTGCTGATGTCTGCTCTCCCATCCCTACTGCCATGCCATCCGGCTGGAAGAAAATCCAGGAGATAATTAGCTTTCTCCTTTTCCTGTCCCTAAGGCTGTTTGAAAAGTACATTTTCTTTCACACGTCTCGAAAATTAATTCTGTTTATGTTTTGGAGGAGCATGGGAGGAAGGAGTTGAGGAAAAGTGTCACTCGCTCCTTTGGGTGAAGTTGGGGATGTGTGGGGCTCAGGGCAGGGGAAACTCGCTCCTCTGAAGTCAGATTTTTTTTTTTTTTTTTTTTTTTTGGCCGTGCCACATAGCAAGTGGGTCAGTTCCCAGACCAGGGATCAAACCAGCATCCCCTGCATTGGAAGATTGGAAGTGTGAAGTTCTTAACCACGGAACCACCAGGGAAGTCCTTGGAGCCAAACTGAATGCAGGGAGCAAGGAAGGGCCTGGAGGAGCCAGGATGTGGCCCTGACCTCCAGGGCAGCCTCCTCCTTGGAGCAGCTCTTCTTGCCTATGACAAGGTAGCACTGCACCTCCCAGGTGAAACTGCATCAGAAGTTTCCAAGAGAGGCTGGTGATGGGAGGAGGGGAGGGGAGGCTGGAAAAACAGGCCTCAGGAAACTAAAAGGTGGTGCCTTTTGAGCGTGCTCGCCTTGGTGGCCAGCACCCTGCATTGGATCCAACACTTGGATAGCGCGTATTTGCCTGAACCACCCCTCCTCCCCGCCCCATCTTCAGGCAGGAACCCAGGCTGGGGGGCCTCTGATGGTGCCTGCATAGGTGAGGCCATACAGATCCCATTACAAAGATGATAAAAGTGAGACCCTGGGGAGACTGTGAGACAAAGCTAAGATCTCCAAGCTCCTGGCTCAAAGAGAACTCACTCCAAGCTTCCTCTTACCCCAGAGGGATGGGGATTCAGCGCCTCTCTCTGCCCAGAAAAGGCTGAAACAGTGGAAATCTATGCAGAAAGAGCAGAAGGGCTGTGCAATTGACATGAAGAAGAAATTGCTGGTAGGGATTTATTTTAATTCAATGATAACGTCTCAAGTGCAAGTCTCTTGACATGGAGAAACAGGAGAGTCACACAGCCTGCCTTTAGGGCATTTACAGTCTGCCAGGAGCGTGAATTAAATGCCGGAGCAATGATGGCCAGAGAGCCGGATGGCAGGGCACCGTGGGCTCTGAGGAAGTGTGGGCCTGTGCTGCCCGGGCTGGGTGTCTGAAGCCTCCCTCCGGCCGCCCGCAGATGTTGCTGGAAGAAAGGCCGCCCGCCTGTGCACCCTGTTGTCCCTGACTCTGCCCCCCCCCCCCCCGCCCCCACCCCTGGGTACAGCTGCAGCAACCGGCAAAGCAGCCAGGCCCTCTCGAATTAGCTGAAGTGACACTCGTTTTGTATACACATGTTTACAGTCAGGGCCAGATGGTGAGGGATTGGCTCCGTTTCAACGCCACTCCAGTGTGCCCGGCTGGGCCGACTCTGCGCGTGGCTAAAAGATAACGTGGGGAGAGGGCAACCCCTTCCTTCCTGAGATGCCGGCCCTGAATCTGTTCCCCATCTGAGCAGCCCTCACTTAAAAGCAGCCTTAGCTTGCCAGCTGTCAGAACTTTTTATCAAATCTCCTGAAATCTACAGACAGAAGAAAGAGACAAAGCCCACTCTGATATCCTCCAGAGTTTCCTTCCCCTTTTCTGTTTTTTTTGAAAAAAGAAACAAATAAAGCATGTTTGATGGAAAGGAGCTTGCAAACCATCACCGATGACAGTGTTTATGTTGCCAAATTATTTGTACTGGTAGGAAAAGAGGGCGGACAGAACGTGGATCAAAGGGAGTGATTGTTTACCAAACTAGAGAGACGTTCCTAAGTGACACGATAGGAAAAAGGGAGGAGGGGGAGGATACGGGCAACGAGCCAGGGACAGATTCAGACACGTCTGTGTATTTCCATCTGCCTTCCCCCAAAAAAGACAGTGGAAAAAATCCATCACGGACAGCTGTTCTCTGGGGCCAGAAGGAAGCCCTGGACTGCCAGCTCCCGGGAGACCTGAGCCAGAGCTTCTAAAACATCCAGAAAGGTGGCGATGACATGAGGTCCCTCCTCCTCTGAACTTAACCTGAAAGCTCCCCTCCCAACAAAGCCCGTGAAAAACAGATACAACACCAAGAGAAAAGAAAAGAGAAGAAAAACTAGAGATAGACTTTTATAACCTCCAACAGTGGGAATCATAGTTAGTTGCTCAGTTGTGTTGGACTCTTTGGATTGTGGTCTGCAAGGCTCCTCTGTCCATGGGATTCTCCAGGCAAGAATACTGGAGTGGGTTGCCATGCCCTTCTCCAGGGGATCTTCCCAACCCAGGGATTGAACCTGGGTCTCCTGCATTGCAGGCAGACTCTTCACCATCTGAGCCACCAGGGAATCCCCTATAATCTCCAAGAGTGGGAATCAAAAGGTCTGAGTAAAAAGCAACAAAAGTTTTTGGAAAGAGCACTCCAGAATTCCCCCTTCAGAATGAGGGCATTTCATTCAAATTGTCCCTCTGGGAGCCCGGACCATTACTCCAGGGATGAGGCCGTTATTCAAAACATTTTATTTTGAAATTAACTTTTTCAAACTAACTTTAGATTCAGTTCATGAGAAATATTTCACAGTCTAATAGCTGTAACTTTAGCTGTGTGTGTGTGTGTGTGTGTGTGTGTGTGTGTATGGGGGTGTATGGAAGGGGTGTGAAGCTGAGGGTGGTTGCTGGAGGCAGAATTTTGAATTCATTTGCACCAGAGAAGTTTCCAAATGGTGATTCACTGACCCTTCTCACCTAAACAATCTGGCCCCAGAAGACGCAGCTGTGTTACCTTTGAAAATATCTGAAAGAGTCTGCCTGAACTTCGTGTTCAAGGTAATTCCAGAAAGGAGGTCCAGAATGATTGCTGCTAGGGCAGCTCATCTGAGCCTTGCAGAGTGAAAACTATGATGAAGAAGATTACACTGTCTTGAAAGAGCACACACAAACACACACACACACCCCTACACACAGAATCAGGACGCACGTTCAGAGACTGGCCCCAGCATCCCCTCCTACTGCACTGTCCATTTACGCAGCCTCACACATATGCACAGCCCCAGTCAGGCATTCGGGTCTGTGTTGGTTACTGGCAAGGCCCCAGAGGCTGGAACACTGCCAGAACATAGCAGGTGCTTGATGAATAGCTATGAAATGTGGACCCAGGACACAGTATTAGACGAGGTTTGAAGCAGGGCTGGATGGCATCACTGACTCGATAAACGTGAGTTTGAGTGAACTCTGGGAGTTGGTGATGGACAGGAAAGCCTGGCGTGCTAAAATTCATGGGGTCACAAAGAGTCGGACACAACTGAGCAACTGATCTGAACTGCAGGTAAGTGCCGGGGCCAGCCTTTAGGACAGCCCTGATGACTCTTCCTCCTGGTATTTGCATCTGCACGTCATCTCCTCCTAAGTCGTGCCAGGCTTGATCTCTATGGCCAAGAGACCATGCCGAAGTGATGGTGCGTCACTTCTGAGATTGGGAGGAGCCAACGGCCATGTCACCAGCATCCTCATGGAGAGGCCCACATGGAGACGTGCTGAGCCTTCATGCACGTAGCCAGCCAGGAACTGAGGCCTCCAACAACCATTTGAAAGAGCCACTTTGGATGTGGTCATTCAGTCTCCCAGTCGTGTCTGACTCTTTTCAACCCTATGGCCTGCAGCATGCCAGGCTTCTCTGTCCTTCACTGCCTCCTGGAGTTTGCGCAAACTCATGCCCATTTGGACATGGGACCTCGGGCAATCTTCAGCCAATGGTGGCCCAGCCCGCATCTCAGGACAGCACGGCAGTGTGGGGTGGTTTGCTACTGGGCATTTGATGATTAACACAGTGACGGGAGGGAGCAAAGCACAGGCTAGGCACGCGCCTTCGCGATCATCCATCGGGTGGTATTTTAACCCCAAACCTTGATTCTATTTTTCAGAATCTGTTGGGGAAAAAAAGGAGTAGTAGAGCTGGCCATACCTATCCTGTAACAGGGGTTACAAATGATATGTGTTTTAGCGACTCTTCCAACCCATCATCTCCAAGCCTCCCTAGATATTTCCACTTCAGATCAGGACAGGTGGCTTCATTTCTTTTCTTTGAAGTCACTTTTTTAAAAAAAATGTTTATTTTTTTGTTTATTTGGCTGCGCTGGGTCTTAGTCTCAGCATGTGGGAACTCTGATCTTCACTGAGGCAAGTGGGATCCTCTGTGTGGCACACGAACCCTTAGCCGCATGTGGGATCTAGTTCCCCAACTAGGGAATGAACCCGGGTCCCCTGCAGTGGGAGCTCAGCCTCAGCCACTGGAGCACCAGGGAAGTCCTTCCATTTCCTTTATGACTCTGCTTTTGTCATTTGACTTTCCAAGCTGCGTCTTGGCCACACTACTAGAGCTGTCCCTGGCCTGTACTGGGCACTAAATAAATATTTGCTGAATGAGAAAATGAAAGTGAATGAATAAATAACTAGGCCCCCGACTGTTCTACTTACCATAGGGCTGACCGGGGTGCATGGCCAAACTCTCCTCACTAGCTCTCTTCCCTGGGATCAGGGTCTGCAGAGAGTGAGAGGGAAAGAGAGGGAAGGGATGGACCCACTCATTACTGTTGTTCTGGCTAATGAGCTGGGATAGAGATGAGAGAGCCGTGGATGGATAGAGAGGGAGAGAGAGACTGGAGACTTTTCCAGCCACTATTATTTAGTAGGAGACATGGTGGCAGATTGAAAATGAGCTGGTTTTCATTACTAGATAATGAACCCAAGTGATGGAAGAAAGGGATGGCTGGCTGGGGAAAGGAGCTGAGAAGCCCTCCCACTCTGCTTTGTCAGGGAAGAGCACCAGGGACCAACCGGATACCAGAGAGAGGTGTACGTGGCTGGAGGAGTTTCCAGATGGCCTTCTCTCTCTTTGGTTCCAGAAAGAATGAATATATAGTTACCTCGAACACGGAACTCAACCTCTGGGCAAAGCCAGCTTCCTCCTCCGGCTGCAGCTATCAGCTGAACCCCCTGCAGACAGCTTCCTGGAGTCTTGGAATCCCTGCTGATCACAGACCCCAGGGTCCCTGCCACCCCTGGTGGAAGGAGCATGACCTCTCTAAGTGTCAGGACACTGGGGAGAGTGTCCAGGGCCTTTGGCCTTTACTTTTTAGAGTTTCCAGATAAATAAAAACAGGAATACTCAGTACAATTTAATTTGGAGTTCAAATAAATGTTGTTTATTGTTGCTTAGTTGATCCCATGGACTGAGATTTTCCAAAAAATACTGGAATGTATTACCATATCCTTTCTCCAGGGGATCTTCCCAACCAACCCAAGGATCGAACACGCATCTCCTGCCCATGTCTCCTGCATTGTAGGCAGATTCTTTACCACTGGGCCACCAAGGAAGTCCTTCAAATAATTAATTTAGTATAAGTGCTGTGCTTAGTTGCTCAGTTGTGTGCGAATCTTTGTGACCCCATGCATTGTAGCCTGCCAGGCTTCTCTGTCCATGAGGATTCTCCAGGCAAGAATACTGGAGTGTATTGACATGCCCTCCTCCAGGGGATCTTCTCAATCCAGGGATTGAACCCAGGTCTCCTGCATTGCAGGCGGATTCTTTACCATCTGAGTCACCAGGGAAGCCCAAGAATACTGGAGTAGGTAGCCTAACCCTTCTCCAGAGGAACTTCCTGACCCAGGAGTCAAACCAGGGTCTCCTGTATTGTAGGTAGATTCTTTACCAGCTGAGCTACCAGGGAATCCTTTTAGTATAAGTGTAGCCTGACTATTGCATGGATGATATTTATGTGAAATTTTATTCTTCTTTTTCGGGAATTCAAATTTAATGCAGCTTTCTGTATTTTCTCTGGTAATTTTGCGACGAGCCTTCTCACCCACCCTTTCCACAGTCTCCTGTTCCCAACAAATATGGAGAGTGGTGTGAGATGCTGCAGTCCCTGTCTGGAGTCCATGTCTCCAACCCTGGAGAGATGCAAAGATGAAAAGTGTGGTTTAGTAAGAACAGCAGTCACTCACAGGTCCACTGGCTATTTGCTGCATGAGGAACCAGCCCAACACTTAGTGGCCTAAAGCAACCATGTCATCATGCCCAGAGATTCTGTGGGCATTTAGACAGGGCATGGCAGGAAAGACTGGTCTCTGCTCCATGATTGGGGGCTTTGGCTAGGAAGAGCCAAAGGCTAGAAGGCCATTGTCACCTGTCTGGTGGGCGACCTGTCTGTGGGCCGGGACCTCAGCTGGGCTCTGCAGGTGCACGGGTACATGGCCTCTTCATGTGGCCTGAGCCTCCTCACATCCTTGAACCTGAAACCCTTACCTGGTAGCTCAAGGAGCCAAAGCTGAGTGTCCCATGAGACCCAAGGAGGAGTTGGCTGCAGCCTCTTGGTGGGACTGGAGAGTTAAAGGGTCTGCGTGTGCTTTAAATTCTGACAGGCAGTGGGGAGACCCTAAGTGGAAGGAAGGAGGGGAGCTCATGGAGAGATGATGGAGATGACAAGAGTCTGATGATGATGGAGAAGCTCCAAGGAGAAGTCTTCCCCAGAAGACGGATGCTTGTCTAGGAAGAGATGCTCCAGGAGGTCGGGGACCTCTGGAAATCGAGACCTGGGAGTCAGGAGGAGCAGGCATGCTGGGCTGAAGTCCTGGGGGGATGGCGGGGGTGGGCTTTCAGAAAGAACCACTGCTGAATTTGGGGAGGAAGAGTAGCGCATGGCGGGAGGGATCAGAAAGCACCACCAAACGCTCCTGTACCCCAGAAGGTTTACATTTGCACTTCATCAAAATTGCTGCTGGAATTGCATTCTACGGACACCGTCTGCATTGATCCTGCTCCCACCCATCTGCACACACCGAGACTCCGCGTCCCCCGTCTCCGCTGGAGAGCAGAAACATCTGCCTGCACAAAGCAGCCTCCTCCCAGCTCGCCTGGAAGGGTTTTGGCTGCCAGCATGTTTTCTGCCTGAAAAACCCCATGGACGGAGGGGCCTGGTGGGCTACAGTCTGTGGGGTCACAAAGAGTCAGACACAACTGAGCGACTGAGCACGCACACACACACACACACGGGGACTAGGATCAATTCTGCACAGCTGGCAACAGCCCCCCTTTGAGGCTGGGGTAGGGAATGCATACACTGACTTACAGAGAGAACAGAATTTGGTTCAAACAGAGGGAAGGGGAGCTGGGGCCGCTGGGGGTGCTGGGGCCGCTGGGGGTGCTGGGCTGGGGGTTGGGCAGCCTGTGACCCTACAGGGCGCTTCATACACTCCCATCCCTTCCTGCTCCCCCAGTGCTGCCAAGAGGAGCCAGGAGTAACCTTAACCTCGGGGCTTTGGCCTGGGGAACCTGGACACTTCCCAGCAGCCCCCTCCTGGCACACCTGCCTCTAGGATGCCGCAGCAGGGCCTGACCGCTGCGCGCGGTGGTGGGAGCTGGCCCCACATGGAGCCCAGGCCTTTTGAAGCCTGAGTTAATTGGATTTTACAGCATCCTCTCTTGCCTGCCCTATCCTTATTAAATGACAGAGAGGAGAGGCAAGGAGCAGCAGGTCGTCACACAGAGAAGGAAAAGGTTAGGACAGTGGAGTCTTTGTGGAAGCTAATCAGTGCTCAGCCTCCCCCCACCACACCTCACCATGTAGGAGCTCAAACGGCGCCCAGAACTTAGGGGAGGGTGCAGAAAGGTTAGCTGCCTTTATTACTATTCGTATCCGTATCTGTACTGGCTTTACTTACAGGGAGTTGCAATCTCAGCCTGTGCTTAGTCGCTCAGTTGTGTCTGACTCTTTGTGACCCCGTGGACTATAGCCCACCAGGCTCCTCTGTCCATGGGATTCTCCAGGCAGGAATACTGGAGGGGGTTGCCATCTCCTCCTCCAGGAGATCATCCAAAACCAGAGATTGAACCCAGATCTCCTGCACTGGCAGGCAGAGTGTTTACAACGGAGCCATCTGGGAAGCCCACAGCTACATAATCACGTGTATGTGTGTGTGTGTGTGTGTGTGTGTGTGCAAATGCATGTGCGCATGCATCCCATGCATTCACACCAGCCAACCTGCCATCTGGGGTGACCTGTGACTCTCCGCAGGACCCAGGAGGGCAGTGCTCCACCTGCCATTCAAACAGAGAACTGCTTCTCAGGCCCCAGAGCTCCAGCGGCTGAGTCACCTTGGGCTTCAGCGGCCCCATCTGTCCCCTCCGATCTGTGATAAGAAGGCTGGAGGAGCATCACAGAGTTTTTCCCTCGCCTTGCTTCCCGAGGCCCATAATTTAAAGAAAAAGGGTGGCTATTCAAGATAACGCCGGTGAAATTGACTAGCTTGAGAGATGGGATCTCGCGCTGGGCGCTTTGCTTCCCTGGGGTGTGGCACACACCCCAGCCTTTGTCATGGCCTCAGGGAGGGCGGAGGGACTTCCCCCGACCTTGACTTCCAGTTTGTCCGTTGAACTGGCTTCAGTCAGAGGAACCGATGAGAAGACTTGCCACCCCAAGGAAAGCACAGCACCCCGATCTCCTGCTGGTGTCTGAGGAGCGTAAAAACTCAGGGAGCAGACTGATTCCAGCCACAGCCCAGAGTTGGGCTCCGCTGGGCTCCAACAGAGCAGCCAGCCAGCCGACCCACAGACAGTAACGAGCTGGCTGCGCGTCCCACCGAGATGGTGTGGTTTCTACAGAGCTCCGCCTGGGCCGTGAACAACCCATACAGCATACCT
Source organism: Bubalus bubalis (assembly GCF_019923935.1). NCBI lineage: Eukaryota > Metazoa > Chordata > Mammalia > Artiodactyla > Bovidae > Bubalus > Bubalus bubalis. Next base: position 5,986,681 of record NC_059159.1, read on the forward strand.
CACTCCTGTCTACAGATTTACATTCTAGAGGTTTTGAAATTTAAATGAAAAAAAAAAATCAAAGGGTGAATAAAATTTTTAAAGACTCAAATGCAATGGAAAGCTAGGAAGAAGAAAGACCATGAATTGAACTACAGAACTGTTAACTGTCTCTGTCGCACAGAGCCTCATAAGCCACTCAGTTGTGTCTGACTCTTCGCGATCCCATGGACTACAGCACGCCAGGCTTCCCTGTCCTTCACTGTCTCCCAGAGTTTGCTCAAAGTCATGTCCATTGAGTCGGTGATACCACCCAACCATCTCATTCTCTGCCGTCCCCTTCTCCTTATAAGCATATTGAAAATGCAACAGAATGCCTGCTAAAAACTCAGTTTATTTTGTCCCATTTATTTAAGACACTAAAGCTGACACCTTATCCAAGGGACACGTGTAGGCCTTAGGGCCTCCCTCTTGAAGCCTTCTCCCATCTCCCTCTCCATCCCACCCCTCCAGGCCGCCACACAGCACTGGGTTGAGCTCCAAGCGTCCACAGCAAATCCCCACTGGCTGTCTGTTCCGCGTATGGTAACACATATGCTTCCAGGCTACTCTGTCAACTTGTCCCCTCTCCTCCCCACACTGTGTCCATGAGTCTGTTCTCCACGGCTGCCCTGCAAATAGATTCAGCAGTAGCATCTTTCTAGATTCCATACACATGAATTAATATACAATATTTCTCTTTCTAGCTTACTTCATTCTATACAATCGGCTCTAGTTCATCCATCTCATTAGGACTGAGTCAAATGCAAAGAAATCAAATTTTGATAGCAAAGGTCTGCATCACTCAAGAAAAATTGGGATTAAAAATGGTACAAATGAACTCACATACAAAACAGAGAAAGACCCACAGACAAAGAAAACAAACTTATGGTTATCAAAGGGGAAGACAGGAAGGAATAAATTAGGAATTTGGGATTAACACACTGCTGCTGCTGCTGCTAAGTCGCTTCAGTCGTGTCCGACTCTGTGCGACCCCATAGACGGCAGCCCGCCAGGCTCCCCCGTCCCTGGGATTCTCCAGGCAAGAACACTGGAATGGGGTGCCATTGCCTTCTCTGAACAGATACACACTACTGTATATAAAATAGATAAATAATAAGGACCTACTATAGAGCACAGGGAACTCTACTTAATATTTTGTAATAACCTACAAGGGAAAAGAATCTGAAAAATAGATATATATGCATGTAAAACTGAATCTCTTTGCCGTACATTTGAAACCAACACAACATCGTAAATCAACTACACTTGAATAAAAATAAAATTTTTAAAAAGACCACAAAGTAAATCCACTTTTTAAAAGATGGGAAGAAATAAAAGTTTGTGACTTTATTTAAAAAGAAATGACAAATTATGAAGTTTGTTTTAGCCTATGTTTAACCAGAGTCAGCTGTGAATGCAACTCTTTTTTTCATTCTTCCAGCGAACAAAGAATAAATCAAATGTTGATTTGGCGGGCATAATTTTTCTGACAAGATTGTCTGATAGCGCGATACAACATTCTTGATTTCACGTTTGACTTTCACAGCACAATCATAAAGAGGACATTTTTGCAAAAAAATATTTGAAGGCGTCATCAATTTTCCCAATGGCCTGTCTTAATCCTCTAAAATTCAAATCTCTCTCTTTTGAAGTGCCTGTCATTTCATCAGCCTCGAAGATTTCCTCCTCTGTAATTGTTAACTGGCTGAATTCTGATATATTCTCACTTGCCAGTAGCCTTGCATGGGATTCAAATAATTCTCCATAATCACTTTGATCAATCTCAGGAAATTTTGCATCTTTGGCAAAATTTGAAATGGTTTTGTATGATACTCAAGAATGTTTATAACGTTTATAACGTACGGCAAACTGGAACAGACCAACCTACAAATCTAATAATGACAAGTGGAAAAATACAATAGTGTTAAGTGTGAAGGACGTGGGGGTAGGAACAGAATTTGTAACAGCCCAAGAGCAGCTGTTTTTGTATTTTGGCAAATTTGGTTTTCCTCTTTAACCTTATAATGTGAGGGACTTTAATCCTGAGAATGTAGGCAGCCCAGGAGTGGCAACTTTTGTGTTTTGGCAAATTTAGTATTCCTATGGGACCTTATAATGTCAGGGACTTCAGTCCTGAGAATGTAGGCAGCCCAGGAGTGGCTGTTTTTTTGTTTTTTTTTTTTTTGCTTTGGCAAATTTGGTTTCCCTATTTGACCTTATAACATCAAAGACTTTGATCCTGAAAATGTGGAAAACACAGGCCCCTGTGTATGACCCAGGGACATTCCCTGTAATATGTAAAGAGTTCATACAAAACAATGAAAAAATAATGGGCAGAAATAAAGACCTATTGTGAAAACAAGAAAGAAACACGGGAGACTAACAACCACAGGAAAAAAAATTCCTCTCCACTGTAAACAAAGAAATGTACAACAAAGCAATATTTCCCCATCAAATGAACATTTTTTAAATTATAATTCTTGATGCTGCTAAGGTTATAAAGAACCAAACCTTCCTTATCACTGTTGGTGGAGTGTAAATTGCACAGGCTATCCAGAAAGCAAATGCAAAGCTATATCCAGCCTTAAAATTATTTCAGCAGCATCGTACTTCTTTTTTTATGAAGTCCCATGTTGCCTGTTCATATCCTCACATCATTCTTAAAATGAACAAAGACTAAATCAAATGTTGATTTTGAGGGCATAATTTTTTCTGGGGGAAAAAAAATCGTCTAGTGGCACAAAACAATATCCTTCACTCTGAGTGAAGTTAATTGCTTTTCCAGCTCTCTCCAGAGTTTGATCTCTCACTTGGAGGCCACTTTGCACAGGAAATAAAGGCTTCCCTCGGAGTCCCCATAGGAAGTGGCACGGAGCCAGGCAGAGCTGTCTGGGAGCCTCCTACCCCAGTCAAGGGACTCCTAGCTCACTGTCTCTGTTTCCTTCCTCAGCAAAATCAAACTCCTGTAAGTTCAGGCCTGTGTGTGGATCCCAGGTAGCAAGAAGCTGGGACCTCAGGCTCTGGATGGCCAAGACTCTACCCATCACGCCAACAGTGGTTATTTCTGGGTGATGCGTGTTAGCTTTTCAACTTTCTTCTTCAAACTTTCTGTGGATGTATAAATTTTGACAATGAGCAAGCATTCACATTTACGATCATAAAAGGAAATTATTTTTAAAAAGGGAGAAAAAGAGAGGGGATTCGCATGAACAAAGCCCAGAAATAGAACTGGGAGGAGGGATGAAGAGAAAATGTCAAGACAATTCAGAGGCTAGAAGCTTCAATAGCAGGTGGGTTGAGTGGAATCAGACGGTGAGAGTCCAAAATTATCTCACTGAAAGAGTGCTTATCTCTATGTGCAGTGAGGAGCCAGGCATGGTGAGAAGGCAATGCCTTAGAGGGGACCATGGGGAAATGGAAAAAGCACTGAGCTGCTGAATCAAGCCTCACCTGAAGTACACCCTACCTCTGGATTTTTCAGACATGCAGATGCCAAATAGTTCCCTTTATTTCTTTAAGCCACTTTGAGTCAGGCTTTCCATTTACAGCAACAGAAAGTGTTCCAGCTGGTAGACTTTCCAAAGCAACGTGGCTCCGAGTAAGACGCTGGGGTGAACCTGCCACTCCTTGTTCTAGTTAAAATAGGACGCGCCACTTAAAATTCGCTGAGCCTTAGTCATCCCTACAGATGGAGCAGGATGCTTGCGTCCTCTCTCACCAGCATAAGGATAAACATTTTGAGGTTATAATGAGCCTCTTAGATGAGCAGAAGATCTGAATTTTTCAAGTCCCACTTGCAGACACAAGAGCAGTTGGTCCGGTGTCAGGGACTGAATTGCTTATGAGGGTCATATCTTCAGGGAAGTGTGCCTGAGATGTGAAGTGTCAGACGTGTGCATAGGAATCACAGCATGGGGCTGGGGGCGGGGGGAGTGGATTCTGATTGAACAGGTCTGTGGTGGAGCCTAACACTCTGCATTGCAATAAGCACTCGGGGGGATGCAGAGACAGCCAGGAGCTGAAGTCAGATCAAGGAACACACAGTCTCCTGGGGCTCCTTTCGAAGCATCCCAAATAGCATGTTTAAGAACTTAAGCTCTAGAGTCAGACGTTCCCACCCACCGCCTTACCAGCTGTGCGAATTGGGCACATCATTTACACTCTCTAAACCTTGGGCTCTTACATGTAAAAATGGGGTAACAATAGTACCTAGTTGCTGGGATTGAAAAGATAAAACATGTAAAGAAATTAGCATGGCATCTGGCACCTAGTAGGTACTCCCCAAAGACAGCCATCTTTCTTACTCAGACCCAGCAAGGCACCCACGTGGTCTGAGCTTTGTGAAATGTGAAAAGTGAACACGACCCCACTGGCCAAGAATAAATGAAAGGCAATTAGATGTAAACTGTCAATAACAAGTCATTTGATGTACAGCCCTCAGTCTCAAAAATCTTATATAAGCTGTGTCTTGACTTGTAATGAAATAGTTCTCAAAGCCTTCTGAGTTGCTCTTCCCAGGTTACAATCCTCAAATCTGGCTAGAATAAAATTTTCCAATTCTTTCTTAAAAAAAAAAAAAAAAAAAAGCAATGCACGTGTCCACTGGAACCTCTCAGAGTATCAAACGTTGACTCCCTTTACTGCCCACGTGCGTGCGTGCGTGCTTAATCGTTCAGTCCTATCCGACTCTTTGAGACCCCATGAACTGCAGCCCACCAGGCTCCTCCGTTCATGGAATTCTCCAGGCAAGAATACTGGAGTGGGTTGCTATTCCCTTCTCCAGGGGATCTTCCCAACCCTGGGATCGAAGCGGGTCTCCTGCATTGTAGGCAGATTCTTTACCCGCCTGAGCCACCAGGGAAGCCCCTCACTGCCCACAGATACTGTAAATCCCTACAACTTAGCTCTCCATTCCCACACTCCTGATGCTCCAGGGTTTCCCCCGCCCACCTCGCCCTGGTTTAACGATGCTTAACTCCTCGGGCTTCCGTCTCTGTTTGGGTTCTGCTTTGCTTTGCTGGGGTGGGGACAGCTGCTCAGTGTTGTGTCCTGTGTCACTGCCCGTCCCTCGGATTCTGCACAACCAGGAGGACCCGGGAGCTGATGGGAGTGGGTTAGCTGGGACTCCTGGGGTTGAATGTTGGCAAAACCCAACCCAAGTTGACACAGTTAAAAGCAGAATTGCCAGGCTGACCTGACTCAAATGTCCAGAGGTCAGTGGGACTGGTGTCCACAGCTGGACCCGGGACCCAGCCCCTCTTCCAGCTCTGCTCCCCTGGACCAACATCATTTTAGGATGCCCCACAACGTTCCAGCTCCTACGCCCCTCAAGCCCAAATTCAGGCAGAGAGCTTCTTGTTCTGAGCGCTCTGCTCACAAGCCCGGAATTCGGACTCTTTGGCCCTGATTGGCCTATCTCGGGTCATGTGTTCATCCCTGAACCAATCCCAGCAGCCAGAGGGTGGGCACTGCTGATTGGCTCAGCCTAGACCATGTGCTCCAGCCCAGACTAGGCTGGGGGTGGGACTAACTTCTGCATAACCAGAGTGTCTAAGTCGGGGGTAAGAGGTGGGTGCGGCTAAGGGAACCAGGGCGCTCCTTTACAGATGCCGGGCAGTTGGAGCCCCGCATCCAGGTGATCCTCTACCCTGGGAAGTCTTTCCTCCATGGAGGACAAGGGGAGAAGATGTCTGAAGACCCCCACAACCAGCCTGTGAGGGGATTATGTCACGGGGATGCGGTTGTGCTATGAAGCATGGAATCTTTGACAGATGTCCATATCGCAGAGTCTTGGTATAGGTTGCAGAAACTCCAGCGCATGTCAACTCCCCTGCTCAAACACCTACCATGGCTCCCCATGGCTGTCAAAACTGAACTCCTCAGCCTGACGTTTGGAGTCTCCGTGACCTCACCCCACGTGGATCCTGGATGATCTGCCTGCCCCTGGGCTCCTTCTGCGTGGTGTCCTCTTTCTTTCTGATACTCAGTACCACCCATCTCCTCTCTGCACCTCGGTGCCTCAGCCCCCCGTGTCCTTGATGGCCCTTCCTTCTCTCGGCCCAAAAGTGTCCTGGTGGAAAAGCCCTGGAAAAGGAGACAATGGAGGTCCCCGATTCTCACACTGGTCCTGCAGCCTTTCTCCAATCAGTCAATCTCGCAGAACCCCCACCACCTCCCAGTTCAGGCTTCTGCCTAAGACAGGTAAAAAAGTGTGTGTGTGTGTGTGTTTGTGTGTGCTCAGTTACTCAGTTATATCTAACTTTTTGCAACTCCATGGACTGTACCCCACCAGGCTCCTCTGTCCATGGGATTCTCCAGTAAGAAAACTGGAGTGTGTTGCCATTTCTTTCTCCAGGGGATATTCCCGACCCAGGGATCAAACCCCCATCTCTTGCATGTCCTACATTACCAGGCAGATTCTTTACCAGTGCACCAGGTGGGAAGCCCCAGGTCAAAACAGGTCAAAAAAAGCAGCTGTGAAAACTAACTGAAAGGAGGCATGCACCCCCAGCCCAAGTTCTTCTTTTCCTTGGAACATACAAAACCTTAACCTGCCCTGCCTGTCAGCAACCCCTCTCCTGCTTTTGGCTCTTCTGAAACATGCCCAGCATATATGAGGGGCTCACCTTCTCTTGTGTGCCAAGCCCAGGTCACAGACCCTAGAGGTGCCCTAGCCCCTCAGAACCTTGGTCCTGCACTCCTCCTGGCCTGAACTCCACGCTGAAACAAGACAAGAAATAACATCAGTTGCAGGGACCAACAACCCACCTGAGTGGCACCAAGCTCACTCTAAACTAAAGATGTAGATACAGCAGATACAGCTTGAAGCTGTTTCTGAGCTTCCTTTTTTTTCTTCAATTTTTTGTTCGATTTTTTTATCTTTTGGCCTCACCACATGGCATGTGCGATCTTAGTTCCCCAGGCATCAAACCCACGCCCCCTGCAGTGGAAGGTGAAATTTTAACCACTGGACTGCTAGGGAAATCTCCTTAATAAGTTTTTCGAGAAGACAAGTAATGTGCCTCATCCATCTCTGTGCCCACAAAGCACAATCTTCCTTTCCTCTAAACTACAAAACCTTAACCAACCTCTGTTTCTCTCCCTGCCCCGTCCCCTATCAGGGCTCTTCTGCCTGGACCTGGGTTTGCTTTTGCCCACGTTGTGTCTGCCCCTTGTCTCCCGACAAGGCTTATGTCAGAGACTGTCCAGATGCCCTAGCAGAGGCTAGTGTCAAATGAAAACAAAATTCGAACCCAGTAAAGAAAGACTTATTCAAAAGGGTTATTATTGCTGGGGCAGAAAGGTCCTGCTGCAGTCAAGACAGGGGGCCCTTGCAACAGAGCAGATGCTTTGACTGTAAGATCTGTACGCATCTCAAGAGTTCGGCAAAAAGAGTTCTCTTTTACTGAGAGGAGCAAACAAGGCTAGAAGAACCAGGTGCGGGAAAGTGCAATGAAAGGGTGCCGAGATGGAATCCGAGATCAGAGGATGTTTTACCCCGAGGCCAGTCTGTTCTCAGGAGGGGCTGTGAGCCGGCAAGGCGTGGGTACCCCAAAGGTCAAGGGCTGAAAGAAGGAGAAAAGCTTAACTGCAGTTTGGCTAAGAAGCATCGTGTTCCGATGGATCTGTGGAGACAAGCAGTTCAGCTAGTCATTTACGGAGGAAAGAATGAGAATTTGGAGGGTCTGTGTCTGGCTTTGTCATAGGTCCATGAGGCTTATTTAAATCAAATGGGGAAGGCTGGTTCTTTGCAATGAGCTGTGTTCCAGACAGAAGGGTGAGGGGATTCCTTGAATTGTTGTTATTTTCCAGGAACACAGGGCCTGCACACACAGACATGTGCGCGTGTGCACACACACATATACATACACACACACATACACACACACACACATACATACACACACATACAAACATACACACAAACACGCACATACACACACATGTACACACATACACACACACACACACACACACACACACGGGCGCATACACATGCACACATGCGTGTGCACAGATGACAACAGACCACAAGGAAGTCTTATTTTTTTAAAGCTTCCTGCAGGAATTCCCAGGTGGTCCAGTGGTTAGGAATCAGCCTGCCAATGCAGAGGACCTGGGTTTGACCCCTGGTCCAGGGAGATCCCTCATGCTACAGGGCGTCCGAGCCCATGCTCCACAGGAAAAGCCAACACGATGAGAAGCCCGTGCACCACAGCAAAGAAAAGCCTGTGCTCGCGGCAGCTAGAGAAAGCCCCCACAGCAACGAAGACCCAGCACAGCCAAAATAAATAAAAATTTTTTAATTAAATAATTAAAATAATAATTAAAATTAAATAAAAGTATAAAGACCCGGGGAAAACTTTTTTTAAAAAAGCTTCTTGCAGTTGTATTTTTGTTTTTTAATCTTGAGACACAAGTTTGACCCTTCCAACCGCGGCAGGTTGGCCCCTCGTTTGGAGAGGGTTACCCTCTCAGTCGACCTCTTGGTTTTGCAAAGCCAGCATCCACTTCCAGTGTGAGAATTTGAGATGGAGAACAAATGCTCTGCATATCAATGAACACGTCCTCTGAAATGATGATTGCTTTAGAGTTAAAAATAAAATTTCCTCTCCCAAGGGCACTTCAGAAGATGAGAGTTCTGGATGCTGAGGACTGGAGGCCAGGCCTGAAACCAGGTCAAGGTTGGGGAGTGAGGACGGGACCCCACAGACCCTAGGAGGAAGCAGACCACCTGGGTTTGTTTCTCTGGATTGTCATGCCCTCTGCCCACCCCGAGCCATCAGGGAGAAAGTCTGGTCTATGGGTACATAAGTGGGGCTCACCCAGTGCTGTGCTGCTAAAATGTTTAAGAACTGGCTCTCTGGAAAGATTGGGAAAAGGGGAGCCTTACTTCATAGAGTTTGCCAATTTCCACAGTGTAAATACTCTCACCATGGTCCACTCATATCTACCAAGCTCACAAAATTCCCAAAATCTAACTGGCACCCATATACAGGTATGAGTCAGCTCTGGCACACACAGATGTATTTGTGTTGTATGTCGGGCAAATTTCAGGGGAGGTGGTAGGCAGCAGCCTAGGGAAGTTGGGTACAAGATGACCAAAGGCAATATCAAGCTTGATGAGTGGATGAGATGACCGAATTTAGAAATGGATAAGAGTTTCTCAGGAGTGCCCAGCATCCTTGGAGTGGGGGACTGGAATAGATGGGGCTTCCTAGTATCAAATGGGCTTCTTTGGTGGCTCAGGTGGTGAAGAATCTGCCTGCAATGCAAAAGACCTGGGTTCAATCCCTGGGTTGGGAAGATCCCCTGGAGAAGGGAATGGCTACCCACTCTGGTATCCTTGCCTGGAGAATTCCATGGACAGAGGCTGTAGTCCATGGGGTCACAAAGAGTTAAACATGACTGAGTGACAAACACTTTTACCTTTTGCTTTCACACAATCAAGGGGAGGTGGGGACTCAGGTTATCTGGAAAGCGAGGGGGCCAAATGCTGGACCCTGAGTGGTTTACAACAGCCACTTTGAAGTGCCTTGCATGACCCTAACCCTTAGGTCTCCCCAGTCGCAGTTCCCAGGTAGCCTAGTGGTAAAGAATCCGCCTGCCAATGCAGGAGACGCAGAAGACTGGGGTTTGATCCGTGGGTCGGGAAGATCCCTAGAGGAGGAAATGGCTACCCACTCCAGTATTCTTGCCTGGGAAAGTCCATGGACAGAGGAGCCTGGCGGGCTGCCGTCCGTGGGATCGCAAAGATTCAGACATGACTGAGTTCACATGCGTGCGTGGTGTAGTCCAAATTCACTGCCCGAATCATGGACAGGGTGGTGGGGACCTCCTGAGCACGTGCTTGCTCAGAATGGCAGCCTCCGGCAGTTCCCTGTGACTCGGAGAGTGTGCCTCAGGGCTGATCTCCTCCAGCTTCACGTGCATGTCCACTGGGCGGTCAACACTTTTAACCAAAGCCAGAAACGACCACTCCTTCCCTTACATCCCTTGGGGAACCAAGTCCATTAACTGGGCGAGGTGGAAACAGATGGGCAGAGCTCTTGAGGGGCTCGGGAGCTCAAAGGCATCGGTTTCATGAAGGATTCTCACCTACCTCCAGGGTTACGCAGTGGAAGACATTTGTAATCTCCAGCTCCAGGATGCAGGGAGTGGTGCTGGGCTTCATTTTCTTTAAGTCAGGTTCTGTCTAACTCCAAATCTGCCTCCTATTGGGGTAGCAAGAAACTCAATCTCGTTCAAAGTTGGGGCTCCCCCCTGCCTCTCTCTGCCCAGAGTCACAGGAAGGAACCAGCCATCCTTGCAAAGTTAAAACATCTGGGGAGTCTGCGATCTGCGCTGGTCCCTTGAAATTCAGCAGTTCCCGAGCATCTGGCTAGGTTCAAGCTTGGGCTCTGCAGAGACAGAGAGCCCTGGTGCCCCATCCCCCCACTTTCCACAAACTCACCCCCTGGGCACCTCAAAGGAGCAAAACCCAAGGAGCCTCTGTCTCCTCCTTCCTGTTCTTGGAGAACCTCCCTCCCTTTGCTGCTTCTACATCTGTCCCTGCAAAGCCTCAGCCCTCTCTCTTCTGCTCCGGGTGCCCCCAGCACCATCTACTTGGTGAATCAAGGCTTTTTCAAGGACCAAGAGGAGAGAGGGTGGTCTTCACAGCTTCTGCCCTGCAAATGCCTCAAGACAAGCAGACAGAAAGACTCGCCCTGCAGTACAGAGAACCAAACCAAATCGCTCCAGACGGCCTGACGCCTCCACAGCAGTGAAAGCAGCACACCAATTAATACTGCAATCCATTAGCCGGCCACGTATCACTGGGGAAAGAAGCGACATGAGGAAGTGTGGGGTGGGGAGATGGGGCTCCCTCTACAGAACTGGGAGCCGGCGGGTATGGTGACCCCAGATGCAGCTCACCCAGGCCAGCGATGGCTGAAAAAGTTTCTCTGGAGTTCCGAGAGGCAGCAGACAAAGGGCTGAGGCCCTGCCAAGGGTGGCCGTTACCGCACCCGTTCTCTGAGACCTGCAGGCTCAGCTCTCCAGACCTGCTGCCCTCCTCCGAGGGTGGAGCCCCGCCTGAGGGCATGGGATCTGCACAGCCAGGATCACCCGGAGCATGACTGTCTTTCCTCACTTGCACCGGCCCCTCCCCGACACCCCACCCGGCTTCCTTCCACCCTCGCCTTTCCAGGCCCGCCCCCCTCACCTCCCATCGCACAGCCACTCCCCGGCTCTTGTTCTGGGCATCTCTTGTGCGCGGTTAAACATCAGGGCAGATTCACCAGGGCCTCCTGGTGTGGCCAGTGTCCTGCAGGAGTCCGGCAGGACTGACCCCGCCGAAACACATTCAGAGTTCCTAAACAAGGCAGGGAGCTGCACGCTCAGAACCTCCTGCCTTCGCACACGTGGCCTCCATTGCCCAAGCCCCCGAGTGGTAGACGCCACCAAGGGAGCAGCCTGGGAGGTCTGGCCACCATCCCAAAGGCCAAGCCTGTTACTCAGGACTCCTTTGTCTGCTTCTCAGCTAGAGAAACCCACAGCACCCTAGATGTCCCCAGACTAGCCTCCATGTCCCTAAGGTGCCCATTTCTGCCCACACAGCCCTGGCTAGAAATGTGGGAAACCATCAGACCTTCCCCAGGTGACTCCCTGGGCCCAGGTGTGCCCTGGCCGGCTCCCGGGGACTCGGAAGCCAAGCCTAAGATTGAGGAGACAATCGTAATGCATGAGTGGTGTGTACCCACTGATGCCTCACAGCAACTCGGCCCACGGGAGCATCCCCATCTGACAGCGAGTTAACTGACACTCAGGGCAGTCACCTGTCCACGTCCGCACACTCCACAAGCCTCGGGAGAGAGAAAACCCCGTGTGTCAGATGCTCTTACAACTTTGTTATGGGGTCAGCAGGGGAATGTGTCAGCCCCACATCCACCAGGAATTAGCCCAGATGCATTACCAGATTAGGGTTTCCCAGGTGGCGCTAGTGGTAAAGAACCTGCCTGCCAAAGCAGGAGACAACAGAAACGTGGGTTCGAACCCTGGGAAGATCCGCTGGAGGAGGGCATGGCAACCCACTCCAGGATTCTTGCCTGAAGAATCCCGTGGGCAGAGGAGCCCAGCAGGCTACAGTTCATGGGGTTGCAAAGAGTCAGACATGAATGGAGAGACTTAGCACAGATACCTTTCCCATATTATACACATATAGACAGGAGGGAGCAGACAGAATCCCAACAAATGCACATGGAAGGCAGGAAAGCAATGGAAAAGGACTGAACTGTGGGAGACAGTCTGGGAGGCTGGTGGACAGACACTGGCCAGCTGAAAATTTATTCTGATGCCATTTCAAATCCCACTTACAGCTTCCAAAGCACATTCATATAATTCATCCCGATCTGTCCTGACAACAACTGCCCTAGGTGGAGAGTTAGCTCACTGAGGGCCTGGGCTGGGGAGTCGGGGGGCGGGGGTGCTTGGCAAACAGATCATAAGTGGGGGTGCTCCAGGCATACCCCCCCTCCTAGTGGATGGAAGCGAGGAGGGCAGGGACCAAAGTCACAGGTTGGGTGGGGGTGATACAGAACCTGAACAGTGCATGCAGCGCCAGGGAGAGTTGTCCCAAACAGGCTTTGCTCTCGGTCCACTGGAGCCCTGCCTCTCACACTGGAATGTGCACTGGAAGACCCCGGGGATGTTGTTAGAACGCAGATTCTGGTTCGGAGGGTGTGGAGTGGGGACTGAGGGTCTGCATGTCTGATGAGCAGTCACGTGGTGCTGAGGGTCCTAATCTGTGACTACCTGTTGAGTAGTAAAGCTTCGGAGGTTGTTCTCATTTTGAGATAGCTTCCCCGGTGGCTCAGCGGTAAAGAATCTGCCTTCAATGCAAGAGCCACAGAAGATGCAGGTTCAATCCCTGTATCAGAAAGATCCCCTGGAGCAGAGCATGGAAACCTACTCCAGTATTCTTGCCTGGAGAATCCCATGGATAGAGGAGACTGGTGGACTATAGTCCACGGGGTCACAAAGAGTCAGACACAACTGAGGCGACTTAGCATGCATGCACACCGCCTATCTTGAGAAGGTTAGCCTGCCAGGGTGAGCAGACCAGAGCTGCTCCAGCTCCTCAAGTCCCCTCCTGGGCTCTCAGAAGGTGCTGCAGATCCCTGAGGCCCAACTGGCCTCCGATGGGGACTAAAACCCCAGTCCCCTAACTAGGGTGCCCACGTGTGATCAGCCCTTGCCATGCTTGGCACAGCAGTTGCTGGCGCCAGAGCAGCTCAGGGTACCAGAGGGACCAAGGAAAGTAATATCCTCACAGCCCGGGGGGTGTAAATAATGAAAGTCGGATCCATAAGTAATTACTTTTTAATTAATTAGGAATGATGAATAGCAAAGACCCAGCGGCTCCGGGCGGAGTGGTGTTATCTGTTATAGCCTTGGTCCTTTCCCTGCTGAAATTGATTTGCAGTGGGGGAGGGCAGAGGGGAGGGGACACCCTGGGTCTGGGGGACAGAGGAGGGCCAGGCGAAGAGGGAGGCACAGGCTCCTCCCAGGACCCTTGGCCCAGGAATCCTCTCCACTCCGTTGGAAGGTCTCCTCCCTGGAGGGGGAACCTGGAGCGAAAAGGGCTGCACTCCTCTCTTCCAGATTCACCTAATTAATCTTCACACTCTTGAGGGGAGACATGCCTGTGGTCCTTCCTCTCTGCTCAGCGGCAGGGGACACCCGGGAGTGAGGGGGGTGGGGGGCGAGGGGGTGATGTTTAGTCCCAGAATGCTCAGCGGCAGGGGACACCTCGGAGCGGGGATGTGATGCGTACTCCCAGAATGCTCAGCGGCAGGAGACATCCCTCCCAAAGGCAGCACCCAGGCCCAGGGAACAGTCCGCAAGTGGGAAAGAGCAAGGCCAGGTGACCTACCTACAACACGGCAGGTCTATGCCCAGGAGGGCAGAGGGATCCAGACAGGCCATGCCATCCTACACTTTTCTCTCACCCGGTGCCAGGAGCATGGTAGACCTCCGGGGCCCCTGCCACTGCCTGTCACCTGAACCAGAGGAGAGGGCCGTTCTGGATCTCCACCACCACCTCCTGCCTCCCCCCACCCCTGCCCTCTACTGCTGTTAAGAATTCCATCATTCAAAGACAACTGACATTTAAGCATTCCAACTTCTAGTCTGGAAGGGGGAAGCAAGGGATCATCTCAACATGAACAGAGACTGGCATCTACTCCAGTCCTCTCCCCTCCCCCACTGCACACACCCTCCTCCCCAGACCCCTCAGTCTCTGAGCACAGTGTGGGGGTGGGCCTCCCTTCCCTGAGGTTCCACCCAGGTGAGCTAGCTGAGGAGGAAGCGAGGAAGGTGGGAAGATGGGAGGTAAAGATTTTCTTGAGCACTTGAAGAAGACCCAGGGCTAGAGTGAAGCAAGCCTCCAGCTCGAAATTTAAGGGAGCACTCAAAAAGCTCAGTCCATCTCCCAAGCCTGTCTCCCTGAGAGATAAGATTGCTGAGGGCCTCGCTATCAGATACATGGAGCATCCTTGTTAAAAGATGAATGATCTTGGGAATTCCCTGGTGGGCCAGTGGTTAGGACTTGGTACTTTCACTGCTAAGGGCCTGGGTTCAATTCCTGGTGGGTGAACTAAGATCCCGCCAAAAAGACAGAGTGCTTTCACAGGCATGAGTGGTAACTAAGTTTTAAGCATCTTTGAGGCAGGAAAGAAAACCAGATTGGGACAAGATAAAGTCACAAAGAGGAAAGGAAAGAGAGGGAGTGTTTCTTTAGGACCTGCTCTTCGGGGCCGTGTTCTTTGCACACCTTGGAGGAAAGCCTCTGTGTCCTCATTTACAGGTGCTGAAACAAGGAGAATCCGATTTCCCACCTGTGTAGAATGGGCCTGATCTGAAAATCCACAATGAACAAAACACACAAACGTTAAATCCAGGCCTCAGTCTCCTGCCCCTCATCCCAGCCCTACTAAATCCTGATCTTATTTGAAATGTGGATGATTTTTTCGTCATGAATATTTTGCATTAATTTTTATTGTTTAAAATATTATGAATCTTGGGACTTCCCTGGCAGTCCAGTGGTTAAGAATCCACACTTCCACTGCAGGAGGGGAGGGTATGATCTCTGGTTGGAGATCTAAGACTCCACATTCCATGCAGGGTGGTCAATAGATATAGATACAGACATAGACATGGATATAGGGCTTCCCAGGTGGCCCTAGTGGTAAAGAACCCACCTGCCAAGACAGGAGACATAAGAGCTGTGGGTTCAATACCTGGGTCAGGAAGATCCCCTGAAGAAGGAAATGGCAGTCCACTCCAGAATTCTTGCCTGGAGCATCCCATGAACAGAGGAGCCTGGCGGGCTACAGTCCATGGGTTGCAAAGAGTCGGACACGACTGAAGCAACTTAGCGCACACACACATAGATATAGATACATCATCTGTCTTGGTAACCGAGTTTTGACCTCCCCCCCTTAAAGTGAGATGAAACTCACTCACTTTAAAAGTGTCACAAAGTGTCTGACTCTTTGCGACCCCATGGACTACACACTCCATGGGATTCTCCAGGCCAGGATACTGGAGTGGGTAGCCTTTCCCTTCTCCAGGGGATCTTCCCGACCCAGGGATCAAGCCCAGGTCTCCAGCGTTGCAGGCGGATTCTTTACCAGCAGAGCCACCAAGGAAGCCCCCCCTTAAATCTAGCGCCCAAACGTGCTGCCCTGTCTCTCTCTCCCTACTCTTGGTCCTACTTGGAAGCCATATGTGCGAGTGAACAAAACCCATTAATTTTGGAAGCAGTCGCAAACCCAAGTCTAGCTTTGCCAGAACTCCCAGCCAAGTTTCCATTTCCTCCTCCTTAGACATGGGCAACTAGCGCCTCTGCAGAGAGCCGGGGGGACGAGTAACGTGTCACTGTGTCCCCGCTAGCATGGAGTCAGGCGCGTGGCAAAGGCCCAGAAGTGGCATCTCCCTGCCTACCCCAGACCCTGCACCGCAAAGGAACTGGGAGCCACGGACCCCCAGAGCCCACCAACACCAGCAGGGGGCCACCAGCCTTTTAAAACTCCATTCTGGGCATTTCTTTGACAAGTTGAGAAATGAACCACAGATTCAGGGTGAGAAGAGAAAACTGGTAATTGCAATGATGCCGAACCAATTTGTTTGTGTTAATTGGAGCCAATTAAAGTTTTCTCTTCGTCACTTACCCCAGGTTAGGCCGTCTTAGAGGAGTTGATTTCTGGCCAGATGGTAAGTAATGCCTTTATCTATCCTCACATGAGGTGGAGAGAGACAGAGGGATTTCAGAGGCATTCCAAAATGATAAACAGATGGACAAAGGGCAAGGGAGGACAGGACAGGTGGAAATGGATGACCAGGACTGACCACCCAGCTCCTGTGAGGGGCACGTGATCATGGGGGAAGGAAGGCCTGCACTAGCTAGGCTGTCTACTCAATGTGCGGTCCACGGACCAGCTGTAGAGGCATCACCTGGAATCTTCTTAGAAAAAAAATGCACCCCACTTCCAACCTGCTGAGTCAAAAATCTGCATTTTAACAAGATCCCTGGGTTGGGGGAGGGATTTGTATTAATATATATGGTACAGTTTGATAAGATCCCTGGGGGCGGGGGGGGGGGGGTGGTTGTATTAATATATATGGTACTGTTTGACAGGTGCTGGTCTAGACAAGCCGGAGCTCCATCCACCCTGGATCTGTCTGCCCAGGCACCAAATAGAGGCTCTCATAGTTTGGAGTCTTCTCTGAGTCACCCCATCCATTCTGAGGCCCCTGACCATTCACTGAGAAAGCATCTATTATCTCCAATCCAACTCCATCAACCCCCACATCAATTTTCCACCTACTCCGCCCAACTTGGACTCCGGGAGCTGTCCTCAGGTGTCTGCTGGCTGCAGCCAAGAGGAGCCCTGGCTGGAGATGGGAGACATGAAGAGAGAAAGCAGGCGTGTTTCTCCCCTGCTCTCCACCTGCAGGGCTACAGCTTCACAATAGGCACATCTGGCAGGCACCCTCTCCCAAACTGACAGCTTTTGCTGGCCTCTATTAAGGACAGCAAGGAGATCAAACCAGTCCATCCTAAAGGAAATCAACCCTAAATATTC
This sequence comes from Bubalus bubalis, assembly GCF_019923935.1. Classification (NCBI taxonomy): domain Eukaryota; kingdom Metazoa; phylum Chordata; class Mammalia; order Artiodactyla; family Bovidae; genus Bubalus; species Bubalus bubalis. Next base: position 6,003,828 of record NC_059159.1, read on the forward strand.
CTTGGAAGGACTGATGCTGAAGCTCCGATCCTTTGGCCATCTGATGCGAAGACCTGGTCTTTTTCATTGGAAAAGACCCTGATGCTGGGAAAGATTGAGGGCAGGAGGAGAAGGGGACGACAGAGGATGAGATGGTTGGATGGCATCACTGACTCAATGGGCATGAGTCTGAGCAAACTCCGGGAGATAGTGGAGGACAGGGAAGCCTGGTGTGCTGCAGTCCAGGGGGTCGCAAAGAGTCAGGCACAGCTTAGCAACTGACCAAAAAAACAACAAATACACACACAAAGGAACTAGGGGAATTAAATAGTATTTTGCACGGGAAAGCAGGAGTCAGAGCAAGAGGTGCATTGTGGGAATGGTCTGGTCCTCTCCCATCCCCTGAGGAATAGGGGCTGTCACCTTCCCCTTTGCCGTGCCCGCCATCTGCTCCCTGAACTTGATGGTGCAGATGGGGAGCCAGGAATGTGCTGAGCAGGCTGCCTGGGGCTTGCAGGCCTATGATGATCAGATTTAACAATTGTTAGTGATCTGTGCATTTTCTGCAGCAGATGAAATAATTGTATAGGAGGGCTGGTGGAAGGAAGAAAGCCGTAAATGCCTTTTCCTTTCAGCATTAAACCAGTAAAGCTATACAGCTTGCCACAATTAATTAGCACTCTGTCTTATTAGCACCTTCATCACTCGCTCCCCCCCGCCCCCACCCCATACAACAAAAATGGGATGTAGAGCCAGCTGGCCCCCACTGCTTCGGTGGCTGATGCTCCAGCTGAAGGAGTCCCAGATGTGGGCAGAACCAGGGAGCCGGGAGGGACACCTTGTTGGGGGTGGTGGTGATGGGGGGTGGGGGGGCGGGCGGGAGTGTTGCCTGGAGATAGCTGCGCCTCCAACAGACCAGAGACTGAATCTCCTGGGCAGTGAGCCAGTGGGCGTCACCCAGGGAATCTTGCCCAGGCAGAGAAATGCCAACTGCCAGTGAGTGACCAGGGAGGAGGGCTAACATGTTTGCACCTGCAGAAGCGCAAGAGCTCTAAGACTCGCTGTCAAGACCAGCTTCGTGGGTGTGTGACCAGTGCAGTCCCCCGGGGCTCCATGCTCGGAAACGCCCATCTTAAAATTCTTAATACTTTTATCTTAGAATTCGCCATTTGTCAGTGAAGTCCAATGGGATGATGGAGTGGGCTCAAGGGCGGGGCCTCCTTGGCCTCCCCACCTCCCCAGGGGTGAGCCTCAGTCTTCCACTCTCTTGTCCCCTCCCATCCCTGGAGGGAACCTGGGTGGCTGGGAGCCAGGACCCCATGTGTGCACCCCATGCTCCAAACTGTGGGGTCGAGCCCCAAGCAAGTGTCAGCACTCACCCCACAAGTATTTCCACACCAAGGGAGTGCAACACTATAGATCAGCTCAGTCGCTCAGTCGTCTTCAACTCTTTGCAACTCCATGGACTGCAGCACACCAGGCCTGTCCATCGCCAACTCCCAGAGCTTACTCAAACTCATGTCCATTGAGTCGGTGATGCCATCCAACCATCTCATCCTCCGTTGTCCCCTTCTCCTCCCACCTTCAACCTTTCCCAGCATCAGGGTCTTTTCCAATGAGTCAGTTCTTCCCATCAGGTGGCCAAAGTATTGGAGTTTCAGCTTCAGCATCAGTCCTTCCAACAAATATTCAGGACTGATCTCCTTTGGGATGGACTGGTTGGATCTCCTTGCAGTCCAAGGGACTCTCGAGAGTCTTCTCCAACACCATAGTTAGAGTGACAAAAAATATTCTGATAGGAAGGAAAAGCTTTTCTTCTGCTCTTAGAGCAAGGAGCCCTGCATTTTTATTTTATTTTTATTTTATTCATTTATTATTTTGGCTGTGCTGGGTCTTCGTTGCTGTGCGGGCTGCTCTCTAGTTCCGGTGTGCAGGCTTCTCGTCACAGTGGCTTCTCCTGTTGCTGAGCACGGGTTCTAGGGCCCATGGGCTTCAGTAGTTGTGGCTCCCGGACTTCAGAGCACAGGTTCAATAGTTACAGCATACGGGCTTAGTTGCTCCTTGGCAGGTGGGATCTTCCAAGACCAGGGATCGAACTCAAATCTCTTGCATTGGCCGGTGGATTCTTAACCACTGAGCTGCTGGGAAGCCCTGCACTTTGATTTTGAACTAGGCGCTACATGTAGCTGGCCTTGCCTGCTGCTTCTGAAGCAGGACTGAGGGAGTTTCAGAGGGCTCCCTCAGTCGTCTGGGCAGCTGGGACTAAGATCCTTTGATGGCCACATTGAGATCCGGCTGTGTGCAAGGCTCTGGATGGTTCCATCCAGGTGAAAGATGGAAGTCACAGATCCCTCAAAAAAACTGCAATCCTGGGCTCAATTAACCCCTTCTGAGCAGCTGACGGCCCACTCCAGGAAACCCAAAACCACTTGTAAAATTTAAAAATACAAATGCAAAGAGGGCCTCGTGCCAGTGTTTAAAACACTGAGCCCTGGCTGGAATTTCCTTAGCTGAGGAGATGGAGAGAGAATGACAGAGCAGAGGCCGTTTAGGAGAAGTTCAAACTTAGTAGGTTTGAACCAGTGTAACTTTTGCTAGAGTTAAACTATATAACTCTACATACTGCCTGCCCTGTAGTGGTTAAATACGGAACTAGTCAGAACTGGTCCTTCAGATTCCTGCTCCTGCTACATACCATGTGACTTCCAAGTCCAAGAATGTCTCAGAGCCTCACTTTTCTCAGCTGTAAAGTGGGTACCCTTGACTCAAACCAAAAAAAAAATTGTAGATTAAAAAGCATAGGATGCCTAGCATATGAAAGATGTTCACTGACTGTTTTAGTTGACTCAGGCTGCCGTGACAAAGTGCCGTGGACTGGGAGGCTTACAAACAGCATACATTTATTTCTCATGGTTCTGGAGTCCAGACGTCTGAGATCAGGTGTCAAGGTGATCAGGTTCCGATGAAGACTGTCTTCCAGGCTGTAGGTGGCTGACTTCTCGATGTGTCCATGCAGGGTGGAAAGAGGGCAACACAGCTGTCTTGGGTCTGTTTTTACAAGGGTGTGCGTGCTCAGTTGCTTCAGTCGTGTCCGACTCTTTGAGACCCTATGGACTGTAGCTTGCCAGGCTTCTCTGTCCCTGAGATTCTCCAGGCAAGAATACTGAAGTGGGTTGCCATGACCTTCCCCAGGGGATCTCAATCCAGGGATCGTACCCAGGTTTCCTTCATCTTCTGCATCACAGGTGGATTCTTTACTGCTGAGCCACCCGGGAAGCCCCTTTACAAGGGCACTCATCCTATTACAAGGGCTCCATGCTCGTGACCCCCTGAGATGTTAAATAACTTGCCCACGCTTGGGATCCAGCTGCAGACAACTCGGCTCCAGAGGTCAGTCTGAGCTAGAGGCACACTCTTCTCTTCTGTGAAATGGGTCCAATGATCCCTACTCTGATACCCCGAAGGACTTTGGCCTTGAAGTGAAATCAACAAGCAAGAAACTGATCAGAAAGGAGAAAGCAGAGGTATGATGCAGGCACAAAGAACCAGGATGTGTGCTGGTACAGAGGGAGTGCCCGCCTGAGCAAAAAGAGGGCAAGAAGAAAGACGTGGAAGGCAGACCTCAGTAGGATTCCAGGCTTTGGGTTCCTGCCAGCTGCTGTCACCTTAAGCTGGGGAGCCCCTCACCTCACCTCACCTCACCTCGCCCGATTCCTGGGAAGGCAGACCCAGGGGCATCAGCTGGTGGACAAGGACACTGGCTGTCCTGTCTGCAGTGCTCGTGACAGCCAAATCCTTCAGTGGGAATGAGGCATCTCCCAGTCCATCTGAGCCAAGGTACCGCAGAAATTCAAGCCCGTGGCCTCTCTGTTGATGAGAGCGGTGGCGCTATGACAACGTCCTGCTGACGTCCACGGCGCTGCTTCCGCCCAGCCCATTGGAGTGGATGCTCCCCCAGAAGGTACAAAACCGTCCTCCAGCTGTCTCTGCCCCGGGGTAAAGGGACAGAAACCCTGCAACAAAGATGGTTGTCCCTGGACCTGGCCACAGTCAGTCCTAGCCAAACCCGGGAGCATGCCCGGGACTGTTTTTTTAATCCGTTGCAATCAGCATTTTCCTTTCTTCATTTGCTGGTTGAATAATGCAGCCTGTAAGAAAAGGGCCCTCAGCACAATTCTGGTGCTCGTTTACAATGGAAATTGGGGAAACGGCGAAACGCATACCGCAAAATGCATTTAAAAGAAGATGATTCAATTGGATTTGGCAGCTCTGATATTCAGGACCAGAAGGAGAAAATCTGTCTATGATTTGAACATGTATAATTAAGATGAAAGCCTTAAGTATCGGCTGCATTTCTTAAGTTGTCACCAGCTCTGTTGACTCCGGGCGTTCTGATCAGTGGTGCAGAGCATTTATTTCTGAAATCTGAATCGCTGTGAGATGCCTTTTTAAAATTGGCTCTGTGGAGCCAAGTCAAGCCCTGACACTGCACAGCTCATCAAGGGGGAGGTGAAGACAGGGTAAAGGGAGCCTCGGAGCCAGCTTTGATCTTTCCCCAAAGGTGCACCCCTAAACCTGGGAGATGGAGGCTCAGGCAAAGCCGATCCATTGGGTGCACTGCATTTTCTGTTGTGTGTGTTCCAGTGCCAACAGAAGCTCCAGAGCCCTGAGTGATGTTCCAGCCTGAAAGTAGAGAACCTGCTTTGAATGTTGGCAACTCTGGCTTTCAAAGAAGAAAACGGGCATTGGGAGCAAAGCCAGACAGTGGGAACCAGGAGACCAGGGCTCACAACCCATCTTCGATCCTTGCTGATGCTGTGATGTCAGGCTCTTCCTCACCTTTCTCATCTATAAAATGGGGCTAAATAACATTAGAACCACCCTTGTAAGGGAGTTGGAACAATTACATGAGGTTATCCATGTAAATTCATGTGTCTAGCCTCTAAGCAGCAGTCGCAACATGTGAGTTATTGTTATTATTCTTTCTCCTTTAGTGTGGAAGCCAGAGCATCATGACAAGTTTCCTGCAATATGAGATGACTCAGTGATGGAATTTCTGGCAGCCCGACAACCTCCTCCACACAGAAAGGAGGCTTCACAAGGATGACTCATAGTCAGCATGTGTGTGTGTGTGTGTGTGTGTGTGTGTGTGTGTATTTGAGGGGGTGGACAGAAAGCTGAAGCTGGGACAAGTCATGTGACCACCTCTGTCACATGAACACTCATCTTTCTGAGCAGGACTGGAGTTTCCCTAGGACTTCTAATGTCTCTTCTCTTTTTTCTAGATGGGAGATGAAGGAGGAACTGAGTCTGAGCTGTGGTCACTCTTCTTAGAGGTCCAAGCCTCTCTGGACATAACGCAGCCAGACTGTGTGAGACAAAGGCACTCACTCCACGCTCCGCCGTGAGCAGCCCACCCTTTCCTTGGGGTGAGCGGCGTGGAGAGAGGAGGGGAATCAGAAGCCAGGCAAAGAAAGAAAAGCAAGAATGTGGAACACAGGGAATGGGTTCAGGCCCCACTCCCTGCATGGCTGGCCAGCGCTTTCCTAGGCGTGACTGCAGCCCGAACAGTGGGTGCAGCTAGCCTTGGTCCCCCAGGCTGACAGTCCTGCGTCATGTGACCAGAAGAATCCAGTGCCCCCCTCTATTCCCAGTGAGAAGCCACGTCCCTGCATGGCCCCCACGGAGCAGGGAGGAGCCCCCTCCCCCTGAGACTGGCAGCCAGAAACCAGCTCAGGCCAGTTCTGCACAGTTGGGAAAACTGAGGCCTGCTGAGGGAGGGAGGCTGAGACACAGTGGAGACCCAGCCCTCCTCGCCTCCTTTTGGCCCAGACCACGGGGCCACACTGCCTGCCTGGATCCCAGGGCGCTGGAGGGCCATGCCGCTGGCTTCAGATCCTCTGGCTCTGGCTCTTGCCAGCTTTGTGACTCCTAGAAAGTTACTTAACCCTTCTTTGTCTCTCTGCCATCACCTGGGTAGGGAGCAGAAGTGCTTTCTTTGGAGGTGTCTGAAGAACTTAAATATGACATAAACAATCTGCTCCTTTTCCCCTCCTTTTCCTGACTTCCCATCTTATCCCATCTGTTCTTCTTTCCTTCCTCAAAGCTGCCGAAAGCTCCGTCACGCTCATGCGTCAAGGATCAATGATCCTTGAGCATCATACCCTCCCCGTGAGACACCTCCCTGCTCCGTCTAATCATAAGACCCTTGGCTGTTTCATCTGATGGGGAGTCAGAGGCCGGAAATATGCAAGGCAAAGCCTCCGAATCTTCAAGGAAGCCCCAGGGCTTCATTCCCTAAGAGGAGGGAGAGAGGCGCCTGCAGGCCCCTGGTCCAAAGCTTCTGATGTTGTATAGCGTGAAAAATTAATGTTTCTGGTTTTGCAAGTTTTGTTTCTTGCTTTTTACCTTCCAAATCAAGCATAGCTTATAGGAACCAAAGCAATCTGAAAAGAGCAGAGAGAAACGAAGACAGAATCAGAAAATCACAGAGGCTGGGCGCTCTTAGGGAGGGGACCCAAGGTGCTAGGCTCCAAGGACTTGCCTGCTGCTTGGCTAAACAGCTTGGCAGACTGTGCTCCTAAGGGGGCTGGTCTGGCTGCTGTGGGCCCCGCAGTGCTAAGGTTGACGGTCAACCTGATGGCTGTGGTGGGTGTCAGAAGCCAGAGGCAGCACCCCAGCAGGTGAGGGGCCGGGTTGACAAGGGGGTGGAACCAGAAGAGTAGCAGGAGCCGGGCCTGCTGTCCAAGGAAGGCTCCCACAGTCACATAGGGGGGCTATCACGTTTCTTTCAGCAATTCTGTCTGTCGGAGAAGCCAGATCAGAAAACACAGAAGGGGACACCCTCTGGATGCAGGCTACTGTCCTGCCCAGCTATATCTTTTGAGACTTGATAACCTATGGAATCCAATTCTGAGCATTCACTGGAAGGACTGATGCTGAAGCTGAAGCTCCAACCCTTTCGGCATCTGATGCGAAGAGCCAACTCACTGGAAAAGACCCTGATGCTGAGGAATATTGAAGACAAAAGGAGAAGGGGACAACAGAGGATGAGATGGTTGGATGGCATCACCGACTCAATGGATATGAGTTTGAGCAAACTCTGGGAAACAGGGATGGACAGGGAAGCCTGGCATGCTGCAGTCCACGGGGTTGCAAAGAGTCGGACACGACTGAGCAACTGAACAACCACCACCTAAGAGAGGAGAGAAATGACATTTGCCGCCCCCTGCCCCCCCGCCCAGAGCTTCTGATGTCATCTAGTGTGAAAATGTAATGTCTCCAGTTTCACATGTTTTGTTTCATTTTGTATGTTTCTAACCTTCCAAATCAATGGGGTGAGGAGGGCAGAGAAGGGAGACTGGCTCCCTGCAAGAGGCCAGAAACCGAACCAAGGAAGGAAACAGGGCTTAGGACACAGCAGAGAAAGATGACACTCAAGAGTCGCTGAGGGCTTCCTGTCTGCCACCGTGGTGAAGAATCCACCTGCCAATGCAGGAGACATGGGTTCAATCCCTGATCCAGGAAGACCTCACATGTCACGGAGCGACTAAGACCATTTGCCGCAACTGCTGAGTCTGTGCTCTGGAGCCCGGGACCCACGGCCCTGAGGCCACACGCCGCAGCTGCTGCAGCCCATGTGCCTGGAGCCTGTGCTCCACAACAGGAGAAACCCGCGCACCTCAGCTGGAAAGTAGCCCCCCTAGTTTATTTAAAAATAAATACATTTTTAAAACGTGGTTGGACTTGGGGCATTTTCCTGCTGAAAAGAGAAAGCCCCTAGTATCAAACATCTGGCACCCTGATCATTGGAAATTTAAAAGATATTAGTATTTGGGGAGTTTCTGTGAGGATGGGCTTATTGGGAACATTGGTTTCTAAGAGTGTTGAGGTCTGTTTTGTTTTTTTTCACTATATGGACAACATTCTCTTACAGTAGGTTTTTGGGCTCCAAAGTCAGGGACAGGTTGGGGGTGTGCTCTTTCTTGCTTTTCACAAACCCCTACCTCACCCACAGGAGGACCCCGCAGTTGGGCTTAAGGATGCAGAGGATGGGCTCTGGGGGCAAACGCGGACCCCCGCCAGCCGCTGCTTAGATGATGTTCTGAGGCAACGTGCTCTAACTGTCCACCATCTGCCCCAAAGCCATCCTCGCATCCTCCTCCTGCAAAAGCTGCCTCCTGCTGTAGATGCTGAAATCACCGGGGAATCACTTCCCCACGTCCTTACCGCTCGGACATCAACGCATGACCCGTCCCGGTCAGTGAGAAAATCTGGAGATCTCTGGGGAAAATGGTTCTGCCTTCTCTTTTAAAGGGAGTGGAGGGAGGCAAAGAGACAGAGAGGCAAAGAAAGCCCTTACTCGCTCCTCCTCCTTGTGGCCTTTGCACCTGGATAGATGAGCAGGTAAGGTTTGCAGCAGCTTTTGCCATCTTTTGATGAAACGGAAAGACTGAGAAAAACTCCAAGAGGCCTACCAGAACCCTGACGTGACCGTGAAGCTGAAGTAACCCCAGAGCACTCAACTGCAATGTCTTGTGTCAGGAAAAGAGAAGACCTCCCGTTTTAAGTCTCTTTCAGCTGGATGTTGTTACTTGCAACTGAACGCACCCCTTCTCCAAACCCTGACGTGCACAGCTGTAGAATGTCATCCCAAGTAAGCATCTGCCCAGTGACCCGGGGAGGCAGGGGAACAAACCGTGAGCTTTGGGGAAGAGAAAGGAACCTTCAAGGAAGTAAGACAGAGAGGCCGTGAACATCTGACCCCTCCAGAAAGTGCTGCCAAAGCGAAATGCCAGGCAGGCTGCATTTTCAGCCTGTGATTGCATTAATAAGATAATGATGAGTCATTTAACTTCGCCTCCGAAGAGTGAAGCAAATTACCTGTGTCTATATTGCTTAATGATGGAGGCAGTAACAGGGCCTTTGTCGCCTGCCGGGACTGAAACTGACCCATCGCAAGAGGCGATTTTATGCCCATGAGTTTGCCGCTTGACTGAACCATCCATCAGGCAGGGACCGCACCCCCACCATGCATTCCACATTAGCCATGTCATCCACCGTGCTCCCCCACCTCCCTCGTGGGCTCTGGCTTTCTTAACCCGATGAGCCTGATGTCATTAGTTATTTCCTGGACATGAACCATTGGGTTCCCATTAGCCAACACTCAAGCATCCAGGTGTGAATTTTCCGCTTTGGCTACATTTCCCCAGGGAAGTGTTACAGCTGAGCCGGAGTCCTGGCCTCCTCCCCATCCACAGGACATGCCTGTGCATCCCATGGTGTCCACACAGAAGGCAATGAGACAAATCAGGACCCAGCCAACCACATAAGCCCTGCAGAGGCCAGAGAGGCTCTTTGGGGTTTTTCATCATTTCAGGATCTGTAGGGATTTTTTGTTTCATTTCCTTTAATTAAGGTATAATTTCCATATGGTAAAATTGACCCTTCTAAAAAGTGATGGCTCTGGGAGTTTTAACAAATGCATACACTCACTGATCCACAGCTCCATCATGTCGAAAAGATCCTCAAATCCCTTGCATCATCCTATCCTCCATCTCCCAGCCCCTGGCCACCACTGCTCTCTCTTCTTTCCCAACAGCTCAGCCTTTTACAGCATCATAGACAGAGTCACCTTTGCGTCTGGTTTCTTTCACTTAGTAAGCTACATTTAAGATGAATCCATGCATAACCAACAAGACCCTACTGTGCAGCACATGGAACTCTGTTCAATGTTATGTGATAAGCTGGATGGGAGGGGAGTTAGGGGGAGAATGGATGCGTGTGTGTGTGGCTGAGTCCCTTGGCGGTTCACCTGAAACTGCCACAACATTGTTAAGTGGCTATACCCCAGTACAAAATAAACAGTTAAAAAAAGATGAATCTATGCATAAAGAAGATGTGGGGGGGGGGTGTGTGTGTGTGTATATATATATATATATATATATATATATATATATAGAATTGAATGGAATATTACTCAGCCATAAAAAAGAATGAAATAATGCCATTTGCAGCAACATGGATGATCTAGAGATTGTCATACAAATGAAGTAAGTCAGAGAAAGACAAATATCATATGACATCACTGGTATATGGAATATAAAACATGGTATGAGTCAACTTATTCACTAAACAGAAACAGACTCAGCACCATGGAGAACACGGTACGGTTACCAAGGGCAGAGGTGAGGAGGCGTAAATCAGTATGGGATTAGCAGACACGCATCACTATTTGTATAACAGATTTTAAAAAGGACTTACTGTATAGCACAGAGAACCCCATCGGTATCTGTAACAACCTATAACGGGAAGGGATCTAAACACACGTATGTCCAAGTATATACATATAAAACCGAGCCACTTTGCTATATACCTGAAGCACAGTATTGTATATCAACTAAACTCCAATTCAGAAAAAAAGAACGAACGCAATAAATTCCCTTTTAGAAAAAGACATACCCGCACAGTTTCACGGGCTATAGTTTGTTCTGTTTTGGTGCTGAGCAGCAATTCACTGTGTGGACATCCCATGGGGGCGTTTGCAGGCTCCATGGTGGGCAATGGGCTCTCACTCACCCTCAGCCAAACACTCAAACATGTGTTATTTCACTTAATCCTCAGAAAACACTCAGAGGCAGGTGCTGTGATCTCCATTTAGAGTTTCTTGAAAAAGCAATTTGTGGAAACCCTTCCAGGGGCCAGGCAGTGTGATGTATCAGGGCCGAGGTACCCCCTTATGCAGCCCTGCACCCGGTGGACCCTGGTGTGGAACCCTCTGTCTGCCCGCCTCACAGGATGAAGTCTCGAGGCTTCCGTGCCCCTGATGCTGAAACGCCGCATCTCGTGGGCGTGGGACCCTGAAAGAATGGCCCCTCTGGTGTATGTAAGAAGGAAAAGAAAATTCAACCAGCTGTAAGACCCTGGGGAACTGACAGCGTGGAGCAGAAAAAAGGCAATTGGAGATGTGTTTTCCTGGCACGTTGGTGCTTCTGAAACAATGAAATTGCAGGTTTTACTAGACAGACATGCCATTTGCTGCCTGCGGGTAATTATAGTTATTCCCTAGGCCTGCTGCCCTCTGATGCCCAGTCTCCGTCATATGCACTGGGACCATAAAAACAGGAAGGAGGAGGGTGGGACATAGAGGGGGAGGGGGCCAGCAGTGCAGGCAGCGGGTCAGGACTTTTCTCCTCCTGCTTGTTCCAACAGCCCGGCCGGTCCAGCTGGGAAGACAACGCCCACTGCACAGCGGCCCCCTGACTGCTGTGGATACAGTTGCAGAGTCCCAGGATAAGCAACACGTTGCAATTTACATGTCCCTGGGGGAGAAGCAAGAATGGCCAGCAGGGGCTTCCCTGGTGGTCTAGTGGTTAAGACTTTGCCTTCCAATGCAGGAGGTGTGGGTTCAGTACCTGGTCAGGGAGCCAAGGTCCCACATACTTCTCAGCCAAAAAGAACAAAATGAAACATAAAACAGAAGCAATATTGTAGCAAATTCAATAACAACTTAAAAAATGGTCCGCATCAAAAAAAGAAATATTAAAAAAAAAAAAGGATAGTACTCTTGAAACTCTACTGAGGGTCTTGGGCTCCTGGGCTTCACCCAACTTTCTCTGAGCACTGACCACCCTGTCACACTCCGCTCTGGGCTGGAGACATCAGAGGGTTTCCCTAAATGGATCATCTGGGGCAGGGGGGTGGTCGTCTCAGATCCTTTCCTCCTGGGAGGTCCCAGGCAAGACATCCCCTGGGCAGGAAGGTGCCCCAGACATATGTGTTCTCTCTGCCCATGGCAGAATTTAATAAAAAGCAATGTTGTTGTTGTTCAGTGACTCTTTGTGACCCTCATGAACTGCAGCACACCAGGCTTCCCTGTCCTTCACTATCACCTGGAGTTTGTTCAAACTCATGCCCATTGAGTTGATGATGCCATCCAACCATCTCATCCTCTGTCACCCCCTTCTCCTCCTGCCCTCAATTTTTCCCAGCATGGAGCAATGTTTAAGGAAAGAAAGGAGGATGGGAGGGAGAGAGGGAAGGAGGGCAGGACCAGGGAAGGGAAGGAAAGAGGATTGCATAAATGTAGTCTCAGTTCTTATTTGACAGAGAAAGAAACTTTATCTTGTCGATATAATGAAGCACGGGAATTTTGTTTCAATCACCAGCTTGGACCTCTGCTGCTGCTGCTAAGTCGCTTCAGTTGTGTCGGACTCTGTGCGACCCCATAGACGGCAGCCCACCAGGCTTCTCTGTGCCTGGGATTCTCTAGGCAAGAATACTTGCCATTTCCTTCTCCAGCTTGGACCTCTATTCTACTATTTATGAGCCTTGCAAATGACTGCTTTTCTGAGACCCAGTTTCCTGGCTCTGTATAATACCAATGTATACCTCTCAAGACCTGAGAGTGGAAACTGCATGAGATCATCTGAAAGAAGACCTCAGCCCATCTCGGGCCACAGAATAACTGCAGAGGATAAACAGCGATTACTACTGCCGTTTTGGTTTCTGCGGGAGCTGCTGCGAGCCAGCTCGGTGGAGGCTGGCCAGACACAGCCAGGGCCTGCAGATAGGTCCTCCCAGCTGGCAACTCCGGGGGGCTGGCGTTTCTAAGACTTCTCCTTGAACCAGGCCCTGTGTGTCTGTACCCACTGCCCACCCCACCCATGAATGGGAGGCTGGGGTGGACGGGGATGTGCGGGGCTCATCCTGAGCTTGAGGAGGGCAGGAAAGGACTTTATTAAAATGGATATCAGAACTGCGGTCAGCCCTCATCCAGCCGCTTAGGCTAAATTATTAAACACTGCCAAGGACACCGGGGGCTTTCCCATTTGCTACCAGATGGCTTTCCACCACGGTTTCTTGCGTCTTCTCAATGTGGTGTCCATGGGGGACTGAGCACAGCCTGGGGGACGCAGCCCTGAGGACACCCCCCGTTGATGGCCAGAAATACTGCCCACCTTGTCCCCTCGAGCGCCTTCCCAAATCTGCCCACCTGCATCCAAGTTCCCGTTGTCCCCGCCCTGCGCCCCGGACTCTCTCATCCAACAGAGCCACCCCCAGACCTGCCCACGGCAGGAACTGTAGTAATTCACATTGTGCGAGGGCCTACGCTGCACTCAGCATCTGACATGCATTGTTTTACTTAACCTTCAGGGTGATTCTCGGGCAGGGAGATGTCGTTAATACCCTTTCATAACTGAGCACACGAGGCTCAGAGTGGTTAACTGCCTGCCCGGTGGTGTGCGCATGCCGAGTGACAAGTCCCTCTGACATCTACCCACCTGCTCTTAACCGCGCCCCTGCATGTGCCCTGGGGCTCTTTCCACCAGCTCCCTGCCCTGAACCCCAGATCTGAGAGTGTTTTCACAGGGTTGCATGGGGAGACTCATGGGCTCTCCCTGTAGCTGAGCAGTAAATAATCTGCTTGCAATACAGGAGATGTGAGTTCAATCCCTGGGTCGGGAAGATCCCCTGGAGAAGGAAATGGCAACCTGCTCCAGTATCCTTGCCTGGTGGGCTACAGTTCATGGGGTCGCAAGAGTCAGACACAACTTAGCGACTAAACAACAACAACAATGGGGAGACCCGCCAGCATCCTCCCTGGAAACCCCAAGGAAGGAAATGAAGGCGGGAAGGAGAATGATGGGGAGAGAGCTCAGCCCTCCAACCAGCACCCAGAGCGTGGCCACAGGCCGTCTGCCAGGACCCAAAATGCTTGCCGTGCTGGGGCAGCCGTCACAGACCCAGCCCCACCCGGACACCCTGGCCTCTGAAGTGGCATCAGCCTACTCCACATCATTACTATTTATTGTCATTGCGTTTTTAACTTTTTATTTTGTATTGGAATTAACAATACAGTTAACAATTAACAATGTTGTGATAGTTTCAGGTGGACAGGGAAGGGATTCAGCCATGCATAAACATGTGTCTATTCTCCCCCAAACTCCCCTCCCATCCAGGCTGCCACATAACATAGAGCAGAGTTCCCTGTGCTGTTCAGGAGGTCCCTGTTGGTTATCCATTTTAAATATAGTAGTGTGTGCATGTCCATCCCAAGCTCCCTAACTACCTCTTCCCCCCACCCATCCCCCCAGTAACCATAATTCATTCCCACAACCTACGTTTTATTCCACAGTTACTCTCTGGTGGGCAGCAGGGTAAAATGCTATCTCATTTAAGTCATCACTCAAAAGATGTGTCCTCAGGAAGGTAGGGTCAGTGAAGCCATCTGATTATGGCATATACTTAGGCCCCTTGCACTCAGGGGCCCGTATAGGACTCTTCGTTTTATTTACTTTGCAGCTGAGTGGGCTTCCCTGGTGGCTCAGACAGTAAAGAATCTGCCTGCAATGCAGGAGACCTGGGTGCCATCCTTGGGTCGGGAAGGTCCCCTGGAGAAGGGAATGGCAACCCACCCCAGTATTCTTGCCTGGAGA